>NW_027186304.1:66844000-67026180 GCF_028583685.1 Petaurus breviceps papuanus | reverse complement strand
TTTGCCCTGCATCGGTTCATATAAACGTTTCCCAGTTTTGGTTCTTTCCACTTTGCCCTGCAATGGTTCATATAAACGTTTCCCAGTTTTGGTTCTTTCCACTTTGCCCTGCATCAGTTCATATAAACGTTTCCCATTTTCTCTGAATTGAGCTCTTTAGTTATTTCATACAAAGCAATATTCCATTACATTCATGTCCCATAATTTGTTCAATATTCCTCAAATGATGGGTACCCTACTTAATTTATAATTTTTTGCTACAACAAAAAGTGCTGTTAAAATTTTGTTTTTATATAGACATCCTGTCCTTTTGTCTTTGATTTTTTTTTTTGGAGTATATGCTTAGCAGCAGGTTAGTGATTTTTAAGGTATAGTTCACAATGCTTTCCAGAATGTCTAGACTAATTCATAGTCCCATCCCCACCTCCCCCACCAGCCCCTAACAGTGCATTACTGTGTCTGTTCTTCTACATCTGTACCATCAGAAGTAATTTTCTTTATTTTTTTTTGTCATGTTAGCCAATCTAATGGGTGTGAGGTAGAACCTCAGACTTGTTTTAATTTACATTTCTCATTATTAGTGACTTGGAGCATTTTTTTTCCTATGGATGTCAAAAGCTTGCAATTCCTCATTTCAAAACTACCTGTTCTTTTCCTTTGACCATTTATCTACTGGACATTGGATTTTGTTCTTGTATATTTGTATTGACTCCATATGTATCTTGGATACTAAAACTTTATCAGGGTATTTCAGGAAGACCCCAGTTCAAATTCTGATTCAGAAACTTCCTAGGTGAGCTACTCTCTGCTAAATTTTCATCTTCTATGAAATAGGGATAATGATAACACCTATCTCAAAAGCTTGTTGTGAGGAGAAAGCAAAATAACATAGTTAAAGCACTTTGCAGACTTTAAAGTACTATATGATAATAAAAATAACTAACATTTATATAGTGCTTATTATGTGTTGGACATGATATTGACAAATAGTGCATTTAAATGTGAGCTATTATTTTTGCTTATCAGAAAAATTCTCTACAAAGATTTCCCCCCAGTTAACTGTTTTACCTCTATTTCTATTGCTTTTGCTTGTCTAAAACCATTCAATTTTATTTAATCAAAATTGTCCATTTTATCATTTCTAATCATCTCTAATCCTTGTTTGGTCAAGACTAGTCCCCTATCTGTAATTGTGAAATCTATCTCCTTTCCTTCTCCTCAAAATTATTTATGATATAATCATTTATACCCATGTCATGTGTACATTGGGACCTTATGGTGATATATGTATGGTGTGGGATCTACACCCTAATTTTTTAAGGTTTTTCCTCGTTTATCTCAATCAGTTTGATGAAAAGCGGGTTCTTACTCCTGGAATGGGTGTCCTTGGGTTTACTGAATGCTATGTTAATATTCTCAATTTCTTTTGGATCTTATATACCTAATTTTCCCAGCAGTTGACTTTTCTACTTTTTTTAACTACTACAAAACAGTTTTAATAATTACCACTTTGCATTATAATGTTCCAAGATCTTTTCCTTCACACTTTCCCCCCCACTATTTTCTTGGAGATTTTGACCTCTTATTTCTCTGGATTAATTTTGTTTTTATTTGTCTTATTTTATAAAGTAAATCTTTGGTAGTTTCTTTAGTATGACCCTCAACTATAAATTAATTTTGGTAGTATAGTCATTTCTATTATATTATCATGACTCAATAATGAGAAATTGTTTCCTATTATTTGTCTTTCTGTAAAGAATATTTGGTAGTTGTATTTATACAATTCCTGTGTGTGCTGTTAAGTGAGCTCTCAGATATTTTTTTTTATATTCAGTAGTTATCTGGAATGGAAATTATCTTTTTCTTTCTCCCTGTTGGGCTTTTTTGGTCAATATGGAGAAAGATCAATGATTTTGTGGGTTTATTTTATATCCTGCAACTTGACCAAAGTTATTTGTTCAATTAATTTTTATTTGAATCTCTAGACTTCTCTAAGAAAATTTCCATAGATTCTGGAGCTCAGTCATTTTGTAGAGAGCATAATCAGCAAAGAGAAGTGTTCACTGACATTTGAAACATTTCCTTTGACCCCAGATTCTAAGAGTGCTATAGTCTGGAAAGAAGAGTGTTTGGAGATGAGTAATTTGAGTTAAGACTAGACAGGCAAAGTGGTTCCAGGTTGCAGAGGGCATAAAAAAACCAGCCAAAAATGTTTTAAAACTTTACTTGGAAGGTAATTAGACGCAATAAAAGATTTGTGAGCATAAATCTATGTATAATAAAAAGAGTTATAATGGCAGCAGCATGAAGGTTGTTTTGGAGGAAGAGATGGTATAGAGATAAGAAGACCTGTAAAAAGGCCATTTAGTTTCATTTAAATAATCTAGATATGTCCTAGACTAATGAGGGCCTAGACTAGAGTGGTAGGAGCAGAACAGAGAAGAGGAGACAGATTTTAGAGATGATAAGTTGAAGTTTGGTCAAATAGGAGAAGATTCAATTGCTCATAAACATGGGAAATTAAGTGAATAGTGGAGGCCCCAATAGAAATTGTGCTGTCAGAAGGAGGAATAGGTTTTGCAAAGCTAGTAAGTTCGGTTTACAATACAATGACTTTGAGGGATCAATGAGACTTCTTGTTAGAAATGCTCTTCTGGTATCATAGATCTAGAAATGAATGACCTTAGAGATCATCTATCCCAGGGATGGGGAACCTGTGGTCTTGAGGCTACATGTGGCCTTCTAGGTACTTGGGTACAACCTTTTGACCAAGTCTAAGTTTTACAGAATAAATCTTTTTATTAGGGGGATTTGTTCTGTGGAGTTTGGATTCAAAGGGCCACACTTGAGGATCTAGAGGACCACATGTGGTGTCAAGGCCTCACTCCTGATCTAGGCAAATCCCCTCATTTTACAGTTGAGGGAACTGAGGCTGAGAGATAGTAACTAGCTTGCTCAAGGTTATATAGGTAATATTTGGCAGAACAAGGATCTGAACATGGCGTTCAGCACTCTAATTTCAGTATTCTTTCTACTGAAACAAGTTGTCTTGTAAGCATTGGGAGATATGGGTCCAGATGTCAAAAGAGAGTACAGGGTTGGAGATTCAGATTTCAGTTATTAAATGAGATTGCCAAAAGGGGGGAATACAGAGAAAGAAGAAAAGAGGACAGACTCTTGGGAGATATATGTGGTTAGGGATTGGAAAGAGAATGAGAGGCCAGTGAAGGAGAGAGAGAGAAGCAGTTAGAGACATAGAAGAAGAATAAAAGGAGTGGGAAATCACACAGAATCATAGCTTTTCAGGTGACAGGACTCTCAGTGGTCATAAAGTCCAAATCATCCCTGGAAAAAGGAAGCATCTTTACAAATATCTGACAATTGGTCATCCAGAATTTGCTTAAAAACCTTCAGTGAAAGAGAACTCCCTACCTCCTTTAATTAATTAAGAAATTAATCCCACATTTGGGCTACTCTAGTCATTAACAGGAGGTTAGCTAGGTGGCCCAGTGGAGGGAATGCCAGACTTGGATTGAGAAAGACTCATTCTCTGAGTTCAAATCTGGCCTTGGACACTTACTAACTCTGTGACCCTGGGTAAGTCACTTCACCCTGTTTGCCTTAGTTTCTTTTCCAAAAAATTTAGGAGGAAAGGACAAGAGAGATGCAACAGTAGCTGAAGGTACTCAAAGGCTGAAGGGAAAGGTTGAGCATAATTCTGAGAATGTAGGAAGGGAGCAATAAGCATGAAAAGCTTATGAAAGCAAAGGCAAAAGCTACTGTCATAAGGTCGTGGACATGACTACAGAGATTAGCCGTAGAAAGTAATAGGGATATCCCTCCTATGTGGGTAGCAAAGGGCAAGATAGAGGGTAATAATGCTGGGAATATTTGAGGAGAGACATTAAAAAAATTCGCATCATAGTAGCAATCAACTAAGAGGCTTGGTCAAGTGTAGGGGTAAAGAGGAATGCTGGAGAAGAAAAGGCAAAAGAGACAGTCTGGAAAAGTTGCTTTTTAGTCTAAAGACTAGAATAAAGTCTCTTTATACTCTTAAAAATTAGTCAGGACTGGAGGACTCCAAATCAAAACTGATTAATCTTGAAATATTTATTAATTTATTTAAAAATAATAACTAAAAACCCATTACAGGTTAGCATAAATAATGTTTTCATGAAAAAGAACTATTTTTCCAAAACAAAACGTTTGGGATAACCATCATGTAAGGTTAGTGCTAGTGATGAGCATGAGAAAGCTTTGAGTTTCAGTAGGGCATACAGGACACTGCTTATACATTCCTGCTTGGAAAGCCAGATTCAGTGACATCATCCCAAACATAAAGTGAGTGATAAATCAAGTGTGTAAAATAAGAAGCCTGGTGTCTTGCTGACTAAGCCTAAGTTCAAATTCACCCCTCCACATATGAAAAGAATATTCACTGTCAAAGTGTCTCTCAAATGAGGGTAAAACCAAGGAAAGGACATGCACACACACCCACATACACACACAGAGACCTGATTAAAAACATGCTTTTTTGCAGCCAAATGGTCTTGGGTAGGTTTTGAAATTGTAATCCTTTTCTCATTACTAGCTTGTTTCCTGAAAAGCTAAAACCGAATGGAGGGAATTTTCCCTTTTGCCAGCAATTCTAAATCCCCAGATGGATTTATATTTATATCTTGTTACAAATATTTAAATAAAAGTTAGCCAACTAAACACATGTGCGTTAAATAGACTCCCACTAATAAGGAAACCTCATGTAGGGATAAAGTATAAATACATCGACAGTGTAAGAATCACATCTCACCTGTGTAATAATTGTATGAAAGAGAGTGATGGACAGGCACCAATTCTTTGTTTGAATTCTCCAGACAGAATACTACAATTGACTAAGCTTAGAATTTAATCAAATTCTTCAAGGTTGGCATAAGAAAATATTCTACATTAACAATCTTTCTGGCTTGGCTTTTTCTTTGGGATTAGTTACATGAAAAAATGGGCATGCAGTACTATCTTGGCCAGGAAACTGGTGGGGTGAATAGGCCTGGTACAGACTCTATCATTCATTCATTAATCCAGAACATGATTTGTTAATAGGTAGTTGAGCTGCAGATACATGAAAAATTAGTTATATGTACCTATGGGTTGTATTTTCAATCTCAAATCTTAAAAGCCATAGGAAGTATGGGATACCTCATTATTATACCAGTAGCCATTAGGCCTTTATAACATTTCTGAGAAACTCAACTAATTACTGAATCTGAGTGAGGACTATGGTTGATAGTAAATCATGGGAAACGGGTGCAGTGTCAGACCTGAAAATATAACAGTGTATCTGGACTAGGTAAGTCGAGTAAAGGGAAGGGCCTAGAAGGAATTATATTCCAGAGACTTAAGTCATCATGGCTTGGTGAAAACAATATTAGTTTTGGAATTAGATGAACTGGGTTTGAATTTGAGGCAGCACTATTCAGTGCCACTGAATTTGGCATTAGGAAAACCTAGGCTCAAATTCCATTTCAGAAATTAGCTATGTGACCTTGGACAAGTCATTTAATTTGGCTCTGAGGGACCCCAGGGTCTGGATTTGGTGTCCTGTAAATTCCCTCCTATCTCTCCTCTATGATCCTATGACACTGGACAAGTCACTTAGTTTCTTGGGGCTGCCAGTTTACCTACCTTTATAACCAAATCTCTTCTAGTCCTACAAGTATGATAAAATAATTACAGTTCAGAGTGGAAATGAGCTTCAAAGGCCAAACTTGTCCAATTTACCTGCATAAGAAACTATTCTATGACAAGTCTTTATTTTTATTTATTTATTTTTTATTTTTGGAGGGCAATTGGGGTTAAGTGAGTTGCCCAAGGTCACACGGTTAGTTTTTGTGTTAAGTGTCTGAGGGAAGATTTGAACTCAGGTCCTCCTGACTCCAGGGACGGTGCTCTATTCACTGCACCACCTAGCCACCCCTACAACAAGTCTTCATCCAGACTATGCTTGAAGACCTTCAATGGGGGGTAGTTCACAGCATTAATCAATGAAGAAACATTTATTTAATCACCTACTATGTGCCAGGCACTTTAATCAGTACTATATCCCGAGGCATCCCATTCCCTTTCTGTTTAGCTTAACTTCTTAGGAATCTTTTCTTTATATAGAAGCAGCTGGGTGGCACAGTGAATAGAGTGCTGGGCCTGGAGTCAGGAAGACCTGAGTTCAAATCAGGCCTCAGACACTTACTATATGTGGAACTCTGGGCAAGTCACTCAACCTCTGTTTGCCTCAGTTTCTTAATCTATTAAATGGGGATAATAATAATAACCTTCCTCATCCTAAGGTTGTTGTGAAGATCAAATGAGAAAATAATTATAAAGTGCTTAGCAGAGTGTCTGGTATATAGTATGTGCTATATAGATGTTAGTTATTATTGTTAATTATTATTATGCTGTAAAGCCAAGCATAAGCAGCTTTCCAGAGGACTGCTGCTGTGAACAGTTTTCAAGTTTCTAATTACATAGTATAGTGAACTCTCTATTTATTCAATAACAAATCAAAGCAAAACATTCACAGAAAATCAAGGTACAATATTCACAATATTACAGCTTATCACAGAAAATCAAAATACAGCATTCATAATGACATAATAATTCAATAACTTATCACTAAAATGGCCACATAGTTTTCACCTACTAGTCACATAATTTTGAACAAAGTACAATCATTTAGTCAATCACTCACTTAGTAACTTAATCATTCAATCATAAAGTACAAAAGGTCAAATTCCTCCACCCATGGGGCACACTAAGTTATAAATCAGTCACTATTCAATCATCAGTCACTACTCAGTACACTCCTAAGGGGTAGTGGAAAATACACTCCTCAGTCACAAGTAAATCACAGTTTCATCACTACTCAGTACCCATGGAGAGGTCTTTTCATCTTGTCTTGGGACAGGCTTTCAGCTTCCATGGCTCCTCTTCCATGGTCCCAGCTCCCTCCTGAATATAACCAAATGCCAGCTGAGTTCAAAGGCAGGCACTTCCCAGCTCCTTGTACAGCTCTCCATGAAGTTCCTGCTCCACATTGAAGGTCACAGTGTCCAGTCCATCCCAAATCTCCCACAGTCTCTGTTCCTGGGAAGACAAGGCTCAAAAAAGCCACAAGAATATTTATACACATTAACAAAGCCACAACAACATTTGTACAAAATACTGGCACAACAGTCATGCTTTCTCAGTCTTCTGAAGCTTCATCTGGCCCTCAGAAATCCTCAGCAGCTCCAGCTGGCCCTCAGAAGTCTTCAGCAGCTTTGTTCTCAAAATCAAAATCACTTTCTCCACAGAAGTTCCAGTCCAGCAGCAGCCACCCAGCCTTCAGGTGCTCATCCCAAGAAGTTCTGGCTTTCCCAGCTTGTGCTCTTCCTTAAATACAGTACAGCTCCTCCCTGTTTAGCCCCTTACTGTTATGTCAGCAACAGGGGTTCTCTGTTCAGCCCCTTCCTGTTACATAAGCAACAGGGGTTCATACTTTCTGTTTCTTTGACAGAGGTTTAATTTAAAACTAGGTGCTAAGTACCTCTTAACTTAGCAATACAAAGGGATCTTCAAATTTCATTACCATTACATATGCCTACATATGTTCCTTTCTAACTTCTTCCTTGTTCTCCTCTCTGGGGTCAAACTCAAGCCTAATGCCTCTTCCACAGGACAGTCCTTCACATACCTAAACACAGCAAAAAGTCACCTATTAAGTCTTCTATTCTCTACACTAAACAGCCCTATTTTTCTCGAACAACTTTTTTATGGAATGATCTCAAAGTCTTTCATCTTTTTGGTCAATCTCTGTATTCTCACCAATTTATCAATGTACTTTCTAAAATGTGGTGCCCAAAACTGAGCACAATATTCAGAATATCATCTAACTAGACAGATTAGTAGACTATAACCTCCCTAAATCATCTCTTTATTCACCCTGGCTAAGATTGCTACCCCCAGCACATTGCTGACTCATATTAAATTTGCAGTTCATTAAAATCTCCAGATCTTTTTTAGAGGAACAGTTGTCTGGCCAAAACCTCCTCAACATTTTTCATGACTTTTTGAACCCAGATGTAAGACTTTTACATTTACAGGATCTTAAAGATTTTATCTAATTAGATTTGGTCCAATGTTCTAGTCTGTTATTATTTTTTTTTATCCTGGCTCTGTCATCAAACATGTTAACTCTCCCTTTTAACTTTATTTCACCAAATTGATAAGCTAACCATGTTTGACTACTCAAGTCACCAATAAAATGTTAAACTGCATGATGCCCAGAAACTAGGTGGCTCAGTAGATAGAGCATTGAACCTGTAATCAGGAAGACCTGAATTTAAATCCAGTCTTAGATACTACCTGTGTGAGTTTGGTTAAATCACTTAACCTCTGTATGCCTTAGTTTTTCAACTGTGAACTGTGGATAATAATAGTACCTACCTCCCAGAGTTGTGAGGATCAAATAAAATCGTATTTGTAAAGAGCTTAGCACAATGCCTTGCACAGAGTCGGTGCTTAATAAAGTCTTCCTTCCTTCTTTCCTCCCTCCCTCCCTCCCTTCTTTCCTCCTTCCTCCTTTCCCTTCCTTCCTTCCTTCCTTCCTTCCTTCCTTCCTTCCTTCCTTCCTTCCTTCCTTCCTTCCTTCCTTCCTTCCTTCCTTCCTTTCTTCCTCCCTCCCTCCCTCCCTCCCTTCCTTCTTTCCTTTCTTCCTTTCCTTCCTTCCAAGCACAGATTCCTGGGGAACTCTAGTGGAGAACTTCCAAGGTGACATTGAACCATTAATGAAAACTCTTTGGGTCTAGCCTTTTCATTAGTCCTGAATCCACTTAACTGTACTGTGTTCTATCTCCCATCTCCCTGTTAGGTCCTTAGGAATAGCTTGAGAGATTTTGTCAAATGCTTTGGTGAAATCTAGGAAAACCATATCAAAAAGTGAATCAAATGATAGATTTGGAATTAGGGACCCATGGGTTTAAATACTTCCTCTGACATTTACCTAGTTGTGTGGTCCTGAAGAAGTCCCTTACCTTCTCTGTGGCTCAGTCTCTACTTCTGTAAAGTAAGGATAACAATAAAACCTGTCTCATGGGGTTGTTGTGAGGATCAAATGATATTATGCATGTAAAGCACTCTGCAGAGTTTCAAACACTCAGTATAAATGCCAGCCATGACTATCCTCTCTATTTGTATCTCCTAACAAGCGATATCATGAAAAAAGAAAGGTTGTGTGGTTTTCTTCTTTATGAAAGTTTGATGGTTCTTTGTGACCATTATTTCCTTTTCTAGATGTTTGATAACCATTATTTTTATAGTATGTTCTAGGTCTAAAATGTTCAAATGGAAGTTAAGGTCACTTGTTTATAGTTTGACAATTTAATTCTCTTCTCTTTAAAAAAAAATTGGACACCATTTGCTCTTCTCTGACATTGAATCACATGCCCCGTTCTTCAAGATCATTAGATCACTTATAGTGGTTCATCAATCCCATTCAGTAGTTCTTTCACTATCCTGGGCCTGATTATGTGACCTTATCAAAGTCAGCTGGATATTCCATTACCTTATTCTATGTTTTTAGGTGTCACCTCCCTATTGGCCACCTTTGTTCTGTCATTTCCAGTTTAAGGCAATTCTCCTTTGAAAGAAAAAAAAACTAAGTTAAAATACCTTGACACTTATGGATTATTTCTTTAACTCCAAACCCCAGAAGTCATAGGATGTGTGAGATTTCCCATTTCTGGCCAAGTGTCCCTGGGCCCTTAATGTATTTTTACTTAATCACAAAGTCTGAGAAGATATCACAAGATCATGTAGTCAAACCCATAATTGAAAAATAATCCTCTCTTCAACATACCCAACAAGTAGTCATCAACATGAGAATGAAGGTCAGAAAGAGCAGAGTTATGAACCAGGAAGCTAGAGATTGGAACTAGTCAGCATGTGGGCAAGTGGTCAGCAACCATGTGGGACAGGGAAGCCTACAAATAAGACAAAACCACTTAAACAGCAGCAATAAGAAGTATGTGGCTTTTTGGAAGCCTCCTCATTAGGGCCTTAGGGTCAAATCCAGTTCTGGAAGGGCCATTAGAGGTTTTTTAGCTAGTCCATTTCATGCCACAACCACAGCTCCTGAAGGCCCAGAAAAGAAAGTTCTTGTGCCCAAAGTTTTGGTGCTGTCAAATGGTTCAACATCAGAAACCAATATTGTTTTATCAGTGGAAAATGACATTAAATAAGACTTACTGATATGTACTTTATTGCTGTACCCTAAGGACTATGGGACTTTTCCAACTGATACAGCAGGAACTTTCCACATGTGTCCTCTCCCCCATTAGAATCTCAGTTCCTTGAGAGAAGGAACTTTCTTACTTTTGTATTTGTACTCCCTGCACTGAGCACAGTGTAATAATTTTCACATAGTAAGTACCTAATGAATGCTTCATTCATTCTACAGAGTTACTAAAGAGGTGAGAAATCAGCATGATACAGCGGAAAGAGTCTCAGATTTGGAGTCTGACCATCGGCTATTAACTACCCATGGGACTTTTGGCAAATAACTTCAGTTCTCTGGGTCTTAGTTATTCCATTTATAAAATGAAGGTATTGGACCAGATGACATCCAATGTCTCTTCTAGCTCTAAATTTCTTATCTTGTGATTCTGTGACAAGGGGAAGAGCTAGAATTTGAACCCAGGTTTTCCAACTTCAAATCCAGTGCTCTTTATATGACAGTACATCCTTTTTTTAAAGACACTATCCCTGTGTCAGGGAGATTATGGTCCAGGAGAAGGATCTTTCTCTCTCTTTCTCATACACACACAAAATAATAGTATATAATGATATAGTATAAATGCATAAGAGAAGAGAGGTAAAAACAAATATTTTGTGGAGTCTAAAGGTCGTGACTAGTCAAGGGTCAGTGAAGGTTCATTGGAACAAGTGGCATTTGAGTTGGACTCTCAAAGTTGGGTTGGAATTTAATTTGGTTTAGTGAAGGGAGTTTCCACATGCCATCTAGATAAAATTGCAGAGAAAGGAAAGAAGGAAGGTAAGAAGGAAGAGGATGAAGGAAGAGAAGGAAGGCAGGAAAGAAGGGAAGGAAAGAAGGAAAGAAGGGAAGAAAGAAAGGGAAAGAAAGAAGAGAATAAAGGAAGGACAGAAGGAAGGAGGGAAGGGAGGGTGGGAGGGAAAGATAGAGAGAGTAAAGAAACAAGGAAAGAAGGAAGTAAAGATATGAAGGATAAAGAAAAGGAAAGGAAAAAGAAGAAAGAAAAGGAAGGAGAGGAAAAAAAGAAAGGAAGGAAAGAATAAAGAGAAATTCAGAAGGCAGTAAGAGTCCAGAGAGAAAGGGCATTCTAGGAGTAGGGAATTGTATGAGTAAAATTGATGTTATTTGGGGATTAAATGGGCTTAGACTTTTTCCATGTATAAATCTCTCATAGTAAATAAAGCGAAAGTGATAGACAAGAAATTGAAATTGCTCTGCGCAGTTTGCCCATAATTTATCTCTTGTGTTCCATTAGACAGGTATGTAAATAGTATTTTATGAGAGTTCTAGTATCCTCCCTAGGGTGGCTATATGGAGCAAGCTTAAATAATCAATGATGTCTCCATAGGATAAAGCATTGAGCTATTCACATGGAAATAGAGAAATAGTAGTTTGACACAAACATATGCTGGGCATTTGGGAAGCTTCATAATTGAAAAACCCACACTGATTGCTGCCATCTTTTCCTGTTCTTTCTCTTCTCAAAGATCATATAGGCTTAGATCATTTGTTAACCTGTTACTAACTTCTGGTTTAAAACAACAACAATGACAAAAGCTTGGTTTAGAGAAAGAGAAATTAAATGCTTGTTTACTGAAAAAATAAAATGTAATAAAAACAAAAGCTGGAGTCTCACTGATCTCAGTTGCCATATCAAGTGACCTCAGTTTATTTTCTCTCCTATTTCCTTTCATATACTTACTGTATCAATGTTCCCATGGACTCATTAGGGAATACTACCTATAATATGCATTAGACAGTGAGTTTTTTTGCTGGCCTAGGCAAGCACATTCTGTCCTATTTCTAGCCACATACCTCAGAAAATAAATTGTAGTGTATATTTTTTAAACCAAACCAATTTAAACTATTTTCATCTCAAAGAAGCACTTGTTCATAGCAGTTTCATTACTTGAAGCTATTTTTATAAGCCATAGAGTAAGTATGCTATGTGCACTTGTAATGTAATGCCAAGGAAAGGCAACTTCCCAAGGTTCAGAATACCAGCATAGGTGCTCTCTATTTTATTCAGTGACAAACCAAGAACAGAGAAGATCAAAACATGACATCATTCCAAATACAGCATTTACTAAGTGTGATTAAATAATCTCCAAGTACTACCCCACCCCAGGACCTTCCAATCATTCAATCAATTACAAAGTCTGGGTTCTAAATACTACTCCACCCCTAGGCTATACCTTAATTAAGTCCACCACAAAGCCCCTCTTCTCAAATGGAGATTAGTTTCCAAACATAAGGTCAAAAGTTCCCCTCCCCTGGATCACAATTGAATCTACCCCAGAGTTACATCAAGTTTAAACACAGCACTTAATACCCAAATGGAGGTCTTTTCTTCATCTTGACACGAGGCAAGTTCTCAGCAATCTTAGTTCCTGGGGAGACAAGGCTTAGCAAGGCCATAAGATACATTGCCAGTCCCTTCATGAATTTATCCTCTGTCTGTAGAACAGTCCTAGAACTCCTGAACACATTAGCAAAGCCC
This sequence comes from Petaurus breviceps papuanus, assembly GCF_028583685.1. Taxonomy (NCBI): domain Eukaryota; kingdom Metazoa; phylum Chordata; class Mammalia; order Diprotodontia; family Petauridae; genus Petaurus; species Petaurus breviceps. The sequence goes on along the minus strand of NW_027186304.1, from coordinate 67,013,380 downwards.
TCTCCCAGGATTTCTGTAAACATACAACAAGAAAATCCTTCTTCAGGGCTTCTGAACCAACAGAAAGGCTCCCAGACCCCTGCAACAACAGCACTGTCCTTCACCAGTGGACAGTATTCACTCTGTCTGCAGGACAGTCTCCAGACCCCTGCAACAACAGTACTGTCCCTCACCAGTGGACAGTATTCACTCTCTGTCTGCAGGACAGTCTTAGGGCTTCTTAGCGAACAGCCAGGTTCCAGGACTTCTTCAACAAAAGGACTGTCTTTCACCAGTGGACAAATCTGGCAAAATAACATCAAAACAGACAGACAAAGTACCAGCAAAACAGCCATGTCTCCTCAGTCCTTGGCAGCTCAGGGGGCAGGTCTCAAAAGTCCAGGGCAATTCAAAGCGGCCACCAGCAATTCTCTTAGCCTCTCTCTCCCTCCACGAGGTGCTGCTTCCAAAAAAGATCTTTGGCCTCTCTCTAGTGTCTCTCCAAATCTACATCACCAGCTCCTCCCAGTTCAGGACTTTCTTTTCATATCAACAAGCCCATCCCACAGGTGGGATTAACAAACTCTGGGTTTTAACACAATCAATTTGAAAACCAAGCCAATACAGGGGAATCTTTAATTGCCATTACTATCACAGCACTGTGGATGGACAAGATCTCTTGCTGCTCATTGTACAGTGACAACACTGGTGTGACTGGTGGAGAAAACAGAAACAGGGTGAAAGAGGTTTGCAGCTGCCACAGGCTCCAGCATGGTTTTTATTGTAATCTTCTGTGTTATTCACAGTTATATCCATTTTATCTGCAAGAGCTCATAGTGGAAATGAGATCAGTGGACTTAAAAAATTATTTTAGACACAGTAATAAACATGCATACCAGCTCCCTATTATAAATCCATAATTTGCTATTGCTCCCTCCTTCAAAAATCCCCTCAAAGATGTCCATAAGATAACCACACACAAAGAACACATGGTTGTATTGTATTATCCACATACACTTTGAAACATCAAGGATTTGTGACTTTCATTGGTTTGGTAGATACCTTCTACTGATGTTGATTTCAGTCACTCCACATCTCTGGTTCATGAATTACTGAGGTCCCAAAATACATCAGCTGGAGATTCACCTTCTGATGGTGAGCTTTTCTGAATGTAAATGGGCTGATTTAATGGTTAGATGGACAATGGGCATGCAATCCATTGGCAATGAATGCCTTTCTAGATTGGTTGGACTTCCATGGAAATGAGCTTCAAAGAACCATGGGTCCCTCCCACTCCCTGATGAGGCATCCCAGCAGGATTGTGATAGAAGATGTATCTCTTCCCATTGTCCTCTCCTGATCCATACCGTTAGTGTTTTCTCTCTCAACTTTCTTTATAGTAGACTTGATTTGTGTATCTTCCCAACCCAGCTCATTTTTCCAACTGTACTGTCACCTCACTACTATACTTGTCCCTCTCAAGATGCATTTGTCCTTGAGTCTGCTCTCCAGCTTGGCGAGTCCTTGACAGGGATTACCATTTATTGAGAAGCTCTAGCCATTCTCACTTTACTCCCAGCTCAACCTAGTCTCCAGACTGTTCCACCCTTACATAGCTTCCCTTTATGCTTATCTTCCCCTTTTAGATCTTAAGATACTTGCGAGTAGGGATTGGCCTTCTTTTTGTATTTGTTCGTAGCACACTGCCTGGCATGCAATAAGCATTTAATAAATGTTTTATCTTTATACCAGATATGTTCTTCTAGTAGAGGGTAAGTTCCTTTAGGATAGGGAATGTATGTTTGTTGTTTTTTTGTCTTTGTATCCCTAGCACCTTGCACAAAGTAAGTATTGAGTTGAATTTAATTGACAGATACAAAATCAGTGTAAAGGAGTACTCCAAAGCCCTTCTGAGACTTTGGTGTCAGATATTAGCTGCATAGGAAAGTAGTAGAAATTTAGTTGAGCTGAGAGCAAAGACAATGACTTTGCCTTCAGGGTTTAAGCATCTCTGTCTTTTCCACCACCCACTATGGGAAAATGGAAGTTACTTTAGGGTTTGAAAGTCTGAGAATCCCAAATCTCAGAGCTGCTTGGTAATTATAGGGCTAACAATCTTTACCTGACTAGTCTTCTACTACTACTACTACTAGTCTAGTCTTAGGATACAAGAAATTAGGAGGTAGGGGCAGCTAGGTGGCGCAGTGAGTGAAAGCGCCAGCCCCGGAGTCAGGAGGACCCGAGTTCCGTTCCAGCCTCAGACACTTAACGCCCACACGCCATTAAATAAACAAACAAACAAATAAATAAATAGCTTAAAAAATAAAAAAAAAACAAACAAAATTAGGAGGTAGGGGCAGCTAGGTGGCTCAGTGAGTAAAAGTGTTAACACCCACACACCAAAATAAATACATAAATAAAGAGCTTTTAAAAAAATTAAAAAAAAAACAAATAAAATTAAGAGATATATGAAAGATTTATCATAAGGTGACATGACCCTTGACAGGAATATTAGGGAAAAGTATCACCCCAAATCCTTAGGTAGCTTTTAGGACCCTGCTTTTTGCTCTAAAATACTTGGTACCTGGACTGAGCATCTTTTGCTGTGGAGATGAGAAATCAGTCAGTCAAACATTTATTAAGTACCTACTATGTTCCAGGCACTGTGTAAAGCACCAGGGATATACAGTAATGCAAAAGACAGGGCTCACAGCCTAATGAGGAAAACACATAAAGAGAAGCTGAAAAAGAGGGTACCTGGTGGGGAGAATAATGAAGACTTGCAATCAGATGGGATGTTATAGGATGGTTGCCTTGGGCCCCTTCCTTAAATGGAGGATCTGGAAGGAGGTCTCCTATGTCCACCTACTACATTCTCCACTCAGAGGGAGGGAGGAGCTCCGGGACCAGGGATTACTGAGTAGTTAGTTACAGAGCTGCTTTGCTCTTTCAGAAAGATGAGTTTCTGGAAATAACAATGAGTCTAGAAGAGCAGCCAGGTAGCAAAGGATGAGGTGCCCTCCTTAAACAAAGGATCTGGGAGAAGCCAAGAAACTCTTAAGAAAAAGATAGGGACTTACAAGGGGAAGCAGTTAGATGTTTCCTATGCATGAGTTTCTGCCTTAAAAAAAAAAAATTGTAAAAAAAATATTTGGAATTTAAGATAAGAAAATCTGGTAGCTCCAGCTTTTGCTCCAAGAGACAGTTAAGGATTTCAGCTGAGTCAGAAGCTGGAGGTGGTAAAGACCACAGCCAAGGAGGATCTGGAAGAGACTTACCACTAGGGAACTGGAGGAGAGGGAGCAGGGTGAGGTCATTCCTAAAAGAGACCTTGAGCCTTAGAGATGTGAGCAACCTCTCTGTTCTCGCACTTTGGCCATCCTGCTCTATACATATGTACCTCTTTATTGGGGTTCCCTAAGTCTATGTACTCTTCCAAATAAAAATGTGTATTTGTGGGAGAATGGTTCCCAGGTTTATGGAGGAAAAGGTTTATTGCCACCTTTCTCACTATGTCATTTCAGTAACTTCCTTTGCTTTGAACTAATTGTGTCCTCAGGATGACTATTAAAGGCAAAGAAATGGGGGTGGGTGGGTTTGTGGCCTAGATTTTAAGAAATGCAAACCCACAGAAAACTCTGAACTTGAAGTAGCCACATACTCAGGTGCCCAGTCTATGAGTTAGGTAGGGGTGCCCTCAGGCACTATATATGCATACAGAATATTGATTTGTGTTTGTTTCATCCATTTTAGAAGTCATTCTAAGATAAAATGTCCTTATTCCTGTCTTGTGATACAGAAGTTCCCTAAAAGCAAGGAATTAACTAAGTCAACAAAAATTTTGATTTCCCCTATTGTCTAGCACAGTGTTCTGCATGCAACCGGTGTGTAATAAATATTTTCTGAATTGAATTAGTTGAACTGAATTTTGTGATTGAAGCTCTTACAATATGTCAGCATTTCCATTCTTAATATTGTTAGCATTGAATAGGATTGTAGATGTGGAAAGTGTAGGTGGTGGTATAGAGTAGAGATCTCAAACCTCTGGCCCTAAGCTTGCTGTGACTGACAATACTCCCTGCCTTCCAGAGTGGGTCTGAATCAGATGAAAAGGTAATTGGAAAATGTTTAACAAAATAAGTAAGAATTCTAGCTGGGTGATCTTATTAAAAAAAAACCCTTTTGTTTTTATAGCATATTCAATATGCTATATAGCATATTCAATATTTTTATAGCATTTTCAAATACATCCTTCCTTTGCTCCCCAGAAAGCCATCCATTCAATAAATCAATTAGTAAATAACTATTGGTTGGCTACTCCATTTCCGTCAGGGCACTGGTGCTGGGTACATGCAGACAAAAAGGAAAAAAATCCTTTCTTCCAATGAGTTTGCATTCCAGATGGAGAGACAAAACATGCATACAAGTATGTACAATTTATATATATATATATATTATAATTAATATAATCAATATGATTATACAGAATCGATACACAAATATGGTAAATATATGTTTGTGTACATACATATGTGCATGCATGGTCTGGGATGGGGAATCAATGGAAACCTTATGTAGAAGTTTGCACCTAAGCTAAGCTCTGTAAAAATTAGAGTCTAAGAGGCAGAGGTGAGGAAGCAATCCATTCATGGGATTCAGCCTGTGTGAAGGCCTAGAGCTGGGAGCTGGCATACTGTGGTGTCTGAACAAAAATATCACAGCCAGTTTGTTTCAACTGTAGAATGCACGTAAAGAGGAGTAATGGATGGAAAGGTTGTAAAGGCTGGGTGGAGCTAAGCTGTGATGGGCTTTGCTTTAAATGCTAAACAGGAGAATTTGTACTTGAAACTGGAGGTAACAGAGTCACTGACTACAATGCAGAAGAGTGGCATGGTCAGACTTGCTTTAGTATGGGTTCTTTTGATAGCTGAGTGGAGTATGGATTGGAGAGGGCAGAGACTCGAGCAGGGAGACAAATTAGAAGATTATTTCAATAGTACAAGTGAGAGGCGAAAGGTCCTGATCTAAATTAGAAGCCCTTTTAACAAATATTTAAAAAGGAAGAGGAAAAAAAAAGCCAATTCAGTAAAACCAGTTAATCCATCAACTATATCTGTAAATTCCTCACCAATAGTCCCCCACCTTGGTAACAAAAGAAGGGAGCTACATTTTTTCAGGCCTTTTGTGAGTCCATCACTGTTTGACCTTTGATATGACATTTCATCTCAGTTTTCTCATCTGTAAAATGGGTATTATAATATTTTTAGAACCTATATCAGAGGACTGGTATGAGGGTCAAAGAAGATTATATGTTCCAAGTGCTTCATAACTATAAAATGTTTTATAAATATAAGTTATTAGTGGGGTGAATCAAAACCAACCCCAAGCCATCTCCTGGGAAATGACTTTGGCTTTTTTAACTAAGGTCCTGTCCTCAGTTTATGTTCTGAGCTGGAAGATTTTTTTCCCTTTCTCTTAACAGTGGAGGGCTGAAAAATGAATCCAGCTCATTGAGGGTTTTGATTAGTTGGATTCCAATTAATCTACATTCTATTCTACCAATCTCTATGAAGAACAGATGTTGGATGTGTGTAAATAGAAACTATTATTTTAAAATCAATTGCAGTTGAAAGCAGTATAAAAGTACTTTCAGAACTTCTTATTTTTCTCATTGGGATAATCTAACTAATTAATTTTTCCTTTCCCCTTGAGCCCCCAAAGGGTTCAGTAACAATGGAACACTCGTTTGCTGTGGCTGGTATGGTCCCACATATAGAGCTTGCATGTAGAACCCTTCATTCACAACAAGAGGGCCTTGCATGTGAAACTAATTCAACGTTTGGAATTTAGAGCAAAATTGAGTCCACGTGTGTTCAGATTGCCACATTCTACCATACCCAAATGTCCATTCAAAAGTTGCTTTCACCTTACAGTCAAAACAAAAAATGCAAACATTTGGCCAAATGAATTGCACAGTGGAAAACAGCAAAAACAAAATACCTGTTTAGAAATTAGTTTTCCCAGATTAAATGGGATTAATATTAAGACAACATCAAGATTCTGATTGTTACTATGTTCTCTTTCTCTATCTTTTATCTTGAGTTCTTTGTGTAGAGAGTCTACATGTCTGAGGCCCCAAACTCCACTATGTAAATATGGGATTTGAATAAAATAGCCACTATAGATAATAACTGTCATTATAGCTGTCAATTTGTACTTCTTATAATTTAAACTTTGAGAGCTATCTGTTCTTGTTGATAGGAGTACTTCCACTAAAGGGGACCTTGCCGAAGTCCTCCCATAAATCTTCCTCCCCAATGTCTAGAGGCCTTTTGTAGGTATTTCAGTATTTTGTGGGCACCAGCACTGTACTCAGGCTTCCATTTGTTGTCTTAGTTCTCATGACATGACTAGCCTACCACCTCTTCTGATTATTGTTGTTATTGTTCAGTTCTGATCCCTGGTGGCTTTTCTTAGCAAAGATACTGGAGTGATTTGCAGTGGAATAAGGCAAACAGAGTAAGTGACTTGCCCAGGGTCACATAGATAGTTGAGTATTTGAGGCCAGATTTGACCTCAGGGCTTCTTGACTCTATGGTTTATAACCACTAAGCCATCTAGCTGTCTCTTCTGATTATACACATCTCTGATGGCCTCAACAGACAGCAGAAAGAGTCCTATCTGAAATCACAGAACCTTAAGTCAAGAATCAGCTCTGCTTTCTAATACCTGTGTGACCTTCCTAGGCCACCTTCCCTCTCCTAGGCTTCAGGTTCCTCATCTGTAAAGCAAGGAGGTTGGACTAGAAAATTCAAAGGTGTCTGTCAGCTCTAAATGAATGCTCCTACATCTTATACCATTATTCATAGGAAAATCATTGGTAATATTCAGAAGCCTACTTACACCCACTAAGCTTCTACTTTGGGACATGTGGAACTTTGATCCTTTGGACATCTTTGCCATGATTTATGTAAGTCCATGATATAGAGCTACTGGGAGAATGCTAGTGTCAACAAGATGGGTTTGGTGGCAGGGGACTTCCTAGGATCATTGAAAGCACTGACCAATGTCTCACATGGGCCATAAGCTCACTTTCCTATTCAAGTCTTGTAATTTATATTTTATCGTAATTATTGATCCTTGAGAATTTTTTTCTTCTAATCTTAGCTGATCAGAATGACCACTATCAGGTAACCCCCCTGTTTCATACAATCAGAAACCTTGGAATAGAAGGACAAGAACACACAAGAGTTCTAGAACTGGGATGCGATTTCACTTTATAGATGCAAAAAACCCACAGACATCAAAACAAATCAGATCAGACCTTTTGGGTCTCATTCTGCATAACCTGCATCCTTCCTATTTTCCCAGAATTCTTAAACAGCACTTTCCTCCACATATCCGAGAACCCAGCCGCACTGGTTTACTCGCTGTTCTTCACACGTGGTGCTCCCTCTCTCCTTCTGTATCTTTGCATTGGCTGTCTGTCTGTCATTTCTGGAAGGCATTCATTCCCTTTTCCAACCCACCTCTCAGAATCCCTGACTTCTTTCATGATTCACCTCAAATGCCACATTTTACAGAAAGACTTTCCCATTCTCCCCAGCTACTTCTAGTTCCTTTCCTCTAAATCAGAGGTTCTTAACCTGAGGAATGCAAGGTTGGTTTTGTTTTTACTATTTCTATAGTTGTATTTTGATACAGTTAGTTTCCTTTGTAATCCCATGTACTTTTATTTTTATGCATTTAAAAATATTCTGAGAAGGGGTCTGTCTGTAGGCTTCACCAGATTGCCAAAGGGCTCAATGGGTCACAAAAGGAAAAGAACTTCAGTGCTGAGTTTGCCTTGTGTCTACTCTGTATCTATCTTATGTATTTATTTATGTATATACTTATTTGTCTTCCTATTCAAAAGCAAGGTCCTAGGGAACAGAGACTTTTTAATATTTTTTATATCCTCAAGGCTTAATGTCTGGCATAAAATAAGTGCTTAATAAATAATTTTTTTTAATTTTCAAATTATGTTTATATCCTTTGGCTTTAGCACAGTGCTTTGCATGTAGAAAGTGCTTGATAAAATGTTTTTTTTTTAAATTTCATTAATATCTTCATGGTCTCTGCCTTCAAGGAGTTTTAATCTACTTGAAAAACTAATACATAAAAATGTAAAAAGTTAAATAACACTAACATACGCATTCAATGGACTCAAGACAACCCTGAAGGGGATGACAGAAGGTAATACACTGCTAATTGTAAAAAAAAAAACAATAGAATTGTGCCGAATGTTAATTGTTTTGATGGTTCACAGAGGGAGACACGTTAGGAGCCAGAGAAAACTTTCCAGGAGAGATGAGCTCTGAGCTTGACCTTGAAGGTTGAATTGGATTTGGATAGGCAGAGAGATGGGAGAAAGAAGATCCCAGCTGGTTGAAATAGGGTAAACAAAATACAACTCCTCAAAGTTCCTGAGGGAGTCTCTGCCGGGATTATGGCCAATACTGACATAAGCAATATTTTCCTTTGCCGTTGATTCTTGAGACTTTAGGGTCATTCCAGAGAAACAATATATTTTTCACAGACCAATGACTTCATCCACGTGGAAACTCCCTGTACTAATCCTGAGCTGCCATGGCTAAAAATGTTTCTCACCTGGCAACCACTTTCCTGGAGATGAGTTTTTCCCCAACTGAGCTCAGCTGGTGTTTAAAATGAGAGGCACATAATTGGTCACCAAGTTGTTCTGGAAACCTCTCCAGCTTGGTAGGATTTGTCTGAGCTTTCACTATGACGTCATGACCTTTAGGAAATCAGGGTCACCTCCACACCCTCATAAATGTATTGCAGTTGAAGCTGACTAGAGGTAGAAAAAAATGTACTGATAACTAATTCGCATTATCTATAATAGTCTTATGCTTGATATCTTGAGAAAGAAAAGATGAAAGGACTTCCAGGGACTGGGCAAAGAATTTGTGAGGGCAAGAAATTAAACTTGGATGGGTTCAGGAGACTCTTGTGTGTTCATGTTTCTACAAATTCCTTCGTCAGCTCGGACAGACTGATCTATGAAGCTCTTTAGGCAGCAGCTGGAAGATTCTAGTGTAGAAAGTCAATTTAATACTCTTCCTGGATGCAGAGAACAGCAAAGCTGCCTCTGCTACTTCTTCTGTTGACAGGCATGATCCTGGAAGAACCAGAGAATCATTCATGTCTGTGCCCCTGCTCCAGCTGTTTGCTGGCTAGAAATTGGACTCTGCTCATCACATTCTAAGTGTTACAGCTGATTCTGTGTCTTTTCCCTCCTGTCCCTGGAGGATCCCCTTTAAAAAGTTAACCTTAATTAGTTCAACAGAATTAAACAAATAAAAGTCATAACACAATAAACTCTAGACTACTTATATCTTAATAATATATGTACATATATAAAAACTTGAAAACTAATAACATTTTCATTTTGTGTTTCTGCCCAAGTTTTTTCTTCTGTGTTAACTATCAGACTTTAATGCTGTTCTTATTATTCCTTAATCAGTCACTGCATTGTTGTCTCATTTCTTCTATCCCTTTTGTATCCCTTCACACGTCTTTCTATGTTTCTTTGTATTTTTCATATTCGTCATTCTTAATAAATGATCCAAATAACCAGCATTTATTAGGTGCCTACCATATACTGAGGATACAAACCGCCCCCCCCCCCAAAAACCAAAACAGTCCCTACCCTTGAGGATATTCTGACAAAGGATATGAGATATACACATATAAAACATACCCATTTATACATGTGTGCAAAATACATATAAAATCAATACAGGGTAAATATAGGGGTGGAGTAGGCACTAGTAGCCAGGAGAATGGGAGATGCACTTTGAAAGAAACTAGGAATTTTAAGAGGTGTAGAGGTTTGGGAGTACATTTCAGGAATGGGAAAGAGCCTTCTCTCCTACACTCTTAGCAGTAATCTTACAGTAAGTTTTTTGTCTTTTGCAGGAAATTCTTGAACCACCAATTAATACACCTGGGCTACATCCCTTTTCCATTTGTATAGTTCAGAGTTGGCTCTACTTTTACATTTGTGGGACATTTATTCTCATTCTCTCTTGTAACACTAAGATGCCTAGAAAATCTTTGCATCAAAAGGCAACATAGTCTAGTGGAGAGGGTCCTGAACATGGAGTCTAGAATACCTGCTTTCAAGTCCTGCCTTAGACTTTTACTAGTTGTATGACTCTGGGCGAGTCACTTAACTTATCTGTGGTTCAATTTCCTTATATGTAAAAATAGCCGGTTAAACTTTATGATCTCTAAGTTTCCTTCAAGCTCTAAATCTATAGTGGCATGATTTTGTCCTCTCTATAGCCATCAATTCTTCCTGCTACACACAGTGGAAGGACTAGTGGGCCGAACAGGAACTTAACACCAAATAGAGTTTCTTCTCTTCACTAAACAAGATCCTGGTATCTCTTCATTCCTTATCTGAATGTGCCAAAAGGAAATAGGCAACTCAATCAGGAGGAAAAGTAATAAAATGTGAGTTAGGAGCAAATAAACATTCAGGTAAAACTCATGTTTTTAAAATGCTTTCATTACTAACGTAAGATCAATCCTTGCTATCTGGCTGTGTGTTTAGCATTTCAAACCTGCCTGAATGTTACAGGACTTTAATTTGAAAAAGGACCCACAGGACATGTGTCTGAAATAAATTTCTCCAGAAATTCAACATGTGTAAACTTCCTTCTGTCCCCCACCCCATACATACATGCGCATCCCTCTCATTTCAATGCAGTAAGCACGGAAATCCACTTTGCCAGTTAAACGGGATTTAAGAGGCATCAGGTGGTGAATTAGAAAACTAAAAATAAAAACCATGGGATCCTGAAAGGCCTGATAGTCCTCTATTCAGAAATTCTTTAAACAAAAGCAAAATCAGCAGATGGATGTGAATACTTAAACTCAGAGGAAAGGCTTTTCCCCCCTCAGGGAAATGAATGAATTTTTTGCCAGATGCTTGTAAGCTGATACTCTCTGAGAAACTCATAACATGGATAAACCTTTGTCAAGACCAAGAACTACAATGTTCCTATAGACAGAGACGTTAGCATACATACTCCTCATCTATGTACAAGGCCACTTTTACCACTGGACAAGAGGTAGCATCCAACTCCCAAATGGAGAACTCTTTGAATGAAATAAGGGTTCATCAGGGAAGTGACTGAATTTCATCTTAGACTTTATGTTCTACTAGCAAAGAAAAGAAATTCAGAAGCTAGATTCTCAAAACTGCCTTGGAACTTGATATGGAAGAACGATGATATTAAAACAATTGAAAATGATAATGACAATGATAGCTTTATTATTTATACACCCCTCGAAGACATGCAAAGTGCTTTACATATATTATTTCAATTGATTCTGACAACAATTTTGTGAGATAGAAGTAATTTTCCTCAATTTACAGATGAGGAAACTGAGAATGAGAGAGGTTAAATGATTTGCCCAAGGTAACACAGTTAGTAAGTACCTGAAACAGGATTCAAACTCAACTCTTCTGGATTTCTGCCAGGAACTCAGGAAAATTTCCATCACTAACTTCTCTGATTCTCTATCCATAAGAGAGGCTATTATTAAAATTTTATTTATTTTATTTTTAACATAAAATAAGTATTTTCAGAGCATAGCATAATAATAATGATTTTACATGAATCTGCAAATCTATTATGTACAACTCCTAAATATATAATAAAGGTATCATGTAAATTTCTTTTATTCCTCCCCCCCCAGCCTCCCACCAAGAGATTATTATTAATAATATTTTTGGTCTGGAGTGGTGATTTCATTAGAATAGAACTACCACCATGGAAATTCCCACTATTAGTGTGAATCAGCAGTTTGAAAGGTATTTGGTAGTGTTAGAGAGTTGTCTAGGAGCACCAAGAGTTAAGGTAAGGGATTTGCTTTTGGTGAGGTGGCTAATATCTGTTACAGGCAGGTCTTCCTGATTCTAATGCTGGTCCTCTATCCATTATGCCAATCTGTCTTTGAGTTTGGAGTCGGAACTCTTGGGTTTAAATATTGGTTCTGACATATGCTATCTGTGTAACCCTTTGTGGACAAGTAATTTAATCTACCTGGAATTCATTTTCTTTATATGTAAAATAATAATAATGCTAATTATTACTATTATTAATTATAATAGGTCTATATTTGCATAAAGCTTACTATGTATCAGGCTGTGCTAAGCACTTTACAATTATTATCTCATTTGATCCTCACAGCAACCCTGGGAGGTAAAGTGCTATTATTATTCCCATTTTACAGAAGAGGAAATTGAGGCAAACAGAGTTTGTGACTTGCCCAGGGTCACACAGTAAGTATCTGAGGCCACATTCCTGACCTCAGGTCTAACATTCTATCTACTGTGCCATCTAGCTGTCCTAAAATGAGGGGGGGGGATGGGCTAGATGACCCCCAAGATACCTTCTAACTCTAAGTCTACATAGGTTTGATTCTAGGTAGGAAAACATTTTGTACTTCTTTTACAGATGTGGAAAGTAAGAATCAGTAACATTAATGACTTGTTCTGTGATCACACAGCTGAGGTTATGGCAAGAACTCAAAAATCAGGTCTTCTAGCTCTAATTCCTGTGTTTTTCCCACCACACCCAGACACTAGGAAGCTCTGTTGGGGGAAATTGCTTAGGAACTGGCTGAAAGACCCACACTGATTCACACCTATAAAAACAGTATGACTTGACCCAAGCATTTCAGGAAGTGGTACAAAAAGTTATACCTCCTTCGCTTCCTGCTATTAATTGAACTTTCATGTGTTACCATTTATTAGCTGCTGTCACACTGTTCACTTGGGGGTGATAGTGCATTCATGTATGTCCACTCCTGATTAATGAAATTCCCAGAGTTTAAGGCATTGAATGGTAGAGGTCAAGTCAGTGCTATGCATATTGTTAGGCTGAATTAGAGAGTCCCATTTCAGAACTGCTTTGTTTTTAAGGTAAATTATGTAAATAATTTAGTAGAGTAATATTTGTGAACACTATTTAGCGGTAGATGTTTTCACTTTTTTGGGGGGAAGATTGTGCTTGGAGATACTGACTTTCCATTTTTCTTTGATTTTTTTAAACTTAATTTTTAAAAATTTAATTTTTTTAATTAACAAGTATTTTTTTTTTGCCTTTTTTTTTTTGGAGGGCAATTGGGGTTAAGTAACTTGCCCAATGTTACATGGCTAGTTTTTTGTGTGGGTGTTAACTGTCTGAGGCTGGAACCGAACTCTGGTACTCCTGACTCCGGGCTGGCGTTTACTCACTGAGCCACCTAGCCATCCCTAACAGAAACCTTTTGTAGCAAACATGCACAGTCAAGCAAACAAATTCCTACATTGGTCATCTCTAAAAGTGTGTGCCTCATTCTACCTATTTAGGTCATCACCTCTCTCCCAAGATGGGTAACATTCTTCATCGGTCAGGCATCTTCACTGGTCATCGATTTGATCAGAATCCTTAAGTGTTTCAAAGCTATTTTTAACAATGTTATGGTATGAATTGTTCTCCTGGTCTGCTCATTTCACTTTGCATCAGTTCATACACATCATCCCAGGTTCCTTTATGCAATAGTTTTGCATTACATGCATATGCCCATAGTTTGTTTAGCCATTCTCCAATTGATGGGCACCTTCTTAGTTTCCAGTCCTTAACCATTATCAAAAGGACTGTGGGAAAACAGCAACATTAATGCACTGTGAATTCATGGTGCTATGAACTAGTCTAGTCATTCTGAAGAGCAATTTGAAACTATGTCCCCAAAGTTGTAAATTTTACCACCAACTAAATTGTTGTGCAATTTGAATCAGCAATACTACTACTAGACCTATACCCAAAATAGATCCAAGAAAGAGGAAAATGGCCTCTGTTTCAATGCCCATGTGTTCCTACCTCATCAAACCTTCAACAGTTGTTTTACAAGCACCTACTGTATGAAATGCACTGTGCTAGGCACTACAATCTCTGTTCTCAAAAGCTTTTATTCTGCAGCAAGGGGTAAAGTACAGCAAGGTGAAATGAAATATTCCATTTTTTTAGAACTATATTGCCTTAAACCTGTAGTTTCTTAATTTCTGGTCAATCAGTGTAGCCTGAGAACAGGTATGGGGATTAGAGAGACACATGTTCAAACCTGATTCTACTATTCATTCATGCAGAAACAACATGTATTTCTTCATTCTTAATGACCATTCTACAGAGGATGTTACAATGTTCAGATGACTTCTATGTAGATGAATATGTATAATTTGCTGGTAATTATAAAGTGCATTAAATACATGAAAAGTGTTCAGAACTGGAGATCCTGAAAACGGGGCTCCAGTGGCTACTTTGCAGTTCCTAGTGCTGTGCCCCTGTGGGATTCTGCCTCACTGGGAAGAAGCGCTTATGTGCTAGTCCTTCTCACACCAAGAAGGATGCTCCAAACTTGGGTAGGAGGCAAGTAAGCTTGAGGATTCTCTGTAATCATCCTTAGTCCATTGCTGTGTAGACTGCCTGTGTCAGACTCAGAACACTGCTCCTCGGCTCCTAGGTCAGAGTTTGTGATTCCCCTCCCCCCCCCAACTCACTACCCCTCCTCCTGACCAGTCTGGACTTTAGTACTTTAATCCTACCTGTATCTTTGAACTTCACATCTATTCATGCCTTCCCGGGTCACTGCTTTGACTGTGTCCTCCGACTTGTTCCAAATCTCTTGGCACCAACAAAGTGATGCCTCCTTGGCTATTCCTTCATATTTGGCCAACCAAATCAGACTGACTTTTGCAATGCTGTCTGACTTCACCAGATTTCCATGCATATTTGACCACAATACTCCTGTGGGTCAAGAAACTTCAGTGACGCCCCATCATGTTTACATTAAAATACAAACTTATGTGTTCAGAATTCAAAATCTTTACAGTCTGACTCCAGACTATACACTCTATGCTTCAGTCAAAGTAGTTTGCTTGCTCTTTCTATACTCAATCTTCTTTGCTGAGGCTCTCTCAGATGCCTGGAATGCTCTCTCTCCTCACTCTTTTCTCTTGAAACCCTCGCTCCCTTCAAGGCTTAACTCAAATGCTACCTCCTTCAGGAGACCTCTCCTAATTCCCTAGGTTAGTAACCTCTTTTCAACTTTCTCTATTTTTTTCATATAGCCTAGATTTATCTGAGACCATGTTGTCTCCCTAGTAGAATGTAAAGTCTTTGAAGGCAAGGACTGTCTCACTTTTGGATTTGAATCCACAGCACACAGTGCAGTGCATAGAATGGAAGCAATTAATAAATGTTTGTCAATTGAAAAGATTGATACCCTTTCTATGTGACTGGCCACTTCCTCCTTATGACTTCTCTGTTGACACTGCATTCTCCACCAGGCCTTACCAACTTAATCTGTCCCATCTGTTTCTGCTTTGTCACACAGCTGCCCACAATTCAACCCATTTACCAAAAGGGAAGCATGTAGCTTTGCTTCTTATTCTTGACTCTATCATATGACTCAGTAAGACTCTTCTCTTTTATCTCAATTATCCCAGTCTACAAACTGGAGAGAGGTGGTACCATGGATAGAGCATTAGACTCGGAGTCAGGAATACCTGAGTTGAAATCCTGCTTCACATATTTACTAGCTGTGAAATCCTGGCCAAATCACTTAACCTCTTTCAGCCTCAGTTTCCTTATCTGTAAAATGGGGACACTAACACCTTCCTACCAGAAATGTTGTGAGGATAAAATGAGATAATATTTTCAAAGCACGTTCCAAATTCAAGAACTAGAGAAATGCCAACTTAAAAAAAACCCAACAAAATAAAACAACCTCCAGTTTCCTTTGTTGTATAAAATACTGAGAGATTGGGAAAAGAGTTTACTTCTATTTTTACATGCTATCACCCACTGCCAGTACTGGTAGGTCAGAGCAGGAGGGCATTGTGACTTAGGAATAAAAAGCACTGTGGACAGTCAGAGGGTCATCAGTTAGCTAGTTCTTCCTCTGATTTTCTGACATGAGAATAGAGTTGGCTTACAGCTCCAACAAACTAGCACATCCTATGGTACAGAAATTGATCAAAGGATGCTCTAGTCATGAGACATTTTGCAAATTTTCATTTCTTTCCCAGTGGGATTTTTTTAAAGTAGAAATACATATATTCATTTAGTTCTAGTTCTTGTTATCTGAGCTCCTGACTCCTGTGAGAAACAGGTCAGGAGGAGAACTTGGTTTATTTGCCCTTAGCACCTGTCCTGCTCCAAGCCCTGCCTTGTAGTATTTTCCTGATGAGGAAAACAGCCTGAAGATCATTTTAGACAAAACAATGTTAGCTTTCCTTCTGGCCCCATCCCAATTCTTTGCATGTCACAAAGTTTAGTGAAATGTATGTTTGATTCAGAGACAATGTACCTGTGTTCATATCCCAGCTATGCTACTTATGCCCTGTGTGATCTTGGGCACATCACTTAACCTCACGGGGCATCAGTTTTCTCATCTGTAAAATGAGAAGGTTGGATTATATGACCTATCCATATTTTACCTGTTTTTGTAACTGTCTTCCCATTCACCTACTATTAATCCCATGTTCATTGGTGTCTAATTTTCACCTAACATTTTTGGGAATGAATTTTCTAATCAAGGAATGCCAAGAGTTTCAAGTCTGATAAACCCAAATGCATGGCTTTCAGTGACCTGGAAGAATGAACACAAGTATTAAATGGCATCATATTTTGAAATTAATGAAGGGAGTTCCCTTCCCTCCATCTTGTAGGAATGATCCCCACTTAATTATTACTGATGAGATTAGGTTTTTAAAAAGCATATACTTTTTATTTTAAAGAAGAAATTACTCTCTAGGAAAACTTTATTAATGTCTTATCCTACAAAGAAATAGGAAGAGGCAAGAGGGATAGGACTTAACATATCAGTACAGTCACCTTAATCGCATATTTAGAATCCTAGTCTCCAAAGTAGAGGACCAAGGCCAGATCCTAGGGATTGTGTGATCAACCAATCAGAAAGAGTAGGAAGATAGGGCACATTTTCATCCTTCCCACAATAGCCAATCATAGGGTTTGTCTCCAACATAGTCATACGACAATTATCCACCATGTTCTTCTATTCTGTCTTTTTCCTCCTCTTTGTAAGCTCCAAACTCCCTTCCTTTTGATCTGGACAAGGGCATTGGCTGCAGAGGGCAATTATGATCTAACCATTTCATAGACATTTATTGGAGCAGAGTAGGTGTCTCTGGGAGAATACTTTTCTATACCTCAGCACACCAACTAGTCTCAGGCAGATGACATCTGCCCCTGCCCCTTTTTATTTTGGGTAAAACAGTGAGAAATTCAGATGAAGCAAACATGGATGGGTTATGATATTCATCCCTGATTATTATATCATTACAAGATCTTTCTTCTTTTTTTCTTCTTTTTCTTTTTTCCTTTCTTCTTCCAAACTTCTCTGTTATTGTTGAAGGCACCTTTATCCTTCCCTTTACTCAAGATTAAAACTTTGGTGTCATTTTTTACTTTTCATTCTACATCATTTTCTTTCCCCTTCCCCATGGTCAATCTGTTGCCAAATCTTATAACTTTTATCTTTTCTTCTTTTGCCCAAACTATAAGTACCCTATTCAGTTTTTATGCCTTATTTCTCTCTTTTCCAATCCATTCTCTCAGCTGCCAAAGTGATTTTCCTGAAGTGTAGTTCTGATTATGTCATTCCACTACTCAAAAAGGTTCAGTGACTCCCTATTTTGACTATTGCATTGGATGTTATTTCATCATCTCATAATTTTTTAAATTCTGTTTTTATTGTTTGTACAACATGCATGATTATTGCAGCTATCAATGCATATAATTTTTAAATAAGCAAATATGCATATATTGGGGATACAGTCTCAAATTTTTACTGATGAGGGCAAGCTAAAGAAATGTTTGGAGACTCATGATTTAGATAAGGAAGAAAAGGCAAAGAAGAAAAAGAACTAATAAATATCCTAGAAGCTTTCTTTACCATGAAAACCATTAAATTTGGATCTTTCTAATTCTCCTGTCCCTCAGTTTAGGGTCTGGTTTTATATTATGTCTTTATGGATGTATGGCATGTCTTCAATTATATGTACTACTAGACAGAGGAAAAAAAGATATAGATCAGAGGAGTAATATAATAGCATTGGCCCACTGTTAATTAAACTAGAAAAATCTGATTCTTTTTGAGGTAAAGTAAGATTTTCTTTGACTCTAACCTTATATGACTATTTCAAAAAATTACAGCTATCCATCAAATTTCACTTTTTGTTGGACATGTAAAGAACACAGTGCTTTGATTAAATAGTACCCTTTCTTCTCCACCCTCCCTCCCTCCCTTCCTGCCCAGAGCTCAAATAAATACTCCTTTACCTTCTCACAGAGCATTGACATGATTAGTCAACTATGATAGTAATTTGAAAAGCAAATTGACATTTGGCCTCTTTCTAGGTTACAAGAGCAGAAGTAGTATGCTTATATGTCCAACACATTCGTAGTTTTCTTGGCTGGGACAATAATTTGTGTACTTCCTAAAGGATGTTAGGAAAGAGTAAAATAAACACAGATAAGAACCTAGATTAATTATATATATATATATATATATATAACATTAATATAGGTTAATTTTAAAATTAATCTATACTTGACTGAAAGCAGATCTCATTTTGTCGGTTTCTGGATTTCCATTTGGAACATGAAGATAATATGTTGGTTTCCTTTGAAGAATATCTTTCTCACTTGCTCCAATCATTAGGATAGGGTTCCTCTAAGAAAATAGTCCCTTAGCAAAACTTGATCTAAGATAAATTGTCCACAAGTTAAAATACTATAGGATCTGTCACTATTCATGCTTTTCATCTAAGGGTTTAGTGTATTTGGTCACCATCATGGCATTTATACCTTCCAAATGGATGGACATAATTATGGACTTAGATGTAGCAAGTCTAATCAACCCTCAAGTATTATCATTCTCACAATAATGCTTAGGACATGTGGAATGATGTAGAAAAGGCAGACAGAGGCATCTGTGTAGTGTAGTAGATGGATAGTTAGAAGCAGAATTAGGAAAATGAGTTCAAATCCAGCCTCAGACACTTACTATCTGTGTGACCTTAGGTAAGTCACTTAACTTCTGTCTGCCTCAATTCCCTCTGCTGTAAAAAGGAGATAAAAATAGCACCTATCCCTCAAGGTTGTTGTGAAGATAAAATGAAATAAAATTTGTAAAGCATTTTATAAACCTTGAAGTAACATATAAATACTAGTTATTATTACTAAGTCATTGGTCTGATTTTTTCACAAGGTGCAGTGGACGGAATTAGATTTTCTTTCTCTTTGTATTATGGTGAAATTTGGCATAAAAATTTAGGCTGGTATTCTTCATGCTAGAAACTGGGGAAGAATGGTTTCAAGAGTTCAAGGACATATCTGCCTTATTCTTCCTTTAAGCAGCCCCTTAACCCACTATGTCCCAAACTGAGCATATGTGAACTGAGAATATTGGAAAAGCACCTGTTTTTTTAAGGTGGTTTGTCTTGTGTCACATAGTTGAACAGGTATGGCAGAAAGGAAACTATGGAGGCATAATATTAGCACTAGAGATGGCTGGCTTTGGCTCGGCTGTCTGGTACATTATCATGAGCAAGCCAGTGTTGGGGATATGCTGTAGTGTCTATTCACAAACACCATGAGGCAGCTGATGGCACAGTAGAAAGAGTGCAGGAAGACCTGAGTCCAAATGTGGCCTCAGATACATACTAGCTGTATGATCCTGGGTCAGTCACTTATCTTCTGCTTGCTAGTTTCCTCACTGATCAACTAGGAAAAATAATAGTACCAACGTCCTAGGGCTGTGTAAGGACTAAACGAAATAGTGGTAAAGCACTTCCTACCATGCCTGGCATATAGAAAGTGCTATGTGAATGTTAGCAATCATCCTCATCATCATCTTTTTATTGCCCTTTGGCTCAGTGGCACATTTTATGCTTCTGAGAGTGTGCTGTTCCATGATTCCAAGCCATATACCATCACTAGGAATACTGGTGGTAAAAAGGGATTTTGCAGTAGAATTAATGAAAATGCAGTGAGAGCCCTAATACCTTTTCAATTCTGGGTCCAGTTTACTCTTCACAACTGTAATGTTAATGGAATAGAAAGATCTTCGCCACCTACTAATAGACCTATGTGACCAGCTTTGAACTCTGGCCCAGCTCACAGCTGAGTCACATGGAGGCTGAGTGGGGGGTGCTCGCCCAAAGGAATTTTAACTGAAATGGAATGGTGGGGGAGAGAGACAGTGCATTGTGTGAGAGGCAGAGCAGGGAGTGAGAGCCACACCGGGCACAGAGAGAGAAGCAGCTTGAGTGAGTCGGGGGATGAACTAGTCTAATGAAACTTGTTTCCAGGAAGGCCTAACAAATAAGAATGCCTAAGATGTCAGGTGCTCCCTGGAGTGATGGCGATCAATACCTTGCTAAATATTACCTTCTGGTATTATAATCTATATAAATACTTTGGTTTTGCATTTAAGGCAGAGAGTTTATTATATTTTGTGAATTTACCCTGGAAATACATCTGAATAGTCATAGCAGCTGCTATGGGTATTGCATTGATGTTACAACAATCATACCTAACATATTTATCACTTGAAGTAACTGGGAATGGGTAGCCTAGAGAAGAAATTTCAGGTGTGGAGATGGGGGAGGAGGGAAGGGGAACATTATTTGTCTTCAAGTATGAAGGCTGTAAGAAAGATTTGATTTGTTCTGTTTGGTCCCAGAGGACAGAACAAGGGGTGGAAGATGCAAATTGTGTTTGCTGTCAGGAAAAAACTTAACAATTCAGTTATCCAAGAGTGGAATGGATTGCTTTCAGGAGTGGTGGGTTCCCTCTCCCTGGAGGGCTTCAAACAGAAGTTGATCACTTATCAAATACATTAGAGTAGGCATTTTCTTCATGTCTGACCTGAACTAGATGGCCCCTGAAGATCTTGTGAACTCTGAAACTCCAAGATACTTTTATTAATGGGCCTCAATCAGCTGCCAGTCCAACTTCAAATTAATATTTAGGCAATATATGGTACAGGGAGTCATATAAGGAAAATATAAGGAGACAGCATTTAGTAGCAGTCTAAGTATTTGTTGAATTAATAATTGCATGCAAATTTCTTTTTATTTCAAAGGAAAAGAGTCTGGCATCTTCAAAGCAATCATGAGATCATCATTCTTTTGGTGATTGACTGTAAGTAAACAAAGCTGACTCAGTTCTCTCTCCCGTGTTCCATTAAGCACTTTGTTTCTTACTGAATAAGGACACTTCCACCAAATATGCATGCCCTTTATGGATGGAAAAAAATACTGCAGTAAAATGTGATGAAGTGATCCTGATTGGCTGTATTGTCAAAATGCACCCTGATTCCTGAATTCCTGCCAAACATATTTGCCTTCACCGTGTTATCCTCGAAGTGTCCTTGATCAATGAGATGAGATACATCTTTTAAATTGCAGCCTACTCAATTGCCTCATCTCTTTGAACTCGGTGGGATGGATTGATCATGATTCAGCAGCTCCAAACATGTGCCCCTTTATTTCCTAAGGAGATTATTATCTGCAAATTAACCGAAACGATTAGTTTCTGATTGGCTGCTACCCATTGCTCATGCAGATAGATATTCAAGATGGCATTTGATCCTTGCTTGGAAAATTCAAATGACAGGCAGCAGGTAAGGAGTTTAAAAACAACTCAAAGACCTGCTCCATTAAAAAAACAAAACAACCTCCCCCCCCCCCAAAAAAAAAAACAAACCAAATGCTTGGAGACTCTGTGTCTAAGTTGAGAGTGCCATTAGGCACTGGCCTATCAGATGTTGATGTGAGTGGTTCTACTGGGGTTTATTGGTGGTTGGAAATTCAGTCAATCTCAATAGGACCATGCCAACACCATCATGCCTGCTATACATTAATAGAAACTTATGTCCTGAATTTTTTTTTGCTTTTTTTGGAGGGCAATTTGGGGTTAAATGATTTGCCCAAGGTCACTTGGCTACTTTTTGTGTTAAGTGTCTGAGGCCGAATTTGAACTCAGGTCCTCCTGACTCCAGGACCAGTGTTCTATTCACTGAACCACCTAGCTGCCCCCAGTGTGCTGAATTTTTAATATGACTATCCTACACAGGATAGTGGGGGGGGCATTGTGGCACAGTGGGATAATTTTGGAAGCCTGGAATATGGGTAAGTCATTTCATGTTAGGCCATTTCATATCTCATCCCACATAGCTCTCTATATTGAGTTACAGAGGAACTGTTGATTTGCTTTGGTAGAGGGAGTGTCCATATCGGGAGTTCTCTACACCAGTGAAA
This sequence comes from Petaurus breviceps papuanus, assembly GCF_028583685.1. NCBI lineage: Eukaryota > Metazoa > Chordata > Mammalia > Diprotodontia > Petauridae > Petaurus > Petaurus breviceps. The sequence continues at coordinate 66,990,993 of NW_027186304.1, read as the reverse complement.
TCACAGGTTTGGCTCAAAAATTCTTAGGGTAAAAAAAAAATCACTAACAACTACCACTATCTTCCATTCATGTGTTATAATTGTAAGGAATCCTAGAAATTAATCAGTTCCCTCAAGGAGAATGTAAGTCCATTGAAATAGGGACTATTACCCATTTTTCTTTGTAAACACAGTTCCTAGTGCAATGCCTGGCACATAATAGGCATTTAAATTTTTGTTCAATTGAATTGACTCAAGGCTTGAAAAAGTCACAACTGTACTCAACTTGTTTGCCTAGGGTTTATTCATGGATGTTTGCAAAAATGGTTTCCAAATTGTTCTTCATAGGTCTGAGAATTTAATGATAAGCGTTCCAAATGTATAATATTTCTATGAACAGACTACCAAATGCCCCTCAAGAACTAAAATGAAATCAGGATGAACCCCTCCAAAATGTCCCCATCTACACAAAGAGGGCAATGCAAAGTTTCCTTCCCGTGGCCTTCTAGGGATCTGGTCTGAATACAACTTGCTTGTGCTTTTGAGGGAAGAAATAAGCATTTATTAAATTTATTAAGTGGCTACTATGGGCTGGGAACATAATGCTTTACCAATATCTCATTTAGTCCTCTCAACAATCCTGGGGGCAGGTGTTAGTATGATCTCCATTTTACAGATGAGGAACCCAAGCCAGAGATTAAATGAGTTTCCCCGGGTCATACTGCTAGAAAGTATGTTAATCTGAACTCAGGTCTTTCTGACTCTAGGCCCAATCACTTACCTACTTCTGAGAAAAAGGCCACTACAAAACACATCTTATGGCCTCAAAGTACTACTTGCCAAAAGGCAGCATGTTGCATGGGGAAGAAGGACTTGCAGTCAGGAATATAAGGGTTTGAATTCGGTCTCAGACAATTGCTTGACCTCTCAGCCTCAGTTTCCTCATTTATAAAATTGGGATAATATGACCTGTAATATATACCTCATAGTTTTGTTTTTTTTTTTTAAGATTGAACAAGATATGGGGTGGCTAGGTGGTTCAGTGAATAGAGCACCAACCCTGGAGTCAGGACCTGAGTTCAAATCCGGCCTCAGACACTTAACACAAAACTAGCCACATGACCTTGGGCAAGTCACTTAACCCCAATTGCCTTGCCTTCCCCCCTCCAAAAAGCAAAAAAAAAAAGAGGTTGAACAAGATAATTTATGTAAAGTACTCTATGAGGTGTCAGTTATTATTAATGTTCTTATCTAGATGCATACTTTTAGAGATCTGTTGCCCTCTGAAAAAGTAAAAAAAAATGTTGGCTAAAACTTAATCTAGGTTAACAGAGAAAAAAATTTAGAAATTATTTTGGGTGTTTCTTTATCTATAAAATGAGGGGGTTGGACTAGACAGCCTCTATGGACCCTTTCAGCTTTCTACCATGTTATGAACAACATTTTTTAAAAAGTCCTTTCATCAGTCCTATTTCAAATCCAAGTAGGACTAAATAGAAAAAAATAGCTTATAGAAAAGTTTAAATTGAATATAGGGATCCAAACACTATTTACATTCATCTGTCCCCATTTTTAGAAGGGTGGAGAATGAAAAGGAACTACAGGTTTATGAGCAATGATACATGGGAGTCCTGTATTTCCGTTGGTTTCTGAAAAAGTCTATGAAAGAAGTGTAATTACCAATGGGCCTATACCATAATATTTACTTTTCCAATTATGCTCATCAAATTAGAAAGAGCACTCAATTTTTAGTAAGAGGACTGGGATTCAAATTCTGCCTTAGACACTTTGTGCAAGTTTTATACTCTCTGGGCATCAGTTTTCTCAGGACTAGAGGGACTTTAAAGTCCCTTCCAGCTATAAATCTCAGATTATAAACTTCCTTTTTTATGAGTCATAGGGTATAGAGATGGGGAGGATTTCATTTGTAAACAAAGCATTGAGAGCATCATATTTTTTAAAAATACCTATGCAACAAATAAAGGTCCATGTCTACTGTCCTATTTCCCCCTGACTCAGGAGTGGCTGGGTCCAATGACGTTAGAAAGAATAATACCAAAGGGAACTGAAATCTCTCCTAAAATGGAAATGTGAAAACTGCGGATAATTTCAGTGTTAACAGTGTTAGATTTCTTCAAATAAAAATGAAATAATGCCTTCCCTGCAAAAAACATCTAAATATTTACTACTGAAGAGTCATGTGAAAGATTTGAAAGAGATGTCAGAAATAGAGGCTCAAGACAAGAAAAAACCCAATCCTGTCAGGTAAGTGTGAAATAAGCAAAGAAGTAAGGAGTTATTTTGGGAGTCTGGATGACACTCTTCTAGACCGGAAGGAAGATGTTGCTATAGCTACAATTAAAAGCGCTGATGCTCAGAATAATGGGAATAATTTGGTGGCAACTCACCACAGCAGAGTTCAATCCAGACTTCTTCCAATAACTATGGCTCCTAAAGATATCGTAGGGGTGGGAGGTGAAGGGATAAAGAGAAGACACCACCAAGAATGGCTGCACCAGGAGCAATTTATTAGCATAACACTTTTTTTTTAAGATTTCATAACAACTGAAGTATGTACAAAGTCTTACAGCATTTACACCGTAAAAAAGTTTCTGATTAGCTGATGAAGTATATAAGGTAGGGATGCGACGTACTTCGAAGTATGAATATGATAATGATGAAGCAGGCCACTGTACTTTCAACTTTTTTGCTACCACACCACAACTGTCTGCTGAATGACAGTTCATTAAGTCATCAGGAAGACATAGAATGTCTTTGAGAGGGGATTGGGGGTGGGGAAATAACAGGTCGATGTTGCACTAACAACCATAAGGAGAAGGGAAAAGAAAAAGAAAAACTACACACCGTTGTGTTTCTACAGTTTGCTAGAGCTGTAACGGACGTTCACAGCCTGAGATAGAACATATGCAAGACAACAGAATCACGCCTTTTCAGATACAGTTCAGTTACTGAATAGCTTTACTTTTGAATAGGAGGCTTTATGTGAATATGGCTGTGTGTTCCAATTTTTTTGTTCATGAACTCTTCGGATAGGTCTAACCCCACAAGCCCACCTTTCCCCTCAAAAAAAAAAAAAGAAAAGATGGAATGATGTATTTGATAATTTTTTTAAGGGAGAAAAAGAAGGCATTTAGTATCAGCTTTAGGGTCCAGCCATTCCTGTCAAAAGTTTAAGACTGGGAATCTTTGAATGATCAACAAAACATTGCTCCACCCCTTTGTTCCCCCACATCAAATATCCTTCTAACCACTACTTCCCAACTTTTTCCACCTGCCAGTGTACAGGCTCATTTTTCCTTGGGATCAGGCTATGTAGACCCAGAGGTATTTCTATACTGACTCAAGTGCAAGGCTGGGCTAAATTATTTCTCTTAAAAGAAATGCTGAATGGCTTGTGCCTCCAGAGTATAGCTTCAGGATGTGGCATGAAAATTTCGGGCAGAAATTGATAAGTATTTTATTTTCCATCCTATTTCTTCAGAAATTTAGATCCCTTCAACCTTGCTTAGGCCAATGCATCATTTTTGATATGAAATCCACTTTACCTCCCTATTCTTACTCTTTCACTTGTAGGCTAAGTGGGCATTATTTTAAAAAAAAAATACTTAAAAAAAAAGATTCCATTCCCAACTCAAAAGCCAGTAATATAGGTTGACAAATTTTAATTAAGACACATAAAGGTGGGCTATAAAAACACAACAACTACATAAATATTGAAGAAGTCATTATGCCATTTTCATGTAAACAGTTCTGATTAGAATGAAGCCCTAACTAGATTCTGGTCTTAAACTTTTGGCAGATAACATGTATGCTCAGCCAGGTTCTGTGGTTATTGTTCAAGTGGAAGCCGGGTCAGTTCACATGTTGACAGGCATGCAACTTGAAAACATTGCACAACAGGCAACACAAAGAGATTGGAGAAGTTTACGAAACTTCAAGTAGACTTCACAACCCTTCACAACTGACTATTCACAGACAAAGATATGGTCCTTCCTCATCTTACTATGGGGAGTTTTCCTCCCCCTTCTCTCACACATGAGATACTTTTTGTGATTCTCTTGCTTGCTTGATGCTATATAACCACTTGATGATTCGGGCATTTCTCTCAATTGCAGAAATGCCATATGGCACACGGTCATTGGCACTGTCATCATTTCTAAGGTCGCTGTTGCTGTCCTGAGACTGTTCACAGTCTGAGCTGATCATGCTTGCACTGCGAAAGTTGAGGGATATTATATCGGAGTTAGCCCTTGCAAAGTTTTCCATCCCAAGGTTTTCAAGCTCTTCGGGATCCAAGCCACAGTAGTTAAAGAATCTTTCCACATCGGCATCCACACGAAAGTATCTGTCACTTAAGTCTGATTTGGACCGCTGCAGGGAGGGTCTCCGGCTGACGCCACAAGTGGATTCTACTGTGTCGATTTCGGGAGATTTCATTGTCGCAATGGCAGCAACCTTCGGTTTGGGGGGCAGCGGGGGAGCTGAACTACTGCAAGGTATTGCTTTTAAAGGTTTCACGCTGGTCACTTTCCGAATGTCCGATGAACTATGGGAAACATGCAGGAAGGACTCTGCTGAGTGTTCAAGCAGCCTTCTGCTAACATTTGAGTTGCTCTCCTGGGGGCTGCTGCGGCCTTGGGTGGGGTAAACCTTTAGGGATTCTGCAAATGAATGTCGATTGAGTTCTGCTGAATCTGATCTGTGGGGTGGCCAGTTTCTGGCGCTGTGTTTGTGACCTGACCCTGAGCTGGAGCCTTCAGAGCTATTAATAATGTTTTTCAGTATCTCAAGTTTTAAGTTCTCCCTTTGCACACCACTCTCAGTCTTTGCATTGTTGTTAAACACTTTCAGAGTAGGGCTGCCCAGGGCTCGCTTTGCAGCAGGGCAGACAGGCGGCTTTGCAAGCACAGCTGGCTTCACAGGCTCCTGTTTGGCATTGATGACCTCTTGGCTCTTGACGTATTTTGCTTTATCAGCTTCTAGTCTTTCCACTGCACTAAGTCTTTTGGGATTAGGCTCAGCTTGCCTGCGAAAATAGTCTGGTCCTTTGTTCAAGATGCGGAGTGGGACCGCCGATGTGAACGTAACGGCCGGACTGACAGGTTTCACCATGCTACCTGTCTCTAGTGTCCCTGTAGGCATGTTGGGTGGTCTTTCCCCTGCAGCCGTTTTGGACTCTCTTCTGGGCTCTTCTGAACGGACTTTGTAGAAACATATACATTAAGCACAAGGAATAGTGGATGAATCTTTGGAATCTGAGCGTTAGCAGTACCTCATCTCACAGAGTTCATTAAATGCTACTGTGTTTTCTCTCCTCCCTTTCTTTAAAAGCAGGCTTGTGTGCAAAGGGCCACTAGACACAAGTCCGTTTAAATCTGCTCTGCTGATTCCTTTCTTCTCACTAAAAGATGTGGGAGTCTCTTTTCCGTGGTCTTTGTGCTCAACAACAGGCAGGGATCTGAAAAACAAAATAACCAACCACGGGTTAGGATCAGTGTGTGACATCACAGCTACAGCAACAGAGAAACTCTGTAGACTCCTTTAGTCCCTGGCTGAATTACAGCCCCGGGCAGTGCAGACAAAGCAGGCTGTCTCATGGTTGGCACTCATACCATCACACCTTTGAATAGCGTGCATCAGTTACAAATAATGCAAAACTCAGGATAATGGATGAATGCACATATGCATCTGATATTAATCAATTCTACCTAGGCAGGCTGAAGGAAAGAGCAGCTCAATCAAAAGTGAGCAACTATTCCAGCGTTTCTCCAGAAGTGAGGAGCCTCCTCTGGGCTCTGCTGAATAAAGATGCTGTGTAGAAACATGGGCATTGGAGCCCAAGTGCTCCATAACTTTCTAAATGCCACTCTGTTTCTGGGAGAAATCTTACTGTGGTCTGGATTTCACTTTTCATTGTAAATCCATTCTTTTCCAGTGGAAAGAAAGATCCCTCTCATTGATCACTACCAATTTCTGAATCATAGAGGAAGTAATCATTCCTTTTCAAGTCTCTCAAAAGCAGAAAGAATGGGTCAGGAGTTGAGAAAGGAGGAAAAGATAGATGGCATTAAAGTCTTTCCTTGTTATCCACACACATCCGCTGTAAGACATTCTATCTCAGCTCTGGGCATTTCCTTTGGCTGTTCCCCATCCCTGGAATACTCTGACTCCTGACTTTCTTCAAGCCCCAGCTAGAATCTCATCTCCTAGAGGAAGCCTTTCCCAACCCCTTTTAATTCTAGTGCTTGCTTTCTTTTAATTTTTTCCCCCCTATTTATGCCAAAGAGAGCTTGTTTGCACATATTTATTTGCTTGTTGTCTCACAATTAGGTTGTGAGTTCCTTGAAGGCAGAGACTCTTTGTCTCTTCTTGTATCCCCAGCACTCTTAGTACAGTGCCTGTCACACAGCAGGCACTTAGTAATAGTAGCAGTAGAAAACAGTAAATTAGTAGTGAAAGAAACTGTAATAGTAGAAGTACAGTGCCTTTCACATAGTAGGCACTTTCACATAAATGTGAGAGGCAACATTTAGGATAGAGAACTGGCCCTGGAGTCTGGAAGACCCAGATTCAAATTCTGTCTCTGATACACAGTGGTGGTATGACGTTAAACTTTCCATAGCCAACAGAAATATCTAAATATAGGAGTTGGTAAAATATAAATAGTAGTGGGGGAAAATTTTACAGGAAATTCCGTAAAGTAATGAAATCAATCAATCAAGAAACGTTTATTAAGCTCCTACTATTTCCCAGGCACTGAAGCTAAATTCTGGGAGTAGAAAAACAAAATAAGGATAGTTCCTGCCCTCAAGAAGCTTACAAGTAAGAACATAATTTCAATACTCTTTCTCTGTGGGGTTTTTAGATTTGCAATGAAACCATCTGTCCAAACCCCTTCACTTGCCTAATATAAAACCAATCTTTCCCCTTGTAAACACAAGACTATAAAGCATACTGTTAAGATTTAGGCTCTCAAATAATACAAGCTTTTCTTTAAATATTATTTGGACAAGAAATCTAGGCTGATTTAAATGTCAGATATAAGGAGAAACATTTTCTTACTTGGAACAATTGCAAAAATTTGACTAAAGCTTTCCTTATTAAAAGAGTCTGACTTCTTACTCCCTTGGTCCTTCCCTTGGCACCTTGAGCCTTCTCACTCTGGAACATCCCTCTTCCATGAGGCCCCCCTTCTCCTCTTTGTGAGTTCCTTTGGGGGCTTCTGTATTGGGGATGATCTTGGTGGGCCGTGGCTCATTCCTCTCCCAGCTGAGCTTCTGACTCTATGGACTTTACCACTGGCAGCTTCAGCTCCTGGCCTGCAGAAGGTACCTGTGTGGGTACCTTCGTACCCTCTGCCTCTCCCCCTTCAGCTTCAGTACTGTCTTTCTTCATTAGAATATAAGCCCTCTGAAGACAAGGATTGTCTTTCTTGTTGCTTGTATTTGTATCCCCCTTGCTTAATACAGTTCCAGGCACATAGTAAATGCTTAATAAATGTTTACTACTTGCCTAAGACCTACCTAAAAGCAGCAGTTTCTTTATATAGTTAAATTCCCAAATTTCCTACATTACCTGTATCGTAATCTTAAAACGTCAATCAAGTACGCTTTATATTGTTTAAAACTTGGGTAACACTGTATAATCTCTACTTCTGGGAATAATTCCTGAATAATTTAATATTAAAAAACAACAACCCCATGACTACACATGCCAATATATAACAAACAACAACATTCCAAAATAAGACTGCTATGAAAGACATGTTAACATTCAGCTTAATATGCAATGCCCTGAAATCTATCTTTCTCAGCTGGATGACTTCATTGCCTATTGTTAGTCTGTAAAACACGGGAAAGGGGGAGGAGTCAAGATGGCGGAGTAGAAACAGGACCTCGGCGTGGCTCCAGCTCCCATCCCTCCAATTCATGTAAAAGGGGACTCTAAACAAACTTTGGAGTGACAGAACCCACAAAATGACACACAGAAGCTAACCTCCCGCCGGCAGGAGTCGGCCAGCACAGCGCTCTGGGAGCCAAGCCCAGTCCCACACCCGGGCCTGACCAACCACCACCTGGAGGGACTCAAGATCACCAGCAGCTGTGGTGATCCAGAATTATCAACACATAGATGCTAAGGACAAAGGGAGAGGTCAGTGTAGTGTGGACTTTGGGACCCAGGAGTTGGGAGTGCGTGGCTTTTGCCCCTGGGGCAAGAAGCAGGTGCAGCCGCCACTGGCAGCTTCAGCTCCTGGCCTGCAGAGTGTAGGAGGACCAAGCAACCAGTCTGAGGGGTAACTGCTCTTGCTTTAACCTGCATGGACCTGGACTGAGGTCTAGGGTGGAGGTGCTGGGGTGTGTGTCCAGCTTGCCAGAGCAGGTGGAGGCTTCAGAGAGGGCACCCAACTAATACATCTGGCAGCTGAGAAAACCCCAGCGTTTGGAATGAAGCTCCCCCGTCTGGTAGCAGAGTCCTACTGTGGCAAAAAGCCCAAAAGTCAAGTAATTGAGTGGCAAAATGACCAGGCAAAGGAAGCAAACCAAGCAATGCAATCCAACATTAAAATCCTATTTTGGGGACAAAAAGGATCAAAGCATGGAACAGGAGGAAGACAGTGAAGTCAGAACTCCTGCACCAAAAGTTTCCAAGAAAAATATGAGCTGGTTACAGGCCATAGAGGACCTTAAGAAGCAGATAAGAGAAGTGGAGAAATTGGGAAGAGAAATGAGAACAATGCAAGAAAATTACGAAATGAGAGTCAATAGCCTAAGGAAAATAACACCTTAAAAGCAGACTAACTCAAATGGCAAAAGAGGCTCAAAGAGGCAATGAGGAGAAGAATGCCTTAAAAAGCCAAATTTGCCAAATGAAAAAAGAATCTCAAAAGCTCATTGAGGAGAATCATACCTTCAGAATTAGATTGGAGCAAATGGAAGCTAATGACTTTATAAGAAATCAAGATGCTGTTAAACAGATTCAAACAAATGAAAGAATAGAAGGCAATGTGAAAACCATGACCTGGAAAATAGAAGCAGGAGAGATAATTAAAAAATTACTGGACTACCTGAAAGCCATGATCAAAGAAAGAACCTAGAAATCATCCTCCAAGAAATTCGCAAGGAAAAATGCCCTGATGTTTTAGAACCAGAGGGCAAAATAGAGGTTGAAAGAATCCACCAATCACCCCCTGAAAATATCCCCAAAAGAAAACTACTAGGAATATTATATCCAGGTTCTGGAATTCCCAGATCAAGGAGAGATTATTACAAGCAGCCAGGAAGAAACAATTTGAATATTGTGCAAACACAATGAGGATAACTCAGGATCTGGCAGCTTCTACACTGAGGGATCAAAGGGCTTGGAATATGATATTCCGGAGGTCAAAGGAGCTGGGATTAAAACCCAGCAAAACTGAGTATCATGTTTAAGGAGAAAATATGGTCATTCAGATACAAGAAGCAAGAGAAGCATGAGAAGGTAAACAGGAAAAAAAATCATAAGGAACTTATCAAAGTTGAACTATTAACATTCCTACATGGAAAAACGATAATTGTAACTGATGAAACTTTTCTCAGTATGAAAATAGTTGAAGGGTATAGAAATATATATATATATATATATATGTCTATATTGGAGGATATATGGGCATATAAATACATATGTGAATGTGTGTATATATGTTTACAGGTAGGCATAGATAGAGGGCACAGGACCAATTTAATAGGAAGGGATGATACTTAAAAGGTGAAATTAAGAGGTAAGAGAGGAATATAATGAGAGGAGCTAGGGAGAGACAGAATGGGTTAAACTATCTCATATAGAAGAGGCAAGGGAAAATGGCTAGAATGGAGGGGAAGAATAAGAAGGCAAAAGGGAATGGGTCAACCTTATTCTCATTGAATTTGGCTTAGGGAAGGAATGACATAAACACTAAATAGGGTATCTCACCCTACAAGAGAGTAGGTGGGAAGGGGATGAGAGGGGAGATGAGGGTAGGCTGGGGGGGAAAGAAGTTGGAAGCACCTACTTTTGAAAAGGAATGGGATCAAAGTAGAGAACAGAACAAGTGGGAGGTGGTATAGGACGGAGGGAAATATAGTCAGTCTTTTACAATATATCTACTATAGTAACGTTTTGCATTAGCTACACATGTACAACCTATACTTAATTGCTTATCTCCCCAGTAAGGGTGGGTAACAAGGGAGGAAGGGAATGAATCTGTGTGTACACACACATACACACACACACACACACACTATTGTTAATACTATTTTACATGTAATTGGGAAATAAGTTATACAGGCACTAGAGCATAGAGATCCACCATACCCTACTGGAAAAGTCAAAGGGGGTATGGGAGAAGATATGACAGAGAGCAGAATGGAGGAGGGGATATCCTATGGGACCACTATGTTGGGGCAGTGGGTAGGGGAAAAACGGGGAGACAATTTGTAATTCAAAATCTGGCGGAAATGAATGATGTAAATCAGAAGTTAATAAAGCATTTAAAAATTAAAAAAAAACACACAGGAAAAAGAATCTGTATTCCAAAGCAATTGGTTAATTGCCTTCTTAATTTTTACTACTGTTTTCCACTTATCTGTGCTTCCTCTTCCTTCACTTCTCATTTTGATTTTTCAGTGAAATAAAAACAATTGCTTTGGCCAAAATAAAAAGAAAAAAACCACACCAAACTTACACTCTCCCTCTCTCCCAACCCCTCCCTATGGTTCTCTAGACCTGGGTTACTTTGATCTTACATTCTCACAAGACACAGAATCAATGCACCTTATCATCTTCCTAAGAAAGCTGATTGCCTGATCACCTTCATGCAGGGTTATAATTAGGGAAACTAAAATTTAGAAGATTGAGGCATTGAAGCAAAATGTCAAGTAACTGTTTACTTACTCAAGTGAATATAGTGATATTCACATAAAAATGCGCCATTCCCACAGTAAGGAAAGAAATAAAGTGCATATTACTAATAACAAAATTAGAAACAACTGATTTCTCTCCTTGAAGTCTTCTGAAATACATTCTTTAAATACAAACCATCAATTTTGCTTTGATGATAAAACTAGACACAATTTCAGTAATCTGCTCAGGGGCCTGCCATACTAAAAACATTTTCCTATTCAGGGTCTAAGGAGCCCCAAGGCAACTTCTGCATAAATGATTTCCCCTGAATTTGCAATTCCACATTGACATTTCAATTCTGTTTATTAAGAAACCTCTTCTCATTAAGCTCAGAATGTTGTTTGTTGGAACAGATCTGCAATGAAACTTAGAAGGCAAAAAGAAATTCTCCTCCAGAGTATCAGCCACCAAGTCCCTGTAGAGTACTTGGATTTCACCTGGAAAAGTTGTTCCCCATCTTAAAATGTCATGACTCTGAAGAGATTCTAACTTTCTTGGGGGAAAAAAAAAGATGGCAACTGTGGACTACTGGGAGATGGAAGACCATCTTTACTTACATACCACAGCAGAAAGGGAGGCAGAAACCTGGGCATAGAAAGACACAGGAAGATAGAGTGCTGAGTAATATGGCAATTCTCTTGCCCAATCACTACATTATTACAGTACTACCCAGGGATAAGTTGGTCTCCAGATATGGTGGCATTGCTAATCCCACTGATTGCACTGGTGCTCTCCAATTAGCCTGCTTTCAGGAAAGAATATTATAATTTATTGAAACCTATCAGCATTGACTCTAGTTTTACTTTGGTGGTCATTGAGACATCATGGGGTGGAAAAAATTCTTCACTCTGTAGCCAATCTAGTGATGAGAAAATTCTCTCTTCAAACTTAGTTGGTCTGGTCTTCATACAACAGACAGGCTATGGCATTTACACTAGGAGCCTTGCAAGTTTGGACCAATCTGCCAGAATTTACTCTCCAAATGGAATATTGTGTGACAATCTAGAATTACCTCTATGAAGACTATATTTAAAAAAATAAAAATCTCAAAGAAAAGGCCTGTCACTAATGACTTTACTCTTTCTCTTCTCTAGTTCTCGTTATTTTATTGGCCCAATCAGGACGTCTTGAGTATGATCTAATATTTGGACTACCAAATAGGATGATAGCCTTCAACTTTAGAACAATAATATATTGTCAAAATACTTCTCAAATGCCTCTCCTTTCAAGGATAACATTTACTACTTATGCAGTTCACAGAAATATTATAAAGATTAATAATAACAGACTCCAAAAAGAGATTGGAATTATGCTGTTGCAGAGAAAAGTAGTTTTTTCCTCCCCTGTTTTGTTATTAAAGGTTGCTCTCTTTCTCTGGATTAGACTGAATTTGGTAAGGGAGCATGCCAAAAGACTAAAGAATAGCCTAGGAGAGAATCCCAGTGCCCGACTTGTTTACTGTTTCATGTTTTAGGAACGATTTAGTCAACAAAATTAAAGTACTTGCTATGTCCAGTACAGTGTTAGGTGCTGGAGATAATTAATCAAAAAATTAAATCATCAATGAGCTTATATTGTACGGAGGAGATATAACATACATATATGAAAGAAGTAGAAACCATGGGTGGACATTAAGGCTAGCTTAAGACTCGATGTAAGGAAAATCTTTCTTAACCACTGAAAGTATTCAAAACTGGGTCAGGAAATATTGGTTACCTAGTAGGTAAATTCACTAGGAAGTATTCAAGCAAAGGCTGGATGACCACTTGTTGGTGTATTTCATTACAGGTTGGATTAGATGTCCCCTGAGCTGTGGCATTTTAATCTTCACATTTCTACAAGCTAGCATGGTGTCTTTTACACCAAAATGTTTATTTAATTGCAAGGAATTCTACTTGGCTCCAGAGTGAAGAACTGGTGGCAGAAAGGCAGATAAGAATAAAATAAAACAAAACAAACTTCCAAACAATTGAAAAGTACAATGTTCTACCTCTGGAAGTAGACAAAACTACTAATTCCCCATTATTGGAGGTCTTCAAGCAAAGGTTGAATACTTGTAAATATTTCTACTCAGGTCTGAATTAGGTCAGATGATCTCTATTTTCCAATTTCCTCCATCCATGCCTTCAGCACTCAACTCCACTCAGGCTACCATTTCCATTTACCATCTAAGAATGGACTATATCCCTGGAGCAATCCCCTAGACTTTGAGAAGCCAGTTTTGATCTCATCTTGGTCAGTTTCAGGCCTCCACTGCACTTCTAGGATATTTCCAGACATGTTACCATTTCCACATACATTTTCTCCCTACTTTCATCTCTCCAGTTTCCATTTATGTGTAATTTCCATCTATTAGAGTGTAAGGTCCTTGGGGGTAGGGACTCTCTTGTTCCCTTTTCTTTGTATACCCAGCACTCAGCACAGTGCAGATACACTGTAAATGTTTAATAAATCCATTATCTATTTATAGCTACCTCTTAGGTTCTGTCCAATGCTGAGATTCTATTGCAGAGGTAAGATGCAAGGCACCACCACTTTTTGGTGATAATTGTAGGACACAGCCTGAGATCAACGTGAAAAAGACATTGAAGGGGTATACCCATCTAATTCAGCATCCCAAGGAGCAATCTGAATTGTTAGTCTACTAAAATTCTGGATCGATTGGCATCCCAGATTTCTAGTATGAAATTCACACTTATATAACTGGGGTAGCTATTTCATTTTGGTGTAATTTTAGGGTTTGAAGGGACATTAAGGAGTATTTAGTACAACTGTCTCATTTTCTAGATGAGTAAAAGGAACCTAGAAAGCTTAATGAATTTATGAAATCAAATAGCATCAGATTGTTATTTGCCTATTCATTTTTGTCATAATAGTCTATGGCTAAAAGTTAATCCCTTCTGTCTATATTCCTAGTTGTTCCAATTTAGATAAGCAGATACAATGTCTTCATAATTTAACATAGTCCTTAAAGTTATCAGTTGAATATTTAAAAACAAACATTTGAATTACCCCCCCCCCAAAAAAAAAAAGTACAAGAATGTTTCATTCCACAACTTAGGTAGACATCCTCAAAAAAAAAAAAAAAACAGCCTATGTTTATTGAATACCTCATAGACAGAAGTCATCATTCTAGATGCAGTAAGGCTAGGGTACCCTCTCAGGAGGCCTAAAAGAATTTATAACCTATACAAGGAGACAGAACACACAGACATAAGAAGCTAACTAAGGAGACAAAGCCATATATTGGTGGTAAATGAATGAACCAGACAGTAAGTGCCTCTAGGAGTTTGGCAATGAATGAGAATGCAATGTTCTCAGGTGGTCAGAGAAAGTTTCATTACCCTGAAGATGGCCCCTAAGGGATGGATAAGATTTTAGATAGAAAGAAAGGATTTTAGATAGATAGAAAAAGTTCTCTTCATGGTAGGGATAGATGCTGGTTTGAGCAACCAAACAATCAAGGAACATTTATTAAACAGCTAAGAGTGTCCCAAAAGTCTTAGTGCACTTTAGATCATTAAAACTTCAGAAATATAAATGCTACAAAGTTACAAAAGAACATAATTTGAAAGTCTGATTATTAGAAATGTAAAAATATTCATTTTTCTTACTATCATTCAACATAGCCACCATATTGTGCTGTGTACCACTCTAGTTGATTTTTGAACTTTGTTAAAACTGTCATCAGCTGCTGCTCAGTGATGGAAATTATTGCATTTGTAATCTTGGCCTTATGATCATTCAAAGACTGAGCACTTGATGCAAGCATGACAGTCTGGATGTGACCCCACAAGAAAAACATCTACTGGAGATAGATCAGGTGATCAAGGTAGTTAAGCAAGAGGATATTTCTGTACTGATCCAGCAGTCTAAGAAACTGGCACCTAGAAAGTGGTACACCTGAAAAATGCCACATCTTGTTAAAATTTAAAAAATATATATTATCCAAATTCACAAAATTAAAGAAGTATTTTCAAATGTTGTTTTCTGTAAGTTTCTAACATACTTCTAAAGTTATTGAAACTTAAAACTGCACTCATTCTTATGCCCTGTATAGTTCTGGCACTGGGCTAGGTGAAAGTATGGCAATGAAAACAAAAGAGGGCTGGTATCTATGAATTGCATAGAAATGAGGCTGTGTTCAAAAACCAACTTCTCTGAGATGTGATTGACTTGGCTAACAATGACACTGATCTAGAACTTTCAGGAATCCATACAGTCATTCCATCTTACATATATTTAATTTTTTATTAATTTATTAATTTCAGATAGCATAATTTATTAATTTAAAAGTTAATAAATCCAAAAATACATTTTTGCTATTTGAAATTCACTAATATATGAAGTGTGAAGTAGTGAGAATGGAGCATCTCTGGGTAGGAGCAAATCAACCCATCCATGATTTAGCAGATGAATCCCTAGGAACGGAAAGGTTTAATGAGTGAATCCACTTCTTCCTAATGTCAAGTCCAGTACTCTGTCTATCACATGCTACCTCTATTCTATCCCTACCTTTGTGAATGGCATTTACTTCTCTCTCAAAATCATGGATTCATCCTTGACTCCTTCCTCCTTCCACTTCCACACCCAAGAGCTTCCATTAACTATATATTACTTCTTGTAGCCATGTCTGAATACAATTTCAGTTTGTAGACAGCATTCCTCTTTTATTTTCATCATAATACTTTCTCTTAGTCATTCCTTTTTATTTCTACTGTCAACCTATATTTGAACTATAGCACTGAACAGAAGCATTGCTGTTTAAATTCCCTTTTCCTGGCTAAAAGGTATCCTTACACTGATGAATCTTGCTTGAGGACAATTTGGACATGCCATTTTTTCTGCAGAAAACTTTTTTCTCCAACAGGATAAAGTTCTAATTTCTTAGCCCAATATCCAAGTGTTCTCCCAGTCTGGCTTCTGTTTGGTTTTCCAATCTTCTCCCTTTATCCTACAGAAGTTTTTTGGTCAAACTTAGCTGGTCTAACTATATACATTTCTCCTTCTACACCTGACTCTATTTAAAAGATGTGATGCAAGTTGAGAAATAGTTAGAAATACCTTCTTTTGTCTTAAGCTGCTGGTGTAAGGTTATGTGACCCAATACTTTCTTCATTTTATCAATGATGCATGATTGCCATTAGTCATGCAAACACAGACCTCTGAAAATTGGAACTATTTTATTCTGTGACTCTTCCAGTCCCTATGGAATTCCTCAATTTCATTTAATTTCATAACTATTTTCTACCATCTTAAATGATACCTATTTTAGAATAAACACTCCTTCTATTAATGATTCTGGGTTGCTTGAATGATATTTCCTTAACATCAATGAAATAACCTTAAATACTTATGAAAGTTCATATTTAATTAGTCTGATTGAAGTATGACAACTCATTTTGCTAAGGAGGGTACTGAGCACTGTATCCAACAGCATTAATGGAAATCAAATGCATTTTCTCTGTATCTTCACATAACTTACAACTCACTACACACACTATAGAACTATTCCTCATGCCTCTGTTATTTGTATATGTCTGCCTAGATACAGATTGCAATTTCCTTGGTAATGAACCTTTATACTTAAGACAGTTTCAAAAAAAAGTAATATGACATTGCATAAAATTTCCAGCTAAGGAACTTTTGACAAATTGTTAATGATACTCTGGGTTATCACAAGAAGAATAAATTCATATTTCAAAGCAAAACATACTTAAAATTTACTGGTCAAACAAAGCAAATGTCATCCCTTTTGGGAAATTTTCACTTATCTATTCCAATTAACAGGTTTCTTCTATCCTCTGTATCTTCCCCTTGCATTTTAAAAACATGACCCTTTTACTGCTGGCACACAATCAACAAGGGTAACTTATAAATTCCATTTGCAGTTGAAGAATAATTTGCAAGGAATGCAAAAGGGGGAGAGCACAAAAGCCAAGAAAAAATGTAAAAGGGACAATGAACCATAAGCTAAATTGGGAATGGATTTAAATTCACACCCTATAAATCGAACAGAAGCTAAAAAGCCACAAAGCCGATCAACTGGAAACAGTAAGTCAAAGCCACCATTCTTTTCATGACCTTAACTTTTTTTTTCAATTACTAAATGATAAATATCTTCTTCTTTCTCATCTCCATGGCAAAATCCTTCATCCATGCTGCAATCATCTACTATTCTGACAACTGAAACTTCTCCTTACTGACCTCCCTAACCTTCCCTTGGCAATTCAATTCGAAGTCACAAGTAAGTAATGTCCCTTCCCTCCCACTACTACACCGTGTTCTCTCTGAATCTGTAGATTGATATTATTTTCCTAAGAGCATTTAAAAGCCTCTTGAGTGTCTTTACATTTGGTACTACTAAATGCTCAGCTTAGAAACTATCATCCTGGAGCCATGCTGTCTTGGCTAGAGAGCCAGTTAGTGCAGAAACACGTGGTCTACTGTATCGAGCTTGCTCCAGACCCCAGATCAAGCTTGACATCCCATCTATCCATTTATCCCAAACATCAATCATCTTGTCATCTCCTTGTCATATCTGCAGCTAGGAGTCGCAGCCAACTGAGCTCTAGACTTGAAGTCAAGAAGACCTGAGTTCAAATCCCATCTCACTCATTTGCTAGCTATGTGACCATGGACAAGTCACTTCACCACCCTTTGCCTCATTTCCTCAGGTGTAAAATAATAGCACCTACCTCAGTGTTGAGAGGTTCAATGGAGGTAACACATGTAAAGGACTATGCAATCTTAAAAGTGTGATATAAATGCCAGCTATTATTAACACTTCCTCTAGTCCATGGGACCTCCATAGATCATGAGCGAGGTGCTGTCCTAACTGGTAAGTCTGGAGGTGCAAATGAACACTGTTGCATACTGTGCTTCATATTTCTATCCTTTTTGCTGCCAAGTTCATCCCTCCCCTCCTTTTCAGATAATACTCTAAGAACAGTGATCTGTAGTGGCTATTAAGTAGCACAGTGGATAGAGTCTAGGCCTGGAATCAAAAAGACCAGAGTTCAAATCCAACCTCAGAAACTAACTTTGTGGCCCTTGGATGAGTCACTTAACAGCTGTGTGCCTTAGTTTCCCCATCTTTAAAATGGAGATGTTAATATCATCAACTTCACAGGGTTTTAAGGGCTGAATGAGATAGCTGTAAAGTTCTTAGCACAGTGTCTGGTACAAAGTAGGTGTTTAATAAACACTTATTTTCCCTTCCCCCAATTATATCAATGTTACTATTACTTTTGGGAAGGATGTCTTAGTTGATTCTCCTATGCCTCTGTCCCTGCATATCCCCATTTGAAGGAAAAGGCTAATTACCTGCTCCCTTCTGCACAGCTGGGACTGGGCCTTATCTCCATAAGACCCACTTATGAGAAGTGGCATTACACTCCCTTAGGTACTAAGTCTATGAGATAGGTGGGTATCTCCTCTTCTCCTGCCTTTTCAAGTCACTTCAATTCAATAAACATTTATTAAGTGCCTACTATATACTAAGCTCTAGGGTTATGACAAAAAAAAAAAAAACAACCACAGTATCTGCCCCTGAGGAATTATATTCTTGGTGTGTGTTTGTGTGTGAGTGTGTGTGTGTGTGTGTGTGTGTGTGTATAAGAATAGCAGGTATACAGAGAAGTAAATTAAAACACACACAAAGTAATTGAGGGGACACCAACGGCGTGTGAGTTTGTATGTGTGTAAGGGAGTGGGAATCAGGAAACACCTTGTGTAACATGTGGCCCTTGAGCTAAGCCTTGAAGAAAACTAGGAAATCAAAGAGGCAAAGAGGAAGAGGAGGAGACTTCCAGACATGGAGGACATACTAAGTTCTTAAAGGTTGAAAACTGATTCTGGAGAAAATGTGTCAAGTGCTGCAAAGAACAAGTAGGTCAATTTGGCCGAGATATAGTGGGTGGAAAGAAGTGGACTGCATTTGTAAGAGCTAGGACCAAATCTTATCTAGACATGTTATTTCCCCTCGCTTATTAGTATCTGCATATAAGAGGTGAATAATAAGCATCTGTTCAATGACTGAAGAAATTCAACCTTCTCATGCTTAGAGTTTTACTAACCACATAACAGCTGTTTACCCTGACACCTGTCGGTTGATTAACTGACTTTATTTCTTCCCCTTTCACATAGTCTCTGACTCCTGACCACTTGCCTTAGGCCCCAAATCACCCCCTGAGACTAACTCTCAGAAACTGTTAGGCTTCCTGCTAATTGATCATCTATTCTCTTGCTGTACTCTTGGTCTCCAAAGGATAAACTATTCTGTCTATACCAGGACTGATTGATTCCTGGTCTACTCTGACTCTTTACCTGTGAGCCTGCTCCATTGGCGGCTCATCTGGCATTCTGATGACCTTTGACATCTCACATTCTCCCAGCCCCAGATATGTGATAGGGATCTATAACCTGATGTCCTGGTACCAACAGTCACCTGCATTAGCATTTGGTTTCATACTTTCCATAATGTATGACCAGAGAATCATCAATTTAGAACTGGAAGGCACATTAGAAATAATTTAATCCAACCCTCTCATTTTAGAGATGAGGAAATTGGGGCCTAGACATGAAGTGGCTTGTTCCAGGTCACAAAGGAAATTGGTGGCAAAGTGGAACCAGAATTTAAACCTAACTCCAGTGCTCTTTCTTCTAAACCACACTGATCCTCTATATTTTAATTATTCCATTAATGTCAAATGATAGTGCATATACTAATTCACATTAAAGTGAGAGGCACTGCTGGGCCACTTTGGCTGAAAAGTCACCTTCACAAGACCCCACTTTGTGTTGTTCATGCATTTCAATTGCATAAGAAATACATGGCTTCAGAGATTAATGTCAGTAAAGTAGGTGAGCTGAGCTCAAGTAGGGATAGTGTCCTACATGAAAAAGCAAAATCAAATCCGAAAACAGGTAACAGAAAGTAACAGTTCTACACCTAATAGGCATTTAATAAATGTTGATTAAACTGAATCTTTATAATTGCTCTACCATTCTCATCTTATATCATTCTAGGAGAGTAACTTTTTCTTTATTTCTTTTTTTCTGAGCAAGCACTTTGTCCAAAGTTGTGGTTTTGGGGATATAATTTAAATGAAGATATTTCTCCATTAGACACTGAAAATGAAATGAAAATTCAGAAAAAATTACTCTCTATTTTGAATGAATCAACTTTCTTCCTCAGGCATAAGGTAGAAATGCACAGTTATTTCCAAATGAAAAAGTATCATAAAACCGGCAGAAATGGCCAAATAGCTTCCTTTTAACCTATAATTACAGAAATAAAAACTGCAATGTAGCCAAAGCCAAACGCTATTTGGAAATATTAGAGAAACACAATGAGTTCCTTAATGAAAACTACTACATATACTTAAGAAGCAGGACTACTAGAATTCTTAATGAAAATCCAATGAATGGCCATATCTGGACAAATGTAAAAAAGGCCATCGCCGCCAGGCATATTGCTGTTTTATGCCTTAGCTGCAATATTTTGTTTGTCAAAGCTCTTCCTTCAAGCAGGTCTTATTATAATGTGAATACATAATAAAAGGCTAAAGATCCTTTAGGCAAATATTATTTGAGAAGGGTCCCCTTTATTCTCATGGGGGCCTATGCCTATCTCATTAACTGATTTGTCATTAATCTTATCAGAATGTGTAATGGGAATGGGAATCTGAAGATCTTCCCTGCCCCTTGATAGGCTGAAGTGAATCTGAGACCCTTCCCTGATTTGAAAATATACTCTGCCCCATAATAGGCTGAATGTGGTCACATGGAGCCTGTGGAGGGAGGCTTGTTTTTCAGGAATGCCCACACCTTGTTACTTTGTGATTGGGCAGTGGGTCAAGAGGGTTGTGACATTCAGGAGAAGGCTATATACATACATGCATGCATACATACATACATACACACACATTCTGATGTGAGGTTTTGCTTTGGGGCTCACTTTGGGAATTGTGTGATTTCACCAGATGAGACTCTGGGCAGCCATTGAGCCCCCCCGGCTTTGAAAACCCAGATGTTGGTGCTTCCCTCTCCCTCTCTGGTAACTGACTAGGTATGGATGTAATAGTCAGACAGCTGGAAGCTTGTCTGCTGATCTATTTCTCTGTATTATTTTTTTTTGTCTGTTTGTAACTTCTGTTTGTACTCTCTGAAGTTCAGGGTGCTGACTTTTCCCCCTGAACTAGGTAAATGATATATGTTTGATTAAAGTAAGATTGATAACCCATTTTGAGTTGCTTTCCTTTAGAAAAGCAGATCTAAGAAGCTGTGCTAGCAGCCATCCTGGGTATGCTAGGGTGCTTGCTGCTACAGAATGTTCTTTGCTTAAAATATTATTTGATCATATTTTATGAGTGAAATCTAACAATTGAAAAGATGTTCTTAAAATTCATTTTCTACTTTGAAAAATCTCTTTCTGTGGTTGAGTCATTTGAGTCATATCTGACTCTCAGTGACATCATTTGGATATTTCTTTTTTGGGGGGGAAAGGTACTGGAGTGGTTTTGCCATTTTCTTTTCCAGCTCATTTGATAGATGAGGAACTAAAGCAGAGTTACCCAGGGTAACACAGCTAGTATCTGCGGCTAGATTTGAACTCATGAAGATGAGTCTTCCTGATTCCAAGTCTAGTACTCTATATACTGTACCACTTAGCTGTCCCTTTCAGTGTTATAATAATAATATTTACATGGCACTTTAAGGTGTGCAAAGCCCTTTATAAATATTACCTCCTTTTGTCTTCATTAACAACCCTGGTAGGTAAGTGCTATCATTATTCCCAATTTACACAAGAGGAAACTGGGTAAGATAAAGGTTAAATGACTTGCCCAGAGTAACAGAGATAAGTAAATACTGGGGGCTGAGTCTGAACTGAGGTCTTCCTGACTCCAGGTTCAATGCTCTATCCCCTGTATCACTTAGCCACATGAATGGGGGTTATCTGGCTTTACCAATGAATTTTAACAAAAGAAATTTCAAATTGATCGCATCCTATGATAATTTTTGTTTTTCTTTTTTTTTTTTTTTGAGGCAACTGGGGTTAAGTGACTTGCCCAGGGTCATACAGATATTAAGTCTGAGGCTGGGTTTGAACTCAGGTCCTTGACTTCAGGGCCAGGGATCTATCCACTGAGCTGCTCCTACAATAATGTTTCTATACAAACACAGCAAAACCCTTGATTTATGCCAGGACTTCTTAAACTTTTTCCATTCTCAACCTTGTGTGTGTGTGTGTGTGTGTGTGTGTGTGTTTTGGCAGCATTCGTGGTGTTGTGTGATCTGAGGGCATGCGCAGTGTAAAGTGTGCATGTTTTGTGATCAGAACAAAGGCTGCAATGAAGTTGAGCTATGTAACATGGGCAAGCCTGCCAGAAACACCATGGATTCATTACATGTTTGATTTTGAATTAATTTTTGGTCGTTGTACATTCAGAAACCTCTGACTGTTGCCAATTTTTTCTTTCTGGTTGCTACCCACAGTTTACAAAGTGATGATTTACACCATCATAACATATAGATTCCTACAACATACATTATCTTATTTCTCAAATCTTTTATCTCTTTTCATTTGCACAGAGTGCCTAGACTTTTTATTAGCTACATTTCCCAGTATGCTCAAATTCTCCAACATGCTAAATAAGCACACTCATTATATTCTATTAAAGCCAGAATTAGAGTTTATATAAGCTTCTCATTTTTAAAAGATATGGACTGTCCACTCTACTCAAGTCCTTCTCTCTTCCTGCCCTAATCAAGATGAGGCGGGAATCCTAGGTCTTCCAAGGCTATTCCAACAGACTGCCAGCTCTGGTGGGTCCTATCACCCTAGGAAGCCTTCATATATGGGGTCTGTTCTCTTAGAAACAGATCTGGGGAGGCTTATCACCAAGTTGGCTACAGGGAAATGTGTTTTTTTGGCCATGGAAATGCATAAGAAATATCTGCCAGGTTATAGAGGAGGCAATAAACTGCTTTGTAGAGTGACTACCCTGACCAATGAACTTACTGATCACTGAACGACTGAAACGAATTTTCTGTCAGTACGGGATCTCAGTAATCCAACTGTATCATGCTCGAGACAAAATTAAGCACTGAATCTTCTACTCTATGAGATTCCTATATTTTCCCTTCTCCTCAATTAGTAAATATTTGCGTAGCTTTAGATTTTCTAAGACAACAGCAGCACTCACCTCTCACCCTGCCTTAGCCTCGAACATCCTCCCTCAGAAACCACTTAAAAAGAAAAGTAGTTCTGATTCTAAGTTAGCTTTCACCTCAACCTGAGGAAAACTTCACACTCCCCTGGAATATTTGGGTTATGAGTGCTGTTACATGGAACCACTCCTCCCAATATGGTAACTTGACCTCGTGTTTATGGAACTACTTTAGTGCCTGAAATCCTCAGCTAAAAGAGCAATTGAAGATCATGCTCGAGGACTTATATGCTACAATGATTACAATATAATCTTAACTATACAATTCATAAATTCTTTAAAAGATTTAAAAGTTTCTAATAACTGGATTTAGAGCCAAAGAATGAAATGCGCTTGAGACAGATGAATGTATTGGAGGGAAAGTGTGATGATATGCTTATATTTGGGGGAATTAAAAGCAAGGTAGCTTTCTGTGAGTGGTGGGAAGTTTACAGTGGGAGGTTTGGACAAATGAATCAAAATAGTTATTATATTACAAACTATGCACTTAATAAATACGTAATACTTCACTTGTCCTCAAATGCTATAAATTTAACCTAAGTACTCAGGTTACACAATTTGCAGACAACCTGTATCCCTTTGTTTTTTGTTTTTTTAAAGTCTATCTTTTGGATATTTCTTTGCTCACAAGCCCCTCTACCAGACCAAAGGAATGAGAAGTAAGAGGGTATGCAAATCAAATCAGGAAACCAAAATACTTGCTGAAAACTAAAAAATATGGTGGCAAAAGCAGCAAAAAGTTTAAAATTACTCTATTATCTTCAGATTTCCTTTCTCCAAATTATCCCTGTCACCTTTTACTATAGATATTTTAAGAGTCAGCTATACCCTAAGAACAAGGATAGACCCTAATAAACAAAACCCAAACCATATGTCTTCATTGACCTGTAATGTAAAGTTCAACACACGATTTTATTTCACTGATCCTCCTTAGGTTGCTTACTTTTACTGAAGGGAACAGATATGGAACTCGTAAAGTCTGGAACACAATGTTTATCCATTTGAGACATTCAGTACTCTATATCATTTCTCCTCCTTGGAGAATAGTATACAAATATCCAGGAACTGCTTATTCACAATTTTTCTAATGCATCAAAACCACACTGAGCTTAAAGATGAACAGAGAGCAGAAAGAACAAATCAATAAAATGCTGGATTTTAGAACTGAACCAATAGGATTACTACGGAGTGTAACTGATACTTGTTTAGTTCCCTTGCCTGTCGACACTAAGGATTCTTTTTGCATCTCTTGGATAGCTCTAAGAAAGCACACAAGTGGCTATTAGAACAACCAGTACTTTCCTGGAATGTAAAAAAAGGCAAACAGAGGATGTCCTTTCCACCGAGAACATTTGGACTGGGTTTTAGGATACGTACTAAATGAAAAGGAAAAAAAAAATCTTAGTTAAAAAAATCTGCAGATGTTTAAGGAGATGGAAACAACAACCTTATTTTTATGGGAAAGCTTAGCTTTGAGGCACCTAGGTGATGCAGTGGAGAGAATGCTGGACCTGGAGTCAGGAAAACCTGAGATCAAATCCAACATCAGATACTTACTTCATTGTGTGATCCTGGGCAAGTCATTTCATGTTTCTGAGCTACATTTTCCTTTTCTGGAAAATGAAGGTATTGGATTAAATGATCCCTGAAATCCATTTTAGCTCTAAAACTGTGGTTTGAGATCGCTAACTCCAGGTCCAGCATTCTTGTTTACAACGACACACTGATCTAAGGTGTCTGAAAAAGTAGTGTTTACATTTACTACGCCCTTGCTTTTAAGTTGTAGGTTTAGGACTCAAACATATTTGTTCAAGGAAAGAAAAGCAAATCAGAACCACTAGTATACTTGTAGGGGTGCTAATAGGGAGGCAGAAATGTAGGAAAAAAGGTAGAAGGCAACTGGGATGGGATGGAACATTGGATGGAAACTTATTCTCTACTGTCTGGTCACCTTGGAACAACCATCTCTTCTGGCAAAGATCATTCTGCTTAAAGAGACCTTAACCAAGAGTAGTTATTACTGTTCCAAGAAAGGAAAAAAATAGAAGGATGTTGAGAGAGACTGAAGGGAAAAACTTTTGTTAAAATGAAGGGGCAGGGTAGGAAGACGATCAACAGGAGATGAAAAAATGCAGTAAATTCAGTATATGGTAATTTTTTTGGGCAGTTCTTCTAATCATAAGTTGTTTGTTTTGTGAGATCTCCTAAGAGCTCCAGGAGATTTACTAAATCTTCCTAAATGGAAAATAATTCTATCCTGGGAAGGAAATTAAATGCCTTCTGAGTAACAGGAATAATATAGTCATCACCCAATCAGTTAAAATATGACATTGTGCTTACAGGGCCTGAAGGTACCAGAGAATAAAAAATGGCATGCTAATTGAGATTGGGGGTGAATTAACTCTTTCATGTCATTAGGGAACCGGCTAATACACCATGAAAAAATATTCCAGCTACTCAATAATAAAATAACCTTTCTGTAAGGCATTGAAAAGACTTTTATATATTTCTGAAAGGAACATTATTTAGGTAAGCTTGCATGAAGAAGAAAACAAAGAGTTCTCAGTAATTCTCAGGTGAGAGCAATAGGAATGAGGTTAGAAAACAATATTTAGGGCCTCAGATGTATACATATAGTACTACTGATAAAGTAAGGGTAACAAAGTAAACTTGAAATTTTGTACAAGGAAGTAAAAAATGACCTCTTGGATAACAGTTAAGACTTAGTTGGGGAGACTAATAACTAGAAAAGAGCAATGAAGTATGTATGTGTGTGTACACATACATGTGTGTATATATACACACATATATGCATACATGTATGCATGTGGGTATGTCTTGTTCAAGAGAAATATATCTAGTAGAATGGAAAGTAAATATATTAACAAAGCAAAGTCCCATATGTAAATAAATGTATCTGTGGGAGGACAGTGGAAAGCATTTGGGTAAAGACAAAAGGAGAAAGAAACATATTATTATGGAAGTATACTGTAAACCTCCTTTCCAGATGGAAGATATAGATAGTGTTTCTATATACATATTACAGGTTTGGCAAAGAGCCAAGGTACAGTAACTACCTGGGGTTTAACATGTGCTGCAAACTCATTCTGTGGGAAGTAGACGATCTGATGATAAATTCTGGGCTTGTTTTGTTAGTAATTTCACTTGCTAGAAGCGACTAAAGAAATCTGATGCATTAGTCTCAATTCAGATCAACAGGAAAGGCTTGGTTGCTTAAGATGGCATAGGAATCTTAGGAGAAAGTAGCCTTGTAACCTGAGACCTTTTAATAGTCAAATAATGCTGAACATAATTAGCTGTATTCTATAGTTTAAGTAAGCAAGTTTTTATTCCAAGTTTACAGAAAATAGTTATCTTTTTTTGGCGGGGGGTAGGCAGAAACTCTTAAAAAAAAGCATGGGCAAACTGGGCAATGGTGGCACCCATCTGCAATTCCTGCTGGTGAGGTTGAGAACTGTTGAGTTCAGGAGTGCAAAGATTCAGTCGACTAAACCAACTGGGCTTCTGCACTAAGATCAGTTCAATGAGCTGCAGGAGTTATAGGAGCAAACAGACATCGTATAATTCCATAGTATTGTCTAGAAGTGTTGGAAAAATTCACAAATCTACCAGCAACAAAAAAGTCCATTTTCCATAGGTATGGCCAACAAAGAATTTAAGCTTATATTATTTTTAGTTATCTTTATTATGATTTATTATTAAAAATAATTTTTAATTATTTTTGCCATTTTGATAGGGATTAGATGGCATCTCAGAATCTCATTAATCTGCATTTCTTAGGTAACAGATTTTGAACTGTTTTTCTTCACATGGTTGTTGATAATTTGTATTTATTTAAAAAAACTGCCTTTTCATATCTTCTAAACACTTATCTGGTACAAAATAAAAGACTTCAGACTTTTAAAGGACATATGCAAAAGATGGAAGAAAGGGTACATAAATAAGGGCAGAAACAGAGGAGGGGCACATGTAGTGCCAGGGAAGCGAAAATCCAACACGAGTGGAGACTTGGGAAAAACACAAATGCCAATAAAAGGGCTTTTTTGGTCCAGTGGTGGGGGGTGAGGGTTGTCATGGTGAAGAGAACAAGAAAAGGAGCGTATCCCTTATTTTGTATGGATGGGAAGATTATACAGGAGAATGGAAAGAAGGCAAAACTATTCAATGCTTACTTGTTTCTGATTTTTTTTTTCATCCAGGCGAGTGATCTTCAGATAGGAAATGATAAAACAAAAAAATAATTAATAGAGATTTAAAAACCAAGATAAGCATTGAGAATGCAAGATAGCACTGGGTTCAGAGATTCTTAACCTGGGGTCTACCATATTCACAGATAGATTTCCGGGGGTCTGTGAACTTGGATGGGAAAGAAATTACATTATTTTCTTTAGCTGTTTACTAAAATCTAGCATTCTTTAACTATTTAAAAATATTCTAAGAAGGGGGCTCTATGCTTTACCAGACTGCCAAGGGGGTTCATGACACCACAAAAGTTAACAGTGCCTGATGTAGCTGTTATGGTGAGTTCATATAGTTTTGATGAATTACATTTCATGGAAATAATAAAAATAACTTACATTTATAGCACTTTCTAATTTACATAGTTTATTTGATCCTTACATCAATTTTGTGAGACAGGATCACCATTTTACAGACACATTCTCTGAGAAATTAAGCAACTTGGTTCAAGGTTATAGGACAAGAGCTGTGACTCCAATTCAAGCCTTCTCATTCCAAATTCAGTGATCTGAAAGAACTAGGGAATGTGGTTGCTGAATAAACAGTGGAAAATCAGAAGTGCCACTGGATAGGAAATGGGCAAAAATCTCAGTTTCCAAGAAAAGGAATAAAGGCCCATTCTATGACCAATAAGTTGAGAACAGCGAGTCTGACCCTTGATTTGTGATAAAATTCTGGAGCACATTATTAAAGTGATAGTCTGTGAGCACTTGAAAAGGGAATAACTAATTACCAGGAAAAATCATGATTTAAGAACAAGCTATGCCAAACTAATAAGTTCGTTTACAATTTGAAAATATTCCTACACTAGTAAGAAGATCAAGGGAATGAATGGCCTACACATTCTAATATACCTAGATTTCAGGTAGAAAATTAGAAGAAAGGCTAAAGTGTAGGAGAAGACACTGAGAAAACAACTTACAAGAGCTTCAACCAGATGTTGGACAAATGAACTATCCACAAGGAAAATGAGAAATGGAAATTGGACCACAAATGCCATAATTTTCTGCAAAATCTATTTTAAGAAAAATATTTTAGCTTTATATTGGAGTAATAACAATGAAGGCCTATGATCTCAGGATGGGTTTGTGGGGGGGGGGGGCATTCCACCTGTCAATGTTAGCAGAGAAAGGGCAAAAGTATTCAACTGATGTTTTGCTCAGGCTTTATTAACCAAGAGGATGAATTTTTAACATGGAAAGAGTAGAAATAATAACATTAACAGGGAATTGAAGTCCAAAGTATATGAAGGAATAGAGAGCTCCATTCATTTTTAATGAGTGTAAATCTCTAGGTCCAGCTTAATTAGACCACAGGGTTCACGCTGACTGGACAAAAAAACCAAACAAACAACTTTTAGGTAAACTCTAAGAAATCATTATAATAGAGGGAGGTGTCAGAAGGCTAGGGAAATGACAAATGTTATTCTAAATTTCAAAAAAAAGGTGAAGGATGAATTCTAGAAACTAATAATGGCAAATGATTTTATGTCCGTCTTTGGCAAAATTCTTAAATGTTCTGTGGACACAGAAAAGTAGTGGTGATTATTAAGAGCCAACAAGGATTTCCTAAGAATGAGCCATGAGCAAATCTAACCAAACACACAAAACCTTACCATCTTATTTCCTTTCTAAAGAGGTTACTAGTCTGGTAGATAAGGGTAGTGTCACAGACATAGTCTATCTTGCTTTTAATAAGGTATTTAATAATCTGTCGTTATACTCTTAAGAGGAAAAAATGTATACAGGAAATGCAAATACAACCAGCAGCTGGTTGAACACATGTACCCAAAAAGGATATGTAATGCATTTATCTTATCTCTCAAGTGTAATGCAGAATTCTGTACTTGGCTCTGTCTTGCTCAACATTTAGGTCAATCAGTTGGATGAAGACATAAAAATCATACTCATCAAATTGGTGGGAAATACAAATCTGAGATGGATAACTAGCATTTTGTATAGCAGAATTAAGATTTTAAAAGAGTGGTTCTATATAAAAGGTTCAAAACAAGATGAAACTCAATAGGGATAACTTGAATTTTCTGCAATTAAAGTAAAAAAAATTGCTCTATAAGTAAAAGACAGAAGAGATGATGTTATCACAGTTTAATTGAAAAAGAAATGGGGATATTGTTGACTATAACAATGCATATGGATAAACAGATTTTTAAAAAACATATTCATGTAATTACTGTTTTAAATCTTTTTTTAAAATTAAATTTTATGTTTATTTTTAGTTTACATCATTCATTTCCATAAGATTTTGAGTTACAGATTTTCTCCCCGTCTTTCCCCTACCCACCACCCCTGAACAGTGACCCCACCATATACTGTTTTAAATCTCATCAATATATTATTAGTGCATTAACTGTTAATCTTTTAATAATAATGATTAATATAGCAATTCATTTCTATAGCATTTTAAGATTTACACAGTGCTTTCCCTCCAAAACTCATTTTACTCCTATGAGGTAGGTAATACAAGGATCCTCTCAGTTTTCTAGAGGAGATATTGGGCTCTGGTTGTTCAAAGTCATACAAGCTGAATAGCAGAATTGAGACTTCTCAGTTCTTTCTGAGTACAAGGTGTGTGACTATTCCAATACATCATAGCTGCTTGGGGGGAGATGTTGTGCCAGTCAGACCACATGTAGAGTATTATGTTTCATTACTGATCCATAATTTATGATAGGCATTTAAAACTGAAGCATGTATAAAGAGAATAACTTGAGCAGTAAAAGATCTGGAAAACACACCAAATGAACAGTAGAAGGAACAATATGTGCTACCTGGAGAAGAGAAAACTTAGGGGAAGGGTTAGGAGAGTAGCTCTTTTTACATGTGGGAGGAGGCTCCTTTCTTGCTGCTTCCCCCAAAAGAACCAGGATTAATGAAAGGGACAAGTAGGTTTAATAAAGAATCATTTTGAGTCATTAAAACAATGCAATGGGCAGCCTTAACAAGCAGAAAGCTCATTGTCACTACAGATATTTAAACAGAGGCTGGATAAACATCTGTCGAGAATAATATAGAATAAATAACCTTTAAGCTGTGGTATGTCATCTTAAAGCTCCCAGCCACAGCATTCTAGCGTATACATCTTGTACTAGGTAAGAGGTTGGACTAAACCTCAATGTTCTGTTCTAACTTTAAGATTCTGACACATGAACTGTCCATGGTCATATCACCTTTTGCTTTTTCACTAGTATGTTTCCATAAGTATGTCTCAAATGCTACTTAGTATCCCTTTAGATTTTGAGGTTCTATGATACTTTAAATCAGGGGTGGGGAATCACCACATGCAACCTTGAGGCTGTAGGTTCCCTATCCCTATTTAAATGTTCTATAGTACTTAAGATAGTGGTGGCATATCTAGAGGTCTATGTTTATTATTATAATTTGGCACTAATAAAATAAGGTCATCTTAGCTGAGATCACCCTTTTACTTAGTACATGAAGGGTTGCACATCTGTAGCAATATTCACATCTCCCACAGTCACTATAAATATACCCTCATAGTGCTCGAATGCAAAATATGACAGACCCTCCATACATAAGACAGAAGCAAAACATTTATTCAGACACCAGAAAAACCAAATACTAACACCAGGAAATCAATTCCATCATAGTAACATAGAAAATAATGTACCACAACATAGCAGAGTCACACCTTTAGCCTTCCCACAAACAAGCCTAGTTGTCCTAGCAGGTGGCAAAAAAACAAATTTTACTCACAAGACTGTCTGTCTCCCTAGGAAGCATGCTCTTCTCTCAACTGTCTAGTCTAGCTCTGACTCCCAGCTTCCTGTGGATTCTGCTCCACCCTTTAGCAAACTACTTCCACCATAGGCTCCATGTAATTACATTCAGCCTATTAGGGAGCAGAGCTTATTTTCAAAGCAGGGAAGGTCTTCAAATTCCCTTTACTATTACAACATCTTAGATGTAATTTCAGGACAAGGTCAGAAAATGTCACAAACTGAAATTGAATCTAAAGAAGGAACATAAAACAGATGTGATTGGCCATCTGCAGAAGATTATCTTTAGAGATAGTTTATAAGGATGTTGCTTGTGAGATTACAGTGCTTCCCTTATCTCTCAAACCCATCAAACTGACTAGAATGTAACCAGTGCAGGAG
Source organism: Petaurus breviceps papuanus (assembly GCF_028583685.1). NCBI lineage: Eukaryota > Metazoa > Chordata > Mammalia > Diprotodontia > Petauridae > Petaurus > Petaurus breviceps. The sequence goes on along the minus strand of NW_027186304.1, from coordinate 66,959,445 downwards.
ACAATGTGATCAAATTAATTGTAACATACCTGAGATAAACTAAGTGAAGGTGGTGGTCTGAATGGAGTCTAGAAAGAAAGACAACAAAGAGAAATGCATCATTGTTGTTATACTTCCATCACTAGAGGATACTGATTCTAATTACCTAAATAAAAATATTCCTAGTACGGAGAAGGACATTTCATCAGGCTATCACAACTTTGACTGAAATATCCATCACAAACCTCTTATTTCTTTGATGCTAATTATCTGATTACAAAGTAACGTTTTGATCTATGATTTAGTACTACTGCATGGACCTACCAACTGAGAAGCAATATCCTGGACACAGGTGTGGTACCAGTTATCGTTCATAGAGTCACAGAACCTCAGAGTTAGATGGGATCTCATGAATCATCTGGTACTTGGATAAACTTAACTAACGTACAAAAAGCAGAACCAGAAGGACAAAATATGCAGTGACTATAGCAACAAATGAAAACAAATTCAGATTAGTTCCAGTGACTAATCTTGGTCCTCATGAACATATGATGAAATGCACTTCCTTTCTCTTGCCATAGAAGTGGGGGGGCTGTGGATGTAGACTGCTGTATACACTGTCAGACATGACTTTGTTCAACAAGTTTTCCTGGACTTCCTTCATAATGATCAGTGGTGGGGAACTTACTGTCTCAGGTTTTGACATTTTAAAAAACTATTCAACTCAGTATTTGTCAGGGCTCTCTCTCATTCTCTGTTCTCTCTCTACAACCTCTTGGAGTATGAATTCAGCTCCCATGGATTCAACTATCACATCAATAAAGATAATTTCAAATTATACACATCTATCCCTCATCTCTCTTCTTAGTTTACCCAGGCTTGTAACCTAATCAGCTTTGATTCCTGAATCTTACCCTTTCCCTATACTGAATAAATTACCATTATCTTAGCAATCCTACCTCTACCACATTTCACATATTTTTTTTTCTGCTCACACTGCAACCACTCTAATTTAGGCCCTCATCACCAGTTGGCTGGTTTATTGCAACAACTTCCTAACTAGCCTCCCTGAATCCAAGCTTCTTCTCTTCCTTAACCCAACTTCCACATGGTTGCCAAATCAGTGGCTTTAAAGCCCAAGTCTGCCCATGTCACCCTGTTGTTCAGGAAGGTTCAGAAGCTCCCTATTGCCTCTAGGATAAAGACAAAAATTTCCATTTTGCCCCTCACATCTAATGCCAACTTATGTTTCTAGGTTGGCATCAATCTATGATTATACTTTACTTCCCCATCACATACAATACATACTATCTCAACTGACTTATTTACCATTTTCCATATGTGACATTCCATTTCCTGTCTCTGCATTTTCACAGGCTGTTGCTCATGCCTGGAACAGACTCCATTTTCACGACTGCCTCTGACTCTTTAGCTTCTGTCAGACTCAGTTCTCCTGAGCAATCAATAAGCATTTAAGAGCCTACTATGTGTCATGCCCCATGTTAAATACTGCTGATAAAAAGGCAAAAATGAAAGAGTCCATGCTCTCAGAATAAGAGGGACAATATAAATAAACCCAAAAAGCAATACAGAGTAAATCCAAAATAATAAATAAATCCAAAAGCAATACAGAGTAGTCTATAGAAGGGGAATACTAACAGTTGAGAGATGAATGATCAGCAAAAGCCTCATATAGAAGCTAATGCTTGAACATAATCTCCTTCAAAAGGCCTTCCCTCGGTTGTGATTTTAACTCCTGGTCTAGAAATCCAAATTTCTTCTCTGACAACCTCCTCCTAACTACAGATCTCAAAATTACCTTTCTTTTTCTGAATGAAATTGTTTAAAGAATCAATGGCAGGGTTATAAAGATCGCCCTCTAGTTTTTAATTTCTTGCCCAAGGAACGTGCCTTTAAGTGTCCCAGAGGTATTGTTTGTTCCCACATGAATTACATTAAGTGGGCACTGGGCTCTTTCCTGTGTCTGAAAAGAAGATGGGATAGTCATGACTCATATCAGGGAGCCAACAACCAACCATGATTCATCTGTCTGTCCTTTGACCAATTTTCATCTTCTCTGTAAGGGCACAGGGAGTCTAGCTCCATTCCCAATGGGAACAGCCTCCACTGAAACTATGCTGCTTTGCCAGCTCATATACTATAGAAATGACCCACGAAAGTAGAGTCTCACGACATAACATCACTGTCAGAAGTCCTTCTTGACTTCTCTTTCTTTAGCACATTCTTCTACTCTCCGGTCTCTTGACATAGAGCATGCTCCCTTTGGCTCTCCAGGATCTTTCCCTTTTTGTGTGCCTCCTGAAGCCTTTATCCTAGCCTTTTAAGAAACTTCATTCTCTCTGGTAAGCCAGAGAAGACAAACCCTCCTCCAGTCCAATTTTTTCCCTCTTCTAGAAAAGTATGATATTTTTGTCAGATATATCCCAACTATAAAATAATCAATTGAAAGTCTGTCTTATAAATCTACTTTCTTGAGAGTTCAGTTAGTGTGAATCATTTTCCACAGAGCCTAATCCTCTGGGTAAACTAATAAAAATCAAATTCCTGAATCTGGAAAGTTAACGCATGGCAACCTCACCAAGATACATATAAAAAACTTAGCTTTAACAATCAGCTAGTCAAACCCCCCACCCTGTCTCTCTGTCTCTCTCCCTTCCTCTCTTTCCCTCCCTCCCTTTGTTACTCTTCCTCCCTTCCCTCCTCCTCCCCTCTCCTGATGATCTAAAAGAGAGGATGACTGATGACAGCAAACTGTTGGAGTTAAGATTCTTACTTCAATTTCCTGTCACTAAGGTGCATAAAAAAGTTGAATTTGACTTGATAAGTATACATGGAGTTCACTCTATGTTTAAGATCATTTCTCAATCCAAAAAACACTCAGAAAATATTTAGCCAGCAATTGGAGTTGATAATAAGTCAATTAAATTATGTAATCATTGCCTAGGAACCATGAAGGGAAGGCATGGGGTCATTAGCTAAGCAGGGAAGGAAAGGTGCCAGCCACCATTTTGTGTTGGAATGTCCCTCTCTCACATCATGTCTTTCAGATTTATGAATTTTCCCCTCCATTAGCTGAGAGTAAATCTAACTCTTCTGTGACATTCTTTTTTTCTTTATCGATTTCTAGAGAAGATATTGGCTCTTTGCTTTTGTTTAATGGCCTTCAAGGCAGACAGTAGTTAAAAAAAAACAACTTTTAACTACTTTATTTATGAAACCTTCCCTAGATCACTTCAACTAGATGAAGTACACTAAGAAATTCAAAGAGGCTGATCTTTTCTCTTTTTCTGAATATGTCCCTGGACAAATATTTAAGCTGATAACACAACTATGAATATGAAATCACTTCAGCTTACTGACTCTTCATAATGGACTGTTATTGATAGTCCTGTGAAATTTAGGCTTACAGAGACAGAATGAAAAAGCTTTGCCTGAAAATTGCCTGCCTCTCTGATAAAATTACTTTTCAATAATGATATGTCTTAAGGTATTTGACAAAGAACCACTTAACACTCACTTTCTTTTTCCCCAATGCCAGATGCTTCTTCAAAAATTATGAGAAAGCATGAAGTAACCCACCCACCTGCTCTATCTCCTTTGAAGAATAGTGACCAATAATTCCTACAGCCATTTCCCTGACCAATGGGAAAAAGGAAAGAGAAGTCATCTCCCTCAGAAAAGAAGAAATCAACTCAGAATTTTTATTTTTTGTTTATTTTTAATTTTCAACATTCATTTCCACAAGATTTTGAGTTACAAATTTTCTCCCCATCTTTCCCTTATCCACACCCCCAAAGAGCGAGCCTACTGAATACCCCTTCCCCCAATCTGCTCTCTCTTATATCCTCCCTCATATCCCCTCTAACTTGCTAGTAGGGCAAGATGGATTTCTGTACCCCAGTGCCTGTATATCTTATTTCCCAATTTACTCAGCACTTTTAAATGGACAATGAAAATCTATTAGTAAATATTGCTTATTCCTAGGATGAGAACTAGAACCTATAACTGAATCTTCATATGAAGGACTAGGTAGGCCACTTCTAGGGATGGGGAAACTGAGGTTCAGAGAAGTTGTGATTTTTTTAGGGTCAGACAGCCAGCAACTGTCAAAACTTTATTTTTGTGATTCAAAATTCTCTACACTATACCACACTTGCTTTTAAAAGTTCATTTTTCCCCCCAAGGATGGTCACTGGATTTGTTCTTATACTTCTGTCTTTTATTACCTAGTTTTTGTTAAAACCAACTACACACTGGCCATTTAGGGATAGGGTCTGAGGCCATGAAACAGAATTTATCAAAAGACCCACTTATTAATAAAGTTCAAGACTTTGGGCTCACAAGCACCTTCCTCAACCCACATTTTTTCAATGTTTCAATATGGGACATACTAAAGAAAAAACTCTGCCCTTTTTACTGTCTTCCTAATCTGTCTACAGGAAACTATGCAATTTCCTAAAACAAAGCAAAATGTATGTATTTAAGGACACAAGTTTTGTATAAACGGTTATTAACTTAGAAAAAAATTATAACACACTTTTTTTCTTTGAAAGAATGTTATAAATGATGTTTAGACTCCTAGGCCAGTTCATAAAAACCTACTTAGGCCACAATGTAGTTGAACCATCAACTATGGCATTAATTGTGCCACTGTAGAAACGAAAGGATGTCTAAATACTTAGAATAAAATGGGAGAGACTTGCAAAAAATAAAGTAGACAACTCCTAATTTGGCAAAAATGGACGTAAACTGGAAATAACAATAGCCACATTAACATACAAGTTCTACCAAACTTATGAACTTCCAACTTACGAAAATACTGGAAAGACCAAAAAGGCCAAAACTTAGCTCGCTCAGAACATGAAGGAGTACATATTGGTGTAATGGAAGGAATGTTGAGTTTAAAGAAAGAGGTTGTGGGTTCAATCCCAGCTTTTCCATTTACTACCTAGAAGATCCTGGCAAACAATTTCACCTCTCATATCTTTATTTCCCCAACTGTAAAAATTAGAGGGTCAGTCTAAATGACCTACTATTATCACAGCTGTACAGTCTGAGGATTCCATCTTCCCCAAGGTACCATAATCCCTTCACAATTGGGGGTAAGAGACATATCATCAGTTACCTCTTTCTATTCTCACCAATGTGAACTCCTAACAAGGAATAGCCACTTAAAAACTATCATACTAATAATAGTCCTGTTATCTATGGAGTATGGGTTAAATGTACTTTTGTGTGTACTTTGCTTGGAAACCCAAGCACCAATTATAACATTGTTTACCCAGGAAAGTGTGTTTCATGTTACACAGTCAAAAGTGAATGTGGTGGCACAAAAAGTGTCTTCTTTGACCACTCTGTCACTGAAGTTACAGTGACCACAGACTGGCTGGCCTATACGAAGAAGCATCATGGCAGCTTATGGGGCATTTCATGCTTTCCAGAGCACTCTGGGGAACCTGCCACCTCTGCCCCTACTGCAGGCCAATCAAGAATATGAAACATTACAAATAGTCTAAGACTGTTATGGAACATTTAAACCCATCTCTGCCAATATTGACACCCTAGATCTTGGATTCTACTTTAACCTTGGCTACAGGCACCTTCCTTCTGTGTTTTTGACTTTGTGCTGGACTTTGGGTCTTGGATTCATTTTCTAGACTCAAGTCTACATCTGATTGTATCACTCTTATACCTCTAAATTTCCATTGCCTCCCCACTGCTTGGTGAATAAAGTTCATACTCCACTGCCTAGCTTTCAGGACTTCCACAAGCAGGCTCCACGCAACCTTCTCAGATTGTATCTCCCATTTTCACCCTCTTATGCATTTTAGTCAAACAGGATGACCTCCTCCTCCCACCAAATATCCACTGAACTTATTAAAGAAAAGCTTCTAATCACAGTGCCTTGATCACCCTCTGTTCCCTTCTTCACCTGTAGAATTTACTACCTTTAAAGTCCAATTCAAATGCCATTGCCTCCACAAAGCCTTCCCTGATCTTCCAGTTCGGGAACAATCTTCCTTCCAGAATTTACACTGAATTTCATTTTGTAAAAACATGTGCATTCATCACGTAATACACAAAACAATATGTAAAAGTCAGCTGTGGCGATTCTTACCTTATGATTTAACTGAAAGTTCCTTAAGGGAAAAGGTTCAGTGTAACATCTAGATTTATAATCTCCCTCCTACCACCAATGGACACCAAATAGTACATGCTGCATCATCATCATCATCATCATCATCATCATCACAAAAACAATAATATTAACTAACATTTATATAGCATTTACTATGTAACAGTAACTTTACAATTATTATCTCATTTAATCCTCATAACAATCCAGAAAGGTAGGTGCGATTATCTTTCCCACTTTTACAGATGAGAAAACTGAGGAAAACAGAGATTATGTGACTTGCCCAGGGTCACATAGTAAGTACTTGTCTGAGGCTGGATTTGAAATCAGGTTTTTTTGACTCTAGATCCAGTGCTCTATCCACTATGCCACCTAGCTGCTGCTAAATAAATGTTCATCATATTGCATTTATGTGCCCTTACAGAATAATGTCTTTTGTCATTTGAGTTTGTTATTTTTAAGGTGTTATTTTCTTCGGTATTTTTTAGGTGTCCTTTAGCAGGTTGTTTACTCGTTTTTAATAAATTTTTTGCATCATTCTCATTTCTCTTCCCAATTTTTCCTCAATTTTCAAAATCCTTCTTGAGTTCCTCTATGGCCTGTGACCAAGTCATATTTTTCTTGGAGGCTCTTATGCAAGAGTTTTGACTTTGTTGTTCTCTTCTGGTTCTAGGTTTTCATCTTCTTTATCACCAAAAAACCACTGTAGAGACTGATTTCTCTTCCTCTGCTTGCTCATCTTGCCAGCCAATTTACTTGACTTTTGAGCTCTTTGCCATGGTAGAACTCTGCTTCCAGAGTGGAGAGTGCTATGTCCCAAATTTCTGGGATTTTGCACAACTGTTGTCAGAGCTACTTCTAGGCACCTGTGTCAGAACTGTGAGGAGGATGCCCTCTCCACAGTCAGCAAAAGCTCTGCCACACCAGCGCTCCTCCTTATCCCAGGACCGCCACCTAAGACTGCGACCCAGATCCAAGCAGGGAAAAAGAAGAGAATTCTGCCTCAGTTCCATCAAGAGATTCTTGCAATTGCCCTCCAATCAGCTGCTTGGTCCCCCCACCATCTGTGGGACTGGAGCTCCAGAAGCAGCTGCCCCAGGGGCAGGAGCTGGACCACCCTCCTCTTACCCAGATCCAACAGAGTTTCCCCACTGACCTTTTACTCTCTCTGTCGTTTATGGGTAGAGAAGTCTGGAAACCACCACAGCTGCCAGTGATTCAGTTTCCTGAAGCCTGCTCCAGTCAGTCTAGGCCACCAGTCTATGCTGGCCCTGCCCATGTGGGACTGTGCTCTGCTCCCAGCCTTTTGGCTTGCCAGGCTGACCTCAGTTGGAGGTGTATTTCATTCTGTCATTTGGTGGGTTCTGAAGCTCTAAAATTTGTTTAGAATAATTTTTTTTTACAGGTATTAGAGGTGATTGTGGTGCAAGCTTAGCAAGTTCCTGCTTTTACTCCACCATCTTAGCTCTGCCCCCTCCTTGCTAACTGGTTTTTTGTTTTTTGTTTTTTCAATTGTTTTAGTTGTGTCTGACTCTTCATTTGGGGTTTTCTTGGCAAAGATATTAGACTGGTTTGCCATTTCCTTCTCCATCGCATTTTATAGGTGAGGAAACAGGCAAATAGGGTGAAATGCCTTGACCAGGGTTACACAGTTAGTAAAGTGTCTGAGGCCGGATTTGAACTCAGGAAAATGAGACTTTCTGACTCCAGGCCCAGTATTTTATTCACTGCATGACTCTCTATATGACTAAATTTCTCTAAGGGTAGTCTTTATGATACTTTTCCTGAGCAAGTCTCATCGGTAACATGTTGCCGACTAACTTTTCCTTGTTCTTTGGGTGAGCCACAGCTTTACTTCTCTGGTGACGTTTGTACTCCATGATTTGTAGCAATGAAATACCAAAAGAAAAATGTTGAAATTAAAAATATGGGTCTTTAAAACACTAAACCACTTCCTAAACACAATTTATCTCAATGTCCTCCACCTGTTTCCTTCTGGGCCCAGAATATTATAACATACACTATGTTAATTTCCTACCCCATGAATTCATTTAAAGCTAAATTTTACATAGAGTTAGGGAGCTTATAATGAATTTAAGCTTCTATTTTAACAAGTGATCTTTCTACATACTTAAATAGATAACATTAAAAAAAGAGCTGTACAATCTGTTAATGAATCAGCCTAGGGTGAGAAAAGGGTTCTATGATGTCTGCAGGCCAGAAATACATGTCCACAGATTACTGAGGTAAAGAGGGTTCTCTCTCCCTTCTCCCAAATTTATAACTAGATTTTTAGGGCACAGGTAGTACTATATTATCCTTTTTCCCCCTATATCTTTTTCCTTCTTCCTCCTTTTTTTCTCTTCCTCCTCCTTTTAATTTAATTTTTTGGTGTCAGTTCAAGAAAGCTAGAGAAGACTGGCTACAAATTTTAAAATATATGCAGGTAGTGAAAGACAAAGAAAGGGTAATTTAATCAGTCAGGATCAGGAATGACAGCCTAAGGCAGGACTATAAACCAAACTCAGTAACTGATTTTCTCAAATAATTTTGAAAGTATTCCTCCCCTGTCATTTTAATCAACTAAACAGCTGTGTAATGAATGCATTGTCTCCCTAAAAATGCTTGATAGCTGAGTGGAAAAGGTATGTTTAAATTGAACTCAAGATCTTTATTAGTACTAAGAAATCAGGCAGCAAACTAAAAAAGAAAACGTCTAAATAACAAGATGATCTCTACTATAGCATCCTAGGGTAGAGATCAAAGTCATTAAAATGTAAATTAAAAAATGCATATTGAACAATTAGGGTTTCTCTACCAAAAGCTGACTTTTTTAAATGAGACAACCTGAAGAAGCTTAAAAAAGATGTTTGAAATAAAATTTGATATAAACACTGGCAACAAGTTTTTTTTTTTATTATATTTCCATATCAGACATACTGCTTCCAATCTACATGCACTCTACTACTACACAGTTATTAGGACAGTGAATCATTTTTGCATTATGTTATTTCTTAGAGGCATCTAGGTGGCACAGTGGATAGAGTGTGTGAGTCAGGAAGACCAGAGTTCAGATCTTTTCTCAGACACTTATTAGCTGCCTGACCTCAGGCAAGTCACTTCGCCTCTGTTTGCCTCAGTTTCCCCATCTGTCAAATGGAGATAATAATATTAACTACCTTCCAGGGTTGTTGTGAGACTCAAATGAGGTAATAATTGTGAAGTGTTTGAGTAACAGTGTATGGCACATAGTGTCATATAAAAGTAAGTTATTATCATTCTTAGTATCTCCAATACTTTAAAAAATTCAGGTTAAAATTTAGAGGTGCTACATATTAGAAATACATCAGTACTAACACATTCATTTTAATTCTCAAGTGTCTATTTTAGTCCAAACATCCTTAATTTGATAGGCAAAATTAACAGCATGTATGCTGTTACACCAATTTATCAAGTGAAGAACTTCAGAATTCTAAATGCTCTATAACAGGAATCAGACAAAAGCAATTTTCCATATGCTCTAACATGCCATTAAAAAAACAAACAAATAACAAATCCCTACATAAGACAGGAGTAGGACACTAATATTTTTCTTAACCCTCAGTAAGACTTGGTTTGTGGCAGTAATTATTTTTTTCTCTTCCTTCACTGAGATGGAGTTAGGTTATAGTGTTTTTATAAGGGCAGTACCACAAGGAAAGAAAAGTATGGGGGAAACAAACTAGACCAATGACTATAAACAAAATAACCGAGCAGACTGTTACAAGAGCAGTAATATGTATGGTGGTTTGTGATGTGAGTTTATCTGCTAACAGACCATTAGACCTATTAAATGTGTGTGTGTGTGTGTGTGTGTGTATTTGTAACTATGGTGGCAGGTTTAATTCAAAACTTGATAGTCAGGAGATTATCCTTAGCACTGTTTGCAGAAAGCATATTTTTGAAAAATAGAATCACAGTATAGCAAAGCTGGAAGAAACTTATGGATCAGGTGGTACACAACCATATGGTCAAAATGACCAAATTTCTGACATCTGGTTCACTATTCAGGTAGCTCAGAAGAAAACAAAATAAAAATATTATTATGGCATTTTAATTCAGTACAGGATAGGTCAATTTAGGGTGGAATTAATTTTGAGGCACTTCGGTACAACACTGCAGAAATAGTGAAATAGCATCTAAACAATAAGTCAAAGAGACTCTTTGGATGGATCTGCAACTCAAGTAATTTGTTTTTGTTAAAAAAAAAACCTATATTCAATTCAATAGGATCAACTCAATTCCACAAATGTTTAATGAATAAGTAAATAAAAGCATTTATTGTTTACTATGAATCAAAACTCTTGCTATCTTGTCACTAACTCAAACTTAATATGTTTAAAACATGTCCTATTATCTCCCCCCCTCACCCACCTCATCCCCAAACCCACCACTCCTTCCAGTCATCCTGGTTTGCAACTCCAGTATCATCTTTGACTCCTCATTGTCATTCACTCTGCCAATCCAGCCTGTTGTCAGATCTTTTCATTTCTATCTTAGCAAAATTTCTAATATGCATTATCTGTCCTTCTACTTGGGTGGTACATTGAACATAACACTGAAGGAAGACCTGAGTTCAAATCCAGCCTCAGACATTTCCTAGCTGTGTGGCCAAGTGCAAGTTACTTGTCTTTCAATCTCAGTTTCCTTATCTGTAAAATGGAGATAACAGCACCAATCTCTCATAGTAGTTGTGAGGATGAAATGAGAGAATGTTTGTGAAGTGTTTTATCACCTAAAAAGTGCTATGTAAACAGCTATTCTTGTGGTCCCACTGCTGCTAGCCTCATTTCCTCTCACTTGGAGTGTTGCCCCCACAGGTGCCAAAGGGCTGCTCCTCCAGCACAGATCTGATCATGTTGCCTTCTCTTCTCAATAAACTTCAGTGTCTTTCTATTAACTCCAGGATCAAATATAAATCCCCCTGTTTGGCAGTCAAAACTCTTCATTGTTCCCTTCCTAATCTTCTTGACCCACCTCCACATGCTCTAGGATCCAGTCATAATGTGGCTTTAGCCGAATCTGCTATTCTCTATGCAAGTCACTTCATATCCAGCCTTCTACACTATTGCAGTAGCTATGGCCCATGTCTGAAATGCTCTCACTTCCACACCTTAGAATACCTGGATTCCTTCAAAACTCAGCTTGACTGCCACTTCAGAGGGAGATCTTTTCTGGTCTTACCACTTCCTCCAGCAACTAGTATCTATATTATATGGCACCCCCCCCCCAATCTTACAGTAATCATTATTGTATTTATACACTTATATTTTGACATTATCTGGTCCTTGGAGTGTTGTTTTCAGCCAATCCCATTATCTTACTTGGTAAATTTTACATATCCTGAAGGGATAGTCTTGAAATGCCAGATACTTAATCATATAGCTCTTACATAATGTATAAAATCTCAAAAATCTTGCTCTTGCCCTCTTTTCAGCACTAGAGCACTTATTCTTATCTACAAATGAAATGCTGCCACTTCTGGGATAGGATCCAAGTAGTTACCACAGCAAGAGCCCTAATTTGGTACTAAATTAAAGGAAAGATATTCACCTGTTGAACTGATTTAAGCACTTTGTAAAGCTCTCTGGATTGATTCTTGGTAGGTGGTACCTTAAAGTAGGAGGGAGTATTCTCCTGTCCTTTTTGGAACTTAAAGACTTATGAAAGCATCTTTTAGTGTTTTACAGTTTATGCAATGTTAAGCAATAAAAACAAGATTAGAAAAATCAAAAAGAATGCAGAGTTTAAATACAACATTTAATTATTTTCCAATTTTCTACAGCAGAATCTTGCCAATGAGAAGCAGTATGTTACACTATTTTTAGGGTGTCTTATAAAATATTTACATACAAACATAATTTCTCTGACTGCTTTAAATATATTCCTTCCATCTTATCCTTCCTTCCTCAAGTAGTTTTTAATCAAATATGGTATGCCTGGTGGGTAGAATCTTGCTAGTAATCACTAAACCTAAGAAGTTTGTATTTAAGGCTTTTCAATTTGTCTCTCTTACAGTCTTAGTCTAGTCTAATGTACGTCACTTAATTTTTCTATTCTATAGTTTGGTCATGCAATTTCAAGTCCCCAAATTCCCAAATCCTACAGAAATTCTATGTGACTTTCAATCTGGGTTTCAATACTGTGGGATAGAACCAAGAACACTTCCAGTTTTCTACCTCCAAGTTCCTTGAGGGTAAGGGACTGTTTCAAAATTGTCTTTGTAATTCCAGCACCTGGAGCAGTTCTTGGCACAGAGTAATAATAAATTTAATAAATGTTTAGTTTTAATAAATGCTCACTGGTTACAACAGCTTTGCTTCAGTTTCCTCAGCTGTAAAATGAGCTGGAGAAGGAAACGGCAAACCACTCTGGTATCTTTACCGAGAAAACTCCAAATGGGGTCACAAAGAGTTGGACAGCATTATTTACAAGGTGACATACACTATTTTCATATTAATTTTTCATATTTTCCTGACAATCACACAAAACTAAGACATAGAAAGATATAGTTTCATCATCATAATTATCATGTCAAAGTGAATATTGGGAATCAGATCACTTTGAAATGAATGAAACTTCCTACTGACTTTTTCTTAAATGTCTATCAACAGAGATGGCTAGTTAAGTAACTTTTAATGGAGTATTTTTTCTTGGTTGTATCAACCTGTTACTGCCCGGTGTGGCTAGTATTGGCGTTTCCATAATGACAATATGTACTCATTCATCAAAGGGTACAGGGAATTATGTTAGAATAAACAGAAAAGAGATGGGGAAATAGAAAAGGAAAATACTGCCTGAAATGACTTGGTTTGATGGTGATAGGCAATCTTATCAAGTTAGAGATTGGTGATAAGCAAAAATTTAGAAAAAGTTAAAGCACAACAATTTTGCATATTTAATATTTACTTCTTAGATTCCTACTAAAACATTTTTTCCCTATAATCATTAGCTTTCGCTACATTGTAGAATGGCTTCTAATGAGTAGATGGTTTTTATTTACATTAGGAAAGGGAATAAGTATTTATATAGCACCTACTATGTGCCGGGCACAGTGCTAAATGCTTTACAAATATCTCTCAATCCTCACAACAACCTATGAGTTTGGTGCTATTATTATTATGCCCATATTTACAAATGAGGAAACTGAGGCAAATGCAGGTTAAATGACTTGAAATAAATGAGCACCTGGACTTAATCTCTGTAGAATACCAAAAAGACTTTAGTTGGGGTTATTAAATTTAATTTTATATATGTATATATACGTACACATACTATATAAAGAATCTTTTCCATTTCAAAAGATCTCTTTCAACTAGAACAGATATTTACCCCAACTGATGTTCTTAAAGCTTCCAAAAGGTTGAGTCTTCTGAAGTATTAATCTCGTCAAATCAATAAGCATTTATTAAGGGCCTACATGCCAGGAACTGTGCTAACCATTTCAGAATATTCAAGATATTCTTCTCATACACTGGAACATTTTTCTTTTTTTCACTAAGTCAAATAAGTACTACTGGATTACCCAAAGTTCTCAGCAATCCTTCAGAGGCCTCCTATGGCTGGTATTTGCTCAGGCACTTTAAAGGCTGAGGTCTCTAAGTGATAAGACTTAGAAAAGTGTAGAGAGTGGAATCTACAGGCTCAATGCCAGGGAAGGGAGAACTCTGTTCCTTCTGCATGTCTGTTCTCTTTGGTTCCATTCCTGGGAGTTGGGGTTCATTCTTATCATGCAATTGGGGACCATCGGGGAGAGGTTTAGAGAATGAGTTCCACTTTATTTTCAAACCTATGTCCATTTAACACCAACTAGAAGGATGATAATGCTTTTGATATGGGCCAGCTCATCTGCTTCACTGAGGTTCTGAGTACCTATTTCACTTAGAGTTTCTAACTGGTTTATCTGGTATTGATTTATCTCTTTTGTGCTTTAAGGCATTTTAACCAGAGTGGCACAAAAATGCTATAAAACAAACTTGCCAAAACAAAGGATCTTTTCTTTAAGCCATCCTGTTGGGGACACAGGAAAAACAAAACAAAACAAAATTATTAGTCAATTCACCTTGTCTTCTTCAAGTCTGTAGGAAAATAAAGCTTTTATTAAATGAGTTAAAAAAAAGTTTTAAATTAATTTCATGACTAAAATGCACACAAAGGTTCTCCATTTATAATTCCACCATCCATACTATTATCTGCATATTTCTTCTCCAGTTCTTGAACTCGGAAGTTAGCAGCTTACAAATGAAGTAAGTTCCTGAAAAGAATGCACGAGGGAGCAAATTTCTTTTGCTCAATAAGAAAACAACCATTCAACAAATCTGGTTCTCCTAATTTCAGCTCATTTAGGTTTCAGGGTTACTCTGGGAAGACAAGGTCTCCAGGAACCACAGTGTTACCAATGGGCAACAGAAATAAAGAACTGGATTGTCCAGGAAAAGTAGGATCTTTGCTTTTAGAAATAATACACTGGCCATTTCCCTGGTGATCTTACAGGGCTGATGAAAAAACCAAAGGGCCTATTATGTAGGTTAGAAACAAAATCTGGGCAGTGAGCCAATCCTTTGACGCATCTCTCCGTGTTATAACTTTTGCTCAATGAATATATCCTACCTGCTCAAGGACACCTGAGAAAGTGAACCCATACTGGCAATGATAAAAGGTTATGTTTTTGTTTCTTTCTCCCCCAAAGATGGATCAGAGGACAGAACTGACATGCTTTTCTTCTAATAGTTTTCATTACTGTCTCTTGCTTGGATGATATACATATTGGCTATGATGGAGTGTTAAGGAAGATATAGCTTGTCTTAAACAAACAGACAAACAACAACAAAATCCAAGGAATTCAGCTTGCCTTCTCCTTTCACATGTCCCAAGGCGAGAACCAGTTCACATACTGTTACTTTAGTTATATGACAGGCAATGGCAATGACAGGGTGACTTAGTCAACCATGGAGGATGAGAGAAAAAAGGCAAGACCAAGATAACAACAATAGCAACAACAACCACTACCAATGAGGCTACCCAAGGTGGTGGTGCATTCTGGGAAGCCTTGCTGGAAGGAGACTGAGGTGGTGGATGGCTTGGTTTCAGGAGTTCTGAACTTTAGTAGGTAGGGCTAAAGCCAAAAAGCCAGGCACCAATAAGGTGAGCCCCAAGGAGCAGAGAGCCGCTACACTGCATCATGACAGATGAACTGGCCCAGGTCAGAAAAATGGAAGTAAAAATTTCCAGGCTGAGCAGTACCAGCATCTGGCCTTGTGAGTGGCTTCTGAACTTCCATTCTAGGCAAGATAGAGACCCAATCTCAAAACAGCAATAACTAACAGAGAAACAGAAATAAAACTTTCCTGAATACCAAATAACACAAATATATATATACATATATATATATTACCACATATCTTCTACCAGATTTACTCATCTATTATCACGCTTTCTCTCGCTCGCTCTCTCTCTCTCTCTCTCTCTCTCTCTCTCTCTCTCTCTCTCTCTCTCATTTATTTATTTTAGACCAGGCATGTTTCTTCTGTGGAATTTAGATTCAGGCAAAGGGCCATACTTGAGGACCTAGAGGGCCACAAGTGACCATGAGGTTGCAGGTTCCCCACTTCTATATTTAACTGTTTATTATACAACAGTATTGCTATGGGAAGTGTCCATCAATCTATTCTGCATCCAAGTGTCCAAACTAAGGGAGCTGAGTTTACCACCATATGGCAATTTTACAGTATGACATAATCTTGGGGTCTTAAAGGCCATTTATGCTAATATCTGGCCAAAAATTCTCTTTTTGACATCCCAAACAAGTGGTTATCCAGCCTTTGTCTGAAGACCTCCATCAGTGGGGAACCTACAAGGTAATCTATTTAACTTTTTGGAGGATGGTTACTGTTTCCTTACATCAAGGCCAAATTTGTCACTGTCACTTCTACCCATCGTTTCCAGTTGTACTTTCTGGTTTCAAACAGAACCAGTCTAAGTTGTCCTTTCATCAGGCAGTCCTTTAAAAAAGCTATTATGTTCCCCCTAAATCTCTTCTCCATCCTAAATATTGGGTATATTCCTTCAAAGAAACCTTATATGGCATGAACTGTAGGCCTTTCACCTTTGTGATTGCCCACTCCTAACACTGTCTCTCTAGGTATCAATGCCCTTTTAAAAGTATAGTGTCAAAAATGAACACAATGTATTGGATGTGCTTTTTGACTCAGGCAGGGTACAGCATTTCTATTCCCTTCTTAATCTTGCATGATATGACTCTCTTAATGCAGCCTACAATTATTTTAGTTTTGGAGCTGCCATACCACACTGACTCATATTGAGTTTGCTGTGCAGGCTCCAGATCTTTCTCTCTTTATCATCATTTTTTTTCTCTCTCTTACCTTTTTTACCCCCACACCTCTCCTACCTTGTACTTGTAAAGTTGACATATACATACATATATATGTAAGATTTTACATTTTCCCAAAGGAATTTCATCTTAGGCAATTTCACTCAATGTTCTGGCCTGTTAGGCATTTTCTGAATGTTGATGCTGTCATCCTTTTTATTATTTTGAATGTATTAGTTAATCCTCCTAGCTTTCTGTTATTTGTAAATTTGATAAGTATATCATGTATCCCTCTATCCAAGTCATTAATTACAAGATAAAGTAGCATAAGGCCAAGCAAAAATGCCTGGAGCTCTCCCCTAGAGACCTTTCAGGTTGACATCAAGCCAGATATAACTCCTTTTTCTGGTCTGGTCATTCAAAGGAACAAATCCTCTTAACTATATCTTTCCATCTTATTCACAAAGTAGGCATGAGAAATTTTGTGAAGTGCTTGGCTGAGGCTCATTATAAGATGGTAGCAGTATTACCTTGACCTGTCAGTGTAGTAACCTTGTCAAATAAAGAAATAAAATTAATCTGATATGGCCTTTTCTTGAGGAAGTCACACTGGATCTTTGTGCTCACCGCTTCCTTTAATTCTTTCCATATATTACAGAGAAGGTTAGTTATTAAGGTTCATGTAAAGGCAAGTGAATATTATGGGAGAAAAATTTTAAGAGTGATATTAAGATTCAAATAACATAAGAAATGTAACATCAGTTAGGGTTTAGGAATTTCTAAATCTCAGTGGCAGAATAGATCTGTATATAACTGTACAAATTCTTTTTATTGATATAATTTAGAAAGTGCTAGGGTTGGAATGAGGAGGACCTAAGGTCAAATATATAACCTTACAAATCTCTTTTTTTTTTTAAATTGGTACGAATTAGAAAGTGTTGGGCTTGAAGTGAGGAGGACCTAGGTTTAAATATAACCATTGAAATATCTTTTGTATTTTAAAAATTTTTGCCCTTTTATTTATTTTTTTCAACATTCACTTTTATAAGATTTTGTATTTTTTTCTCCCTTCCTCCCTCCCCTCCCCAGGATGGCAAGTAATCTGATATAGGCTACACATATACAATCACATTAAACATATTTTCACATTAGTCATGTTGTGAAAGAGGAAAAAACCATGAGGGGAAAAAAACAAACAAACAAAAGAAAAGCAAAAAAAGAAAATAGACTCCATAGTTCTTTCCCTGGATGTGGGTAGCATTTTCCATCGTGGGTCTTTTGGAACTGTCTTAGACACTGTATTGCTGAGAATTGCTAAGTCTATCAAAGTAGATCATCATACACAAGTACTTTTTTAATTGGCATAATGTAGAAAGTGCTGGACTTGGGAGTGAGGAGGACCTAGGTTCACATCTCACCTCTGACCTTTCTGGATAAGTTACTTAATCTTTAAATATCTCAAATACACTACACAGTATACAAATATTTATGTATCTCAATTACACTATACAGTACAAAAATCTTTATGTATCTCAATTACACTATACAGTACACAAAAGTATTACAGTATAATGACCTGACTCTGATGCTTAAGAAACTTGGAAAAATCACTAAACTGTCTAGGCCAGTGGTGGGGAACCTGTGGCTTCAAGGCCACATGTGAACCTCTAGGTCCTCAAGTGCGCCCTTTGACTTATATCTTCAGGTTCCCCACCCCTGGTTTAGGCCTCGGTTTACTAAACTCTAAAATGAAAGAGACTGAACAAGATGCCATCCAACATTTGTTCCAGCTCTAAATCTATAATCCTCTGTTCATGGATAGGCTGTGATCTGTGTTGCTCAAGGGAGAAGCCACACCAGATGTTCCCTCTACTGAGAAATCACATTTCTTGTGTATTTTTCTAAGTTACAGACCCATAATCTTTTACAAAGAAAGCATTAACTACATGAATAAATGAATCCCGAGGTATTCATTGGATATACTATATAATGAAGGAATGACTACATAGTATGGACAACTGGAGGCCAGGAATTTAATCAGGTTAGGGTCATAGATAGGGTAAAAGTTCCACGGTGTACTGTTACTAGCATGGGGCACATTGAGGTATCAGATACCAGACTCTGCTTGTTCTACAGGAGTCCCTGGTCTGATTTAATCATTTACACGTAAATGAGGCTAGTTTTCTCCTGTAGAAACTGGTTTTATACTCCCAGGGTTTCCTGGTATATTTGATTTGCATTCACAGGGAATTCAATTTTCTAGTCCCAGGAATGGAAATAAAGCAAACGAACAATTAAAGTAGCCTTTAAAAAGCTGGAGGAAGACAAGTGGGTGAGCAACAAAATGCCTTTGCAAAACTGTTATGCTCAGGATGAATCATAGGTTCAGAGAAAATTAGAGACCTATGATTTATTCAACCTTTGCTATATTCCAATTTTTAAAAATTTCCCATTATAGGGAAGGATTCCTGATTAGAAAACTCAATAGTTTAGTTGTTACATGTGTTCTTACACGTAAGAAGCCAGCTATAAACATATCAGGTTCAAATATTGCCTCTTTTCCATTTAATGTCAGGTAACTTGATGTTATTGTTTGTGTGATGTTGGGCAACTCACTTAACAGTGTCTGGCAACAGTAGTTACTTAATAAATTCTTGCTGATTAATTAACCTCACTGGACAGATGTTTCTTCATCAGTAAGATCAGTTGGACCCTAAGACCTCTAAAATCTATAATCGTATGAACTAGGTGCACTGGCATGCTGTTTTCCTCCCAAGGTACAATACATTGAGGGATTCCTTCTCAACACCGCCTCACAGAAGAATGATGTGTGCTTTCCTTGGACTGCATCTGAAGTTAATGTAATATCCTGGACCTTTAAAACCTCCTACAGGCTTTTATTGACTGGTTAACTTGTTGGGGGAGCTGGGTCACAGAAACAATAGGATGAAGAATTTATTAAGTTAAAAAAAATGATTTTAGGAAATGCCTCAAACTACAGATATTCATAGAAAGTTATTTAGGTGTTTTTTTTTTGTAAAAATATATTTATGGTATATAGAATTTAGTTCCTGGGAAACCAAGCTATTGTATATAATGGATTCATGCCTGTATTTCAATGAAGACCTATAAATATACATGTCTAACTTATACCTAATAGGCTTAATAATGCTTGTTGGTTAAGACCAACCAATAAGACTTTCAATGAACAAGATCTCTGTAATTAATCTCACCTTCTGCAACATGGTGACAATGGAAGTGACAGAGGTATTTGGTAAGACTTGATTATGTTTAACATTATACCAATAAAACTGAGGGAAAAAAAAGAGTGCAGTATAGACAAATATTAGTCTTACTATAACAATGTCTTCTTAAGGGCTACAATTTCTGTTAATAATGAAAAAGTAAACTCATTAAGTTGGCAGATAATATTAAGATGCATCAAAGCTAAGTCCTTTAAAATTCTAGATAAGAAAACAAAGGAAACAGGAGTAGACAGGAGGTCATGAAGTAATATGAATTTGTACTCCCTCTGTCCCATTTTAATATATTTAAAATATTGGTGGTTTAAAGTTCATCAATTAATAGCTTCCTCTCCTTTGTATTCATTACTGAATTTCCAATTATGCTGTAATTATTGGCATGAAGACAAAACAAATCATGGTACACAATAAAGAAGTTTGTATTCAGTATGGACTCAATAAATGCTTGATCACTACTACCAGGCTGAGTGAGAGCAGTTTTTCTATTTTATAGTTGAGTGAAATGTTAGTCTGAAAGTTACAACCTTAGAATAAAATTTTCTATAGCAATGTGTTTGGCAACATTAATTTTAAAAAGTAGTTCCCAACTTTGAATTTTAATTAGGACAATGCTGAAATAGGATGGGGGCAGATAGAATGTAGTATTCCTGAAGAGTAATTTCACTAAAATATAACTGGGGAAATAGGAAAAAAAAAGATACAGCTACAGCAGGACCTTGGAAATTTTTCCAAATACCCAGCCTCAATGCCAAAAAGATTTTGGCATAGTCGATTTTACAACAAAGGCTACAAATCAATGCCAGAAGTACAAAATGTGAGTCTCCAGTTCTTGAGAACCCAAGTTTGCAGAGGCAGACATAACACCTTGTGGCTTTTTTCCAAATCTTTTTTGTATAAAATCAGGCCAGTTACAGACTGCAAAGATTAATGGAAAAAAAATGTCTGCCAACAGAGACACTAATTAAAATTTTTAAGTGGTTCTATACTGTCCTAAAATTTTCCAAATAGATTTTTTTGTTACAAGTATTTGGATATAATAAATACTTAATAAATGTTGGTTGAATTAATTGTATTCTACAATTCATATTCTGCAACACCTGGATCATCTGCTACTGTCAGGAATTATGGAATTCTCTGTAGGTGATTTTTTTTTGGCAGGGGAGAGGAGGGGAAATGTGAACCTTCAAGATAATTGAAGCCTGGTAAATGCTAAGGCTTTATCATCTGGAGCATTTTTGATATTTCCCTTCCTGAATATCAATTTCTATTAGTGTGCAGTAATTACCTATGTCTCCTTTTATGGTTTTCTGTGCCCTCCCTCATTATTAGGAGGCCCTTTTATTATTCTTGCCCCTACTATCCTGTGCCCACATCTCATAGAATCCCATCCCAACCAACTTTCAGTTTGTTGCTGTTGGTTAGGAAAATTGGTAACTGAGCTTGTTGCTTACCATCTATTGAATACATGATAGAAATGTTTTGAGTGAAGAACTAAGTACATGACTATAGTACAGGAGAATGTGATAGACAGTTTCAGTATTAGAAGTCTTCGTATTCTCTGGAGAAGTGAGAAGTGAAATGTTATGTGGTGTGTGTGTGTGTGTGTGTGTGTGTGCGTGTGCGCACATGCATGTATGACTATATCCTCACATAAGAGAATACTAAATACTATGTGAAATACAGAATTGAGTACAGAGAAGATATATCAGTATTACAGGAATTTTATTCTGTTCATTGCTCAAAGGTCCAAAATTTGTGAATTTTATCCTATGAGGAATTGCTACAGCCAAGTTGAAATGATCAATAAGATCAGTATTACAGAGGGAAAAAAAAAAGCAGAAATGATACCCTCTTCTGAATAATAAAGTGTCGATATGATCTTTATATGCTGTCTACTGCAAAATAGAGCCTAATCCTATAAGAATATACTTTGTTTCTATTTATAGTGATAACCTTTTATTTGGAAAGCAATAACCACCAGTCTCCTCTTGCCTTAAAGCGTTTGGCACAATTTTACAGTTATTGTTCAAACAGCATTTTAACTGCCAAATATATAATCAACTTTTTGCTGTAATTTTTATTTTAAAAATAAACAATGATAAGGTGTTTTTTTCTTCTTTCATCTGATTTCACATTCCCTATTAAGTTTTAGTCAAAAACATGAGGCAAGCATCATGTTTAAGCAGCAATACTTTCCAAGCTAGGTTTGAAATAATTAGTTTTGACTTTGGAAATCTAAATTTTTTCATGACCTAAAATAGATTAGAGACTTTAGATTATGATGATGGGAGCTCTGTCAAATGAAACTAAATATTTTAAAATATTAAACTACCTTTATTTACAACTAAATCAAATTTTAATTTTGCATGAGCAAATGCGACTTGGAACTCAAGAGCTGGAATAGATTTTTGAAACGTCCAATGTTCTTAAGTTACAGATGATAAACTGAGGCCTTAAGATGTAAGGTGACTAAATCAAGGCCACACAGGTAGCAAAAGAGAACTGAGATCCCTGGATACTTCCAAATATGACCTTCATTTAGAATATCTTGTAAAATGCTAGGTACTCCAAAAATTGTGATTATATTTTAATAAACATCAAAATAAAGCTGTATCTTAAGCCTGTTCATTTTGAGGGCATCTGAAATAATTTTTAAATGACATATTTTCCAAAATAAAGATGCTTTTAAGAGAATTTTTTTCTATTTACATATATTTTTTTTCTTTAGTTCTTAATTATAGGCTTATCCTTTTCTCTGCTCTGGAACAACCTATTTCACCACTGCTTAATTTTCACCAATAAGTATAAACATATCATAATCACCTACCTCAATAGTTATTTGTGGATCAATGTTCTCAAGCAACAAATATACAAGAAAAATGTGTAGGAAAAATATAAAGGACGTAATCCTTTCTAGCCCCAAATCAGGGAAGATGAAAGATTACCACCTTTGGAGGAAGACCCTTTTGCTAAAGCTACCATTCTGGCACCCCCATGACTTCTTTGCTTTTTTTCTCCTAGATGCCATTCTGAGTCTCTCTGGATCCTCTAATCCCATCTCAGTCCCCAGACTCCACTCAAGGGCTCTGGGCACCATGCCATTTCCAGGACCAGTTTTTCCTTGTCTGTTTTTAGCTCATCTTTGGTAGTTAGAAGACTAAGAGTAGATTGCAATTTATCTGACAATCCATGGCAGACAACAATATGCTGACATGTGCCCTCTCTATTTCCCAGAAATGCCCTCACCAATCCCATACCCTGAAAATACTCTATATCTAGGAATGAGAACCATAATAGGTTGCTAATGTTTCATTTAATACATTACTGATAAGTCCTACTAAATAATAGAGCAAAGGAATTCATCAATACAGTTAATGTATTTCTCCTAATATTAGGTAGGAAGTGAATTAAGTATGAATGACCTCCAATATAGATTCTGGCAGATAATTCAAAGTACAGAAGGATACCCCAATATAAGGCAAATGTCAAAAGAATCCTACTGATGAAAATTTCAAAGCAGAGAGGGAATTTTGTGTATTTCATGTTAATTTTATATCACAGAACTTTGCACCTCTGCTTCTGTTCATTACTGTTCATGCTAGATATATATCTTTAGATACTTGGAGGTGAGGAAGAGGTTTAACCTGTCTTTGTATTCATCTCATTCCTGAGTGCACAGAAGAGAGTCTAGAGGCAGATCAATTCATTAATCAGTCAATCAATAAACATTTATTAAGTACTTATTTTGTACCAAGTGCTATGCTAATCTACTTCTACTCCTTGAGATTTATATAATCTTAAAAGGAGGCCTGAAGTGAGTGAATATGGAGATCCTAATGACCCCTTACATTCCTGGCCTCTCCCTAGGGTCTTATTCCTGATTGCAAAAAAACCTCTCTTGTCCCTCAGATCACTGAAAATCAAAGAAGACCCCACAAAATTCCATCCTAGTCCAAGATTATTAATTTTCTTTTCACTTTATTCCTGAAATCTCTGTTTCTACATGTAGGTAAAGTCATATTGAGGAAGAAGGCTTTATTGTGCTGTAAGGGGCCTCCAATTTCAATGTTAGCAATAATTTTATTTTTATCATAAAAGTTATCTTATTGCCCCTTTCCTTTTATGAGTCATAGTCCTTTTCCGGGCAAGAGAAATTGAATATGCTTCATAAGAGTTTCATTTATGCTGACTGTCAATAAACTAGACTATCATACAGTTAAGTATATATAACTTACCCATAGATAATACTCCTTCATTAAAGAGAATAACATACTATGAACTTGCAAAAAATGAACTAGGTTTATTGCTGGGAGGCTATTAAGTAAGCTACTTAGAAAACATTTGAAAAAATAAGTTTCCCAGATTTAACATAAGAATCCATGTCCAATAGAATGCAAATTCCCTATAAGTAGGGATCTTTTTTCTTTGTACTTGTATCCATAGCACCCGGTATATTTGTTACTGTTTTGTCATTTTTTCAGGATTTTCCAACTCTTTGTGATCCCCTTTTGGAGGTTTTCCTGGCAAAGATACTGGAGTGCTTTACCATCTCTTTCTCTAGCTGAATTTACAGATAAGGGAACTGAGGCAAAGAGGGGCAGGTGGCTTGTTCAAGGTCACACAGCTAGTAAGTGTCTAAGGCCAGATGAACTCATGAAGATGAGTTTTCTGACTCCAGGCCCTGTGCCCTATCCACTACATCAACTAACTCTAGCATATAGTAGACACTTGAGAAATGATTGGGGTTTGATTGAATAATTAATTGACAGCTGATACTCCTAAGTCTTAGAAACTCATATGCCCCAAACAGAGTTAAACTTGAGGGTCACCCAAAGGGTAATGAGAAGCCTACAGGGTGGGCTATAACATATCACCAATGATCATTGTGCCACCAACCTGCTCAGAAGTAACAGTGAAGTAAAAGGGGTGGGGTAGCATTATATAAGAAGAAAGGTTGACTCCATGAGGAAATCCACACACTAGAAGGGGACACATGCTGGAGAGGATTTGGATGACAATCTAAGGGAGAAGAAATTCTGTCATCATAGTATACTAGTGACCATATAACAAAATGAGGAATCCAATCACAGACTTGGTACAGAGGTATGATGACTGATAGGAAATTTCACTTACCCAGATATTTGTGAGAGTTCTCTGATAAAACAGAGCAGTCGAACAACTTTCTGACTTGCCTTAATTCATTGCATTTTTCAGCGGAATCAATAAGAGTAAATTCTGTTCTGGTTCTAGCTCTTACTAATAAGGAGGAACTCATTCCTGAAGGGAATGTGGTTGGAAATGGGAGATGTATACTCTTTCTTACCTAGCATCTGTAACAAAAAGAAGTATTGATCTGGGGATAGTCTGACATATAACTTAGATTTCAGGGTGGGGGAGGTGGATTTCACAGCATTCAGAGAAATGATTGGGAGGATAACATAGATTAAAATTCTACAGGTAAGTTACCCCTAAGAAGGATGGGAAACTCTCAAGAACAAAACAGGATAAATATAACAGTGTTTCTTGATACTGTAAGACCATTGTCAAAAGTGCAAAATTTCCTTGTACATTTAGGGGAAAAGAAGGATCAAGAAGGGTATAGGATCACTCCCAGAAGGATCATATTCTAACAGAAAACATCTAGAAGGCAGGTCTCATATTTTTATTTTGCTTCAGTTTTCACTGACAAGATGGATGACCTTTGGAAGGGAAGACGGAACAATTAAAAAAAAAAGCCAATATGGAAATGAGAGCCTAAATAAATAAGAAAAAGGGAGGTGATGTCTTAGTTGTATACTGTCCTGGTCAGACCAAGGCTGGAGGATTGCTTTCACTTCTGGATGCCCCAGTTTAGGAAGGACATAAATAAACTGGAGAGCATCCAGAGAGAAACCAAGATTGGAAGGTGAAAGGCCTTGAGTTCAAGTCATAAGAGAAATGCTTGCAGGAACTGGGAATGGTTAGCCTGGAGGAGATATGTTTCAGGAGGGATTTGATAGCTGTGTTAAAGAATCTGAAAGGCTTTTATTTGGGGGAAGAATCAATCTTGTTTTGTTTGCTCCAAAGAGCTGAACCAGGAGCAATGCACAGAACCTGCAAAGAACCAAATTTAAGCTTGATGTCAGGTAAAACTTCCCAACTATTAGGGATAGTTCTAAGTGGAATGGGGACCACTGCATTCCCCCTTGTTAGAGGTCTTTGAGCAGAGGCTAAAAGATCCCTTTTGATCACTTGTTGAATATGTTACAATGGGGGATTCCACTTCAGATATGAGTGGGACAAGATAGTCACTGTGATCTCTTCTAAATTCTATGATTCCGTGGATGCAAATCCTACATCGGATATACACCAGCTGGGTAACAGCACCTCATACCTCAGGCAACTCTCTTAGAGGTACAAATGTATTGTTGGAATTAGTTTCCATGCTGAGGAGGTGCTTTACATTGATGAGATCAGAACCTGAGGCCAATTCCCATAAAAATCATTTTTAAAAAAGCACATACTGTAAATCTGACTTCTAAATTTTAAAAGTTCATTAAGATTAAACCAAGACTGCACCTATAAGAAGTGACAATGGAGAGTCTAGGTCAACAGACAGTTGTTGAATTGGTGGCACTGGTTACAGAAAATGTATATGCCTTTAATAAAACACTTTTTCTATGGTTGTAATGGCAAGCATAGTAGTTCATACCTTGTTTCACTGAAGCTATTGAATTAATATCTTGTTTAAGTTCAAGCTTCTTTTGAGCTTTGTATCAAGCCTGTTAAGAAACAGAATGTGTGAACGCCACAACATGTCAACCCTAGAACTCATGAACTTCTGCAACAGGAAGGAGAGGAGCTAATGACCATATATAAGGAGAGGCCCAGGGCTTGAGACAGCAGAACTGAAAAGAGGACTCTTGTGGTGGCAGAGTCAAGGAGAAAACTTGTGGTATCCCGGCACTCTGTTTATCTTCTCTCTCTCTCTGTGTTGATGTTTGTTTGTGGGACTTTGCACAGAAGCCCGGGGACCTTACTGGAAGGCCTTAAAGAGGATTTTCTGGTTGTATGTTTACAGAAGTCCTGGAGGTGGGTTTTGGACGTCCTGGACTTTACTGATGATTTGTGCTGACCTCTCTTGGACCTTGTTTGTGGGTCTGTGTTGATTTCTATGTTGATGATTTGTGTTGAGTTCTCAAACCTTGTTGGTGGGTCTGAGTTGATTTCACAGGCAGATAGTGAATTGATGATGGTGCCAGCAATGTGCATGAATATTATTGTGGTTCTGTCAAGCTTTGTCTTCCCAGAAACAGGAACTGTGAAGAACATGAGATGTACTGGACACTGTGAACTTCAATATGAAACAGGAATTGGATGAAGAACTGGACAAGGAACTGGGGGCTGCCTGCCTTTGAACCTAGGTGACAGTTGGAGCTGGGACCATGGAAGAGGAACCATGGAAGCTGAGAGCCAGCCTCGAGTCAAGCTGAAAGAAGATTTTACTTGGATACTGTTTACTGACTGAGAAGATGATGATGTACTGTGACCTAGGTGTGGAGAACTTTGACTTTTGTACTTTGTGACTGAATAAAGGATTTTGTGATTGACTAAATGAATGTACTTTGTTTACAACTATGTGACCACTTTGGTGAAAACTATGTGGCCATTTTAGTGATAAGTTGTTGAGTTGTGACATAGTGAGTGTTGTATTTTGATTTTCTATGAATGTTTTGCTCTGATTTGTTATTGAATAGAGAGCTCACTATATTATGTAATCAGAACCTTGAAAGCTATTCACAGCAGCAGTCCTCTGGAAAGCTGCTTGTGTGGGGCTTTACAATGGTCCAACTATTCTGGCATCTAGTATTCACAAAGATATTTGAAAAAGAACAAATGCTTTATTGAAACTTAATTCAGTGTTTTATGTGTCATATGGGACATGCACTTGTTAAGACCAATTTCTGATAACAAAAACAATAGAATGTTTAAATTCTGAGTCTGAATGGATAAATATTTCTTTCTTCAGTTAAAAAAAGCACAAATGGTAACAGCTGAAAAATTGTTTGACAATAGAAGAAAGATACAAGCACAATAGCCTATCGTTAGAAAAGTTTTTCTACTTAAAATTCTTTTTAATTACCTTATTTACTTTAATATGTCCCCATTCACAAACTGAGAAAATTATTTTTAAAAGGTATTTCCCCAATTTAATTCCCCATTTGCTCTTTCTCCTCTACATCACTTTTCTCCCTGAATCAGGAATTACATTGCTAGGAGGGTCTGGAAAATGGTGGTAATAATACTATAGCACCTATGGCTAATACCAATACTTGGAATGCCATAGTTTTAAGAAGGAAAGCAATTACAGGATGCACACAAAGTAAATATCCTGTCTTTCTTCCTGACCCCTCTCCTCTTCTCTCTCCTCCCTTTCTCCGTTCCTTCCTTTTCTTCCTCCCCATACCTAATGGAACAAAGGGTCAGAGAAGTTAAGTGAGGTCCAAGTTCATAGAGCTAAGAAGCAATAAAATATGGCCTATAGAAAGCACAAGAATCGGGTTCAAGAGATAAGGGCAGAAGACATTCTGCAATGGGAGTATTACAGTAAGTGATGACCTCTGTGCCTCATTCGCCTGACATGTAAAAAGAGGGGAATGAGGTAATGATAGCTACATGGGGACCATGAAGTGCTAAAATTGGTGTTAGAAAACTATATTGAAATCCTGCTTCTGTTGTTACTTATGTGACCTTGGACAAGTTGACTTAAGCTCCTGTAGTTTCTTCATTTGTACAATTAAAGAATTGAATACCACCACTTCCCAGTCCTTTCCAGCTCTACCTTAGATCTCTATGATGTTTGTTTTTTAAGATCTTTAAAATGTTATAATAATAGGATTCTCTAAGCAAAACCATTTTGTTTTTCTTGGGGAAAGATAAAACAGGTTAATTTAAAAGAGAAGTTGAATACTTGGGTTTTTTTTTTGGGGGGGGGTTTTTATATGTGGTACAGTGGATAGAGTACTGGGCCTGGAGTAAGCAAAACTTATCTTCCTAAGTTCAAATCTTGCCTCAGAAACTTATGTGCTGTGTGACCCTGGGCAAGTCACTTCACCATGTTTGCCTCAGTTTCCTTATCTGTTACAATGAGCTAGAGTATCTTTGCCAAGAAAATCCCCAAAGGAGTCATGAACAGTCAGACATGACTGACAAATGGCTAAAATGAATACTTGTTACTTTAACATTCAGAAGGGAAACCTAGTTAATCCTCATTTTTCTACCCCAGATCAACTTGTTTCACCTTCCTTACCACCATGTCTCTTCTCTATCTCCTCTGGGCTGGGAATGCTGAGTTCTCAGTACCATAATGTATCTTCCAACCCTATAGGGATATGTTAGAAATGAATTGTGGGGTATAATTGCTTCCAGGTCCTTCCCTTTCCTAGAATCATATGGGTTGAAGTCACAAACTTAGGAGTTAAAATAAGTTTTACATATTTAATACCACATTTTCATTTTATCCAATACCAATTTTCATCTCTAAGCAGATGACCTTTTTGTCATTTGCAAAGTACATCCTTCTTTTGTTTTAACTATGAAGAACTTTTGGTAGCAAAAAGGGGCAGGTCATCTGTGGTTCAATGGGATTTGTCACTGATTACTATATAAGTTACAAGTGATTTTCTATTTAGTAAATCACTTTATGGAACTCAAAGAATAATGATGACTACAAGGGATGGTGGCGATTTTGAGAGTTCACACAGTTTCCTTTTCCCATTCTTCCTGTTCTTCAAGTGAGAGCATCATGAGAAAAAGATAATTTTTAATCTAAATTATATTTCAAAAGCACCTGTTTTTCATGCGTTACAACTCCAAAAGTCATTATGAGGAGAAGCAACATTTTCTTAGATTTCTTTCCACACTAAACTTTTTCAGTTTTACATATTGATTTATTTCACAAAGAGAGAGCAAAGAGTTATCTATTTGACTCACATCTACAGAAAATAAGGTGTTATTCCCCCCCCCCACCTAAATCGTGGTAATACATTTGTTTTACAAATTAAGACAAGGAAAAGAGTGGGAAGAGAGAGAAACCACAAAGTTATTTTAAGTACAGAAGTAAACATGACAGTTTTGTGCGTAAGTTCCCATACCCTAAAAATAATGAACAAATTAAGCATGATGGGATCACATAGACTGAAGGTATAAACACATACATATGTTATCTCTCTATCTATATCACTTATGATAGATATGATAACTCACATGACTACCTTCTTTGATACTGTATGCCTACAGAAAATGGAAGAATTGGCAAAAGGAATCATTTATTTTTGATAAGGATATCAAAATCTTCTTTACTTGACTAGAAGAATGGAAAAGGGGTGCCCCAAAGAGGCTTATCGCAGAGCTGTTTAAAGTACAAGTGTGACCATGTCATTTACATGCTCGAATCCCCAGTGGTTCCCTATTTTTTTCTAATATCAAAAATAGGTGTTCTGTTTGGCACCTTCATGGCCTGTTATCAGTTTAGCTTTCCAAACCTTATGTTACTTCCTATCAAGCCTTTTACAATCTAATCTTACTGGCCTGCTTAATGTCTCTCACATATGCCATTCCATCACCCATCTCTACCTTTGCCCAGGCTGACCCCAATGCTTGGAATATACTGCCTTTCGTCTCATCTTGACTTCTCAGAATTTCCAACCTTCTTTAAAATACAACCTTAAGTATGACCTGCTACAAGACTTTTCCTGCCCCCTCCCCACCCAACCCAAGCTGCTGCTAATGCCTTCTCCTCACACACTAGTTCACAGTTATTTTAGTATACTTTCATATATACTTAGATGTGCACCTGTTGTCTCCCCTGATTGTTTGCAAATTCCTCAAACAAAGGGACAGATTCTTTTTGCTTTTTATCCCCAGGGTCTAGCATAGTGCTTGGAACACAGCAGATACTTCTTAAATGCTTACTGATCAACTGATTTCCAAAGCTTCTTATGGAATTTCAACCTCTAATGACAAAATACCTATTATTGCGGACCAAATATAAAAATATCAGCATAAATTTACAGATTGACATAAAGAGGGAAAAGGCTCGATTCATTTATTAGGAAGTTTGTACTCAAAGAAACTGCTGAAGTTATACTCTCTGTTCCAGAAAAACAAAATGAAACAAAACTTGATTGTTCTTTGAACCCTTTTCTTTGTAAATTAATGCCCCATAAGTATTGTTATTTGTTTATCACACACTATATTAAGGAAGGTTCTTTCTCTAGTCTGGTGGAATCCTCTGCCCAAGAACTACCTTACCCAACTAGGCTCATGATTAATTTTGAACACCTTACCTGACAACCAGAATCTGGTTTCAATTTGCCACACTATCAAATTAACTTTGTTACTGAAATATATTTTACTATTGCTGAGTCAAGTAAAAATACAAATCCGTAGTTATGCATTGGTGAAGTTGATGGATTTAGGTTAAGTAATTTTTGGTCACACCATTCAAATAGAAAGAGAAAAAAATCTTTATACTAAGAAAGATTGGTGGTTTTAATCTGGCAAGTAATCTCTCCACTGAGGCAAATTGTTCATTTTCTCTTTGATATTCTCTATAAAGGAGTTATGCAATGTAATAAATTTTTTCCTGGTTTTATTTTAAGTTAAATTTTATGTTTATTTTTAGTTTACATCCTTCATTTCCACAAGATTTTGAGTTACAAATTTTCTCCCCATCTGTCCCCTACTCACCACCCCAAAACAGAGATCCCACTGTACACCCCATCCCCCAATCTGCTATCTCCTATCATTAGCTTCCATTTGCTCCATTCTGATTCTGAAGGAATTATTCTCTTCAGTGAACTTTTGAAATTCCTTTTCCATCCGGCAAATTCAGCTTTTTAAGACATTCTTCTCCTCATTGGCTTTTTGGGCCTCTTTTGCCATTTGAGTTAATCTATTTTTTAAGGTGTTATTTTCTTCAGTCAGTTTGTTGACTCTCTTTTCGTGATTTTCTTGCATCACTCTCATTTCTCTTTCCATTTTTTCCTCCACTTCTCTTACTTGATTTTCAAAATCCTTCTTGAGCTCCTCCATGTAAGCTCCTCCTCCTGTAAGCAGTACAAATTTTTCTTGGAAGCTTTTGGTGCAGGAGTTCTGACTTCATTGTCTTCCTCCCATTCCACGCTTTGATTCTTTTTGTCCCCCCTAAAGAATCTAAAGTAGGATTGCTGTGATTGCTTTGGTTGCTCATGTTGCCACTCAATTACTTGACTTTTGAAGTCTTTGCCACAGCAGAAACTCTGCTTCCAGAGGAGAGAGCTTTGTCCCAAATAGCTGGGGTTTTTGCAGGTGCCAGAGCTATTAGGAGGGCACCATTCTCTACAGCCCCCACACGTTCTGGCACACTGGTCACACACCTCAGGCCACCACCCAAGACCGTTATCCAGACCCAAGCAGGTTAAAGCAAAAGCGATTACCCTCTGAATGGTTGCTTGGCCCCCCTACAATCTGCAGGCCAGGACCTCTGAAGTGGCCTCACGGAGGCAGCTGCAGGGCTGCCATGCCTCTGCTGATTCTCACCTCCACCACTTCTCACCCAGGGACAGAGGCTGAACTGTGCCTCCATCCCTCCCCTCCCCCACCCCCAGTTCCAACAGAGTTCTATAATGACTTTCTACTTTGTCTTTGGCATTTAAGGGTTGATAATTATGGAAATCGCCCAAGCTGCTGCTGATCCACTCTACTGAAGCACACTTTAGCCACTGCTGGTTGTGGCTGCCCTGGGGCTAAAACCATGGGCTCACTTGGGGCTGGGCTTTGTTACCAGTGCACTGTGATGGACCCTTCCTGCTGGGCTGCCTTCAGCAGGAGATTTGTTTCTCTCTGTGATTTTGTGGGTTCTGTAGCTCTAAAGTTTGTTTAGAGTCATATTTTATTCGTATTTGAGGTGGTTATGGAGGGAACTCATGGAGTTTTCCTGCTTCTATGCTGCCATCTTGGCTCTGCCCCTCTCTTTTCCTTCTTAATATATCAGAAACAGAGCATCAAGAAATCCTCTAAATTGTGTCCATTACTTGTGGTCAGACACTTTCTCCTTCAGTGAACTTGTAGAGCTTATGGTATTAGTTTTTATCTCTGTGCTGATGACTACCATATCTATATACCCAGGCCTAATCTCTTTCTTGAATTCCAGTTTCATGATGCCAACTACTTACTGTGAATCTCTGCTTCTATATCCCATCAGAACCACAAACTTAACATCACTGTCTAGCTCACTAAATCCATTCCACATCAAGACATCTCAATTTTGGTTGCAAGTGCCGCCATCTTTCCTAGAAACCCAGACTTGCAACCTCAGAGCCATATTTGACTGCTCCCTTTCCTTCTAATCATCTGCCAAGTCCAATTTATTGCACTTTGACAATATTCCTTCAAATCCATCCTCTTGCGTATTCACACTACTACCATCCTAATTCAGGACCTCATCAATTTTTGCTACAGCTACTATAACAGCCTCCTAGATAGTCTTCCAGCCTTCATACAGCTGCGAATGAAAGCACAAGCCCAAACATTTCTCCTCTCTCCTAAGCACCTCCAGGTGGTGGTGGGGGGGGGGCTGAAAGTTTGACTTTATTGTCCAGGAAGTTCTGAGTTCGAATCAGCCTCAAGAAATTTATTAGCTTTGCAATTCTGGTCATGCCACTTAATTTGTCTGTATCAGTTTTTTCAACTGTAAAATGGGGATTTTCCACCTTGCAGAGCTGTTCTGAGAATGATATGAGATACTATTTATGTACTCGGCACATTAGCAGGTGCTATCAAATGCTTATTTGCTTCCTTTCCCATTTTCCTCCAAAATAATAACATACTACTTAGCTATAATGAATATACTACAAAATACTACTACTACTTAGATATTTAAAATTCTCAATCTGATTCAGATTTAACTTTTAGCTTTTTGATATTTTAATGTTTCAGTCTAAGTTTACATTCCTCTCCTTGCCCTATTTCAGCCAAAATGGGCAATTAACTGTTCCTCATCTCATCCCACTTTTATCCCCATCCTCCTCTCACTGGCTGCCCCACTCTCTTCCCCTGCCTCCTCTAACATCGGAGATGTCCTTCCCTCCTTATCTCTTGCTTACTGATCTCCTTGTCTTCCTTCAAAGCTCAAATGAGTAACCATTTCCTCCATGAGACCTAACCTGGTCCCATAAATGTAGGAGGAAATACCAAAAGGAGACCTGATCATTATTCATATAGAATTATGAATAGGTCTGGTGTTCAATTACATTCCAATATGATCTCAGTAAAGACAAAGAAATGGGCAGCTAGGTGACACAGTGGATAGTGCTGGCCCTGGAGTCTGGAAGATCTGAGTTCAAATGTGACCTAGCTCCCTTACTAACTGTGTGAACCTGGGCAAGTCACTTAAACCCATTTGCCTGAGTTTCCTCATCTGCAAAAACTAACTGGAGAAGGAAATGGCAAACCACTCCAGTCTCTTTGTCAAGGAAACCCCAAGTGGGGTCACAAAGAGTCAGACATGACTGAAATGACTCAACAATAACAAAGACACAGAAAAGTTTCTGATTTATTAGAAAAATACAACTTTGTTTCCAAAGGACACCAAATATATTAATGATGTGACTAACCCAACTACATTTGTACATTTGGAACAGAAACTGCTTTATATTTTATAATTTGGATTTTATTTTTTTCTAACAAGGATATAGGTTAGAGACCCTTAACCTTTTGTAAGTGTCATGTAATCCATGATCTTCTGAGAATAAAGATTTTAAATACATGAACTAAAACACATAGGATTACAAAAGGAGCCAATAATACTAAAATACAGCTGATTACAAATGAAGATAATACATTGAAAGTCATTGAAATATTCATTTTTAAAGATTGTGGATCCCAGGTTAAGAACCTGATATAGAAATATATCCACATTGAAGGAGTGATGCAGAGACTTTAGTCTACTGTGGTTTGCAGAAGCAGCTTCTTCTGAAAATTAGTCCCCACAGCATATGAGAACCAAAGAGCTCAGTACAGCAAGAATGGGAGTTTTCCTGTGACCTACAGACATCACCATGAGTTTGTGTTTATGTCTCTGCTAGGGCCAAGTAATAATCCCAGGTACACAAAATGCAGATTAACTTCCATATGAAAAGGGAAGAGGATAAGGCTGGCAGAATTCCCCCTACCCTCCAGGTTATCAGATATATAAAGTGTAGCAGCGAAAAGTGAGAAGATTAGATTAATTAGGAGAGTGCCTCGATGATAATTGCCTTTATGCTGAGACCCTATCTCAGTATTTTAAGGACACCTTTTATTTACTTTACTTAGGCAGGAATCTGCTCATCTATAACCAATGGCTGCTAAACAAAACAGCTGTCCTATGGGAGGTCAGGCAGGCAGGAAGCTAGCAATAAATAGCTTGGCAAATGGGTACTTTGCCATATTAGTCTGCCATCAGAGTTGGAACCATGAGAGCAACCAAAAGGCATTATGATGTACTGAGGGTCTGTATGGAAAGGACAAGGGAAAAACATTTTATAGTGATCTAATAAGAAACATTATTATACACAAAAAGTACAGAGATTCTCCTAAAAAGATGTGAAATGACTGGAAAAATACACAATTGTTTTCCAAGTTACCAGGGAGAAAGAAGTGTTCCTTGAAAGACAGGAAAAAATAATCCAGTGATGGTCAGAAGAAGAGATGGTTGCAGAAGAATATTGAGAGGTAATTTTGAGGTAATAATTGAGAGGTAATATTGAGAGGTAAATTCAAGTGGTTACTTGTCTACCTGATAATAACATGTGCCTTCCCAGATGACTCATCTAGGATGGGACAGAAAGCCTCCCAAGAGTTATGAAATAGATGACCAGTGCTGGCAATTTATTTGGGAACCAACACTATTACTTGAAGTAACTTAGTAACTTATTGCTACATGTGAATAATTATGATGATGATATCTAGAATAAAGACTTTGTGGTTTGCAAAGTCCCTTACAAATATCATGCCATTTGACTCTTACAATCCTAGGCAATGAACAAACATAAAAAAACCCACCTCCATTTTTATCCCTATTTTACAGATGTGGAAATTGAGGCAGATAGAGGTGAACTAATTTGCCCAAAGTTACACAGCTAGTGTTTGAGGCTAGATTTGAATTTGGGTCTTCCTGTGCCACAGCTGCCTGTAAAAGGCTAAAATTGAAGATTTAAGTGGGTACAAGTGAAGTTTTGATCATTTCTACCAATAGGAAGAGATTTAGCTTCAGAAGAGAAAAGAAGGATACCTATAGGGCTTGTTTCCTTGGATTAGAATTTCCTTTTTTGGTAGAGAAAGACAAATGTCAAGAGAGAGGGTCAGTCATACACAGGAGATTATATTTAAGAAGTCAGTAATAAAAATGTCCCTGATTGGGAAGTTATGGTTAGACAATGGTTATATAGGGGAAAATAATCTTAGAGTTTCAGTGAACACATTCAGTTCAACATGAGGCAACATTGTGATACCGAAGTCAAAAAAGTTTCTTCATTATAAGAGAAGCCTAACATACAAACTGAGGAAGGGTTTAGGCCCAGATATACTCTACTCTGGTCACACCACATTGGAAGTACTGAGTTTAATTCTGGAAACTTTATGATAGGAAGGACTTTGACAAGCTGAATGGGACTGGTGAAAGCAGAGAGAGACAAGGTTAGCAATGGACTAGAGTTGACGGAATATGAGAATTAGCTGAAGGAACTGGTATGTTTAACCTGGAAAAGAGACTTATGGCAGACACATTAGCTATTTGGTAATTAAAGGAATAACCCTTTGAATATGTAGAAGGATCAGAGTTTTTCTCTTTGGCTTTCAAGGGTAGAATAAGAAACTATGTATGGAAGATACAGAGGCAAAGATTTCAAGTAAATTTTAAAAAGACACAACCCTAACAATCAGAATTATCTAAAAATAGAATGGGCTACCTCAGGAGATAATAGGTTTCTCCTCTTTTGTGTTTCCAAGGTTTAACTTTCTGGAAAAACTATAAGACTGAGTTGCAAAACAATTGCTGGTGGGGCGGCTAGGTGGTGCAGTGAATAGAGCACTGGCCCTGGAGTCAGGAGATCCTAGGTTCAGATCCAGCCTCAGACACTTAACACAAAAACTAGCCATGTGATCTTGGGCAAGTCACTTAACCCCAATTGCCCTACAAGAAAAAAAAGTAAAAACAACAACAAAAAAAAACAAAAAACAATTGCTGGTCTGAACTAGGAGAGGAAAATTTCTACACTGTCAGTTCCCCAAATCAATGAAATCAAAGGTCCAGCCCAAATTTGACAGGTACATTTTTTTTTTGCTTTGTTTTGTTCTGTTTTGTATGATCATGTCCATCAGAGAAGGAAAGGAGGAGATGTTAATTATTCTTAGTAACCTTTTTCTCTATTATGAAAATTGTAAATTGAGACTTTTTTTTTCTACCACATCAAAATCCAATGTATTCTCTAGTCCAGTGGCTCTCTCTGCATGGGAGCCACTGTTGAGTTGGACTAAGCCACTGGAGGTCTGCTCTTGACAAGTAAAATATAAAGAGTAAGAATTTGATTAAGCTGTGCTTACTGGAAAACATCAGAAAGTACTTCTTTTAAAGCAAAGAAGTATTTTTACAATGCAAAAAAAAAATCACTAAAAAACTTCACAAAAACACTGCCAGTTATTTAACACCTTGGCATATTCCATTAAAGGGGTAAGAAAACCTAACAGGTTAGAAAGTTTGATTAGTCAACACAGTAAGAAGCCACAGGAATATGAACAATTTCATAAAGACAAAGAAACCGTGACTATAGTTTGGAATCTGTCTAATGGCAGAAAGTTCAGCTTTCTCTGTCGTCTGTAAATCTCCCCTCCCACCCCTTCCCTCATGGTAGTAAATTTAAATGGTCACTAGGAATTATTTGACATTAAATGGCTATCTAGATAAAGGACTGAATGGAATTCCTATTAATGTAAGAATAAACTCAAAGAAGGAGGCATTGCCAATCTAATTAGAATCATCTTTACCATTTTGTTGTAGCTCCACAGAGCACAAATGACCAGAATTCTTCTGTGTTCATTTCTTTTGGGTTTGGAGTCAAATTTCCCATTTCCTCATATGCCTACAGTGAGATCCACTTGCATGCCTGGAGGAAATTGGAACTGAATATAAGAGTAGTAAGACTTTTTCTAGTGGATACTTTTGAAGAAATGAAATAAATGTGATTTATCTGGCATGGTCTAGTGATAAAGGAAAATATTTAGCAATGAGATGCATTCAGGCAACATTTGGGAAGCAAGGGACTTGCAGAGGTAGGAACAGTGAAAGATGTCATGAAAATGCACTGAAGAAAATGAACTACCAATCTTCAAATCTGAATTTTAAACCTACAGAAAAGGAATGATTACCATCAAAAATACAGGAGAGCCTGATTTAGATTGTGGAACTCAAGTTGGATCATCTGAGGAGCAGAATAAAGGGAAAAAAAAGAGGAAGAGGTATTTCCTCTCTCCCCCCCAAAGAATTTCTGGTCTGGGAAACTATAAACCTGACATGCTGTGTCAGTAATATGAATAGACTAAAGGGAAGTCAGAAGATTAAGTTGAAATGAAATATACATCCCCAGGAGGCAATGGGCTTTTGGTTTCTCCACTGACAAATGGCATTTTTATAGTTGGATAAATCACCGAACCAAGTCATTTAAGAAATTCCAAAATGGTGCTTGATATGATGCCACAGTGTTCTGATTGTTTGTGGTGTCATTTAAAAACACAGGATTGTAAATATTTAAGTTTGGCAATGGTAATAAAAGATGACTTGATTTTTATTTGAGGAAAGAAGGATGTTAGGATTTTTTAAAATTGTAAACAGTAATTCTTTATATCTCAAATTGCGTTGGAAGTTCTAACATAAAAACTCACTTGAACTTCTAAAAAAAATTGGAAAAGAGACGAGAAGATAAAGCACAAAATCTAAATCATGAGGAGTAGCATTTAAAAAAAGAAGACTTGAGAATCAGGAAACCATGATTTTAGCTTTGTCTCTGCTGTGAACAAGTAGTGTTCTCTTCATCATTGACTCAATTGGTCTGGGGAAGGCTATTTGTCATAGCAGAAAGAACTGACTGAAAAGTCAAAAGACTGGGTTCCAACTCTAGCTCTAAGACATTGTCTGACTGTTCGATTCTATGGTTCTAGATGAAGTATACTAATGCACACTTCTGTAGACATTACCAAGAGTGTGCCAACAACTGGAACAAATTATACCAATCCAACCCTACAACTCTCACTGACACTATGCTCTTGGCCAAAATCTCCATTTTTTTTCAAGTCCTACCAATTAGCTATGGGGAGGCAATAATACATTTTAGGATAACAGTACCTAGAAGGGATACAGAAAGAGCTATCAGAAGATCCCAGTATCTAGAGAAGCACAGGAAGATTCTCTCCAACTCTGAAGTTTCTGGGATTATAATTCTTTTTCCTACTTTTGCAGTTTCTTGAAAGGAGAATATAATCATAAAAACAATGGAGATGAGACTAGTATATATTTGGTGCTTATTACTAACATTATTATGTCTGAGAGCTGGGGACATTGATTGACTAGCTATTGTAAAAAATGTCTAATATATAATATGGCTAAGTCAATTCTATGACCTTTGTCATTAAATGTCATCAAACTTTCATTCACTTTGAGAAACAGTTTCGCCCAATATAACTTTGCTCAAAAAAGATAAATAATGTGAAGAAACCTGTGACTTAAGGATTTAGCTTCATACCTCTAGTTTTGCCTAAGGTAGATAAGACACTGGAAAATAGTAAGATCAGTGGCATTTTTATACTGGGAACTGCTACACAGAGATATTGCCAAATTAGACTAAAAGGCTTGCTGTTGCATCATATCTGATCATTGTTACACATTCTAATTTGCATCATGAGACAATTCAGTTTAAATTTGTCCTTGTTACTAGATGGTAACTTGTTTAATTCCTCATCTAAAGGTACAGTATGACAAAAATCTTAGAACGAAGACTTTTTTGCTGTGACTTGATTCATAGAATCTACACAATAATGTAAGGAATAAGATGACAGACTTCAAGCTGAAAGAAAACTTAAGTGGCCACTTGGTCCAACCTCCTTATCTTAAAAATAAAGAAAATGAAACTCAGAGGTTGTTATTTACTCAAGATCATATATGTAATAGGATTAAAATTCAAATCCTTCAACTACAAGTCTTATGCTTCTCTCCACCATATCACAAAGTTTTTCTGTCCCCCATTGCAAATCAGCAGTTTCTCCATTTTACTTCTGCTTGATCTTACCAATGACCAATGACAGTTTTACCCAGTAAACAGCAGAAAAATCTCAAAATAAATTTAATTATTGAAATATGTAGTTTTGGGATAAAAAATATAATCTGTCTTGAATAAACTGAAATCAGTTTATTTCTGCTAACAATAGAATTAGTAATATAGAAATACTTGCAAAAATAAATTCATTAGCATAATCACAACTATGTTGTAGTCCACTATTGATTAAACTTTTAAATATGTACTATTTATGTTAATTTACAAATATCCAGAAGCCAAAATTAGAGTTAATAATATTGATTTTACAGAATGCTAAATTATGTAAATAGTGGTAATAACTTAGAAATTATACTAACAACATGACTATTCATATTTACACAGCATGTTATGGTTACAAAACATTTAACATGGAACTCTATGATCATGTGCAAATTTCTTAACTTATTTAGTCTTTAGTTCCTGATCTGTAGAGTAAAGAGGTTGGATTAAATGATCTCTAAAGTTCCTTCTCTTCATAATGATTAATATACAAACCATTATTTAATTCTTTACAAGAACCTGAGGTAGATGATATTGTTAGCCCCACTTTATAGATTAAGAAATGGGCTTTATTCAAGTTAATGGATGTAGGATCATAGATTTAGAACTGGAAAGACAGTTAATAAGCATTTATTAAGTACCTACTATGTGTCAGGCACTGTGCTAAGCACTGGAGATTAAAAAAAAAGGCAAAAGACAGTCCCTGCCTTCAAAGAGCCCATACTCTAATAGGGGTAGGAGAAGCCATCTACACCAACTCCTTACTGTATAAATGACAAAACTGAGGCCTCAAGAGGTAAGTTGCCCAAGATCACTGTGGTAGTGAGTGGCGGAGCTGAGATTTGAACCTAGATCACCTGACTACATACACAACCAATGCTATTTCTGCTGTACTATTGTTAATTCCCTGGCTAAACAAGTGTCTGAGTCTAGGCTCAGGTTTCCGGATATTTTCCATTTGAACAGGCTACATTCCATTTAAAGTAATAAAGGCCAAAGGCCCAGTGATGTTAAAATCTTGTAGATCCAAGTTCTTAAGGATTGGAAATGCAAAAGGCAGGATTTTGAACCTGGGTCCTCTGACTCTAGATTCAGTGGTCTTTCTACCATACCACATTACCACACACAAGACAAGCTGGATGCCACAGGGCACCAGGACCAGCTCCTATGGGGAGTGGGAGGAAATATAGGTAAGAAATATTGAGAGGGAACTCTATTGATGACCTTCTAAGGTGCTTTCAATTAAACACGACTATATTACATTATAGAACACAATCATGTAGAGCTTTTAATTATTGAAATATATAAAACGTGAGCTTCAAGAAGTTATTTTATCTAATCTGGAATAAATATGGCTTTAATTAATGTTAATTATGGCTAATTTGGAATTATAAATCCGTTATGATCTGATTTATTTAAAAAGAAAACAAAGATCTAGTTTTGAATTTGAAAGAAAATACCAACTGATGAAAAGGTTAAAAATGACATTTAGACATTTCATTGCCATCTGGCAATAACAACAAATTCTGGCAGCAAGTTCAGAGACAATTAATATATTTTAAAATGAGATTCATAGCCTTCTATTAATAACAAATAGAACACCCAGGTGCATGAACAATTAGAGTTCATGACAGTCAAAGCAGGGGATGCTGAATATGGTGTATAATATTCATCTAAGAGTTTAGGAAAATAAATTTCAAAAAGTTCAGAAAAAAAGACATGCATAATCTCATCACCTGAGATTCTAAAAGGAAAAGAGGTTCAAGAAAGAAGAGCTACTTTTAAGATGAAACTTTGACTACTCGGTCAAAATTATCTTGATTAGAAAGAAATGGGGAACCACATGAAAGAATGCTCCAAATCATAAATAATAAGGAAAATGTAAATCAAAACAGTCCTGAGATTTTACTTCCCACATTTAGATTAGCAAAGATAACAAAAGATGGGAATGGTTAATGTTGGAGGGGTTGTGAGAAGATAGGCATTCAATGTTGGTGGAACTGTGAATCAGTACAACCACTTAAAACTATGCAAATAAAATAATTAGTGTAACCCAGAAATTTTATCAGTAAGAAAGTTCCTAAATACACCAAATTAATTATAGCAGTGTTTTTTATGATAGAAAAGACTGAAAAAAAAGATGTCTACTGATTGGGGTGAGGTTAGGAGTTAAACAAAATGTGGTATACATAAAGGCAATGGAACACTACTTTGGTATAAGAAATGATGGATAAGATGAATACAGAGAAGCATGAAAAGATCTACAAGAACTGATGCAGCATGAAGCAAGCGGAGCTAAGAAAGCAATATAAATAATGATTATAACAATGCAAACATAATGAGAAACCATACCAAAAAGTAAAAAATGAATGCTGTAAAATTATAAAGAACAAACAGCCTGAAAGAAGAAATATGGGAAGACATTCCTACCCTACCTTTACTTCTTTGTAGAGATGGGAAGTTTACAAATGTTATACATATTTTCAGACTTTTTAATGTATTCTTCAATTTTGTTTCTTTTTTTTTTCCTTTTGTTCTTTTTAAAAATATGGGATGGCTCTCTGGTTGGGGTAGGAGGAGATATTCTGAGGGAAACTACAGTGATATTAAAAATCAATAAAAACATTTTAAAAAAGAAGCAAACTCAGAAGAAAAAAATGAAATGGGGGAACATCTCAAGATCCCAATGGGACCACAGAAAGAGCTCTTCAATGAGTTCTGATTTTAAAGGGGCAAGTTCAAAATATGCAACCAAGATATAATCTCCAAGAGAGCAGGGATAGTTTAATTTTTGACTCTCTATTCCCAGTACAATGCTGAGTACATAGTCACAATAAATACATGCTTGCTGACTGAGTGAATGATTAATTAAAGTAGGGGAAGGTGAAAAGACAAATGCAGAAAAATGGCTGGACTCAGTAAGAATAATGTTAAGAAAAGGAAATACTGACAGGAATGAGTTTTTGTTTTTTGATTTTTGGAGGGTGATTGGGGTTAAGTGACTTGCCCAAAGTCACACGGCTAGTAAATGTGTCAAGTTTTTGAGGCCAGATTTGAACTCAGGTCCTCCTGACTCCAGGTCCAGTGTGCCACCTAGCCACCCCAGGAATGAGTTTTGCAAAATTGACTAAGGGCAGCAAAAGTGGCTTAAATATGCTAAGTTGTTGGGGGAATGGGGAAGACCAAAGACCAAAGAAGGTATAGAACTGTTTTTGGTAATTGGCAATAAAATATGTAAATGAACAACAGAGTGAAAAATGGCTCAAAATCTATTTTGCTAGTTTTCTCTATCCAGGACTTTTGCCCCATACAAAATGGTTAGAATACAAATGATTAACAACGGATTGGGTGGGGAACCTGTGGCCTCGAGGCCACATGTGGCCTTCTAGGTCCTCAAGTACAGTCCTCTGGCTGAATACAAACTTCACAGAACAAAATCCCTTAATGCCCCCACTTGAGGACCTACAGGGTCACATGTTTCCTCAAGGCCGTAGGTTCCCCACAGAAAAGACTCTTTGGATCTAGAGTTAGAAGACCTCTCATCACTGCTAATTATTAGCTTGTCACTCCTGTAAAACTTTGTTTCCTCATTTGAACCTGAAAAGACCTTAGCCTAAAAGGGCCAGGGTCTCCCACTGCGTCCTGGGCCATCTCCAGTTGTCCTGATGAATATCTGGCCACTGGATCCAGATGGCTCTAGAGGAGAAAGTAAAGTTGGTGACTTTTCACAGCCCTCTCTCACTCAAATCCAAGTCAACTGCAAGTCATGTCATCATCTCCCTGATGTGACCATCTTCTCTGAGAACGCAGGACAAACACAACAACAAGCTATAAGCACTTCCATCCAGTTTTAAAATCTCAAATCCTTTGGTCCTAACTTAACCAACATTAGTTCAAGCCACCTGGCAAAGATGAACTACATATTAGAGACTACAAATAGGATTATGGAACCACTACTGAAGATCTTGAAGATATGCAGAGAT
Source organism: Petaurus breviceps papuanus (assembly GCF_028583685.1). Classification (NCBI taxonomy): domain Eukaryota; kingdom Metazoa; phylum Chordata; class Mammalia; order Diprotodontia; family Petauridae; genus Petaurus; species Petaurus breviceps. Next base: position 66,915,328 of record NW_027186304.1, on the reverse strand, counting down.
TCAGTAGGACTAGAAATGTCCCAGTTTTCACAGAGGGAAGGAAAGGTGATTCTCAAACAAAAAGCCAGTAAGCTTAATGTCCATTCCCAGAAACACTGTGAAATGAATGATTAAATAGGAGATTTGTGAGCACTTACGTACCTATTAGATTAATAACTAGGTCATCATTTGCATAACTATATAGATTAGAATAGCTCTGAAAACACCCCAACTTCTGTCTTCCTGTAGAGTTTAAAGGAACAAGAATAATTAAAAATATCAAAATGATACCAAATCCATTAATAATCTTTCCAATATCAAGTAAATATGATTAAATATATTTCAAGAGCTCTTTTGTTATTATTTACTAAGAATTCATCAAGTGCTTGACATGGTATAAATTCTAGGAGTCAGAAGATATATTCTTTGCTTATTAGGAGAGTTTAGAAAATCTGACAAGAAAGACACACATGAAGACAAGGTAAATGAACTAGAGTTTTTTTTTTATTAACAAGGAGATTGGCAATCTTCTAGTTTAATGAGATGTCATGGAAATATGTGTAAGAGAAAAGCTAGCAGGAGGGAAAAAATTTTAAATTTATGCAAATTTAAAAGGCAGGTAGCAGGAAGGAAATAAACATTTACATAGGGTCTACGGCACGTTAGGCACTGTGCAAAGCTTTATTTCCCTCCTCTACAAATATGATCTCATTTGATGCTCACAACAACCCTGCAAGATAGATTTTTTTTTTACAGGTTAGGAAACTAAGGTAAACAGAGGTCAAGTGACTTGCCCAGGATCACACAGCTAATAAGGGTGAGGCTGGATTTGAATTCAGGTCTTCCTGACTCCAGGCCCAGTAATCTATCTACCATCTGCCTAGTAGAAGAGAAATATGGCTATAAACAAATAAAAGAAAAGAGATGAAAAGTTTATAGTTATAGCACCAATGAATTGATAATTAATGTATTCTTAACAGGAAACTTAGACACTAGAAGTCAAGAAAGTGAGAACATTTGATTGTACATTTATTTATAAATACAGTTTCATTTGGTACTAGGCAGAGAAGAAAGAGATGCTGATTTTGAGCATTATAAAATGTTAGAGGACCGGCAAAATTTCATACATTGCCCCATGCAATATAATTTTTAAAGACAAAAGAAGGTTCATGTGAAAAGTGGAACAACCTCAAATAAAAACCATATTCCCGAGAGAACTAATCTTATGTCAAAGGCAATTTCTTATCAGAACAAAAGGTCGAGGAGAACCTGGTGCCAGTTTATAAAAGCCAATATATCTGCCTCTTGTGGTCAGAATCATGCTTTAGTAAATGAAAGTTCCCTCCCACCCGCAATCTTTCTCCCATATGCCTTAGCCATTTAAAAGTTATTGAGATTTTGAGTCTTGGGTGTTTGCTTTGTATACTAGTATAGAGGTAATGTTCTTGAAAGTAGCCTGAAGGGTTTCTAAACTAGTGTGTTTCCATGGTAACAGACTGAATTAATGAGTGAAATCATTTCACACATTCACAGTAACCCAGTGACTAGGCAATAGGTAAAAATGCTCCGGGTTAGGTTTTGGTTTTACAGTGTCTTCCCATTTAACTCAATTCAGCATTTATTACATAAGAATATTGTGCATCATTACAGATGATTTTCAAACGTTCTTTCAGTATGGCATCAGTTTTTGACCCAGAGAATAATATGGACAGTTATGTATTTATTTTCTGAAGTTCTCTGGGCTCCCTGGTGATGGGGTGCTTGGGATCTATGTTTGTAAAATCAATTTGTAAACAATTTGTAATACCAATTTGTAACATCAGTAATGATGGGGTGCTTGGGATCTATATTTGTAACATCAATTTGTAAAACCAGTTTGTAAAATCACACTCCATTTTCCCCACACCCACCCTCAACCTCAGAGCATTAACTCTGCCCCTTCCCCCTACCTGAACTCCACCTGGCTTCAGAGCAATAACTCTGCCCAGTAACAACTATCTCAGCTTGGAACAATAACAAACTATTCTTATGAATCCTTCACAAAAGTATCTATAAACATTCCAGCTTAGGCAACTATTATCTCCCCCTTGTATAGTGTCCTGCTGCCCCCATGAATCCTTTGGTACCCTATCTCTAGGTTGACTCCTTGGCTTCCTCAATGAATCCTTCAGGACAATCTCTCTGGGTTAACTCCTTAAGAGCCTTGGTTTCTAGACATCAATCTTGTCAAACATGACACTGATAGGTGGCAGACTGGGCACTTCTCCATCAGCCCTTGACCGCTAGCTGACTTAGTGATGTTTCAAGCCCAAAACCACACCTCCAGGTAGCCCCCCGTTGGGCTTTTCCCTAGTGAATCATGGGCAATACACCTGCGCAGTCACATTAAAAATGCATGTCCCTTTAAATACTGACCCTACCTTAATTCTTCCCTAATTCCACCCTTAATCACCTAGTTAGCATAATTGGCAAGGGTTCTACTATGGATTATCCTATAAAAATCTTAATTCTACCCCTTTGAGGTTGTAGATCCCCCTAAAGGACTTTTGCCTGCTGTACAGCCTAATAATAAACTTGCAGGTCCCCCTAAAGGACCCTTGCCTGCTGTAAAGTGTATAATAAACTTTTACAACTCTGACTCCAATTTGGCTTGAGCTGAATTCTTTCAAGACTAAATCGAAGGCTTTCTAGTCTTAGATACTATCAGAGTTCCTGCTGAACCTATTGTGAACCATCCCTCATCACTGGGACTCAGTCTTATTTTCCAGCCTTACTATCACATTTACATGCTTTGTCTGTTTTAGCAATGACATGGTGCTAAAATAAGTCATCCACAGTTTTCTCCTTAATTTTATTCGAAGAGTTAGACCAAATGAGAATATAATGTGGCAATCGGGAATACTTGGCTGAAAAAAAAAATGAAACAAAACTTGGAGTGGAAAGGCTCTTTAATGAATGATCTTCAACAAAGCCATTGAAATAACTATGCTTTGTAAAAAGCAGGCTCTTAAGAAATGCTTGGATGAAGTGATATTTTAAAATTAAACTAATGTCCATGTGGACAAGCTTTTATTATGCTAAGTGACGGAGCTTAAACTATAACTGGAGGTGTTTGAAAAAATTTTTAAGACTGAGAAGGACTCAGCATGATGAAGTAGAAAGAGCACTGAATTTGGAGCTGGAGAATCTGGGTTTGAATTATGTCTTGCTGCCTAACACTTCTTCTGTAGGTCAGATGTCCATCTCCCATCTTGGTGCCTTTGTGCTGGCTCACACTTTTCCCTGGAATGCACTATCTTCTCACATCACCTCCTGGAATCCCTGGGTGACCTTAAAGATTCAGCTTAAATGCAGCATTTTACATGAAATCTTTCTTGATCCCTTGGGGTTGCTTATAAAATATACACATATATAGATACACACAAACACACATACATATACATATATGTATACATCTATATCATGCTTTATATTATATGTATTATATATAAACAAATATCATATATAAATATGTATAAAATATAACAAATCTATGTGATACACACACACACAATATATATGTACATACACACATGCATTTATATATGTATGGGCTGTCTTACCAATTAGAAAACAAGTTCCCTGTATCCAGGGACTGTTTTGCTTTGGTCTTTTAATCCCAAGATATTAGCCGAATGGCTGGCATAGAGTAAGTGCTTGATAAAGTCTTATTGATTAATTTTTGATTAACCAATTGATTGGCAAGTCACATAATCTCTAGGTCTCAGGTTCTTCATCAGTAAAATGAGGGGGCGTTTGGTGGATTATAGATGGAAGAGATCTTATGTCATCTAGTACATATCCCTCCTCTGACACATGAAGTCAAGAGAATTTCACTGACTTGTTTAAGACTCAATGGGATTCTTTTGGGAAAATATTAAAAACACTTGAACTAAATCTATGCTGTTATGACAGCACAAATGAAGGATATGAATGGGTTTCCTTTAAGGATTTTAAAGGGAAAAGACCAAGTATATATTTTTTCTTATTGTTTTATAAGCAACAGTAGTGCCCAGAGGTATGAGAATTACTTCCCTTATATTAGAAGCTGTATTTTTTTGAAGCTTCATTAACCTTCCAACCATTAGGAAACTCTCTGGTGAACTAAAAGTATAACATTCACTAAACAGTCTTAGGTAAGGACCTAAGAATGCTAAGACTCATCAGCAAAATCGACAATTCTTGTCTGCTAGCAACATTCAGACTGTGACAGATATTTCAGGAAAGCTAATTATTTCATTTTAAATTAGACTTCATACTATCATGAGTCTTGTGGGAAAACATACAAGTTAATCTTCCTCTGTGACAAAATAAGATTCTAAGACTCTCTACGGAACATTCAAAAAGATGTGATGATAACTTGAGTTCTATTATTATTATAACAGGCCAAGTGGAGTCTGTTACCAAGAAATAAATCTAAGAACTAAAGTATATAATCTAAGGAGTGTGAAATCCATATTTTACATAATAATAATGCTGATGCTATGTAATCATAATGATATTTGTAAAGCACTTTCAGTTTTACAAAGCACTTTATAAATATTATCTCATTTGCTCTGCATGACAACCCAGGGAAATAGGTGCAATTATTATCCCCATTTTACAGAAGAGTAAACCAAGGCAATCAGAGATCAAGTGACTCATCAGACAGCTAGTAAATGTATGAGGTCAGATTTGAATTCAAATCTTCCTGACTCTATTCTCAGTGTTCTATCTATTGCACCCCCTCTTTAACAAAGCCCTTCCCCTACAACAATTCTATGAAGGGAGCAGTACAACTATTTTATATCCATTTGCCAGATAAGGACACTGGAACTCAGAAAGATTAAATGTCTTACCTATTCAGGATCACACAAAGAGCTTGTGTAATTTGAACTTGGGTCTTGTAATTTCAAGTCTAGTTAGTTCTTACTCTACCTACCAAGCTACTTCTCAAATAAGATGCTAATTTCATAAAATATATAAAAGTGTAAGAGTTCCCTAAATTAATATCAAAATCTGAAATCATTCGCAATCTAAAGAAACTCTACTAATAACAACTAATTGTGCTTGCTAAAGATTGCTTTTATTCAAACAGTATACATAATTTATAGTCATTATGGCGAAATACTTTTCTCTTAAGTTTCTTAGATTATTACCCTATATGCTGATCCTCCTTGAAGGATTAACCATTTTCTTAGAATTAGGTACATTCTTCTTCATTCTAATAATAATAATTAAAAATAAAATTGCCCTAGAAAGCTCATAAGAACTAAAGAATATCCATGTGTATTAACAGCTCAGTGTACTCTATCTAATCAAGTTCTAAAATTTAAAATCAGCTTCCTATAGTGTATATATAATCCTCAGATTAGGGAAGTCAAAATTTCCACCTAATCAATTTTAATCTTTGTTCTAATTATTTTGGAAGGTAAGGATTTTTATAACATAGGCAGTATGGTACCCTGGAAACAACAAAGGATTTGTAATTAGAGGACCCGTGTTTAAATCCTTGCTCGGCCAGTGACTCTCTGAGTGACTCTGAACAAGTTGTTTAAACTCTCTGGAACTCAGTTACCTCATCTGTAAAATAATCAGGAAGAGGGGGGTTGGAATAGATTTTCTCCAAAGTCAATTCCAGTTCTAAATCTATCATTTTATACTGGGATTGATACAAATTACAGCAGCAGAAAAAAACAACAATCTCAAAACAAAGATCTGAGTTTTAACAGTAGTGAAAAAAAGGAAAACAAGCATTTAGAATAACGAAAATGAATAGTTTTCAATTCTAATATTGTTTATTGCCTTTCTAGAAAAATAACAGTTATCAAACTAAGGTACTAAAAGGGAAATCATTTCCCAATTAAATAATGGCCACCTAAGACAAAGTTTTAAATGTTCAAACTGTAGAATGTAACTCATTTTAAGTAACAATATTCTAAAATAGATCTGTATAGATCAAAATATGTGGAATAACAGGAGTTTGTGATATGACTTCTTAGAACGGAAGGGCTCCAGTTCAAAGATAGCAGGTTTGCCAAAGGAAGAAATTATCTACAAATCCTGATCTTTTCAGAATCTTTGATTCACTGGTATATTGCACATAAGAACATCAGATGTTCTATTATTAGGAATGAATACTATTTTTTTAACTTAAAGGAAAAGCCATAAATTGCAATAAATAAATAATTTTAATCTCTATATGCCTATTGTCCATAGTTAGCTCATCTGACTGCCATCTTTAAAACTTTAGAATTTTACTACAGACTTTTCACCAGTTACTAGAAGAATATTCAAGACCTGTTCTCTTATCTTGTCAAAGCCAATATTTCTGTACATGAGAATTTAAAACTCCCCTAACAAGGTAAAAATGTCACAAATTTATAAGGGATAAGATTTATAAGGGAACAAAGTTGATGCATACTGGCATCACCTTGTAAGTCTTTTGATTAAAAAAAAAGGTAGTTCTAAAGGAGGAAAAAATATCTTGATGGCTTTTGGAAAAAATATTATTTCATCTTGCTATAGTACTCATAATGCCTTCACCCTTCTTTTTCCTCTCAAGGACATCACTGCATCAAGGATGAAGGCATAATTTTGAATTGTTGTTCAGTTTTCTAGTAACCTCCATAAAAAAATTCTAGTGCACTCAATCAATACTGTGCCATAAACCTCTCTGAAGTTTAGAAAGTGAGAAAATATAATTTGGTTTGTTAAAAAATATTCTTATTCATAGCATCCCATAAAAAGTAACTACCCACATATACAAATCATTTCATTTTGACAAGCTACTTGAGTCTGCCAAAAAGAAAGTGAAAATAAAACAGAAATCTTGTTGCAGTAAGGTAGAATGAAAAACTCTGCACTCAATGGAAGGTTAAGTTCTGAGGGTAGAAAGTTCTATGTGGAAGTGTCCTTTTATATACTCAGATCTTACTATGCCTTATGGATTACTGGTAAAAGGATCTCTCTTCTTAGTCTTGATGGCACTGCAGTTGGGCAATTTTCAAGTCAATCAATCATCTGAGAGCTGGATGAGTAGGTAATAGGCAGGATTACCCTGCATCTATAGCAGTGGCATACACAAAAAAGCACTTAAAAATGACTTCTGGTAATGAACCCCAAATATCTTATTATTTCTTCAAAATTAGTTATAATATTTATAATCCTGACAAATCAAAAGGTATTTAGTATTTGAATTGGATGTCTTGGCATTTTTTTTCCCAGAGAACTCACTAGCATTGACAAAATTATCATATAATTTATATGTGCAGTGCCTTTGATTTCATTAACATAGGGAACTCTAGATAAAGAAATTGATTCTACCATAGAGGCCTGCAGCTACTCTGAAAATAACCAATCAAGAATTTAAGTACCTACGATATTTAAGATATTTTGGTAGGGGCAGAGGAAATAAAGACAACCATGAAAAAGACCCTGCCCTTCAGGTGCTTATATTTTATTGAGAAAATAATACATCGTGTGTATACATATACACATACATATTGCATATATATACATGTACATCTCTCTATACACACACATATAATAAAAGTATATTCAATCAATGAGGTGATTTGGACAGTACTAGGAGTTAAGAAAGGTGGTGCCTGAACAGAGTTTGGAAGGAAATGAGGTTCTTTTTTTTTGGAGGCAGGAAGGCAGGACAATTGGGGTTAAGTGACTTGCCTAAGGTCATACAGCTATTTGTGTCAAGTGTCTGAGGCCACATTTGAACTCGGGTTCTCCTGACTTTAGGGCCAGTGCTCTATTCACTGCAGTACCTAGCTACCCTGGGAAATGAGGTTCTAAGGGGCAGAGACGACTTACAGTCCTCCAGTTTCCTTGGCTCACGGAGAGGTTAGATGATTTGCTTAGGTCACCAAAGCAGTAGAGATTAGTGGCAGGTTTGAATTTGGCTCTTTTTACCTCCCTCTCCATCCATACTATCACTCTGTCTCTCATATATACACAATAGATATAATCACGACATTACACAAATTCTACTTTTGAAAACATACCATATCTTTTTCATTAATATCTTCAATATGCTCATCTTTTATTTCTAACTAGGGTTTCTGTAGGTAGTAGTTCCAAGGGCACTGTGTTTGAAAACCAGACTCTCTCAACCTTTATATTGGAATTTGAAGGATCACAGACTTAGAATTAGATTGCGCCTTAGAGGTTACTGAATTCAACTCTCTATCTTTACCAGTGAGGAACTTTAAGCATATAAAAGTTAAGTGACTCACCTGGCTAGTAAGCATCTGCGGCAGAATTTGAACTCGGGTCTTCTCAATTCTAAGTCCAGCAACTCTACCTACTACACCGACTCGTGCTTTGAGGGTTTGGGTTTTGGGTTTGTTTGTTGTTTATTTTTATCAGTACATGTGATTTCATCCTAGGAGGGAGTAGAAAAAGTCCCTAAGTACTAGCTATGCAACTTACAATTTTCGTTACTAATTGGGCTGTTCTGGAGCCAGCTTGAACTAGAGAGCTGACTGTTAGATTTTCAGCATGAATAGGTAACCACACCTTGGAAATTGGCAAATGCTACAAAGCAGGGCTAGATTTGCTGTTCTGCTGATTGTCTAGAAGGATTCGAGAAAGTGATGGAGAAAATGTTAATACATATTAAATTTAAAAGTGTGTCCTGCATTTTTCCCCAAGAGAGCTCACCAGCATAAACAGTTATACTCACAAAACAGTGAAGTTGAAAAGAATCTTGGGGAACATTTGGTCCAAACTCTTCAATTTGCAAATGAAGAAATTGACACCTACCACCACTAAATGGCTTATTCAAGGTTATAAAGCCAGTCAATAGCAAGCAAAGCCTCACTTTTAATCCAGTTATCCTGATTCCCAGACCTGTGCACCTTCTACTACTACAGCTCTTCCTAAATAGTGGTCCTTCTTAAAGGAATCCTGCAGCATATACTTTTGTGAATAAAAATGAATTTGTAAAGCAAATGATCAAATTTCTCAGTTTTGTGAGCATATGCCTTAATACCTGGGTCTTCATTATTGCAGACAGAAATTTTGTTATCACCTCTGTGAAGGCAAGGTACAGTGTTTGGTCTCTCCTCCAGTATCCAGGACTGTACATATCTGGTTCCTGATAAATGGTTGCTGAGTCTCAAAAACCCCCAAAGAATCAAGCAGTCTACCAAATTGTACCTTTAATGACTTCATTATTACTTTAAAAACGAAACAAAAATACATTTTTGATGGGACTTGAACAAATGAAGGCAAAGATACAGTTTAAAAATGCATCACCTATTATCAAAACTTACCTTGAAACAGTGTATGCACTCCTTTAAATAGTATAATAATATTTCACGACCATTTAAGACAGGAAAATGTCTCCTCTGTGGAACATCACATGAATCTTACAGTTTTCCTACTTATCTATTAGGATAATTGCTATTAAAGTGGGAACTTATTAGTTTAAGAAGTACAAGGGCCCTTGTCAGAACTTCAAAACTAGGATTCAATAAGCCTTAAAAATAAATCTATCAACAGGAGAAATAATATCTAATGCTCATAATAATACTATTATACACAACATCAGTTTTTTCCTCCAGAGTTCTCAAAATACTTTGCAACACGTTGTTATTTTTACATGTCAATTATTTCAATTTAGAAATGAGCCATTGCGAAGTTTCTTGGACTTAATAAGTGGAAAACTCTTTCAGGTCTGAGAATATTTGTAGTGAATACCTATAGAAGTGCCTCCCTCCTTTGGAGACAAGTGGTCAGTGATAATTCTTCCTAAAAGGACTGAACCTGCCAAGTTAATCAGCTTTCTCTTTACATCTCACAGAATTTAGATTTATCACTCAACCTACACATTTGAAAATATTGTCTTTATATCTAAGGATTTGCACATAGCAGAACAAAGGGATCTTTGGTTGATTTTAAGCATAGGCAGTCAAAATTCTATATTAGCAAGTCACTTGACTCTCCAGGGTCAGGAACTAGAATCTCTACACAGGGAAACAGAAAAGGGGATGGAGGAAAAAGAAGAGTGTCCCAACCACCTTTACACATAAATTGCTTATCTCTGGATTTATTGCTCAATAGGAATAGGGCTTAGATCACAAAGCTCCAAAAGAAACATAGAAGAAACTGGTTAAGGTGGTCCTACAATGTATCTGGTCAAAAACTCACCAGCTCCTAGGAGGAGCCATTACATGAAGGAAATACTGAATTTTTCTTAAAAAAAAAAATAGCATATGGGATGGTATAAACTAACATGTAAATTTAAGGAAGTTATAAAAAGAATGAAGTAAATGGTGCATTCTTGATTCTTAATGCTGACGTGTTACATTAAAAGAATACTTTTAATGGAGTTAAGCCCAGGACATACAGAGCTGATGGGAAAGCTGGGATAATGACTCAATTTCTAACTCTGTTTTAGTAGGGACCACTCTGTGAGACTCAGTAATGATGCTGACATTCTTTATAGCAGTACTGTGGTATAGACAACTCCTGGGAAATTTATGTGTATGTCCTACTGCAAGAAATAGGGGCTTGACTACCCCTGACTGAATAAAAACTGGATTACTCAGAAATTGAATGCCATTTTAAATTACCTCAGCAGTGGCTCAGGAATTCTCTAGTGGGCCCTGACTGCTGCTCCTTGAAAAGATTCACATTAATAAGAGAACACAAAAACTCTGATCATTTAGCCTAATTGGAGGGTAGGGTGGGATTTATAGGGGAGAAATGGGAATGCCAAGGAAAAGGGACAAAGGGGAAAAAGGTCAATCTGACAGGGAAAACTGTAATAAAAGAAGAAACAACTATGCATAAGCACATTAGTAATAGGATCTGTGGAAGCTTGATGTCTTTAGATATTCTTTTAAGTGCTTAATTAACAATGACAATTCATTCAGCATAGAATGGTATTTGAAAAGAGTCTGTTGACCTTCACTCAGAGTAAATATTTTTACAGTTTAAGCAGTAGCAAGGCTATCTGATTCATTATCTGCCCCCCCCCCCTCAGTTCCTTGTAACATCACACATACACATACATACAAAAGACACACTTCTGACTTTATGGTCAAATAATCACATATTATGAGTTAGTATAATCTGAATTAATGAAGTTTCACTGTATTGAAATCCAAAGTTTCGCCTGTGTAGGTGTTCTTGTGAATGACTACAAGACAACCATGTAAAACAAGGCACAAAATTAAGTTGTGCTAAAAACTGGATATAAAGAGAAAATCTGGAGAAATTACTAGATAAGCGGGCAGCTAGGAGGTACAGTACATAAGGTTTGGAATCAAAAAGACTCATTCTCATGAATTCAAATCCTCCTTTAGATACTTACTAGCTGTGTGACCCTGGGCGAGCCACTGTACTCCATTTGCCTCAGTTCCTCATCTGTAAAATGAACTAGAGAAGGAAACAACAAACCACTCTAGTATCTCTGTCAAGAAAAACCCAAATGGGGTCATGAAGAGTGAGACACGACCGAAAAAACTCAACAACAACAAAAGAGTAGAGATGACCTGACATCAAGAAAAGTATCTTAGGAAAACTCACGTAACTTCTAAGTTTAAGCATTTAAAGGAAAAAAAAAGTGAAATTCTTTCATTTGGTTACCTCTGTGTTTTGAGATGATTAGGAACAGGGCTGTGGAAATTCTGAACAAGTGGATGCACCTGAAGATGAAATTTGAAAAGTATTTTTTTTTACTCAAAAAGGGCGTTTCAAGAGAAAAACAAACACTAATCAGGATTGGCCTCTGTCACTGACTGACCTGAATATTTGGCTTATTAGTTGAAGTAAACAGAAATTTAGATCAACTTTCAATCTGGAGAGGGCACTATTTCCATTCCAAAGTTTCACACTGTAACTGCTTTATGTAACATATATGCATGCTAGAAAAGGGCATTTTAATTTCACTGGACAAGCATTTATGTTAGCTTATGCAACAGATGTTACCTGAAAAACTGTATACAAACTTACTTTAAAAAAAAAATCTTAGTTTAAAAAGGGAGCACAGAAACTCAATATTGGAAGAATGATTTGGTGAGATGAAGAATCCTTTCACAATAAAATTACTCTTTAAATTCATATTTGGGGAATAAAAGGGCTTTAATACACTGAGATACAATTCCCTAAGTACTATTAAGCTGCGCCATATTTTTAGTTACATTTAGAAAAACAATTTGTCATGTTTTCACATAATTCAAAAGATCTAACCCCATTTTTCCTTCAGTTATTTCTGCTCACCCTTCTTTTATGACTACTTTTACTCTCTTAATTCTGTATTACCTTTCCTACTTTTCACTGAAACAACCATACTAGCTTTCAACGCTAATGTCACTGCCTTTCAAATTTAAAGAGCCTTCTTCCTCCTAAAGTGATATTTTCCCTATGTGTAGTGGTGTTCACTGAAAGCCAGAGTAACCATTTACACATTCCTTACTTCACACTCATAAACACAGTCCCTTGGTTTACAGCTATAGCTGTATCTGCCTGGGCTTTATAAAATAGAACATGAGCTTTTTGAGATCAAGGACAGTTCCATTTCTGCCTTTGCATCTTGAGCACTTAGCACAGTGCCTTGCACATATGTAGTAGGTGCTCAGTACATGTTTGTTAAGTGCTGAGTGACTAACTTCCTTCCTTTTCCTCAAGGGTCATCTACCTCATATTTCCCCTCAAAGATGCCATTCATCTCTTGGTGCAGCACAAATGGTTCATTTAGTACATTCCTGTTCCCTAGAGGTCCAAACCTAGGCTGCCTGGCATCTTGCCCAACCTCCTTGAATTCATAGGATATCAGATCATTATATGCTAGCTGCTTAGATAGCTAGATTTTTGTCTTTCATTCCTCTTGGGGGACCTGTATTACATAAGTATAACCTCTCGGTTGGTAAATTCATCTATTCTAGTGCCTCAATGATGCATTTTTATAAGACGTTAGAGTTATTTTATTAAGAATGCTTGCAAGATTGGAGGTTATGCTACTGAAAATGCTTTAAAAAGACATAAGTGAATATGATATTTATGGTGGATCTAAGTCAAGTATCAGAGTCACATCAAAGTTTGGTCACTACAATCTTGGTTTTATTTAGCCTAAGGCTTAACGTCCCATTACCAGCATACATTGTCTTCATATTGAATTTCTTGATTTGGTTTTCCCCTTAATTTATCCATATGTCACTGTGCTAAGGTACCAGGATTAGCAATGGCTTTCAATTCTATATTATCAACTAAAACTTGACTATATGGCTGGTTACCCTGGCTAGCACAATAATTTCACTTCTTTTCAGGGAAAGTATGCTTAGTCCATAGAACTGTGCTGACACTAACTATATCTTGACAGTGATCGTTCATATTCATGTTTCCCAGGACAATACATTCCCTTACCAAACATATATCAGGATACAGAGATTCTTGGATTATTTAATGATACACTTCCTCCTTTTTTCAGTTAGCATTTGCTAAAAGTCTGAGTGTCTCACAGGTCTATAAATAAAGAGAAAATGAAAAAGATGACAACACAGTCTTTGCCCTAAAAGGAACTTACATTCCATGTGGGGAGGCAAAGTATGCCACCATTCACAAATAAATAGGAAAGAGCTACAATAATAAGAATTAGCACTTTTATGGTTCTTTAAGGTTTATGAAGTGCTTTACAAATATTTTCTCATTTAATCTCATAACAACCCTAAGAGGCTGGTGCTATTATTATCCTAATCTTACAGATAAGGAAACTGAGGCAGACAGAGGTTCAGTTACTCCCCCATGGTCACACAGCTAATAAAAGTCTGAGGCCAAATTTGGTCTCAGGTCTTCCTGACTCCAGGTCTAATGCTCTATCCGCTGAGCCACCAAGTTAGTGACTTCAAGACATACTGGCACACAAAGGGAATTATCAGAAAGCAGGTTTTTTTTTTTAATAGCAATGGAGTTTCAAACTTAGCCTTAAAGGAAGTAATGAACATTGGCAGAGATTTACAGACAAGAACAGCATAAGGAAGGTCCTTAGGTGGGAATGAGTAATATGCATGCAGAGAGAGGACAGTTAGAAGGATGGTGTGCAATGGAAAACACAGTCAATAGCTGTGAATAATATGATGACTCATAAGATGATCAGTATGTAGGAGCCAGGTAACAGAGGACCTTGACTATTAGATTTTTTAGACTGAATCTTGTATAAAAACTGTGTTGAGGACAGATTAACCTGGGAGCTAGGAGAAATGAAGGCTAGAGACCACTTTATAAGCTAGGGAATGAGTGATATGGAGAGTGATTGTAGAAATGGAGAGGAAATGTGAAATCTGAGAGACAATGCAAAGGAAGGATCTGCAATACTAAGCAATTGACTAGAGATTAGGGACAAAGGAGTAAGGCAGGAATGAGGTCCAAAAAAAGGGTAAAAGATAACTGATACTTAGAGATGAGAAAGCCAGAAAGACATTGTCACTGACCCTGATGGTTAAGTTGAGAAATCATACCTACTGATGAAGAGGGATGAGGCTAAGTTAAATTGTCAAACTGTCTTAAGGACATTTTGGAGACAGAGATTTATAAGTTATCTATACATAAGCAGAAGCTAGTTGTATAAAAGCAGATAAGCTTTCATTGAGAGGGAGAGAGGAGAGAAGATGCTCAGGTCCCTTTAAACTCATGAATTTTCTGAAGGATCAGAAATGAAGTCTAGTAAAGAGTTTTCAGGTTTCCCAGTGCATCCTTGAGAATGGTCACATAAAAATAGAAGAGAATAAAATCAAATATTTCCCAGAACTCTTTCCCACTCTACTGGTAAGTATTAGACTGATGAGTCTATTATCATGGATTATCATTAGCACCAATCTAAATTTACCCAGGTATTCAAATCTGCATGGTAACTACCTGAACCTAGACTTGATAACAGGGTTATACAATGTAGATTGATTAATACAACTTAAAAGACTTAAATCTCCTTTATCAGCTTTGGATCCATACTTCCATCCCTAGCTTCTACTTTCCTCACTTTTCTTGCTCATCTAATTGCTCTCCTTGGTTACTTGACTACCTCTTCTGACTTGTCTCCTTGGAAGACTTAATTGAAGTGTATCATAGCTCCCATCTGTTGGGCCTGATATCTCACCAAGCTACTAATCTCCTCTTACATCCCACACTTTCCAAATTGCTGGAATGTCACCTTTCCCACTTACTGGCTCTTTTCTTTCACTACCCACATTCCATTCCATTTCTGCCCCTATCACTTACATGAAATTACTTAGAAGATTGAAATAATTAAAATGAGTCAAAAATGTATAGATTTCAATTATGTTATTTCTTCCCTTTGCCTTCCCTGTTACCATAGATAACAGAAATATTTTTTTTGAGAATAGAAAAATAAAACCCAAAACTTTAAATGTGCTAAATAACACTGGTCAATTTAGCAATTTACAAAATAGTATATAAATATATTATATGTAAATCTATAATTCATAAACATATAAAATAGAATAAATGTAATCAATATTGATCTCATTCTACCTGATAATAATAGCACTTCATTATGATTTTGCTTTAAAGAGTAGTTTTTGGGGACATTTTCATTGTCTTTATGCTCTTCCTGCTATATATCTTGCTAGAAACTTAGAAAACCAATGTCTTTTTTAACTAAAGAGAACAAAGCTCCCAAAATCCTCGTTCCCTACCCCTAAACCTGCCCCACCAGAATTTTCTCCCTTTTCTCTTAAAACAAACACAGAGAAATGCCTAGCTCAGCAGGAACCTCTCATTAGCATGGCCAACTTCCCTTTCTTGCAGGGAACTCCCCTAGTCAGAGCCAACTGTGAGCCTTGCAGGGGAGCCTGTACCTGACTGTATTGATGGTGGCTCAGCTTTGAATCACTCCCCTGCCAAACAGCTGATTAGGGAAGAAACAAAGTCCCAGCTGCTTAGGAGGGAGAGGTAGATGAGTCACAGACAAGTTACTCAGGGTACTGACTGCCTTTGGCAGCCATTAAGGGATGTGGAGAGAAGGAAGGACCAGTCAAGCAAAGTAGGATAGAGGAAAAAAAAAAAGTATCCTAGGGAAACCACAGTGTATTTTTGGCCAGGACCATTTAAACAGACAGAAAATCTACAAATGTTGTTCTTTCCTGGAAGTTTCCTAGGGAACCAGCTCATGCTACGTAAAAGATTAAATTTGTCCCTGGATTTCTCAAAAGAAAAATACTGTATCAATTAAGAGTTTGACTAAGATTGCAAAGGAATTAAAATGCTTCAAGAAAACCTTTAAACTTACTGGCTAAATGAAGAATACACAAAGAAGATGTATGTGTCTGTAATCTCTTTAAAAGATGACCTATAAACGCATATACTAGGAAAGGTGGATCTTTCACAGGTGGATACAAGAATCAACACAATTTCATTTAACATGTTATTTTGTTTTTCAGGTTCTTCAAGTTAGTTTTCACTCAGAAATGCCTCCCTCAAATGCTTCTAAAAATGAGAAGCATGTTAGGTATAGCTCTCTTTTTTTCCCCCTCTAGATGAAGGGAATTTTAAATGAAAACAATCTCTCTACTATATGGAGATAGGCACCTTTTCTGCAATTTCCTCAGAAAGCTGCCTAGGGTGATTACATATTAGGTACTTACATAGATAGGATCACATAGCCAGCAAGATGCCTCTTGAAGGGTATAGGAAATCTGAACCTAATATACCTATTAGTAGTTACTTTCAATCAATGAATGACCTATAATTCAGTCAGCATGGAGAACTTTGTCCACCAAAGTGGATCTCAACTCACCTATGACTTAGTAGATGTGTCATACCTATGAAGTTGTCCACATTTAATAAGTAAGTGTGAGAACAAGGGGCACCTAGGTGGTGTAGTGCACAGAGTGCAGGGCATGAAATCAGGAAGACTCATCTTCCTGAGTTCAAATGTGGCATTAGAAACTGGTTGTGTTACCCTGGACAAGTCACTTGACCTTGTTTGCTTCAATTTCCTTATCTGTAAAATGAGCTGGAGAAGGAAATGACAAACTACTCCAGTATCTTTGCCAAGAAAATCCCAAATGGGATCATGAGAAGTCAGGTATGATGGAAACAACTCAACAACCACACAAGAGACAAGAGTTGAACTTGGGTCTTCTTGGCTCCAGGCCTAGTGTTTAGTCTACTAAGTCACTTTCTGTATAATAGAAATAATACGAATAATACCTAACACACAGTTATGTGTATGTATGTATATACACCTACAGCCATATACATGTACACATGCATTATTATTATTATAATAATACACATTATTATTACATAATAATACAAACACATTCTTATCTATAAAAATACATTTATTCTCAGCAGAGCAAGAAAGTAATTTAGATACCTATGGAAGCAGCCCTGCTGTAATACACTAAGTGGTATGTATACTAACAGCCTTAAAGGAGTTAATACATCTTCCTAAATGCCTAATTGACTAAGAGAGGGTAATAGAAGCGGCAGGAGAAACAAAGCTCATGAATTCTCGGGGATCCTTTTGAGATTACACACTCTAATTTTTATTTCCATCTTATGTATGGGGGAAAGAATGTGTGCAAGTTACACAAGGAGTTTTCCAATTACTTGCTACATTTGTGCCACAAACAGAGATGGGACTGGAGTTTAGCTTCGCTGTGGAATGCTTTATTTTGCTAAAGGTATTTCTACTCTTGTCCTTCTCAGGAATATAAAAAATGTGTGTGTATACACATACATACATACATGTGTGTATATACATACATACATACATGTATGTATGTATAACACACACGGTTACAAATGTTCAGGTCTTTCCAAAAGCAGTATATAGCAGGTGAAACAGATCCAATGTCAAGTGTAAACAGAGAAGCAAGAAGGACAGGGTCCAATTAATAATGTACTACAGAAGTACATTCAAAGTTTTATTTTTTAATCATTGTGTGTAGAACACTGTGTTATGTAGGCAAGGCACAAATCCTTGCTATCAGACCTAACAATCGAGTGGAAGGATAAAAAAATTTTTAAGTTCTATTACTGTTTTCACTGAAATCTATTCAATAATTATAATAATAAGGAAGGAGTGTGGTATGGTACAAAGAATGCTAACTCTAGAGTTAGAGGTCCTGGGTTCAAATTGGGTCTCTGATGTTTACTTTTTGTATGACCTTGAGCAGGTCACTTCACTTCCCTGACACTCAGTTATCTTCTTTGTAAAAATGAGAGGGATATGTTAGATACCACCTAAGGTCAAGTGAAATCAACAAGAATACATTAAGCACCTACTATGTGCCAGGTGCTGCGCTAAGTGCTGGGGATAGAAAGAAATGTGAATATGACCTTTCCTTTTTTGAAGCTACTTTAAAACTAAATCTTAAAACTGCCCTAAGACTTTTGGGATAATGGGGAGACAATGTGCAAACAGCTATAAAATATATACAGGATAAATTGGAGATAATCAACATAAAGGAAAGCATTACAGCAAGGAGGGCTGGGAAAGGCTTCCTGTAGAAAGGATTTTAACTGAGACAAAAAGGTAAAACAGATTCGAGGGAACTCAATAAAACTGGGAGGTGAAGAGGAGGAAGAGAATTCCAAGAATGGTGGACAGCCACTAAAAAAGGCAGAGTCAGTTTCTTTTAGCTCAAAAATCTACATTCTATAATCCTGGGATTTATATGGCAATTTAAGGTTTGCAAGGCTCTTTAAATATATATCATCTGACCATCACAAAGACCCTGTGATTTACTATGGGTAGCATTCTCCCAATTTTACACACAAGAAAACACTCAGAATAAAGTGATTTGCCCACAGTCAAACATGGAAAAAATGCCCAAGGCAGGTAGTTTCATGAATGTGATATGAATATAAGCTGATATTCTAATCTTGCATTTAAATGAGACATCATATGCCCATGAATGTTTACTTTCTTTCATGTTATACTGTTTTCATCTGCAGTTAGCAAATTCTGGGAAGTCTATTTTTTAAATTAAATTTTATTTTTTCCTCCAATTGATAAATGGTCAAAGGATATGAACAGGCAGTTTTCAGAGGAAGACATTAAAGATATCCATAATCATATGAAAAAATACTCTAAATCACTATTGATTAGAGAAATGCAAATCAAAACAGCTCTGAGGTACTACATCTCACTGGTCAGATTGACTAAGATGACAAAACAGGAAAATGATAAATGCTGGAGAGCATGTGGGACAATTGAAACACTAATACATTGTTGGTGGAGTTGTGAACTGATTAAACCATTCTGGAGAGCAATCTGGAAAGGGCTATAAATAAGTGCATACCCTTTGACCCAGCAATACCACTTCTAGGGTTGTATCCCAAAGAGATCATAGAAGTGGGAAAAGGACCCGTATGCACAAAAATATTTATAGCAGCTCTTTTTGTGGTGGCAAAGAATTGGAAATCAAGGCGATGCCCATCAATTGGGGAATGGCTAAACAAGTTGTAGCATATGAATGTGATGAAATGTGATTGTGCTATAAGAAATGAGGAGCAGACGGACTTCATAATAATCTGGAGAGAATTATAACTGATGCTGAGTGAGAAGAGGAGAACCAGGAGAAATTTGCACACAATTACAGACACAACATATGTGTGACGACTAACTTTGATAGACTGGGCTCCTCTCAGCAATGCAAGGTTATAAGACAACTCCAAAAGACTCATGATGGAAAGAGATATCCACATCCAGAAGAACTACAGAGTCTGAATGCAGACTGAAGCAAAATACTTGCTCTCTCTCTTCTTTTTGTTTTGTTTCCTCTTTCTCATTGTTCACTCCATTGGTTATAATCCTTCTTTACAACGTGACTAATGTTTAATGTGAAGGTATTTGTAGATCCTATATTTGATTGCATGCCACCATGGAGGGAAGTAGGGAGAGAAAATCTGAAACTCAAGGGATTGTGGAACTGAATGTTTTAAACAAAAAGTAAATAAATAATTATTTTTTAATTATATTTTTTCCATCCAACAAAAATCTTTTTTTTCTTGCTCTATCACCTCATTATTGTGAGGGTGAGAAGAGAGAAAAGAGAGGCTTACGTAACAAATCTGTATAGTCAAGCAAAACAAATGATTACATTGACCATGTTCAGAAAATGTCTCCTTCTGCACTGATAGCTCCTTCTGCACTGATAGTCTATCATCTCTTTGTCAGGAATTGCATAGCATGCTTTATTACTGAGCCTTTGGAATCAGAGTTGGTAATTGCATTGATCAGAGGTCTCCAGTCTTTCAAAAGTTGCTTACTTTTAAAGTGTTGCTGTCATTGCATAAATTATTTTCTTGTTCTGCTCACTTCCCTCTGCATCAGTTCATGAGTCTTGCGAAATCATTCTTAGTCTGCCTGCCCTCAATGCAGCCCAGGCCCACTGATGATAAGTGAGGTATTCCAATTAGCCTAATCGTATGGGGAAAGTTTCTCTATTTGCTCCTTTAGTACATTTTCATTAGTTCTCCTTGTTTCTTACATGTTGGCTTAAAGTTTAGTCAGTCAACAGTCAGTCAATCAACATTTTTAAGCTCCTATCATATACTGGGCACTGTGCTAAGCTGGAGATTGTAAAATCACGAAGTTGATGAAGCCATCTATCTGACAACAATATAATGTAAATGATACTTACATAAATAATGATACAATATAATGCAAACAACATAATGCAAAATAACAACACATTAAATATGGGAATGATATGAAAGTATGCTACAGCAAGACTCAGTAAAACTTTGAGAAAGGCTGCCAATCAAATTAGAATATTCTGCAGTCAGCTGACAAGAAGCTGGGGACAAGGGAGAGAAATGACTGCGTCTAAGCAGAGCACTTATTATTTTTTTTCATCTACTCCTCTGAAGCTACCAACAGCACTATGCAAGATATTTTCACTGCACAACAGTGAGTCAAAATGCCCACAAATGGGGAGATGTGAGCTGCAGAAACCTTAGACCTATGACCTGTAGGTGACCACTCCTTATCAGCTCCCTCAGCCCTGGTGCAAGCAGGATTCAGCGGTCATCAGCTGGGAAATGACAACAACATTTTCCCACGCTTTAGGTCAGAACGTGATAGAGCTACATGAAGGTAATGTAGAATGGAAAAAATCCACACCTAGTACAAGTCAGAGTTGTCCCTTCCTGTTGCTCCACAATGCCCCCGGGCACTCCCACCTTCCTAAACGCCATGGGCATACCTGGGTTTGAGCCACTGTTCAAGGGTTTCCCACCTGGAATATATTCCTTTCTCCTCTCAGCCTATCTGAATCCCTTAAGACCTTGTTTGAATGCCATTTCTTTCGTGAAGCCTTCCCTGACAACCCCAGCTCACAACAATGTTTCCCTCCTCACAACTCCTACTACATACACTATTTACATGAACCAGCTTCACACAGCATAAATATACCATATTGTTCCCTAATTATAAATTTTGTCTCTCCAATCAGCTTATAACTGGTTGAGGCAAACATGAGACTCTGTGTGTGTATATATTTATAATATATACACAAAATAAGTGGCAGTACTTCACTGTTGCATACATTTTAAGAAAAGAATTATCCTTAACACTATGGTGCTGTAACATAACAACTGTAAACATCTAGAAAGAGATCCCAGAAACCTATAGGTCAATATGATTGTTTACCAGTGATAACCAGATCAAATAAGGGAGAGAATGAATACATTGCTTAAGTATTAAAAGGAAACAGGTAGAATTTATTCTTCCTGTTTTTATGTATTAGTGATGGCAGGGTTGGGAAAAAAATCTATATTTTTGTTTAAAAAGGAGAGAAAACACCAAGACACACAACAGGAATAATGGTATTTACCTGCAATGAAAAAGTGAATGGCAACAGGATATAATGGAAATTCTTCTCTTTGAAATATATTCTTGAGTGCTATATCTGAAACAAAGAAACAAAAAAAACTACTTTTACTTTTGGTTTAATAAAGTGCATACATAATTGGCAAGATAAACTAATATTCATAAAATTGTCAGAACTTTGGAGAAAGGTAATTTTGCATGTTATCAAATAAGCAAAAATAATTGTTTTCCTTATCATTTAACTTTCTACTCAAATGCCTCAGAAGTCAAAATGTATTCTTCCTATCATTTTTACCAGTTGGCCCTAAGCCTTTTGGAGTCAAGGAAGTCTAATCCCTCTTCAGTAAGATAATGACTGATGAAAAATGGCACAGGAGAAGTGATACAAAAGATGATTAAAGAAATTAATAGAAAAGTAGGCTGGGTGGTCATGTAGCAAAACCAAAGGGGATAATATATGAGTAGCCCATTAATTTCAATGTGAGGAGATCTAGGAGACAGCAAATCCAGTGCTCTGTGGAACAAGAGATAAGAAGGTCTGGATGGAACGATCAATACTAATTGGTGTACAATGGTTCTTCCTCACAAAGATGAGATCACAGGTCCATTAAAATCACAGAGAATTTCAACTCTCCTATGTTCCCTATAAGTTTTCTCAAGGCTAAACATAGCCAGTTCCTTTTACTAATACATACATGGCATGGTCTAAAATCACTTCACTATCGTGGTTACCCTCCTCCAGATTCATTCTAACTCATCAATTTAACACTTTTAGAATAGACATGATACTCCACTGGTGGGCTAACCAAAGCAAGAGGACTTTCACCCCCTTCATTGTGCTCATTATGCTTTTGTTAATAGAATCACAGATCTCTTAACTTTTATTCTGGCATCCCTAAGCAGCTAGCACAGCACCTACTATCAAGTAGACCCTTAATAAAATTCATGTTGAATTTAACAGGAAAAGTCAATATGAAATGCCTGGCACTTGAAGTCTTTTACAATCTGGTAGAAATGACCTCACATACTACTAGGTGTGTACTCCTCCGATATGTTTATCATAAAATGTAGTGATATTTTCAGTTTTTAAAATTTAATTTGGCTATTTGTGTATAAGCCATAGTTCCTCATTAGATTAAAAGCTCCCCGAGGGACAGGATATATTATTTAAACTTTTTATCTTTAATATCCACAATAAATGTGAAGGATAGAAGTGTTTTGGGGACATCGAGGGGGAAAAGGAAATAATTACAAGTAGTTGCTAAGTAATAAGGAGCGGAGTTCCTCAAGGGCGAGTGTGATGCGGTAAGGTCATCTTAGGACTTTCCTGTTCAGGCCAGAGAAAGGAACAAATAAGAGAACATATTGACAACAGAGTTGGCGTAAAGGTCAGCATTGATCCAGGCCTATTTCTTAAACCTATGCTCATATACCTCTCTGTTCCAGTCAAACAGTCCTAGCAGTGGTTCCCTGCACATGACATTTCACTTCCGGAGATTTTGCAATGCACAGCCCCCACACTCAGAATGCATTCTCTCTTCACTTGTCTCTTAGAATCCCTGGTTTGCTTCAAAAGGGAGAACACAAGTGGTATAGCGGAAAAAGTGCTAGACCTGTAGTTATGAAATCCTGAGTTCAAATCCAGTCTTAGACATTTACAAGCTGTGTGACCCTGAATCAGTAACTTACCTGTCTGCCTTAATTTCTTCATGTGTAAAAGGGGGATAATAATAGTACCTACCTTCTGGGGTTGTAAAGAAGATAAAATAATATTTGTGAGGTGCCTTTCAAATCTTAAAGTGCTTTATGATCACTAGCTATTAGTACTAATACCCCCAGCTTCTAGTTTACCAACTCTCAAAATTACCTTCTACTTATCAGGTACATCTAAAGCATATATTTCTATATATACATGTTGCCTCTCCCATTACAATGTAAGGTTTTTGAGGGTAGAGGATATCCAAATTTGTCTTTGGATCCACAGAGTCTGGCACATAATAGATGCCTAATAAATGCCTGTTAAATAAATATATATATGACCAAGAATCAGTAAGGAAGGAATGGCCAAAAGATATGAGCAAACAGTTCTCAAAAGAATTGCAAACTATAAACAGCCATATGGAAGTTTACTATCAATCACTCAAGAGTGAAATCCAAATCAAAATAAATCTAAAGTTCCACCTCATGCTCAGAAAATTGGCAAAGATTACAAATGATGAGACTAGTCAATAATGGAGGGATGCTAAAAACAAACTAAAACAAACAAGCAAACAAACAAACAACCCAAAACAAAACCCCAGGCATATTTTTTTTCACTGTTAAAGCTGTGAATTGGTCCAACCATTCCGAAAATCAATTTGGAATCATGCTAAGAAAGTGACTAAAATGTCCATATCCAGTGACCCAGAAGTTCTGCTGCTAGGAATATACCCCAAGGAGATCCATGACAAAAAGAAAGCCTCCATATACATTGCTATATTTGTAGTAGCATTGTTTGTATTAGCAGAGAATTGGAAACAAAGCAGCTGCCCATTGACTACAGAATAACTAAACAAATTGTGGTACTTAGTAATTGAGTAATGTGTAAGGCCAAATATGAAGAATTCAGGGAATGAACAAAAAAAAAACATTCATTAAGAGTTTACTGTGTACCAAACACTGTGCTAAGTACTAAGGACCCAAAGAGAAAGGAACAAAAAACTTGCAAACACAAAAACAAACCAGGCAGTCCCTTCTCTCAAGGGGCTCAGGCTCTCTAACGGGGGAGACAATACATAAAAGAAAATTCAGCTGTAGGGCATATGTAAAGGCTTGGAAATCTGAATGACTGCTCAGCAATGGGGCAGCAATGGAGTAAGACTATGGCACCTTCACAATTTAAGGATTTACATTAGAGCCTAGTGGCAAAAGGGAGTCACTACATATATGTGTGTGTGTATGTATGTATGTATATGTTTATATATTTATCAGATAATGACAAGCTGATTACCTGATCTGTAGGTAACATCAATAAGTTTTACGACAGTGGAAGCTCAAGGGGCAGAGAGGTAGGGCAGATGGTAAGCCTGAAGGACCTTAAGAGGAAGTGGTAGGGAAAATGGGTAGGGCCTACTGGTCATCTGACTCATGAGAAAGAACAGAGCTGATGAATCCAATCTCATTAAAGTCATGTGAGCATTTAAGTAGGCTTCTCTATAAGTTTGGGGTGGCAGGGATAGGGTGATGTAAGAAGGCATGGGAAGTATAAGATTTTTAAGGATTACAGGATGAAATACACAAAACAAGGGGGGGGGGAGATAATGTATGCAACAATGTAAATGGAAAAAACAAACAAAACTAAAAACATTCCAAAACTGAATACTGTATAAATATAATGACTGAGATAGACCCAGTAGAAGACATGAGAAAATGCACCACCTTTCCCTCTTTAAATGGTGTGAAATAGTACATGCACAGTCAAACTTGGTTAATATGCTGATTAGTTTTGCTGAATTGTTCCTTTCCCCACCAAACCTTGAAGTTTAATTATTTTCTTGTGATAGGTCTCTGGGTAATGGAAAGAGAAGAGATATTCAGATAAGATTGGACCAAAGATATACACAAACAAAATTCAAATTCCTCTGTGAATTAAAGGTAGAAAGAAAAATAAAATACAAAAGGTTTCTTTGCTAAAAAGGGAAAGAGAATTCTGTTCAATGCAACCAGTGGGAGTTGAGGGGAGGTGAAGAACCATTCGATCTTGATCTTGTTAAACAGAATTGAACAACCTGGTTAAGCTTTTAAAAGGGGAATGGGAGGGGAGCAGGAAGCCAAGAGTGAGGTATGTACTGGAAAAATGTGGAAAAAAAAAGATTTAGTTTTCACTTATTAACAATGGTGCTGAAGGTGGCCACTAGTTCAGAGCAATATATTTCTCCCAAACAGAGATGAAAAACTAAAAACAAGCGACAAACAACACAAACAATACTTTTTTCTACTTCATCAGTAACTGGTTTCACCTCATGCAGCTAGAATAGATAAGTATCTATATGCATCCTTTCCTAAAGCAGAGAAATAGAGTCTGTTGGTTTTCAAAGTAGGTATAACACTTTTACGATTCAACACTACCAGTTCAGGTGCCCATCTTGGTAACTTACCCACAATTAACAGGTCAGAGTTCATCATTATGACCTCCCATCCATGTGACAGCACAATGCTCACTTAATGAAGGCATCAACAGACAGTAATGGCTCATTATGGAGCTATTGTTCCGCTCACTAGACAGTATAACTCTCTTAATGACTAAGATACCCTCGGCTACTCTTAAAAAGAAAATAAGAAAAATAAACTCTGGAATCTTCTAATAATTATTGCTATCCTTTATGATCCATGAAAAACATTTTAGAATAACTAAATAATTAAGTCATAGTGGCTCAACCAGGGTAAGAGGAGAGAGCTGGGGCAGGGTGAGGACAAGAATACAGCAAAATTTGCACCCCTATGTCAGGCAGCTAGGTGGCAAAATAGTGTGCTGGATCTAGAATCAGGGAGACCTGAGTTCAAATCCAGCCTAGCAGACTAAATCAAATAACCCCCTGTATGCCTCAGTTTCTAATCTGTAAAATAGGAATAACAATAGCAACTACCTTAGAGGGTTGTTGTAAAAGAAAAGTGAGATATTTGTAAAGCACTTTGTCAACCTGAAAGCACTACATAAATATTAGCTATAATAATTATTATTATCATTAACCTCAAGTACAATGTGTAAGGGGAAAACTACAGTATGCACTTAAAAATTTCTTTCTATTGCAAAGTCAAACTTAATCTCTTTAGAGCTTCCTCATCAGAAAAAAGGGGGGGGGGCAGGGGATTTGTCCAGCTGACAGTTATAAAATTCTCTGATCATGCAATTAAAGTCAGCAGGAGAGTAAGATTTAAAATTTCGCCTTTTATACAATAACACATTTGTATTTAATATGTACAAAATATTTCAATTCAATTAGACAAATATTTACCATGTTACAAAGCACTGACCATGCTAGGCACTGTATATAAAACATAAATGAAACAATGCCTGCCCTCAAGGGAGGACATAAGATGTCCACAAATAAATACAAGGAATTTGATAGGCTGAGTGCTGACAATGAATAAGGGATCAGGGAGAATCAAGAGGACAGGGGTTCACAACCATGGTTCACATATTGTAGCTGTGTGACCTTGGGCAAGTCAATGAACTCTCAGTAATTCAAGAGCATAATGTCCTAAACCCTGGAGGAAGAGATGTAATGTCAAGAACAGGAAAGAGTTTATGGAACAGTTTGGATGAAATGTAGAGTGTTTGAAGAGGAGTGATATAGAATAACAGCTGGAAATGCTCAATGGAGCAAGGCTGTGGCACCTTCATGATTTATGAATTTACATTATATACTACTGGCAAAAGAGAGTCACTATAGTTCTGGGTTGGATTTTTTGTTTTTGTTGTTTGTTTTGTTTTGTTTTTAGCAGATAATGACAAGCTCAGATCCTTGCTTAAGAAAGATTATTTTGTTGCACTTCTATGAAAATTTATAGGAATATTATGGAAACAGCACTAGATTTGACTTTTAAGGAGCTGGTTTCAAATGTTGGTTCTGCTGCTTGCTAAAACTATAAAGTCTCAAGCAATTTATAAAATCATTGAGTTTCAGTTTGCTTATTAGAAAAACAAGGGTATCAGCTTCAAAGACTTAATTTGAGGTGTGAGAACTTTTAAAAAATATTTTTACAACTGTATTTCAAAATTGATTTTCTATGTAATCCTATATATTTTTATTTATTTTATAATTTATGGAATAAAACAAGTATTTCCATAACACAGCATAATAAAAAAAGATTGCAAATATATTATGTACAACTTGCTATTCGTTTTAAATACTGAATATAGTTACCATGTAAATTAATTTTTTCCTTTTTTTCTTCCCCTCCTACCCTAAAAATTGCTACCATTAGATGCAAATATGTATATACATATAAAATGATTTTACATAAATGTATGTTTATGATTACATATATGCATGTTAAATAATTTTATATGTGTTTTGTTTTGTGAGTTTTAAAACATTCTGAGAAGCTGTCTGTGGACTTCACTAGAAAGCCTAGGAAGTGTTCATGATACAAAAAGGGTTAAGAACCCCTAGGTTAGATAATCTCTTGGGTACCTTCCTGATCTAACCATCTTTGATATTGTGGTCAATAAAGGTCTGGATTAGTATGCTGGTCACAGGAAAAGGAAACGTGAATGTTTGGGAAATGAAATTCATGAAGTTAGTAATTTACAGGATTGGAGGGTGGGAGGAAGGGGAATGCAAGAAAAAAAAGAAGAGTAAAATATTTGGGATTACAAACTTGAATAACAAGGAAGACTATAACAGAAAGAGTTAAATTTGGAAGAAGGCAGGGCAGAGTGGAGTATGATAAACTCTATAATAGACATGCTGAATCTCAAGTGGCAGAAGGACATCTAAATAATAACCAGCAAGTAGTTGGTCTGATTTCCTCACAATGACCTGTGGCACAAGAATTATGCTCATTTTACCTCCTAAGGAAACTGAGATTCAGAAGAACTGAACTGGCCACAGTCAATCAGAACATAACTTTTGGATATGAGATTAACAAAGGTCCCCTGAATCCAATTACAGTGTCCTTTTGCCTACAGTTACCTCTCTAACTTTTTATGACCATCTAGTCTGTATCATGTCAAAAGTAAGGAATTATACTAATTTCTTTGCATTATTTGACATAATGTATCACAGACATTCATAGTACATATCCCACAATAAAATACTGTACAATTCTCTATTTTTTTAATATGAGATCTTTCAGTGTTAGCACATGCCACACCAAACTGATTGTATTAGCTCTAAAATTAACTGCTACTTTAAATTTGGTAGTTTTCAGTATACCTAAATTTATTTAGTAGTTAACAAAACACAGTATCTTAATCAAAGTTTGGTTGTACTGTTAAAATCTTGCTACTGACTTCCCAAGTCTTATTGGACTTTTAAAGAGAAGATATAAAACAGCACATTAAAAAAATCAAATACAGAACCAAAATTTCAATGTTAATTCCAGGAAACTTCAGTAGCTTCAAAAAAACTGTACAAGGAAACATCTTCAAAGCAATAAATATATATTTTAAAATGCTTTGTGTTCCCTTTGCCAGATACATACACCTCAATGGATAGATAATAAAAACATCTCCAATTTCTATGTACCACTTTCTTTTTAATTTGACTCTATCAGTTCTGAAATTATCCTTATTCATCGTGTTCTGGGAAGAATCTACACAAGCAAATTTGCTTTATACAGAGAAGTAGCAGGAAATCATAGATAGGACACTGCATGCTGCAGTCAAGAGATACCAGGGCTCGGGTGGGATGCCACCTGGAACAAGTGGAACTTCTCACAGCTTCTGTTTCTTCATCTGTGAAATGAAGATAATAACTAGAGCACTTTAACTCATGGGGTGGGTTTTGAGGAAACATATAAAGTGCTTTGTGAACTTTAAAGGTGCTATATAAAAACCAGATA
Organism: Petaurus breviceps papuanus; assembly: GCF_028583685.1. NCBI lineage: Eukaryota > Metazoa > Chordata > Mammalia > Diprotodontia > Petauridae > Petaurus > Petaurus breviceps. The sequence continues at coordinate 66,885,957 of NW_027186304.1, read as the reverse complement.
TTATTATGTGTAAGAAAACATACAATTTTCAAAGTTTTGGAGGGTCAAAATGAATGCAGTAAGAATATAAATCAATTGAAAAACATTTATTAAGCACCTGCTACAGAAACCATGGAAGCATTAAGGATAGAGGCATAAACCAAAGTGAGACTGTTCCTCCCTTACTCCCTTAAAGGAGCAAGCAGCTTATATTCTCGTGGAAAAATACAACATATTTGTATAAAAAATATATGAGATAATATGTGGGTGTGTGTATATGTGTGTAACAAGAGAGTGAGAGCGAGAGGGTGAGAGCAAGAGCGAGAGAGGAAGATGGACAGATAAACAGAGATAGAAAGATAGACACACAATTATGATTCCTGAAGGGTCTCTTGAAGAAGGTGGCACTTGAACTTTGAAAGCTTACTGTGAACAAGAGGTGATGGAGAAAAGGGAGAGCATTCCAGGCATGAGGGTCAGCCTATTCTAAGTCCGAAAGAGAAGCAGGAGTTCATGAAATGTTGTTTACAAGGAACAGCGAGCAGGCCAGTTTTGCTGGAGTTATAGCACACATAAAAGGGAGGGATGAGTAATCTGAATGGAAAAATAAAGCCAGAATGGGAAGGCCTTTAAATACCAAATCAGGAATTCCAAACTTTATCCATTACAGGCAGTGGGGAGCCAGTGAAGCTTCTTGAGCAAAAGTGACATGGTCACACTTGGAATTTTAGGATTTGAAATTTGGAAGCATTGTAAAGGAAGATGTATTTGGGAGGAGAGATACAGGATCAGGCAAGACCAATTATTAAGTTATTATAACTGGCCAGCTGAAAGGTGATGAAGACCCAATTTAGGATGATGGTTGTAGAAGCAGAAAAAGTAGATATTAGAGATATGGAGGAGGTAGAATCAACAAGACAAGAAAAATAATAACAGTAGAGACAAAAATAACAATAGAATGTATATAACACTTTAAGGTTTGTGAAGGGTTATTACAAATATCTCACAACAACCCTGGAATTCATGTGTTATTGTTATTCCCATGTCACAAATTTAGAAACTGAGACAGAATTTAAGTGACTTACCCAAGGTCACACTACTAGTAAGTAGCTAAGGCTGTATTTGAACTGGGGTCTGTTTTTTTTTTTATAGTCTAAGATAATATTAGCTTTTATACCTGGCATATCTCTCTGTTTTGAGCTTGTTGTTGACTAAGTCTCTGCTTTTTTCAGATGAACTTCTACCTACCATATACACTTCCCCAACTTGCCAAGTGCATGTACATCTGATGTTAACTCAAACCCAGAACTTTAAAATTATTAACTTTCATGTTATTATTCACCTAATCCCAATAGCCTATGCAGATTTTTTTTTTTTGCATCCTGACTTTGTTTATCTAACATGTTAGTTCTCTCCCTTTTTTTTTCTTTTTATCATTTATGTCACTATTAAAAATTCTAAACAGTACAGGACCATGGACAGATCCCTGACAGTCTTGTAGAGATGTCCAAGTTGCTATCAACTCATTAATGTCCAGTCATTCCATAATAATTCTGAACAAAATTATACTATATTACTGAATCATATCTTTTTGAATTTAATATATATTTTATATATTGATGCTCACTAATATTGTTATATTTGCTCAGAATGTTTTTGTTTTACAAATACATTTTTATCTTGCAGGAACACTGTAAAGCACAGACAAATGATTTATCATGTACAAAGCGGTCTATTTTCTATACCCCTATGAAATATAAAAAAAATTCAGTGAAGAAAAAAAATACAGTGTAGACATCACGTTTCTAATCCTTTTTAGTAGAAGAGTAACCAAAATGTACATCTTTGTTACTTTATAGAGAGACAATATTTTGCTAGTGGCAATTCTCTAGAAGTGTGCTCCTTCAAGTGAGGTTCAGTAGTTTTAAAAGATAGTTCTGTGAATTATACTATTAAATCACCACAACATGAACTCAATTTTTCATTTTTAAACCATATAAAACTTCATGACATGGAAAATACCCTAAATATAATACATGGAAATTCCCATATCAATTAGTACTGATTTCAGGATCTGAAACATACATAGCTCAATATAAGCATGCCTTCAGAAGCAGAGAAGTCTGCTTTTAAGTATTCTAAGTAATCTACACATTTTAAGCTTAGATTTGATATTGTTCAGCAGGGGAGAATATCATAGACAGTTTTCTTTTAAATCAGGCTACTTCTTACAGTCATTAGAAGAGCCAAACGATTTAGTTGATACTTCAGAAGACAAAGGAAATAGAGAAGATGCCTGAGGAATGCCTACACACTGTTCTCACCATCACTGCCCTTTCCTAACTGTTGATACACAGAAAGTTTGCCAGCCAAGTAAAAAGGAGTAATGCATTTTCATGTAAAGAACAAAAGAAACAAAATGTACAAATGCAGGGCATCAACTATCATCACAATTTCTGTTGCCATTACTGATTCAGCCATGTAATCTTGTTAAACACAGCAAAGCACAGCCTTTTAATCAATTATGCTGAAATGTTAACTGAGTGCCATTATCAGAGTTACAGTTCTAATTTTTACATTGATCACACCTGTCATGTTGAAACTAAAAAGAATACAAATTTAAGGTCATACAATATGCTCAATTGTGGTAATTTTCAATGAAATTTATTAATTCTTTCCAAGAACCTTTTCTCAAATGTGTTATTTCTGAAAAAAAAACTTATGACACATAGATAATCTATTAGACTTAAAGGTGGACTTTGAAAGAAATGAATGTTTGGGGAAGGAAGGCAACACAGAGAATGTTAGCATGGAGTTTTTAAATACAGAAAAAGACATACTATTTCTGAAAGTATATATTTTTAAAATGAAATCAGCTATTTAATAAACAATTACTTAGAAAGATGGCCTGCTAAACTATTTTGTCTCTGCAGAAAAAAGGAAAAAAGCAATTCCTTTACACCTTTTGGATTTTAGCAAAGCTTTTCACCGTTACCAGACGCATGGTGGCAGACAGCCAGCTGAATGACTGGTGACTCAAGACACAAGTTTCTGTGGACTCCACAGTCTGATAAAGACAAGGGCATCAATTTTAAGTTGTGACAGCCAGCTGTAGCTATAAGCTATTTTTATATAAAACTGGCAAACATGTAGGGAAGATAAGAGTTTCAGGCAAATATACATTTCGTCAATTGTCTCTTCTCCCCCCCCCACCCCTGTCTTGTATATTAAATATAATTGCCTTTAAACATTTCATTTCTAATCTAGGAGTTAAAGCCATTTAAAAATGTAATCTAAGAATAAGAATTGGAATGCAACAATACATTCAATAAAAACAGTACGTAAAATGTTTGAAACAATATTCAAAGTGAGTGATAGGAACCCCACCTTCCTACTCTCTCATTCCAACTCTAAAGGCAATGCTTGTCCATACCAAAACAAGTCCACGAGCCAACATTTGGCTCTTAGAAATAATTACACAATGAACCTTTTCTCCCCTAGACTAGGATATGCAATAACTTACTACTTAATTTTTAAAAAGAGCCCTTAATGGAAAATACAGAAAGGTGAAACAAAGAAACCATCCAAAATGAAGGCTGAGAGCATCTCTGAAAAAATAACAACAACACACTACTTCCTGTTCTTCAGTCTCTTAGGACAGTTACTGCCCTATGTCTCATTAGAAAATATTTCACAACATTTCCTCTAACCCATCATTATTCAGAGAAATCTTATCTCAGTATAAACAGAAGCAACCAGAGATGGACACGAAGAGGCAAAGATACCTGAATCCATGAAATTACTAGGATTACCAAAACAAAAGAGGACCAATAAGAATTCCTCACATGCACATGCACCCCAGAATTCATGTAAAAACAATGTTCCCACATGAATAGATTCGATATTTTCTCAAGTAATTTTTTTTTCCTGAGGGAATATATTTAGTATCAGAAGCTGTACTACACATGCTATTAACAAAAGCAAGATCAAATTAAACAGATGACATGATTAACAGTATTCATTTCATGCACGGCTGTGCTTTATGGCATAGATAAAGACCGAAAGTAATTACCATGAACTGAAACTCCTCCACTGACCCTGCTTGCTGCTAGCAGCCGTTCACTAGTGATGTTTTACAACAAAGACCAATGCCTTTCTTCCATCAGTGGCTTATTCTTTCTTTTATGCTACAAGCTAAGCACCTCTACCGTTGCAAGAACACAGTACAGTACCTCTGTATCTATGTCTCTAATGCAGCATAAAGATTACTGTGGAAACCTATCAAACTGGCAAGCAGCAATGTCAACAGCCAATGGGAAAAAGGCACATGTAGAATCTAGCACATGCTCTCTGAGGCTCAGATACTGTCACCACTGCTTAGCAGCCTGGTAATCTAATTATAGCCATTTGCTAGCACAGTGCTATTGGAGCAAAGCACATGAGCAAATTAAATTTTAATAAATTAAACCTCACAGACAAAACAATCATGATTTTGTCATTTGGAAGGCTGTCTCACCTTACAATCTATAAATAATTCTAAAGGTTTTCCCCCCATTCCAAAGAAACAAAGTGATTCAATCACATGCAATCCAACACCAGCTTGTTCAAATTTAATCTATTCTAGTGTTGAAGTTCAAATATAAAATCCATATTGTATACTTATAATCATGAGTGCAATAAAATCATTTTCAGATTTGATTTACCTCGATTAGCAATTTGATGCTCATTTGTACAACTACAAATCAGTCTTCCTTCTATATTGTTTGAAATGTCATGCAAATTTCTGGAAAAGTGGGAAGCAATTCTGAAAACTTAAATCATTGGCTTTTATATCTTATTTTACAGAATTAGAGATGGGTAGGTCCTTGGAGATCATCCAGTTCATCTTATAGGATACATGATGATGAAACTAAGACACAGGGAAGTGAAATAACTACAGAGCCAACACTCAAACTCCAGGTCTTTCCATTCTTAAATAATTCATTCTGTCACTATTTATTAAGCATCTGTTCTATGCAAGCATGATACTTTTCCTACTACACCAAGAAGACTGACCCTGCTTGTATAATCCTGTAACAAAATATCTGTCTAACAAGTAGAAGCTAGCAAAGATCCATTAGGAGTTAAGACAAAATCAAAGCACTTTTCTGATACAATAAGGCATTAAATAATTTTTCTGATGTTGGACCCTTTCTTTGTACTATTTGAATGACTGACAGTGTGTTTTTAATTAATGAAAAAATTTAAATTAGTTAAATTATTTTTAAAACGCTTTTTGTTATAAAAATAGCTATTAATTTTTACTAGGTTCTACATGTACCCAAGTTTACCAAATCAATGATCTGAGATAAAACAAAAAGAGTACCTTGTGCAGATCAGAAATGCCTTACACTAAGTAAGATTACCAAGTAGAATGGTACTTTTTTCCTTGATTCTTTATCAATAGTCACCAATAAAATTAACATTTCTGCTGCTGTGTCACATTTTTGTTGATAGTAGAATCAATTTGTTATTCCTTATAAGTCTTGGTCACAAGAATCTTCTTTTACTCTAGCAGTCAGATTCAAATGTATTGAGAAAATAAGAATGTCTAACCACTAGAACTTTTTTCATTCCGTTACTAAAAACTTCAAGCTTTCATGTTCAACAAGGAATTATTTGGTCTATGGAATAATCAACCACCAAACTAACGAGCAGTTATCAAGCCCTTATTATGCACTAAACACTACCAGTAAATAAGGATACAAATACAATCAAATAGACCTTACCCTCAAGAAGCTTATATTCCATAGAGACAATATGAACCTATAAATATATTCAAAATATAGACAAAGTGATTTTCCCCTTTTGGGGAGGGAAATACTAGTTGCTGCAGGGAATCAAAAGCCAAACAGAGAATTTTTTATTTGATTCTACTTGGTGTTTGGTGAATCTGTTATTTTGGAACATCACTTTGGCAGCTGTATGGTAGATCGACTGGAGAGAAGAGACACTTAAAGCGGTTGAACAAATTAAGGGACATTAGTCTAGTCATGGAGTGAGGAATGCTGAAGGAAGGAAATAGCTCTGTGAGTAGGGAGAAATTCCATGGAGGTAAAATCAGCAAGACCTGGCAACTGACTGGATAGGAGATGAGGGAATGAGGAAGTGAGATGACTCCTACTTTTCCTACCTTTGTGAAGAGAGTTGTAGACTAGTAGATTATGATGAGGAATGTTGACTCTGCTGCATTCCGTCCCTCCCTTCAGTCTTTGTACATTAAAAACTACTCTGGAAACATCAGTGACAGGGGAAACATGGTCCCTGAACTTTGTGAAAAACCCCAGAAAAATACAGGTGATAAACTCTAGCATGGAAAAAATGCATAGGAATACAGGCAACCAAACTAGGAAATGTAATCGAGACAAATCTATAAAAAGAAATTACTGTTTTGTTACTATGGAACACTCGTCTATAGAAATTATCAAAGAACAGTCATTAGAAGGAGAAAATCCAAGAGGAATTGGCTTCAGCAATTTTGGCCTAAGGCACAACTCAATCAAGGCTGCCAGTATATAGACTAGTAAAACTTCTAGGCATTCATGTAGAAAACATCTAACAATTCTGCTTTTCTGTTCAGTTAAAAAAAAAAAAAGCCAACCTGAAAAGACACCATAAAAGCTATCTTGGCAAATATGTCAAGCCTGTGTTCCACTAGATACTCTGAAGCAACTTTCCAAAAGAGCAAAGTCTGTTCTTAGGCCAAATCTTCAAACATGTCAAGATCATCAACTTTTATTTAAAAAAAAATAACTACTTAAAAATGCTTTTCTCTGTCTCTACCTCCACGTAACTCTGCTCCCACACAACCCAAGTTCCCACAATTTTCCTCTAACTTTTATTAGCTAATCATATGATCATAAATCTCTAGTTGCAAATGACCTCAGATGCCATCCACTTCAATCTAAAGACTAACCTAAAATTTTGCCTAAAATATTCTAGGAGTTTGACGGCTGTTCCTCTTTTCATTCTCTTGTCACTGTAATTCTAATTCATTCCCTCCACATCCAAATAGCAAATACTTTTATTTGTATATTTGGCAATAAGATGTGTACACCTTAGGAACATAAAAACACAATCAGGGATTTGGAACTGGAAGCAACCGTAGAGGCCATCTAGTCCAACCTCTTCCTTTTAGAGGTGGTGACACTGAGGCCCAGAGATGTTAAATGACTGCCCAAGATTATGGAGGCTATAAGTAATGAAGGAAGTATTTCAACCCAGGTCCCCTAACTCCAAAGCCAGTGTTTTGTTTAGAATGCAGTTATTTAGAACTTAGAATTAGTTTCCCTATAGAAATGGTGATCAGTGAGCCCATAAACCGATTTAGCCATGACAGTTAAACCAGGGTTCTTAATCTTTTTCTGTGTGTCACAGATCCTTTTGGCAGGTGGGTGAAGCTTATGAAAAACCAGAAAAAATGTTTTTAAATGCACAGCATGAAATATATAAGATTATATAATAAAACAATTATATTGAAGTGAGGTTATCAAAATAATTTAAAAAAAAAACAAGTTTACGGACTCCAGGTTAGGAATCCCTGATAAAAGAATACAAATTCCATGAGTAAAGGGATTGTGCCTCATCTAAACTTTGTATCACTGCCACCACCCCGACCCCAAAATCATTTTACATTTATTTTGAACATATTTCATATATACTTATATATTTATAGGTTGTCTCCCCTATAGAATGCAAGCTGCTTGAAAGCAAGAGCAGTTTCCTTTGTTTTGAAGTAACTTTCTAGAGCAGTACCTGGCACAAAATAGGCATTCGTTTCCACAAGATTGAGCTACAAATTTTCTCCCTGTCTTTCCCCTACCCACCACCCCAAAACAGCAATCCCACTGTATACCCCCTCCCCCAATCTGCTCTCTCCTATATCCTCCCCCATTCCCCCTCCGACTTTCCAGTAGGGCAAGATGGATCTCTACACCACAGTGCCTGTATATCTTCTTTCCCAGTTGCATGTAATAATTAATAATAATAATAATATATGTATACATCATTTTTAAACATTTAATTTTAAAACTTTGAATTCCATATTCTTTCTCTTCCTCCCTCATCATCCACCCTTACTGGGAACACAGACAATTCAACAGATGTTGTACACATGTAGCTACGCAAACTATTTCCATAGTGGATATATTGTGAAAGACTGACTATATTTCCCTGCCTCCTATACCAAACCCCACTTGTTCTATTCTCTACTTTGATCTTATCCCTTTTGAAAAGTGTGTGCTTCTAACTTCCCTCCCCCCCGCAACAGTCACTCCCCTCTATCATTCCCCCTTCTCATCCCTTTCCCCCTACTCACCTGTAGGGTGAGATACCCTATTTAGTGTGTATGTCATTGCCTCTATAAGCCAAATTCAATGGGAGTCAGGTTGACCTATTCCCTTTTGCCTTTCTGTTCTTCCCCTCCATTATAAGAGATTTCCCTTACTTCTTGCATATGAGATAGTTTACCCCATTCTGTCTCTCCCCATCTCCTCTCCTTATATTCCTCTCTCACCTCTCAATTTTACCTTTTAAGTATCATCCCTTCCTATTCAATTGGTCCTGTACCCTCTATGTATACCTGTACACATATATACACATACCTTCACACGTATTCATATGCCCATATACCCTCCTATATAGACATATATATATATATACATACATACACACACACACACACACACACACACATATATATATATACACATTTATATTCCCTTCAAGTATTCTCAAACTGACAAAAGTTTCATAAGTTACAGTTATCATTTTTCCATGTAGGAATATAAGTAGTTCAGCTTTGATAAGTTCCTTATGATTTCTTTTCCCTGTTTCCCTTCTCATGCTTCTCTTGCTTCTTGTATCTGAATGTCAAATTTTCTATTCAATTCTGGTTTTTTCATCAAGAAGGCTTGAAAGTCCTGTATTTCAATGAATGACCATATCTGCCCCTGAAAAATGATACTCACTTTTGCTGGGTAGGTGATTCTTGGTTTTAATCCCAACTCCTTTGACATTCAGAATATCATATTCCAAGCCCTTTGATCCCTAAGTGTAGAAGCTGCCAGGTCTTGTGTTATCCTCATTGTGTTTCCACAATATTCAAATTATTTCTTCTTGGCTGCTTGTTATATTTTCTCCTTGATCTGGGAATTCTGGAACCTGGCTATAACATTCCTAGGAATTTTATTTTTGGGATCTTTTTCAAGAGATAATCGGTGGGTTCTTTCAACTTCTATTTTGCCCTCTGATTCTGAAACGTCAGGGGATTTTCCTTGAGAATTTCTTGAAGGATGATTTCTAGGTTCTTTCTTTGACCATGGCTTTCAGGTAATCCAATAATTTAAAAATTCTCTCTCCTGGATCTATTTTCCAGGTCAGTGGTTTTTCCAATGAGATATTTCACACTGCCTTCTATTTTTTCATTTGTTTGGATCTGTTTAATAGTATCTTGATTTCTCATAAAGTCATTAGCTTCCATTTGCTCCAATCTAATTCTAAAGGAATGATTCTCTTCAGTGAGCTTTTGAGATTCTTTTTCCATCTGGCAAATTTGTTTTTTTAAGACATTCTTCTCCTCATTGGCTTTTTGAGCCTCTTTTGCCATTTGAGTTAGTCTATTTTTTAAGGTATTATTTTCTTCAGTCAGGTTGTTGACTCTCTTTTAATGATTTTCCTCTATCATTCTCATTTCCCTTCCCAATTTTTCCTCCACTTCTCTTATTTGGTTTTCAAAATCCTTCTTAAGCTCCCCTATGGCCTGTCACCAATTCATATTTTCCTTGGAAGCTTTTGGTGCAAGAGTTCTGACTTCTTTGTCTTCCTGCTGTTCCAGGCTTTGATCCATTTTGTCCTCCCCAAAAGGAATCTGAAGTTGGATTGCCATGCTTGCTTTGCTTCCTTTGCTTGCTCATGTTGCCACTCAATTACTTGAATTTTGAGCTTTTTGCCACAGTAGAACTTTGCTTCCAGAGAAGAGAGCTTTGTCCCAAATTGCTGGGGTTTTCTTAGTTTCCAGAGCTATTAGTTGGCTGCCCTCTCTTACACCTCCACAGGCTCTGGCTCACTGGTCACACAACACAGGACCTCCAAACTAGACAGCAATCCAGATCCAAGCAGGTTAAAGCCAGAGTGATTACCCCTCAGAATGGTTGCTTGGCCCCCTACAATCTGTAGGCCAGGAGCTCTGAAGTAGCTATGTGGCGGTGGCTGCCATGCCTTAGCCAATTCTCCCTCTGGGGGGAGGGGGGGGGGGGCAAAAGCCAGATTGCACTCCCAGACTCCCTGTTCCCAAAGTATACACAGACCACTCACTTTGTCTTTGGCATTTATGGGTTGATAATTCTAGAAACCGCCACAGCTGCTTGTGATCTACCCTTGCTACATCCCTCTAGCCAGGGCTGGTCAGGCTGCCCTGAGCTAAAACTGCAGGCTTATGCAGGGCTGGGCTCTGCTCCCAACGCAATGCTATGGACCCTTCCTGCCAGCCTGCCAGGCTGTCTTCAGCATGAGATTTGTTTCTTTCTCTGACTTTGTGAGTTCTTTAGCCTTAAAGTTTGTTTAGAGTAATTTTTATAGGTATTTGAGGTGGTTATGGGGAGAGCACAGGGAGTTTTCCTCCTCCTACACCGCCATCTTGACTCTCCCAATACCTCACATTTATAATTTGTAAACTATTTTCTATTTACCTTGCAATGACCCAGTGAGGAATAGTGTAAATATTGTCCTCTGAAACTGACAGCTCAGAGTTGTTCAGTGACTTATACAGTCATACAGATACTAAGTAGTAAAGTTGGAACTCAAAGCTAGGTCTACCGACTTCAAATGCACTTCTCTATCCTGTAAAGTATACTAAAATGGATAATTCATTTCTAATCCAGTATACAATAATTCCATATCAAAAGAATTTATGATTTCAGTCTTTTTGAATAAATGAAAAGAAATTTATTAGGAGCTTACTATGAGTCAAGTACAGGCTAAGCAATGGGGAGACAAGCAGAAAAAAAAATCAAACTGTCCACTCTTTAAGAACTCACACCTTTATCGGGGGAGACAACAAATAAAAGAAAGTTGAGCAGAGGTCTAGATGGAAAATCAAAGAAGGCCTAAAGATTCAGTAGGGGAACATATGTCAAAACCCAGTGGTCTTTAGAGTATATCAATAGGTCAGATAACAGGCAGTAAGGGTCCAGAGGACAGAGAGGCAGGTCAAATGGAAAAGAAAGAATGTGTTAACAAAAGGAATATATTATTTTACAAACCAAATAATTGTACAAGTAATTTGAGTTTTTGATGCAAAGATTTATGCAGAAGATGATTTATTTCATTTCACTTTTAAAAAGTGTAATGAGAGGGGTCGGAGTCAAGATGGCAGAGTAGAAACAGGACTTCCTCGCAGCTCCAGCTCCCACCTCCCCCAATACATGTAAAAAATGACTCTAGACAAATTATGGAGCTATAGAACCCACAAAATGACACAGAGTAACTAACCTCCCACTGAGGACAGACTGGCAAGAAGTGGCCAGTGAAGTGTTCTGGGAACTGACCCAGCCACACCCAAGCTGGAGGTTTTAGCCCCAAGGTGGGCCTGACCAGCTGCTGGCTAGAGGGACTTCAGATCACTAGCAGCTGTGGCACTTTCCAGAATTGTCAACCCATAGATGCTAAGGAGATAGTGAGAGGTCAGTGCAGTGTGCACTTTAGGACCTGGGAATTCAAAGTGCAATCCGACCTTTGCCCCCGGGGCAAGAAGAGGCTGAGGTGTCCTTGTGGCTGCGGCCATGTGGCAGCTTCACCTCCTGGCCTGCATGGTTTAAGGTGACCAATCTATCAGTCTGGGGGGTAATTGCTCTTGCTTTAACCTGCCTGGATCTGGATTGCTGTCTAGGGTGGAGGTCCTGGGGTGTGTGACCAGAGTGGGTAGAGGCTTCGGAGGGCACCCAACTAATAACTTTGGCAGCTGCGAAAACCACAGCATTTGGGATAAAGCTCCCATTTCTGGTAGCAGAGTTCTACTGTGGCAAAAAGTCCAAAAGTCAAGCAATTGAGGGGCAACATGAGCAGGCAAAGGAAGCAAAGCACACAGAGCAACCCAACTTTACACTCATATTATGGGGATGAAAATGATCAAAGCATGAAACAGGAGGAAGACAGCAAAGTCAGAACTACTGCACCAAAAGCTTCCAAGGAAAGAGTAAGCTGCTTACAGGCCCTAGAGAAACTTAAGAAGGATTTTGAAAAGCAAATAAGAGAAGTGGAGGAAAAATTGGAAAGAGAAATGAGAACCATGCAAGAAAATTATGAAATGAGAGTCAACAGCCTGACTGAAAAACACCTTAAAAACAGACTAACTCAGATGGCAAAAAAGGCTCAAAAAGGCAAAGAGGAGAAGAATGCCTTAAAAAGCCGAATTTTCCAAATGGAAAAATAATCTCAAAAGCTCACTGAAGAGAATCATTCCTTCAGAATTAGACTGGAGCAAATAGAAGCTAATGACTTTATGAGAAATCAAGGTATTATTAAACAGATCCAAACAAATGAAAAAATAGAAGGCAATGTGAAATATCTCATTGGAAAAACTACTGACCTGGAAAATAGATGCAGGAGAGAGAATTTTTAAATTATTGGACTACCTGAAAGCCATGATCAAAAAAAGAACCTAGAAATAATCCTTCAAGAAATTCTCAAGGAAAATTGCCCTGATATTTTAGAACTAGAGGGCAAAATAGAGGTTGAAATAGTCCAGCGATCATCTCTTGAAAAAGATCCCCAAAAGAAAACTCCTAGGAATATTATAGCCAGGTTCTGGAGTTCCCAAACGAAGGAGAAAATATTACAAGCTGCCAGGAAGAAACAATTTGAATATTGTGGAAACACAATCAGGATAACTCAGGACCTGGCAGCTTCCACATTGAGGGATTAAAGGGCTTGGAATATGATATTCCAGAGGTCAAAGGAGCTGGGATTAAAACCAATAATCACCTACCCATCAAAACTGAGTATCATGTTCCAGGGGAAAATATGGTCATTCAGTGGAATAGAAGACTTTCAAGCATTCTTGATGAAAAAAACAGAGTTGAATAGAAAATTTGACATCCAGATACAAGAAGCAAGAGAAGTCTGAATAAGGAAACATGGAAAAGAAATCATAAGGAACTTATCAAAGCTGAACTACTTATATTCCTACATGGAAAAATAATAATTGTAACTTATGAAACTTTTCTCAGTATGAGAATAGCTGAAGGGAACAGAAATGTATATAATTGTGTAAGTGTGTATATATATATGTGTGTGTGTATATGTATATACATCATATATGTGTCTATATCATATATGTGTCTATATAGGAGGTCTATATATGTGCATATGAATACATGCGTGACTATGTGTATATATGTTTACAGGTATACATAGAGGGCACAGGACCAATTGAATAGGAAGGGATGATACTTAAAATGTGAAAATAAGAGGGGAGAGAGGAATATAATGAGAGGAGATGGGGAGAAACAGAATGGGGCAAATTATCTCATATAGAACAGGCAAGGAAAAATTGTTACAATGGAAGGGAGGCACAGGAAGGCAAAAGTGAATGAGTCAACCTTATTCTCACTGAATTTGGCTTAGGGAGGGAATGACATACTAAATAGGATATCTCACACTACAGGAGAATACAGGGGAAGGGGAAGAGAGAGGGCATAATGGAAGGGAGGGCAGGCTGGGGGGAGGGAAGTTGTAAGCACCCACTTTTGAAAAGGGAAAGGATCAAAGAAGAGAATAGAACAAGTAGGGGGTGGTATAGGATAAAGGGAAATATAGTCAGTCTTCCACAATAGATCCACTATGGAAATGTTTTGCATAAATACTCATGTACAACCTATATTGAATTGCTTATCTTTCCAGTGAAGGTGGGTAACAAGGGAGGAAGGGAAAGAATCTGGAATCCAAAGATTTAAAATCAAATGTTTAAATATATGTATATATATATATATATATATATATATTATTATTAATATTTTACATGTCACTGGGAAATGAGATATATTGGCACTGGGGCATAGAGATCCACCATGCCCCCCCCCAAAATAAAATAAAATAAGAGATCCACCATGCCCTACTGTAAAATCAAAGGGGGGAAAGGGGAATATAAGGGAGAGAACAGATTGGGGGAAGGGATATTCAGTGGGAACACTATTTTGGGGTGGTGGTAGTGAAAATTGGGGAGAAAATTTGTAACTCAAAATCTTGTGGAAATGAATGATGTAAACTAAAAAAATATATAAAAGAGAGAAACAAGTGTAATGAATCCATCATATCAAGTAAAACATTAATTAAAATAATTGGCTCAGTTCAACCACTCAAGGCTACAACTTGGAAATGTACACAGTACTGTCTTTAGAAAAGCATCTTTTTGATTCACTTGTCCTCCAAGACAGCTCAATTTTATTCAAAGAACAGTTTTTTCACTGTAAAGCTAAACAGCCTTTCATAGATACTTAGAGTAAACACTTTATGTAAGTCTGGAAGTGTAATCTAGTATAAAAGCTTTTCCTCCCATATGTTTAAAAAAATTTTCTCCCACACTGGGAGATGTGTTCTGAAAATCAGAGTTGGGTTTATTCGGATAATTGGGTTTGTTTAGGTGAATTTCACAAATCTAGAAGTGCCTATTGGTCTATTGGTCTATACATATTTGAGCTGCGCCCAGAAAACTGATCATCTAGTCTGAGATTAATTATGTTGGCCTGGGAGTTACCAAGAACATTTGTTTTCATGCTCTGGGGAAGCCACGCTAAGTACAATTCCTCCCCTTCTGAATTAGATATGAAATCTACCTGAAACTACCTAGACTTTACTCAGACCTCCCATGCTCAACTTTGTCCCTCTCCAAAATGACAGTTCAGTAGTAAGCCTAAGATGTTCCATCTGGCAGAATGAGGAATAGATCAAAACCAAGAAGGAAAAGGATGTTGTATTCTTTTTATTAAAAAAAAATATATTTATTTTTAGTTGTTAGCATTCACTTCTGTAAGATTATGAGTTCCAAATTTTCTCCCCATCTCCACATTCCCCTCCACAAGACAGCATGTGATATGTAATGAGGAATTAGAATCAATGGGAGAAACTATGGGAAAGTAGAAACAGAGAGCAAGACAGTGAGCACAAATAATATGCTTTGATCTGCATTCAGACTCTATAATTCTTTTTTTCTGGATGTGGATGGCATTTTCCATCATGAGTCTTTTGGAATTATATTAGACTCTTGCATTGCTAAGAAGAGATATAAATCTATCAAAGTTAGTTATAACACAAAGTGGCTGTAACTATGTACAATGTTTTTGTTCTGCTCATCTCACTCAGCATCAGTTCATGTAAGTCTTTCTAGGTTTTTCTGAAGTCTGCCTGCTCATCATTTCTTATAGCACAATAGTATTCCATTACGTTCATATAGGACAACTTGTTCAGCCATTCACCAACTGATGGGCATCCCCTAAATCTCCAATTCTTTGCCACCACAAAAAGAGTCTCTATAAATACTTTTGTACATGTGGGTTCTTTTCCCATTTTTATAATCTCTTTAGGATAAATGCTATTGCTGGGTCAAACTATGCTGGGCATAGTTCCAAATTTCTCTCCAAAATGGTTGGATCAGTTCACAACTCCACCAACAGTGCATTAGTGTTACAATTTCCCACATCTTCTCCAGCATTTATAATTTTCCTGTTTCATCATGTTAGCCAATCTGATAGGTGTGATGTGATACCTCAGAGTTGTTCTGATTTGCATTTTTCTAATCAATAGTGAATTAGAGCATTTTTCCATATGATTATAGATAGCTTTTATTTCTTCATCTGAAAACTGCCTGTTCACATCCTTTGCCCATTTGTCAGGTGGGGAATGACTTGTATTCTTATATATCTGACCCAGTTCTCTATATATTTTAGAGATGAGGCCTTTATCAGAGACACTGGTTGTAAAAATTCTTTTCCAGTATTCTGCTTCCCTCCTAATCTTGATTGTATTGGCTCTGGTTGTGCAAAAACTTTTCAATTTAATGTAATCAAAATTATCCATTTTGCATTTTATAATGTTCTCTATCTCTTACTTGGACATAAATTCTTCCATTCTCCATAAGTCTGACAGGTAACCTATTCCTTCTTTTTCCAGTTTTCTGATAGTATCAGACTTTATATCTAAATCATGTACTCATTTTGACTTTATGTTGGTATATGGTATAAGATATTGGCCTGTGTCCAGTTTCTGCCTTACTATTTTCCAGTTTTTCCAACAGTTTTTGTCAAATAGTTCTTGTCCCAGAAGCTGGGGTCTTTGGGTTTATCAAACAGTAGTAGATTACTATAGTCATTGACTACTCTGTCTTGTGTACCTAACCTATTCCACCTATCTACCACCCTATTTCTTAGCCAGTACCAAGTAGTTTTGATGACTGATGCTTTATAATACAATTTGAGATCTGGTATGGCTAGGCCACCTTCCCTTGCATTTCTTTTCATTGATTCCCTTGATATTCTGGAGCTTTTGTTAGGATGTTGTATTCTGAGACTGAAAACTGTGGGAGAAGAACTTTGTCATTTCATTGTGCTACTGCTCTGTCTTTCACAGAGGGAGACAGAATTAGGAAGCAGAAATAAAATCTTGTTTACAATCTTTGTACCCATATGATGCCAAAAGAAGCAGCTGGTTTGTTTGTGCACTGGCCTTTGTCCTGATTAAAATATTAAGTAAGAACTTAGATGGAAACTATAGATGATATGCTCATCAAATTTGCAGATGATAGAAGATGATACAAAGATGAAAAAGCAGTAGCATACCGGAGGAGAGAAATCAGGATCCAAAAAGGAACTCAGAATAATGGGCCAAATCTAACACGACGCAATTTCAGAGATAAATGGAAAAGTATCTAGGTGGGGGAAAAAACAACCAAACAAAAAAAAGCATAATATGGCTATGTCTTAAACTGCATTAATAGGAAAATCATAACTAGGGTAGGGGTGACTGGGTTCTTTCCCTAGGGCACAAAATTTTAAATGGTAGAGATAACATGCTTCCTCCTCCTCCTCCTCCTCCTCCTCCTCCTCCTCCCAGCAGCTTCACTCTTGATGATATCTTCCCCTACTGGTCCCACCCTTGATAACAACAGCCTCTTCACAATGCCACTAACACTCCTTGGCAACAGATGCCCTAGCATCCCTGTTTTGGTTGGTCCTCGGTAGCATGACAACTTTGAATTATGTTGCAACATGCTTCTTCCCCCTGATGACCACATGCTAGGTAAGCTTCCCCAGACCCACATCTTGTACCATTCCCCTTACTCCAGACCCCCAAAGCCCAAGTTACTGTTATGGTTCTGATTAAGAGAGTTACAGGGTCTATTCACAGAAAATGATAGAGTTCCCCTGGGTTCTTCACTAGTTACAATACATTTGGAAAAGTGCACTCTTTACTCTGAGTGTCACATTTTAAGAGGGTCATTGACTAACCTGAGAGAAACCACAGGAGAACAACCAAGATGTCATTTAGCCCTGAGAAAAGACTCGATGAGTGATGAGGGGGGAGGAAAGAAATGATAGATACTTTCCTATATTTGAAGGAATGTTAAGTGAAAAACAATTGGACTTATTCTGTGTAGTTATGAAAAGCAATAGAAACAATGATAGAAGTTTCAGGAAGGTAGATGTTAACTCAATGGTTAACAGACTGGTCCAAAATCAGAATGGATAGCTTTGTAAAGTAGTGAGTTCCTCATAAGAAGTAGGGACATTATAAATGCATTTGGTAATTTCAAAATTCTCATCTAATATTCTATAATTTGACTTCAGATTTAGATTAAGATCAAGATAAGGGAAAAAGTAGCCTAAGTAATCATCTAGATTAATATTTCTAAATATACTTACAATATATTTATATTTATAAAATAATTTTTTATGAAAATACTTATATTTATACAAATTTATAATTTTATTTATATTTTTATGAAATCCTGATATGAAACCCCTTGTATCTGTTTTCCCAACTGGAATGCTAGAAATGTTTCAGCTAATTGATATGTTCATTAATTACAGGTTATACAATAGTTTGAAACAGTCCTTTTGTTCTATTTTACCATGAGACAGCATCACAGACTTATTTTCAATTTGAAGATTTTTTTTCAAACAAATGTTAATATTCCTGAGGAGTTTTGGGGAGATTTTGTACATGTGAGGACCGAGCCTGGAGTTTTAGCTATTTAGAATTTGGAGTCTTAGAGGTAACATCAATTTACACCCCTACGATCCTAGCAGAAACAACAGAAATACTAATACTAAAAAAAGAAAAAAATCAGTCAAAAACTTTACTTTTGCCACTTGAGAAATTAGAACTTCCTAATCTAAATCAAAATGCTTCATTTTAAACACCTAAAAATGTCTGGTTTGGTTATAGTTAAGTTGCAGACTTTTAGAAATATTGTACACACAAACACACACATGTATGTATCCATTTGCTTACATGGGTATATATTCTGTCCAGTTCTTTGAGACCCCATTTGGAGTTTTCTTGCCAAATTCTTTTGCTATTTATTTCTTCAGTTCATTTTTTACAGATGAGAACTGAGGCAAACACAGTTAAGTCACTTGCCCAGGTTTACAATTCTAGTAAATATCTGAGGACAGATTTGAACTCAGGAAGATGAGTCTTCCTGATTTCAGGGCTGGCACTCTAGCTACTGCACCACCTAGCTACACACACACACACACACACACACATGTATGTATCCATTTGCTTACATGGGTATATGTATGTGTATACATGTATACATGAAAACCCACTTCTATTATCATTAGTACTTGGCATTTTCTGTTTCCTTCTGGAATTAATTTGATTGTCTCATTGTCCTCTCCACTATTCCCAATAAAAATAAAAAGTCTTGGCTGTGGAGGGGAGGAGGGTATATTCTTAGATGATACTAAATGAGGGCAAAGCACAGGAATCCTAAAAAAAATATTTTATACATATATACACACAGGTATGTGTCTATAAATATGTGTGTGTGTGTGTGTGTGTATAGCCACATTGAGAACCTTGAGTCATAAATAGCGGAGATGCTCATAATTCTCTATTAAATAAAAATTGTTTATTCGCACTGAAAGGCATAAACAACGAGGTACAAAACTGATGCCTCAGTAATTACGATTTTGGATCATTCATTATGAAACCAATGTAGGGTCTCTCTGAATCCTAAGGGCTTAAGATCCACATCGTGGAAGTGATTTGGGGTCCTACTCACTCACGGATTCTCAATTTTCAGAGTGCCCCCTGCTGTCACAAGCCAGGACAGCCTACAAGGGAGACAACATTAACTTGCTACATTTACCAAATAGTCTAATTGTCTCTCCCTTTAATGCATACATCCTTTCTGGCAAAGGAATAATTGTTCAAAAGGCGATATATGTTTTAAAAAATAGAAAAATGGTACATGCAAATAAACTTAATATATACACTAATATAAAAAAAATGTAAAACTGTAAAACTAATAGCCAGCATACACACACACAGTGTTTTTAAGTTCACAAAGTACTTTACCATTATCATTACATTTGATCCTCATAGCAGCACCACCTACTACGGTGGTAGCTGCTATTATTATCCCCACTTTACAAGTAAGGAAACTGAGGCAGGAAGTAGTTAAATGACTTTCTTAAGGTCACACAGTAAGTATCTGAGTTCCAAGTAAATCTTCCTGATTCCAGGTCCTTTGTTCTCTCTATTGTGCCACCTAGTTGCCTAAATAAAATTAGAATTGTGGCTGGCAAAAGAAAAAAAAAATCCAATCTTCAAGTAAAAGCACTTCCATGCTGAAATGTGAATTAGTTGGACAATTCATCTTCTGGACAAAGTTAGTGCCTTACTAATGGGCCATAAAGAGCAGATGACGGATCAGCAGATTCTCTGTCAGGCATCTATTTCCAGGAAATACAGTAAGCTGCAAACACAGTATTTAGACACAGATTTTTGAAGTCAGAATGCTTAGTGGGCAGCATAACTTAAAAAGTTATTCAGTGAAGATGTATTTGGTACTATTCATTTCATTTCACAAACCCCACAGAGTCAAAGGGTAACATTGGAAAAGTCAATGAAAGCATATGTAAGTAAAGACTAGAAAGAAGGCAAGATTTAGTAAATTCAAAAGGCAAGTTATTGTTAATTAAAAGGCACTGCACAGAGGTACAATTAAATAATCTTTCTG
Source organism: Petaurus breviceps papuanus (assembly GCF_028583685.1). Classification (NCBI taxonomy): domain Eukaryota; kingdom Metazoa; phylum Chordata; class Mammalia; order Diprotodontia; family Petauridae; genus Petaurus; species Petaurus breviceps. Next base: position 66,865,697 of record NW_027186304.1, on the reverse strand, counting down.
AGAAATGTGCTGTATTACTTACTGGTTTTGCTTTGTATCAGTTCATTTGCTTTCCTAAGGGCTATATTTTCCTAAAGATGGAAAGGGTCACACGTGGTACATAGTATAGTGGGAAAATAAAAACTATACTAGGCTGGTTGGAAGAAAGAAAAGATGAAGAAACCTTGGAAAAATTCATGACACAAAAAAAGGGAAAGTTTTAAAAAGGTACAGTACAGGCTAAAAAGGACCTTCTTACTTCCACGCTATTAATATCCCTATGGCTCACTCACTGGCTCTTTGACTCTCATATTTGGGTTCTATAGTCCCATAAGCCACCACTGAAGCCTATCAATAAAATACAGACATTTTAACTAACTGATGGAAGAATTCAAAGAAGAGATTTCCTATTTAATTATTCAAGCCAAAGGATATAATTTCTTCCAAAGAAGAAAATTTATCCATTGTTGATAAATAATGTTAAAAATTATGTTTATGGTATTCTAAAGTTTGCAGAGCAGATATAGAGAACTACCTTGGAGATTCATAACAATTCTCTGAGATCAATATGTCAGATATTATTCCCATTTTACAGAAAAGGAAACTGAGGCTCAAAGATGGTAAGGGGCATGTGTAGAGTCCCCAGATACTAAGTAAGGATTTAAACCCATGTCTTTCTTATTTTAAGCCCAGCTTTCTCTCCACTAGGCAAGCCTCTCAGGAAAATAAAACAAACTCCCTCCCACCCTCATTTAGCAACTTTAGCTTCAGAAACTTCAGAATCCAAGAAAAATAATCTGGTATAGATAGCTTTCTTGGTCAGGGCAATAGAATTTTTGCCAGTTACTCCTTCCTTCTGAGAGAAACAGATTAAACCTTTTAAAAAGGTTCTTCAAAGGTCTAAAATGTAAGGATGTAATCAAGATGTCAGGTGTACAATGCATGCTCCCACCCTCTAGACTACCAAGGGTTGGATAGTGAGTGCTTTTTTTCACTAATGCAATAGCTACTTAGTGCCATTTACTCCTATTACAGAATATTTCAGGGACATTAATTTAAAAGCCTTCCATAAAATTCAACCTACAAACCAGTTGTGTGGGTTGGTGAAGAAAACAACCCACATCATGTTCTGTTCCTTATAAGTGGAATTTAAAGCCCCCTCTTCATTAAGAATCTGACATCTGCAGTGGTATTAGAACATATTACCCAAAATGAAAGCATTGGCTTGGCAAAGATCAGGAGGAGCCATTCAAGAAGAATGTACTCTAACACCTGAAATTTAAATCATCCTGTGATCTGACTTTCAACATAATGTAAAAGACAACCTAGGAATTTTCATTAAGGTGAGTTACTATTTTTCAAATCATATTCAACTTTATTTTTTAATTAATTGATTGATTTTTAGTTTTCAACATTCATTTCCACAAGATTGAGTTACAATTTTTTCTCCCCATCTTCCCCCTAGCCCCACCCCAAAATAGCAAGCCTACTGAATACCCCTTCCCCCAATCTCTTATATCCCAGTTGCATGTAAAAAACAAAAATTTTTTTAAACATTAGTTTTTAAAACTTTTGAGTTCCAGATTTTTTTCTCTTCTTCCCTCCTTACCTGCCCCCACTGGGAAGATAAGCAATTCAATATAGGTTGTACATATGTAGTTACCCAAATAATTTCCATAGCAGTTATACTGTGAAAGACTAACTCTATATTTCCCTCCACTTATTCTATACTCTCCTTTGGCCCTGTCCCTTTTGAAAAATGTTTGCTTCTAACTACCCTCTCCCCTAGTCTGCCCTCCCTTCTATCATCCCCCCTCTTATCCCCTACCCCCTAATTTCCTGTAGGGTAAGATACCCAACTGAGGGTTTATGTTATTCCCTCCTTAAGCCACATTCAATGAAAATAAGGTTGTCCCATTCCCTTTCAACTTCCTGCCATTCCCTTTCAACTTCCTGCTCTTCTCGGCCATTGTAACAGTTTTCTCTTGCCTCTTTTATGAGATAATTTACCCTAATCTATCTCTCCCTTTCTCCTTCTCCCAATAAATTCCTCTCTCACCTCTTAATTTTATTTTTTAGATATCATCTCTTCATATTCAACTCATCCTGTGTCCTCTGTTTACATGAACATACATATGTCCACTCACATATATATTTATATATACATATACTCTCCTATACATATATATGTATGTAGACATATATACATATACCTACCTATTCCCTTCAACTATCCTCATACTGAGTAAAGTCTTACAAGTTACAATTATTGTTTTTCCATATAGGAATGTAAATAGTTCAACATTAATAAGTTCCTTATGATTTCTTTTTCCTGTTTATCTTCTCATGCTTCTCTTGTTTCTTATATGCGAAAGTCAAATTTTCTGTTCAGCTCTGGTTTTTTCATCAAGAACACTTGAAAATCCTCTATTTCATTGAATGACCATATTTCCCCCTGTAGAATTATACTCAGTTTTGCTAGGTAGGTGATTCTTGGTTTTAGTCCTAGTTCTTTTGACCTCTGGAATATCATATTCCAAGCCCCTTGATCCTTTAATGTAGAAGCTACTAGATCTTGTGTTATCCTGATTGTGTTTCCACAATACTCAAATTGTTTCTTCCTGACTGCTTGCAGTATTTTCTCCTTGACCTGGGAACTCTGGAATTTGGCTATAATATTCCTAGGAGTTTTCTTTTTGGGATCTTTTTCAAGAGGTGATCGGCGAATTCTTTCAATTTCTATTTTGCCTTCTGGTTCTAGAATATCAAGGCAATTTTGATTGATAATTTTTTGAAAGATGGTGTCTAGGCTCTTTTTTTGATAGTGGTTTTCATGTAGTCCAATAATTTTTAAATGATCTCTCCTGGATCTATTTTCCAAATCAGTGGTTTTTCCAGTGAGATATTTCACACTGTCTTCTGTTTTTTCATTTGTTTGGATCTGTTTTATAGTATCTTGATTTCCCATAAAGTCATTAGCTTCCAATTGCTACAATCTAATTTTGAAGGAGTTATTGCCTTCAGTGAGTTTTTGAAATTCCTTTTCCATCTGGCAAATTCTGCTTTTTAAGACAGTCTTCTCCTCACTGGCTTTTTGGGACTCTTTTACCATTTCAGTTAGTCTATTTTTTAAGGTGTTATTTTCTTCAGTGTATTTTTGGGTCTCCTTTAGCAGACAGTTGACTCGATTTTCATGATTTTCTTACATTATCCTCATTTCTCTTCCCAATTTTTCCTCCACTTCTCTTACTTGATTTTCAAAATCCTTCTTGAGCTCTTCCATGGCCTGTTAGAAGTTCATATTTTTCTTGGAAGCTTTTGATGCAGTTTTGACTTTGTTGTCTTCTTCAGGTTCCATGTTTTGGTCCTTTTTGTCTTCCCACAAAGTTACTGTGGTCTGATTGCACTTCATCTGTTTGTTCATCTTGCCAGCCAATGACTTGACTTTTGAGCTCTTTGCCACAGTAGAACTCTACTTCCAGAATGGAGAGAGCTTGGTCCCAAATCGCTGGGATTTTTGCAGATGCCAGAGCTATTAGGAAGGCACCCTCTCTACAGCCCCCATGAGCTTTGGCTCACTGGCCACACACCCCAGGACCACCACCCAAGACTGCGATCAAGATCCAAGCAGTTCAAAGCAAGAGCTATTACCCTCTGAATGGTCACTTGGTCCCCCTACGATCTGTAGGCCTCCTGAGGCAGCCAGCAGTGCAGCCACCATGCCTTTGCTGCTTCTTGTCCAGGGGCAGGGAACATGCTTTTCCTTCCCTGCCTTTTTCAACAGAGTTCCACACTGACCTTTTACTTTGTCTTTGGGGTTTATGGATTGAGAAGTCTGGAAACCACTACAGCTGCTTGTGATTCACTCTCCTGAAATTTATTCCAGCCATCGCTGGTCAGAGCTCCATGGGACTGGGACTGCATGGTTCCCATGGGACTCGCTCGGCTTCCAGCCTGGTATGACAGACACTTCCTATCGGCCTGCTGGGCTTCCTTCAGCAGGAGATTTGTTTCTCTCTGTCACTTTGTGGGTTCTGTAGCTCTAAAGTTTGTTTAGAGTCATTTTTTTACATTTATTGGAAATGATTGGAGCGGGAGCTCATGCCAAGTTTGTGCTTCTACTCCATCATCTTGGCTCCCTCCCCACAATCAACTTTAAAACTAATTTATAAGATCAAAGTGAAATCAGAGGAATTCCCCAACCCCACCCCCCATGTGTTTGTTATCACACATCTCTTATTTAGAGGGGGAAAATGCCTTAAGTAAAGTGAACATCTGTAAAAATGATCTTCAAATGTTAAGAAAGGGGATCCTAGAATACACTAGAGTAAGTTTTTAAGGACAATCATACCGTGATTTATATATAAAACACTGATCCTGCAACTACATTATATTGTGGGGGGGAGACAGTGTGGAGAGGCAAAGGAGCTTAGTGAATGAGAGGGCCAGCCTAAGAGCCAGAAGACCTTGCTTCAAGGTCTGCCTGTGACCCAGGCTGACTGTGTGACTAAGAATGAGGCATCTGACCTCTTAGTGTCCCAGTCAGCTCTCTAATCAGATAAGCTGTCAATGGGACTGGTGCATGTTGCTCACTAAGAGCTCCCTACACCAATGAAATCACAGGCCCATAAAAAAAAGCCAAACTCAAATAAAGCTCTTGGTAAATGACAGAAATTTATTTTATATCTTGAGACTCTTTTAATGTATTCATTTTCAGAGAGTTTTAGTTCCTTGTTCCTCTAATGATAGAAAACGTTCTAGTGACATAACTTTCGCTATGAGGAAATAAATACCAGATTAGAAATACTGAAGCTTTCATGCATTTGTTCATTATAAACATTACAACAATGTCACATCTTCAATTTGGAAGACATCTTTGAAACTCACAAAAACAAAAAAAAACCCAAAACTCATCATCCCCCAATTCTCCCTACTCCCCAACGTCATTCAATAAATTGTCCAGCTAGTCTATTCTGCTTCTGGATAATCTCTCATATCTCTTAGCGTCTCTCCTGTTAGGTGGTACAGTGGATAGAACAGTGAGACGAGTTAGGAAGACCTAAGTTCAAATCCAGCATTAGTCATGTACTAGATGTGTGAACCTAGGTAAGTCACTTAAGCATTGCCTGCTTTGGTTTCCTCAATTGTAAAATGGGGATAATAACAACACATATCTGGCAGTGTTGTGAGGATCAAATGATGTAATATTTGTAAAGTGCTTAGTCTAGTTCCTGGCATATAGTAGTAGCTTAATAAATGCTTATTCCCTTCCCTTCTCATCATGGTCTACTGTAACCTAACAACTTAACAACTTTATCTTCTGCAAAGACTCCTTCCCCCTCATCCGATCTGCAATACTGTTCATCTTTTTGATCAATAATAACATTTAAAAACACCAAACTATCTCTATTATTTTTCCTTATGCTCATTTAAGCTGCTCCACTGGATTTTATCTTCAGAATATCTGCCTTGGGTTCCCAGTGTCCTGACTGGTCACTGTACCACCTGATCCATTATTCCTGGAAAATTCCAGGCATCCTTCATTTCACTCTCTATTCCTCAGCAATCTCACCAGCTGTGGCATTTGTACCATCTCTCTTCTCTGCCCTCAGTCCTCTCTAGTTCTGCAACTATGACCAAATTAATTCAGCATTTGTTTCTAGAAAGGTGTATCATTCTATTCCCATTTGGTCTCACTTTCTAGACCAGAGTACCAGTCTCTGGACACTAGTTACCTATGTGTCCTTTCTCCCCCCTTTAGAACATAAGCTCCTTGAGAGCAGGGGCTCTATTTGCTTTTATATTTATATCCCAGTGTTTGGTACTAATAAATACTTAATAAATGCTCATTCATTCAATGACTACCATTGACTACCACATAGAGTCCAAACTCATTGGTCTAGTGGTAATGTGCCTTTACAGTCTAGCTCCAACACAATTTATTTACGGCTTTGGTTCAAAATATTCCCATATTCAGGGGTGGGGAACCTGCAACCTCAAGGCTACACATGGACCTTCTAGGTCCTTGGGTGTGGCCTTTTGACTGAGTCCAAGTTTTACAGAATCCTTTGAATTCTGTCAAAGGGCCATACTTGAGAACTTAGAGGCCACATCCCTATACATATACAATCTACATTCTAACTGCACAGGACAATCCACAATTCCCATAACACATTTCATACTTACCTACCTCCATACCTTTCATTGCATAATTCTCTAAACATGAAATTCCTGCCCACCATCCTACATCATTTGAAATTCTAGCCATTCTGTTACAGCCTAACTCAAATGTCACTTCCTCCAAAACCTTCCCCAATTCCCCACCTGTGAGCTTTATGAGGGCAGTCAATTTGCCTTCCTTTGTCTTCCTAGAGCATAGCACAGTGTTTAGTATACAATAAGCACTTAATAAATGCTGATTGCCTGACAGTGATGAATAGGAGCCACTGGAATTCACTGACCAAGGAAGTGCCATGATTAGAACAACAATCAACTTGGAAACTGAGTGGAAGATGAACTGAACTGGAAAGAGTCCTGAGGTGAGAAGACTAGTTAGAAGGCTGCTGCAATAGTGCAGTGAGAGAAGTAAACACATTAGATATATTTTGACTCTTTTTTTTGGCAGGGGGGAGGCAGGGCAATTGGGGTTAAGTAACTTGCCCAAGGTCACACAGCTAGTAAGTGTTAAGTGTCTGCATCTAGATTTGAACTCAGGTCCTCCTGACTCCAAAGCTGGTGCTCTATTCACTATGCCACCTAGCCACCCTGATTACATCTATTTTGGAGGTAGAAATGACAAGATTCGGCGAAGAATTAAATATTGGGGGAGACAAAGGTGACACAGAGGTTGAGGACCTCTGTGTATGGAGGATGGTGGTACTTGCAGGGAAGTTTGAAGAGGAAAGGGTTTGGGGAGAAAGATAATGAGAACATGATTGAGATTTCTATGGAACATACAAAACGTGATTCCAGGTTAAGTAGCTTGTCTGAGACACTAGGGCTGCATATAATAGATCTGGAAATCCTCTGGATATAGATGGTAAAGGAACCCTTGGTAGCTGATGAGGACACCATGTGGGATATCCTGGCCCACGGTGGACCTCTGAGAAACACCCATTGCTAATGGGAGTGAAACTGATGAAAAAACCATAAAGGTGCCTGAAAATGACTGGTGGACAATCCAATCAATCAAAAAGCCTTGAACGTGACTGTCAAGGATGTCACCGAAGTTATGAGCCTGGGTCACTGGGCGGATGGCATTGCCCTTGACAATAATATGATAGGTGGGAGGAGAATCCAGAGAAAGTAATAAATACCATGAAACCCTCGAAAGGAGAGAGAACCCAGGAGAAGTTGATTAATAGAATCAAATGATGCAGAAAGGGCAAGAAGAGTGAGTATCGAGAAAAGCTCATTCGATCTTTGGTGCCTTTGGAGGAGGCAATTTCATTTCACTAGGTGAATGAGAGTGAAAGGCAGACAGTAGAGTTTAGAAGAGACTGAGGACAGTAAGAGAGTCAGAGTGCAGATTTGTTCACAAGGGGCAGGAGAAATATAAGACAATGGCTAGGGGGAGAGCAGGATCAAGTGGGGTTGTTTATATTTGTTTACTTTTTGTCCCCTTTTAAAATGGTAGGGGCCTGTTTATAGAGAGCAAGGGAGAAATTGGGAATAAGAGAGGGGGAGTAGGGTTATAGTACGGGCAACCTATAGTTGGGGGACTATAGCAAAACTATAGTACGGGGAGTGGGTTAGGGAATAAGCATTTATGTAGGCCCTACTATGTGCCAGACACTGTGCTAAGTGCTTTGTAACTATTATCTCATTTGATCCTTATAGCAACCCTTCTAGATAGGTGCTATCAACCCCTTGTAACTACTGAGGAAACAAATAGGTTAAGTGACTTGCCTAGGGTCACACTGTCAGTGTTTAAGGCTGAATTTGAACTCAGGTCTTCCTGACTCCAGTCTGGGCACTCTACCTACTGTGCCATCCAAGTGTTTCTAGAAAAGATGAGAGTGTATACAGAGGGTGATGACTTTGGCAAGGAGAAGGGAGAAATCCAAGAAGAACCTTTAGCACATAAGAGCAGAACCCTTGTGACAAATTTTGAGAGGAAATGTGTCTAGACTCAGTATGAGCAAACACAGATGGGCTTCAATTAATGTCACTGGAGCAAAATTCCTGAATCAATGAAATCACAGATTCATTTAAGTATCTGAGTGTGATAAACTGCCATATGTAATATGTTATGCTAAGTGCTAGAAAATAATAAAATTAGACCGAAGGTAGAAATCGAAATTTAGGAGAAAAATATGTCTGGTCTGGGAAAGATCATGGCTTTCCTCGATCTCCCCAAACAGCCCTCCTCCCTTTTTTCCATAAGTGCTTCTTGTTATAGAGTACATATTAATTTCCTCTGGATCTTTGAGAGGAATGGTCTGGAATATTAACCTCAAGCTATACCTTTCCTTTGCTTAAGATTCCTTCAGATGTGACCTTAAATTATCCTGGAGTAGTAAGATTTGCAAGAGTTTGGAATTACTACATCAGTTTAGACATGGTTCTAAGCTAGAAACGCTTGTGTTAAATTAATTTTTAAAAACCCGTTTCTTGGTGAAGTACAGTAGCATCTGTTTTTCCTTTGGCAACTAACAGGTGCTCAGTACTTGTCAGATTGAACTGAAACAATGCTCAAAATTATCAATCAAAAAATATCTGGGGTAGAGGGAGGCTACTATGTGCCAGACACAAACACAGGACCTACTACTTAGCTTAAATTGAGATTTGGTATAGTAAAAGAATTGAGAGAACACTGTCAAATTATTAAAAAAAAAAAAAGATAAACTAGCAAGATAAATAATTCAGTGAAAACCTAAAGTGCTTTTTGCCTAGATATTTTAGGGTAGATAAAAGGAGTATTTACTTTTCTTTTATGACAATTAAAATAGTTTTTAAATAAAGTGATAGTATAATCAAATGAGAACAAGTAATAAAGCATGCATCAAGTTTCTTGAGAATTTTGTACTTCAGAATGGCAGTTTTTCTTTTCTTTCTTTTTTTGGGGGGAAGAGGAAAAGAAGGAGGACTGAACCTGTAATTTTATTACTACAATCCAATGAGGAAACTCCTCCCAATACAACTAATCTTCAATTTATGGTGCTAGAGAGGTGTGTCCAGGGCACTGAGGATTATGTAACTTGTCCATAAAACAGTTCTTCAAAGTGAATTCCACAAAAAAAATAATAATCATCATGTCCTAGGCCTGTGAAACTTACAAGTTCATGACCTAAATGTGACATGCAAATAATTTTTTAAAAAATTTCTAACTCATTTAAAGGGTAGTAATATTCCATATTTAAATAAAAAATTCATTCACTCATCCCACAGGTACTCACTGGGACGATGATCATCATGTGTGTGCCTGTACTGCCTATTACAAATGAACAAATGTTAAACAATAGTCCACCTTAAGATCCAGTGCTATGCCAACAGGATAAGGCTCAGAGCATAATTTTCCTGTAAGTAGAGCCTTTATATCTCACCCATGAAAGTGCCATCAGAGGTCACCCAATTAAACTGGTATCTAAGCAGAGACTCGGCCCCCCACCCTCCACCCCTCTATCTCCTCTGAGAAGCAATCATCCGACTGCTTCTAGAAGACCTCCAGTGATGAGAATGTCAGTACCTTCTGCCAAGGCTGCCCATTCCACTTTGGCACAGTTTGAAATGAATTTCAATTGAACGCATCATCTTCCACACCTTGTCCCTAGGTCCGGGCTCTGAGGCCTAGCAGAATAAACCTGACCCCTTTTCCATCTTACAGACCACTGTTGTTGTCCTCTGTCCTTCATTTTCAAAGAGGACAACCCTCCATACTTTCATACATTTATCATTTCCTTTAATCTTCTCTTCTCCCAGACAAACATCCTTTAGTTTCCTTCAAACCCTTCTTGTTTGCCATGCCTTGCCAAGAGCTCCCTCACCAGTCATTTAAGCTCCCTAAGCTGAAGGGAATAAGCATTTCTATTGTGCCAGGCACTGTGATAAGCACTTCTTGTTTTTTAAAGAAACATCTCATTTGATCTTCACAACAACCCTGGGAAGTAGGTGCTATTGTTATCCCCATTTTATAGCTGAGCAAGCTGGGGCAAACAGAGGCTAAGTGACTTGCCCAGGGTCACCCAGCTAATTTGAACTGAGGCCTTCCTGAGTCTAGGCCCAGTGCCCTCTCTACTGAGCCACCAGCTACCTCAGATTCTTAATTAGAAGATGAGGAAGGTCAGATGAAATGGATTCTAAGTTCATGCCAGCTCTAAGTCTATGACTGTAGGAGCTGGAATCCTCCATCAACACGCTCCCATTTGTCACTGCCCTTAAAATGTTATGCCAAAGACATCGGAAAATCTCATTTCCTTTATTCTGGATGTCAGACTTCTTTGGATGCAGCCTAAGACATCTTTGGCTGCCAAAACACACAGCTGATAACACCGAATTTGCAATCCACTAAAACCCTGAGGGCTTTTTCAGAAGAACTGCTACAGATTCAAGTCTTCCCTATACATGCAAATGATTGAGGTAATCAGCAGACTTGAGTTTAAAAAAATCACCCACCAGTGGGGAAATAGAGGCGGGTCTAAAACACGAGAAGAAACCAAAGAAATGAGGAAATCAAATCCAACAAAATGAACAGAAATGGAACTGGGATTTCAAGCCAGCAGAGTCTAGCGATCAGGGAGATCATCTGTCATAAGAGTTAGTGAAACACTAGTTTGTCTGATGCAGTCTGCTTCCATAGAGTTCCTCCATTTTATTAAAGCTTAAAATGCCCTTTATCCCTTTGGGTTCTGCCTTTTTTTTTTTTTTTTACCTTGATGCAACTGGGGTTAAATGACTTTCCCAGGGTCATGCAGCTGGTAAGTGTCTGAGGCTGGATTTGAAGTCAAGTCTTCCTGACTATGCTCTATCCATGTACCTGCCACATAGCTGCCCCAAGCGCTCTGCCTTTTGTTGTGGGGAATCTTTCCTTGCTCACTCTGGATGAAGCCAGGAATGAGCACTTCTTAGGATGCAATTAACTCCTTTCAGAAGGATGGATGAAAATGGTTTGCTCTGAACAGACAATTCACCTTAGTGATCATTTAGTGCAATACCCTCATTTTATAGATAAGGAAAATGAAGCTGAGATGTTAAATAACTTGTGTTTTATAAGTCAAGGAAAAACTGCTATTTGGCATTCCAGTGTTTCTCCAACACATAACAAAGTAGGTAAAACTCCTTTATTTACTTCTTAAAATACGGGAGTGAAAATATCTGAGTAAATGTCATATGGCTGACCGTGACTACTTATTTAATTAAAAACTAGGTGTTGCTTTCAGATGGCCAGGGATAGCCCATCTATCACAGCAAACCCATGAAATTGGGCACTTTAGTGCCATAGTGAAGAGTAAGCCGGACTTGGGAGTCAGGAGACAAATCCTGCCTTAGTTTTCATTTCCTTATGTGCAAAATGGGAGTAATAACAGCACTTACCATACACAGTTGCTCTGGGGATTAAATGAGATAATATATGTAAAGTCCTTTGCAAACTTTAAATATGCAAAACATAAATGCTAGCTCTGCCAGCAATGAATGAGTTCAAGCTTGCTTTAAGGTAATGTAAATTAATGTCCCCACCTTCCTATCAAGCAGACAAACTCTAAGTCCTTGTAGAAATCATCTTGGAAAATTCCTACAAATCATATTTCTATAGTTTTTCATCAGAACAGACCATTTTCCTGCTTATTTTTGCCTTTCCAAATCCTAAGTGACTTTTCAGAACTCAGTTGTTCAATAATCTATCCATATAAGGGCAAGAATTGTCAGAGCTAAGAGCATGGAAGAGAATGCTAAATTTTAGAATGGAGATGAAGGAAAGAGGAGGCAGAAAGAGGAAGAGAAGAGGGCTCTAGCAAAGCAGCAGAATGTTGCATGTGGACCTTCAGGAAGAAGAACGATTCAAGGTGGTATGAGTTTGTTGCTGAAGTAAAAGGAATGGAGAGAAATTAGTAATTCACTAACGCCTTCCCTCTGTTAATCATTTCCTATTTATCCTATATATAGCTTGCTTTGTATATATTTGTTTGCATGCTCTCTCCCCTATTAGACTGTGAGCTCCTTGAGGGCAGGGACTTTCTTTTGCCTCCCTTTGTCCCCCACCTCCACCCCAGCACAATTCCTAAGCACTTAATAAATGACTGTTGCTCAAGATTCTCTGAAATTTATTGCAGCTTTTTGCTTCCTAATTACAAGGGGGATAATAATAGCACCTCTGTCCTATAGCTGTTGTAAGGATAAAATGAGATATTTGTAAAGTTCATTGCAAACTTTAAGTACTATATGAATACTATTATTGTTATGGGATAAGGGGAAATTTATTTAAAATTGCCCTTAGGGAACAGCTGTGTTCCTTTAGTTTGGTTTGCAGCAGTGAAAGAAGCCACAAAATTAGAAGGACCAGGGTCTTATCTATCTTTCATAACAATAGCAGCAAAAACAACAAATATTTATATAGAGCTTACTATGTACTAGGCACCGTGCTAAGTATTTTCCAATTAGTCTCTCATTTGATCCTTACAACAGCCCTAGGAGGTAGGTGCTATTAATACTGTCATCTTACAGATGAGGAAACTGAGGCAGGTATTGGTTAAGTGATTTTCCCAGGGTCACACAGTCAATAAAAAGATCTGAGACTGCATTTGAACTCCAGTCTTCTTGACTTGCTGCCATGTAATTCGAAGAGAAGAAGCAAGGAAGGCGAGGCTTAATTTCTCTGCCTCCAACCTCCAGGGAGAATCTGTGGTGCTGATAAGCTCTTGCTCCTTCATGGGGCTTAAACTGGTGGGAGTCTCATTCACAGGACAAAAATACAAAAAGCAAAAACACAATTGCAGAAATGTGACCACCTCACTAGATATCCTGCAAACTAACCACTGCACTTCCTCATGAAGCTGCAAAGATCATCAATGCTCCCTCTTCCCTCTCACTTGGCTGATTTGGTTGAGATGATTTTCTCTTCTGAGATGCCTCACACATCAAGGACCATCTGATCCCTCTGCTTGTTTGATCCTTCCCTCTTTGGTGGAAAGTTAAGTGTAGTGAACCTCAGGGACAGCAGAGGGCGATAGCTGCTCTCCTCTGCTAGATTGTCTAGGGTCCCCAGGACATAGGGAGCGGGTTTGTTTTCATGGAAGTGAACTCATCCTTCAGCCATTGTATAAATGTGGCTTTAAATCAAGCTGTAATTAGATTTTGCTGCATTTCACAAACTCCTCTGTTACTCTTCTTTCCAAGTCCGAGACAGGAAATAAAGGCATTGTATTTCTACCCCTCCATCGAAATTTTATGTTTCTTCATTTTTGTCTACCTTACGCCTGCTAGATACATACATATGTATATATGTATGTATATAATATATATATATATATATATATGTATGGCTAAACCCAGGGCTTGAAAGACAGCTGCTAGATTCACTTAGCTATGGAGCCTAGATTATTCAAAGATACCCTGAAGCTAACTTTCTAGTAAAATGTCAAAGAAAATGTAGGGGATATTTTTTTTCATCATATTAGTAATATATAACAAGATACAATGGGGACGTGAACAACAAATTAATATATACTACAATATGCAGATAATAGTCACAATCTATTTTAGCACTTTAAAATTCACAAAGCACTTTGCTCACATCTCTAGAATAATAAAATTACCTGTCAAAAGGGCAAAAATATCAGAAATCTGCTAAAAACCTCAGGCAAACTATATTGCCAAGTAATTTCCTCCTTCATTTTTGTTCTCTATCCATAGGTATTCAATATTACATAACTCTTATTACACCATTCACTTTGGAATGTCTGCCCTATATGAAAATAAAATCAAATCCCTTAAGTTTCAAGCATCTGCATTAATATTTGGGATGGCTTTAACTGATACTTTAATTTCTAGAAAGCTCTAATAAAACTGAATAGGAAAGATATTTTTCAGAATTTGCTGTTAACCTTATAGTTCATGCTTTTATTTTCTATACTCTTCTAAGCAAACTAAGACCCATGGATAACCCATGGAAATTTGTAAGAAATCTGTATCTACAACCATCCATCTATCTATCTATCTACCTACCTACCTATGCATAAGTATATATAAGTATAAGAATAAATACATGAAAAGTACTATTAATCTACCTTGCACCATCTTTTAAAAATATAAGAGAACAGTCCTTAATACATTTGGAATAGGTGTTGAACTTGTGATTCATGGGCAGGAAACTCTCTTCCAATACAAGTCAGCTACATAGCAGAGTGTATAGAACACTGGGCCTATAGTCAGGGAGATCTGAGTTCAGATTTTGCCTCAGACACTTACATGTTAGCTATGTGATCCTGGGCAAGACACTTAATCTCTGTTTGCCCCAGTTTCTTCAACTGTAAAATGTGGATCATAATAGCACCTACTTGACATGACTGTTGTGAGGATAAAATGAGATTATGTTTGCATGGTTCCAGGCACATAGTAGATAAATGCTTATTTCCTTCCTTCTCCCCTGTAACTTAGAGGCTTAGATTGAAAGTTGCCTATACTTGAGAGGTTCAAAATAAAGATTATTTCAGACTCTAAATTGTAACTCAAACTAAGATTCATAAATCCAAATCAAACTTCAGAATAAAATCACTAGCATACTGATACTTTTGAGCAAGACAAAACTATATAAAAGGCCCATTGTATGTCACTGAAAGGTGGGAAATTCCTCTCTTGTGAAGTTTCTTTCTCCAAACCTGAGATGTGATAGTGTTTATCCTTACTTGCGTTAACAGGTGTTAATGCTGATAAATCTAGAAACATGAGCATGCCTTATGTGTGGTTCGACAATAGCCACATGCAAAGCTCTATTTTCAAAGGCCTTCCTTTGGCCTGTACCTCAACAGGCCCAAGAGGTATCTTTAAAAAAAAAAAAATCACTTGTATCACTTAAGACTTACACAGTTGATTTCTTTCACTTCATAAGGTCAGTGGAAAATGTCACATTCTTTTTTAAACTGTCAATACAGAGGGTGATATGCCAGGATGTACACCCTTCATATGTCATGTGTTTGCATGGGGAGCATGGATCCGTACATATGAAACAAAATGTAATCTTTCAAATAAGAATATTTGATATTGAATATACTGAATTCAAAGGAATATTTCCTTAAGAAGGAGTAAAGAAAACAAATACAATAATAATAACAAATGGTGAAAGAAAGCATTTGCAAATGAGGAGGACTAAACCTATTCAAATTAAATCTCATTTAATTTCATCAGAAACCGTGGTTTAATTATCACCTTTGTGCAGATGATTCCCAGAACCATCTCTCCAATCCTAGTGACTGTACTGAGCTACTATAACCATTACCATTTGCTTTTTGGATATCACTAAATGGCTATCCCAAAGCCATTTCAAACTCAACTGAATTGTTCAAAACAGAATTAATTTTCTTTCACCCCCAAACCTTTCTTCTTCTGAACTTCCCTATTACTCTTGGATATGCTACCATCTGGCCAGTTACCCAAGACCACAACAACTTGGTGTCATCTACAACTATTTGCTCTTCTCCTACATTCTGCATCCATTATCAAATGTTACTTCTATCTTTACAACATCTCCGTCACATGTTCCACCTCTTTCCATTCACACAGCTACCATCCTAATTGAAGACTATTACTAAAGCCTCTTCCTCAGTCTCCCTGCCTTAACTCTTTCCTGTTCTATTCCTCCTCCTTCTCAGCTGCCACAGTGATTTTTCTAAAGCACAAGTCTGACCATGTCACTCCATCTGCTCCATGAGCTCTGTTAGCTCCCAATTACTTCCAGGATCAAATTTAAAACCCTCTATTTGATTTTTAAAGCCCTTCCAACCTCTTTATCTTGACTACCCCTCCATTATGATCCAGCAATACTGGCCCTGTTGTTGTTTCTGGAACAAAATACTCTATCACCAGCACGACGACTTTTCACTGGCTGTCCCCCACATATGGAATGTTCTCCCTTCTCCCTTCTCCCTTCCAATTTCTGGCTTCCTTAAACACTCAGCTCAAATCCTACCTTTTTAAAAGACATTTTGCTAATTGCCCTCCACCCCAACCAACTACTCAGAGATTACCTCCCATTTATCTTATACGAACATAGTTGTTTGCATGTTCTCTCCCACATGAGAATGTGAGCACCTTAAGGGGAGGGATCCTGGTTTTTTGTTTTGTTTGGTCTTTCTTTGTATCCTTAGGGCTTGGCATAGTTCTTGGCACATAGTAAGTGCTTACTAAATGGTTACTAACTCACTGGCTGAGAGAAAAAGCAAATAAGCTAGAATGGCTCCCAGAAAATAATTTCCAGTCAAGCTGGCTGCCTTAATATATCTAGTAGATCATCCAGCTCTTAGATACTTACTCTACAAAATACTGAAGTTCATGCTGGACTTAATTACATTCAAGAAATCCAATAAGAAACAATAAGTGACTTTTTCAACCCCCAAATGGCACAAAATGTTAGCCAGGAACCCAATGGGAAATCCCTTATTCCTTCCTCTACTAAAGCCAGAGCCAGTACGGGGTAGTCTCCCCGTCAGAGAGAGCCAAGTACAATGATACCATAGCAAGACTCTGTGATATGAGGTACCAAGTACAGAAGACAATCCCCAAGAAAGCTACCAAGGTAGCCAGAATACCCAAGAATGGAGACGTTTGGAGATCCTCTGATCACCAATCTAAGCAAGCTCCCTGATGGTGAAGGTGTACATGTTTATTTGTTTTGATACCTATGGTTGTATGCATATATCTAGTGAACTCTCAGGTCAAGTTATAGATCATCCTGATAAATTCTTATTTGTATTTCCCTAGTTTGCTAAAATAAAAAATAATAACATGCATATGGTACTTAAAGTTTACAAAGTCTTTGCATATATTATTTCATTTGATTTTCAAAAACCCTATGAGGTAGGTGCCATTATTATCATCCCTATTTTACAGATGAGAATATCAAGGCTGAGATACATTAAGAGAATTGCCCAGGGTCACAGAGGTACTATATGAGGCAAAATTTGAATTCAGGTTTTCCTGACTCCAAGTCTAGGCTTCTATCCATGACACTACCTCACTACCTCAGTTAAAATATTGACTTAGTACTTCTACTTTGATACCATATCATGGCACAGATGTGATTCTAGATTCCTAAGGGTAAATTAAGGTTCATCAGGTTCTAAAATGCCCGAAAGGCTTCAAGTGTGGTACAATTCATACATGAATATACAGTATGGCAACCAAAGATCAGTTTTAGTTAAGTATGGACAAGGTCATTACCAATAGGCTAATTATTAGTTCTTTAGCCACGGCAACCCTTGGAAGAAAGGAAAATACAAATTGTTCCTCAGTCCTTTGTAACTCACTTTCACTTCTGCCATATTGAGTAGCAGAAAGACATGGGCGAGAATATAAGTAATCATATAATTTTTAGTCAATTTATAAACATTAACTTAGCTCTTGGTACTTTGTGAGGACCTTGACTAATGACTAAAGACTGCACATATTACTGAATGAACTGAAATCATCTAAAAATTGATATCCTCACCCTAAATGAAATTGGAAGATACAAGGGTGAAAAGATGGTTCTTCATGGTCCTCCATGGTGGTTTGGTTGGCTTGATCAAGTATCCAAAGGCAAAAAGAAACACTATTAAGCAGGATAATTATTATCTCATATTGAAGTGTTTCTGATGAGTTTTTATAAAAATACCATGAAAAAAATTGCAGCTCAAGTACCATCTGCTGCAGAGGATGAAAGGGTAGATAATTCTATGAAAAATTAGCTAAGAGCATCCAGATTAAAACATGTCTTAATATTTGATGAGTTCAATGCGAAGGTGGCCATAGGGAAAGATAGCAAAAAAATAAGAAAATACGGCTCATGATTAAGAAATGAGAGATGACAGAGGTATATAAGCTACATGTAAGTAAGCCTTATTCCTATATAATATGTACATATTCTCAGGCCATATCAAATTGAATATAATGATAAAAGGTATTTTAAGGCATATTATACATTAAAAGACAGGAAACAATTGGTTACGAAGAGTTCAGCATAGTTCCTTGCTCATAATAGACACAATGTTTACTGAAGTGAATTAGCATGGGAATCATGTCTGAATCTGCATATAGTTATACCACGAACTTGTTAGAATTAGAGCCAAGATTGAAGTCAACTTCAAATAAGGAAGAAAAAAAATAAAAAATAAAGAGATCTGGTGTGCAATTTACTTTTATTTTAAATGTTTTATGGATGCCATTTGTTTGGATATCACAGTCATTACAATCTCCATCCCTGACTGAATATACCCTTTTGACAAGAAAAAAGAATTAAGCAGAAATATTCAATATGATGATGACATATTTGACATACAGGAAAGTGTTAGTAGTAACCAGTCTTGCTACCATGATGGGAGAAGTAAATTTCATGATCTACCTCTAAGTTATTCACAGGATCTTTTAGTGATCTTTTAATTTACATTAGTACAGCCATTTTAAGGCAGTTAGGTGGAGCAGTAAACAGAGCATGTTACTTGGCATCAGGAAGATTCATCTTCATGAGTTCAAATCCGGCCTCAGACATTTATCAGCTGGGGGACCCTGAGCAAGTCACTTAACCCTGCTGACCTCAGTTTCCTCATCTGTCAAATGAAATGGAGAAGGAAACAGCAAACCACTCCAGTATCTTTGCCAAGGAAACCCCCAAAATAGGGACACACAGAGTTGGATACAACAGAAACAACTGAACACAATAAGGAATTGATTTTAAACATTGCTCTCTTGGTTCTGCTCATTTTAATCTATATTAGTGCACACAACTCTTCCATAGTTGTCTAAATTTTTAATATTCATCATTTCTTAGTGCACAATCGTACTGTATAACAATTATTTGCCATGATTTTTATACACCTTGTTTCTGGTCCTTTGCTACCATAAAAGGTGCCAATGCTATAAACTGTTTGGTATGGATTTTATTGTCCTTTTGTTCTACCTTTGACATAATCAGAATTTATATCCAGTAGAAACTAAAGTAAAGGGTATTGATAGTCTTGTAACTTATCTTCCACGATTCCAAACTCTTGCTGACAAACAATATCTCTATGTTGATGATTCTCAAACCTACTTATCCAGCTCCAACTTCTCTCATTATTAAAATCAAGCAAAACATAAAATAGAACTGCAGGATTGCCAAAGGTGATAAACACTTTCATGAAAAAAAAAATGCATAGCAAATATTCCAAATAGAAAAGGAGATTTCTACCGATGGTGAGGTTCTCGAAATGTTCATTTCTGTCAATAATTCTATAAAAATTGCACCAAACTACAGAACACTGAATGAGACCCATAATCACTAAAAAGAGTTAGCAAAGTAGGTAAAAATGACCATTATACCCATTATGTAATAGTGTGAATAAGATTTCCAGGCATCATTTCCATTTGTTTGTTTCTGGCCCTAGTAAGCATTGACTTCTTCCAATATTTTGAGAGCAGGAAGTAGTAAAATATTGGTTCAAAAACAATTACTTAGGGGCAGCTAGGTGGCATAGTGAATAGAGCACCAGCCCTGAAGTCAGGAAGACCTGAGTTCAAATCTGGCCTCAGACACTTAACACTTACTAGCTGTGTGACCTTGGGCAAGTCACTTAACCCCAATTGTCCTGCCTTCTCCCTCAAAAAAAGGCAAAACAAACAAACAAAAAATCACTGAGTCTGACTAACAGGAGTTCTGGAAAAATACAATGTGTGTGTGTGTGTTTTAAAGGCCAAAATGGAAGAAATGGTCTGCAAATAATAATAGTAACTGAAATGTACATAGTATTGAGATTTAAAAAGCACTTTTTTTTAAAGCAATTGGGGTTAAGCAACTTGCACAAGGTTACATGGCCAGTTATTTTGTGTGGGTGCCAAGTATCTGAGGCCAGAACCGATCCTGGGTCTCCCAACGCCAGGGCCAGCGCTCTTATTCACTGCGCCACCTGGCCACCCCTAAAAAGCACTTTTGATATATTATCTTGTTTCATCCTTTCTACAATCCTGAGAGGTATGTTCTACAGGGTTTTTTTTTTCATTTGATAGCATTTTTTTCCAATTACATGTAAAGACAATTTTTAGCATTCATTTTTAGAAAATTTTGAATTCCAAATTTTTTTTCCCTCTCTTCCTCCCCTCTTCCTAGATTAGTAAGCAATTTGATATGGGTTATATATATGCAATTATGTTTTAAGGTGTTATCTTACCCATTTTAAAGATGAGAAAACTGATACCACTGGTCACACAACTCAGCTAGTGAAAGAGGGCAATACTAAAAGTCAGGCATTATTCAATTCCTAGCTCAAGTCTCTTCCCGATACAACATTAACAATGTCTGAGAAAATATAGTCAAAACTTAAAATGCCTTTTCAAACATAGACTAGGTATTATCTAATGACTCCTCTCTCCTGCTCAAAAGTTATTTTTCATTACTTTCTGTTCCCTCATTTCCAAACTTCAACTAAAATACTCATGTGAGCTTCTAAAATGATCTGTTGATATTTTCAAATAACCTACACCAATTTAGTTTTTAAAAGAATAGAAATGAAATAATTTATAAATCAAGTATTTCACAAAAGCTTCTAAATCAAACCACTGATATGAAAAAGACCGACCAAAGAAGGTTTATTGCTTTATTGTGCAGATGTTTACAATCGAAAAAATCTGGATCTCAAGCCACTTCTTCGATGCCATTGTTAGCTTGGAATTTTTATAAAGAAAAACGGACTTCAGGCTGTTGCAGCATCATTGCATCATATTTTGGTTAGTGGTAGAAGATAAATTAAATGTTTTCCCCTTCCATGGTAAAGGAGCTATACAGTTTTGTTTTTATTTCAAGTACCATTTCAAGGATGGAAAACTTTATTCAACTATGTGGCAAGAATTCTATGTTTAATATTTGGAAAGCAGCAATTTATACTTATGTGAAAACAGATGTGTCCACTTTGCAGTTCCAAGGCTTACAGATGATTTCTGTGTTTTGTTTTGTTTTGTTTTTAATTCTAAAACTTTTCAGTCAAACTGTAGAAGGAATAGGAAGTAAAAGCCAAGACTCCCTTTGGGGAAAGAGGCTCCAGGATAATAATGAATTTGTGAATAGCATAGTGATTAGAACAAAGATAAAACCATGATATTTGCAAGCTGTGAGTAGAATATCACTGGAAGTCACAAATATCACTGGAAGCAATTAATGAATAAATGTTCTTTAATTCATCTCATTTAAAGCAAATGCTCCAGTAACAGCAGGAAAGAAGGAACATAAGCCTTATATTATTAGGAAAATATGTAAAAACCTATATATTTGGCAATCATTTTATCCAATGTGTTTCTAGTTGGATAGTTTTAATGATAAAGAAGCCAAACTGATTTTTAGTTAAAATCATATTCATACTGAAGTGGCAATTCTTCATCCTTTATCTTATTGGTGGTTTCAAATTTGCTCTTTTGATGAACCTTGAAAACTATCTTATCTACTACTATAAGAATTCCTAAGATTCAGCAGATAACCAAAGGTCCAAAACAATTCTGTCATATATTCTCATTCATTCTCTCTCTCTCTCTCTCTCTCTCTCTCTCTCTCTCTCTCTCTCTCTCT
>NW_027186304.1:66843513-66843990 GCF_028583685.1 Petaurus breviceps papuanus | reverse complement strand
TCTCTCTCTCTCTCTCTCTCTCTCTCTCTCTCTCTCTCTCTCTCTCTCTCTCTCTCTCTCTCTCTCTCTCTCTCTCTCTCTCTCTCTCTCTCTCTCCCCCTCCCTCTCTCTCATCTCCCTTTCTGTCTCTCCATCCTTCTGTTTCTCTCATCTGGAAGAATCCTTTAAAACAGCCATTTCTAGTTATTTACTTTGTATACATTGAATTACTCATACCAGTACTATGTGTGATAGCAAAGAGCTAGGGGAAAGTAGATGACATTTGGAAACACAGTAGATTGCTAAACTAATTGTGGTATATGAATATAATGGAATATTTCTGTATAGTAAGACAGGATTCAAAGAAGCTTGGGAAGACATTAATATTTGCAGAGTGAATTAGATGGAATCTGAAATATAACAATGTAAATGGAAAGAGGAAGGAAGGAAGAAAGGAAGGAAGGAAGGAAGGAAGGAAGGAAGGAAGGAAGGAAGGAA
>NW_027186304.1:66667479-66843503 GCF_028583685.1 Petaurus breviceps papuanus | reverse complement strand
AAGGAAGGAAGGAAGGAAGGAAGGAAGGAAGGAAGGAAGGAAGGAAATAAGGAATACTGTTTAATCATACTGGTCAATATGGGTCCTGAGAAAATGAAATAATAACTTCTCTCTCTTCTTTACAAAAATGATTGGAATTCTGGATTTGGAATACCACATACACTATCAGATTCAACTGATATGTTAATTTTACTGAATAGCTTCCCCTCCCCCCTCTTTTTTCTTTAGTTATAGGGAATAATTCTCTGGGTATTGGAAGTGGAGAAATATAGATAGAAATTAAGGTACAGAAACAAAATAAATGTAAATTTAAATTTTTTAAAGAAGCATTCAACCAAACTTTCTGACTCAGTAAAAGATCAAATAGGGATCAGATAGCAGAGCCCAAAGTAGAACACAAAGACAGCTAGGGTAGAGCACTGGAGTAGGGATCGGGAAGATCTGAGTTTAAATTCTGAGATACTTACTAGCTGTGTAACCCTAGACAAATAACTTGACCTCTGCCTCAATTTCCTTAACTGTTACAAAGGGGAAAATAATAGCACTTACCACTTACCATCTAGGGTTGTTATGACATAATATGTAATTGTGCTTTATAAACCTTAAAGTGCCATATAAATGTTATTATTCTTCTCCTCATGTCTCCTCATACAGCATATTTTTCACTAGAAGCTGTCACATGTCTTTGCCCCTGACTTTTCCAGTATTATTGGTGACTTCTTCTTCTGTCGTTTTATTGTACAACAGAACTACTGGTGTAAGAGAAAGCCCAAAAAAGGAATTTACCATTATTTCTTGTAACTTGACTTGCATACAATAACTCACAATAGTAAATGTTTAAGGTTCAATTGTCAGACAAAATGAACACTTAAGACCATGACCTCTATTATGCCACCACCAATCTTTCCTACAAACTAGCATTCATGCTTGAACTACTTAACTAGTTTTTCTGCTTCTTCCTTCCTTTTGCAATGATCTAACTTATATACCCGCTAGATCATAGGATCACAGATCCAAAGCTGGAAGGGACCTTTACAAGCCATAGGAAGAACACTGTATCTTATTCTAGAGACAATAGGGAGACACTGGGAGTTTATTTAGTAGGGGGAAGGGGGTATACATTAGGAATATCCCTTTGGCAGTTAAGTGGAGGTTAGACTAGAGCGGGGAAAGATGAGACAGGGAGACTGATCAGAAGGCTATTACAATAGTTTAAGTGTGAGGAGATTAAGGGTCTTCACTAGGAAGGCAGCCATGTAACAGGAGAAAAAAGGATGCATATGAGACGTGTTAAGAAAGTAAAAACAACACTCGGCATCTAATTAAATATGGAGGAGGAAGGTCTGTGAGTGCAAGCGGTGAGTTAAGAATGATACTTAGGTTGTGGGCCTAGAGGACTGGAAGGATGATGATGCCTTTGACAGTAACAGAGAAAATAAAAAGAGGGGAGGGCTTCCCTGGAAAAATAATGGGTCCTGTTCTGAACATGTTAAGTTTGAGATGCTTATGAGATAGTCAGCTCAAGACGTAAAACAAGGAGCTAGTGATGTAAAACTGGAGTTCAGAAGACAGGTCAGGGCTAGATAAACATATCTGGGAATCATTTGTAAAGAAATGATAACTGAACCCATGGGACTCAGATCACCAAGTAAGCTAGGATAGAGGGAAAAGAGAAGAAGGTCAAGGACAGAGCTCTGGGGGACACAGATTCAACAACATGATACAGTGGAAGGAGAAATGGATTGAAGTTAAATCACAATACTACATATTGCAAAGAGTGTCGGCTACTTATTAATCTATGTAATCTTAGGGAAGTCACTAATTCTCTAGGCCTGTTTCCTCATCTATAAAATGAGGGGGCTGAACCAAATGAATCTCAGGGTAGGTGCTTTTCAGTTCTAAATCTCTCATCCTCTGACATTTATTTCCTGAAGGGTTCTTTCATACTCAATTTCACCATTTCATGCCTTTCTTTACCCACCTATAAAATGAGGGGTTCTAACTTTCCAACTGAGACACTTTGGACATGGAGAAGTTAAGTAATTTTCCCACTATCACACAGCTATTATGTGTCAATGGTCAGTAGTTAAATCTATCTCTTCTCTATTCTGAGGCAAGCCTCTTTTGCAATAACACACTGCCCCCCTCAAAGATATAGAATGCCATTGTGAAAAGGGAGATTAAGGGAAAAATTTGGTAAACAATAGATAAAATTTAACCCATTTGCATATACTGTGACATGCAATAAGTATTTTTTGTAAATGGACCAAAGGACAGTTATATGTCCAGAGTAAATAAGATGTAGTATATTATAAATGAAAACCTGATATATGAAGATATATTTAATAAATATAGCATAAAAGATATATTAAATGATATTTGTTATTAGAAAAGACAAGAATAAGGGACAGTTCAAGTGTTGCATTGGTATCTACCCAAAAAACATTTTTTTTTAAAATTACTAGTACAGTGAAAAGAATATTAGCACTATAGTCAGAGGACCGGGATTCAAATAAACACTCTGATGCTTACCACTTTTGTGAACTTGGGTAACTCACTTTGTTGCCATGAATCTCAGTTTCCTCATCTCTAAATTAAAGGAGTTGAAACTTCTGAGGTTCCTTTTAGCTTTGGGTAGAATTTTATGCACTAGAAAGAAGGCCTCAAAGACACTGGTTAGATCCTTTGTGAAAAATTTGTAGAAAATCATGGTCACCTTTCACCCAAGCTTCTCATCTTGGCAAGACTCAAGCAAGGCTGTAATCTATGCCAGGGAAAGGAGTATCTACATGGATAAAATAATTCAGACACTTACACATCAGCAGTATAAAAGAATGTGAATGATTCATGTGGCTTTATTGTGTAATATAATTTCATATGTAACATTACAGAAAGAGAAGTATTCACATAAAAATGTTCCCACAGAACCCATATTCACATAGATTTTATCACGAGGGTTAAAGAATAAACTTTGAAAATGATGCCCCAAGGAAAGTTCCCAAAATTAACATGTTATATATGATTCTAGGTTAGTAAGAGGTAGCTCCTTCCCATAAACAGGATTGGGGGGCAGGGGCTCCTACACTATTTTTACAGAATATTATGGTCATTTTTACTTGTCTCATATAAACTGCTCAAATTTGTGGTGCATTTTCTTTTCTTTTCCTCTTTAAAAACTACCCCTTGGATACCTTAATAATGAAGGGTCGATCAAAGTATAGGTTATTTTGGTGAAATGTTTATTGACATTAACTAGTTCATAGGCTTAAGCCATGGTACAAATTTACATACATGGGTTTGTATGTGTGTAATTTTTTTAGATGAAGAAACAGGTAAATTTAATAACTTTCAATGGTTACAAGGGTAATAATAATGATGCACATGTGTTATGCCTTAATACTTATAAAGCACTTACTGCACATTATCTTCTTTAATCCTTATCAGGAAGGAAGTACTATTTTGTAGATCATGAAACCCAGGCCAAGAGAGGTAAAACTGCCTATAGTTAGCAAGCTTTTGAAGCAAGAGACACTAAATCCAGGATGCTAGCAAGTAGAAGAGCCAGTTTAAGAATCATTCTCCTCTGACTAGGTCTCTTCTCAATCACTGCCTTGGCACGGTGAAGGGGCTTTCATAATTGAATGAAACTGTGAACTATGCCATGCACAGTTACGAAGAGGGAAAGGTCATAGTGGAGAGTTCTGACCAAAGTTGATTCACTGGAGAGGAAAATGGCAAACCACTTTAGTATTTTTACTAAGAAAACTCCATGGACAATATTATAGTGTATGTGTATAATTTTAAGTAACAAATTCATTAAAAGCAAGGAGCACCTCTTTTCTATGACTAATACTGAGCCCAGGACCAAACATGAATGAATATCACCCTAAATTGCTTATGACCTTTAAATTATTGTAGACATTATAAAATATTTGAGAGTCTACTTGCCAAAACAAGCCCAGGAATTATACGAACACAATTACAAAATACTTTTCATACAAATAAAGACAGATCTAAATAATTGGAAAAACATCAACTGCTCATCGGTAGGCTGAGATAATTTAATAAAAATGACAATTCTATCTAAATTAATTTACTTATTCAGTGCCATGCTATTAAAACTACCAAAAAATATTTTTTAAAGTTAGAAAAAATAATAGCAAAATTAATCTGAAAGAACAAAAAGTCCATAATATTAAGAGAACTAATGAAAAGAAATGCTGGAGAAGGTGGCCTAGCCACACCAGATCTTAAATTGTATTATAATGCAGCAATCATCAAAAGTATTTGGTACTGACTAAGAAATAGAGTGGTATATCACAAGAAACAGTAGTCAATGACTATAGTAATCTATTGATTAATAAACCCAAAGACTTCACCTTCTGGGATAAGAACTCACTATCTGACAAAAACTGATGGGAAAACTGGAAAATAGTATGGCAGAAACTAGGCATAGTCCAACACCTTATAATGTTTGTCAAAATAAATTTAAAATTGATACATTATTTAGATATAAAAACTGATACTATAAGCAAACTGGGAGACCAAGAAACAGTTTACCTGTCAGATTTATGGAGAAGGGAAGAATTTATGGCCTAACAAGAAATAGAGAACAGTATGAAATGGAAAATGGATTATTTTAATTACATTAAATTAACAAGTTTTTGCACAAACAAAGCCAATGCAACCAAGATTAGGAGGGAAGCAGAAAACTAGGAAAGAGTTTTCATAAACAATGTCTCTGATAAAGGCCTCATTTCTAAAATACATAGAGAACTGACTCAAATTTATAAGAATACAAGTCATTCTCCAACTGATAAATGGTCAGGATGTGAACAGGCAGTTTTCAGAGGAAGAAATTAAGCTATCTACAGTCATATGAAAAAATGCTCTAAATCACTGTTTATTAGAGAAATGCAAATCAAAACAACTCTGAGGTAGTACATCACACCTATCTGACTGGCTAATATCACAAAACAGGAAAATTATAAATGCTGGAGAAGATATGGGAAATTGGAACAGTAAGGCATTGTTGGTAGAGTTGAGAACTGGTAAAACCATTCTGGAGAGCAATTTGGAATTATACCCAAAGGACTGTAAAAATGTGCATACCCTTCGATCTAGCAATACCAATTTTAGGTCTGTATCCCAAAGAGATCATACAAATGGAAAAAGGACTCACATATACAAAAACATTTATGGAAGTTCTTTTTTTCTTTTTTCCAATTCCAAAGAATTGGAAACTGAGAGGATGCCCATCAGCTGGGGAATGGCTGAACTGTAGCATATGAATGTAATGGAATACTATTGTGCCATAAGAAATGATAAGCAGGCAGACTTCAGAAAAATCTGGGAAGACTTGAACCAATGTCCAGTGAAGTGAGCAGAGCCACCAGAACATTGTACACAGTAACAATCACAATGTGCGATGATTAACTTTGATAGACTGATCTCTTCTTAACAATGCAAGGATCCAAGACAACGCCAAAGGACTCATGATGGAAAATGCCATGCGAGAAAGAACTATGGAGTCTAAATGCAAATGGAAGCATACTATTTGATTGCTCTCTCTTTTTGTTTCTTCTTCCTCATGGTTTCTCCCATTGGTTCTTACTCTTCTTTACAACATGACTAACGTAAAAATAAGTTCAATATGAATGTCTATGCCTATATACAATTACATGCCATCTTGGGGTGGGGAGGAGGAGAGATGGGGATAAAATCTGGAACTCAAAATTTTGTGGAAGTGAATGTTGAAAACTAAAAATAAATAATTTTTTTAAAATATTGCTTAAGACTATTGGTAGGGATCACAGGATCTTATATTTAGAGCTGGAAGGAATATTAGATCCCATCAAGCCCAACAAACCCTTCATTTTAAAGATGAAGAAACTGAGGCCCAGAGAAGTTAACTTGAGGAGGACTAATAGATTTCTGAGAGCAACATCTGAACCTAGCCAGGTCTTCCTGACTATCCACTACATTTTTTTTATTTTGCCTTTTGGAGGGCAATTGGGGTTAAGTAACTTGCCCAAGGTTACATGGCTATTTTTTTGTGTTGGGTGTTAAGTGTCTGAGGCCGAAAATAAGGCCATCAAGTCCAACTCCTTTATTTTACAAATGAGTAAATTGAGACTGACAGCTATTAAGTGACTTGCCAAGAGTCAGAGAGCTAGTAAAACCTGAGGCAGAATTTGAACTCAGGTCTTCCAGACTTGAAACCCAGCACTGGGTCCACTCAACCACTTAGCTGCCCCACCTTAATTAAGTGAAACATGAGATTTCAAATTTTCCAATGTGTTTTCACTATTATGATGTACTGTTTATTATACTAATACCCAACAAAGGGGTGGTTTTGTTTTGTTTTTTCATTGTGACTTTTGTATTCCCAATCCCTTGCACACAGAGCTTTCTTAATGAATGTAAACCTAATTGGGCAGTTTGGATACCAATGCCAAGATTGTTAAGACTGCCTGTCCCTTTGTGATTGCCTAGGGTGATACCCGAGACCTGCCTCCTCTCTGCCAACTGTGCATTTCCACTGGTCAAACAACTCTACTGAACGACTGACGTCCAGTCTGACTGGCAAAATCTGAGAGAAGACAACACTTGTCATGCTTATGGGTATCATCTTGGTGAAGCCTGTGCTGTTGTGATTTCATTTTAAAATATCAGCTAATCCCTAGAGCCCTGTTCTCTTACCTGAAAAGACGACTTCATTCTCCTAGGTTCAAGCAGGAAGCAGGGTCCAAGTTGCTTAGACCTTGAGGGAGAAGCATGCTTTAAGGAACTGAAAATGTCATACTGTGAATACATGACTGACTGAAAGGTTCCACAGAATCATGGAGCCCTATCTCTACAGATCAGACTGAACATAGTCCTCGGCAGGCTGTCTGGTGATGTCTTCTACAACTCTTTGTGTCCTTAGCTTGAGCACAGAAGAATTTTTAAAATGGCAGAACCGGTTTTGTCATGGATTAAAGCTTTCAGAGAGCACAGAAAGAAAAAACTTTTTTATGACTGACACAGTCAGTTCTGCTGTAACTAGACATATTCCTCCCCCAAAGCATTTTGCTATGCAAAAATCTCACAAGAAAAAAAACCACAAGGCTTTTATAGGAAAAACAGGGTTAGGAGCATCATATTCAAAAACTTCATCAATGACACATAAAAAAGACAGGGACCTAATAAAAATGGTAGCATAGTTTTATACATGTTAAATGACTAAGAAATACATAAATATTACAATAAATAGTGGTAGCATCTGTGACTCTTGGCCTGTAGCCCTGTTCCTACAGGGTCAACACTATCTGAAAGTTAGGCCTCAGACTGGGAGGACACAGCCTAAATGGGTGGGGGTTGGGGACTGTGGATTCCTCCTCCCATGGCTCCTACTACAGTAGAAGAGATACAATATATGATACTTTACCTTGCGGAAGTGTGTGTCAGAAAGGTTGCTGCTTGTGAGTTATTGTGAAGTGTTACAGTTTCCTTCATTCTCTTTCTACAGTAAGGAATTGAGAATATTTGAACAGCATGCTCAAATCATTCCCTCACATATCTGTCACTCTGGAACAAATTCGCGTGTTCAAAACAAGCGTTATAACAAAACTGACTGTACAGAGAAGGCAATGTTCTCTTGATTTATATATAATGAGCAAGGAGTATTTAATTACTGCTATTGGTCATTTCAATTCAGCCTTTAGTAACACCAATTCCTAGCCCTAGAAAAGTTTAATATATGACAATGTAGCAATTGGAGCACAAGGGGCCAATCTGTACCACACACAATGTGGGGATGGGCAAAAATCAAGGGTGCCTAGAGATGTGTTGTTGACCCTTTCCTCATTGGGTCAGCAGCTTCTTATCAGCCCCTTTCCCAGGAGAGAGGTCAGAGAGATCTCATTGTGAGAATTGAAAGTTTGTATTTAAAAAATCTGGACAAACTAAAGATGTATCAATCTGCCAGAACTGGCTATGAGAAAATACTGTACAATCTGAACTAGAAAAAATCAACCCTGCATGACGCTAAGGGCACTGGACTTGGTGTTTAAATCCCAACTTTGACATTCACCAGCTGTGGGTCCTTAAGAGGCTAGTGGTCATTTAATCTTTCTAAGCCTCATTTCATTCATCTGTGAAATACTTGCACTTCCTAGCTCACAGGGCTGTTGTGAATACAGTGCTTTGCAAATGTTAAAAGCATTGTATAAATGTAGGCTATTATACATTATCACTGCTAGTGTCATATTTATCCCTGGATGTCTACCCTGCCATTATATCCTTAACTCTCAGCCCCTTAGAAACTCTAAGCCTTTAAGTGTTTCATTTTCAAAGAAAATATGTATAAATATATGAGTTCTTTACTGTGACTGCAATAGTAGTTCCTTAATAATTGCTTGTTATATTGAATCGAATGATCTGAAGCAAGTTTAGCATAAACTAGCAAAGAAAAAACATAATTTATAACTGCTCTAAATTTTAGGAGAGGAGGCAAACCAAAGAATTATAGTCTTTGGTGGGTCTGGAAAGGTCCTTAGTGATCTTCATCAGTTAAGCCACCTCCCTTATTTTACAGATGAGGAGCCCTAGGGCCAAAGAGAAGACCAATGGCTTATTACGTAAGAAAACAGAAATGGGATTGAAAGGAGGCTTCAAAGGTTTTGATCCAGGGGCAGCAAGGTGGTGCAGTGAATAGAGCCCTGGCCCTGCAGTTGGGAAGACCTGAGTTCAAATTTGGCCACACTTAACACTTACTGCCATATGACCTTGGGCAAGTCACTTAACCCCAATTGCCCTGCCTTCCCCTCTCCAAAAAAATATATATATATATTATGAGAAATTGTCTAATTTGTGTAAGTAATGAAGTAACCCTGGAGCCACACTATCAACAACCTTGAAAGCTAAACTAAGGTGGTTTAATCTTATTGGGAAGACAAAGTCCTTGAGGATTTTTGAGGAGATGAGTAATATGATTACACCTGGGCATCAGAAAGGCGATCTGGTCAGTATTCCATGTCAGACTAGATTGAGAAGAGAAGTGGGGAACTAGTTAGAGCCTACTGCAACACTCCAGGGAAAATGCAAGGAAGGCTTGAACAAGGATGGAGGAGAGGCATCAGATAAAGAGGAGCGATAACTATGATGAATCAATGGGACCTTTGATGACTCAATGAGACTCAATGGGAGAAGAGAGAGGAGAAGGAATTCCAAAGTTAAAGCCTGCATGACCAGAAAAACTGCAATGTCATTAACAGAAACTGGGAGCACAAGAGGAGAAAGTGTGAGAAGGAAAATGAGTTTCATTTTAGCCATAATAAATTCAGAGCACTAGTAAAGTATCTAAGAGACATTCAGGGTCCCAGAGCTTGGAGGTGAACACAAGTTGTTTAATGTCAAATCCTGGATGCTTTAATAACAATAATATTTACTACCAAGAGTAATAATAATACATCACTATGTGCCAGACACTTTGCAAGTGTTACCTCATTTAATTTTCACAATAAACCTGGGAGGTGGGTGCTATTATTCTCATTTTGAAGATCAGGAAACTGAGGCAAACAGATAGTAAGTGACTTGCCCAGGGTCACACAGCTAGTCAGTGTCTGAGGTGTAACTCAAGAATCCCTGACTCTAGGTCCGGCACTGACACTGTACCACCCAATGCTCCTCCAAGTAGGTCAGCTACAAATGAATGGTCTCAGGAATACAATGGTTTTACTAGTAAATCTCCAGCTAAGCAAAGAGCTAAAAGTTTAATCTTAAAATAAAGATTTGGGAGCCATCTACATAAAAACAAAAGTTGAAGCTAGGGGAGTAGATGAGAAGAAGGATCAAGGGAGAGAAGACAGACTGAAGAGGCTATTAAATATTCGATAATTATTTGGCAACTAATCTTGTGATTAATAAATGAAGTTGTAGAAGTATAATATATATGCATATATAGATATGCATACATATGTGTGGATATTTACAAATACATAGACATACATATATAATTATGAAATGTCAGAATTTAAGATGGATAGGGGATAAGAAAGGATATTCAGAAATTAATGTGGTATAAAAACAAAAGGCATAAAATGATATTTTTAAATGACTGACACCAACTAGATAATAATCAATTTTTATTTAGCAAGAAAGAAAAATCTTATAATAGGACACTTTCAGCAGTGGAAGAGGAGGGGCAGTACTAGAGAAGGGGAGACCTCACCACATTTTGGAACAGAGGATCTTGGTTCAACTTCGTGCTGGAATTGTTCTATTCAATGTTTACTCACTAGGTAACTTTAGCGTAGTCTACCCTAGCAATTTATAACTTTGCAATGTTTTATTCTCCTGCCAGAGAGCATTTATGCATTAGCAGTTTTCATTTATTTTACCATTAACCTTTATACACCAACAGAGACTTGCTGAAATAAGAATGGTGGGAAATGGAAAGATGCCATAAAAGAACACTTTTAAGCTCTATGCATGCTGTGATTCCACTGTTCTGGTATGAAATATCTACTGGTACTCCCCTTACCCAATTCCTCTCCCTATTCTTATTATAAATGAAATCTCTAGATTTCCTAGTCAGGAAAGGCAAAACACACATAAAAATTGTTGGTGAAAGCAGAAACATGAGGACTTTAAAGTGCAAGAAAATAGGCATCAATTTTGTATCTTTTTTTAATATAACTGACTGAACCAAGAAATCTAAACTGGTTATTGATTATTCCTATCCACAGCCCCAACACCACAACAACTACCCTCAACACCTACCCTATATGTTTCTGATATGATGCCTTACTTCTAGTCTTTACAGTACCTGTGACTCTGAATACTTGTAATCTATTGATTCTATACCGGTATCAATTCCACTAAGAATCACCACTCCAGTTTAGACTTTCACTGAGTTCTAATCTATATCATTCCTCCTATCTGGTCTTCCTACCTCCACCTCTCCTTTCTCCAATCCAACCCTCCTCCAACTACAAACCCTCAACTCAAAAACCTTCAATGAAAGAGAAGCTGTGATTACCAAGCACCAGCAAGGGTTCACCTAGAATGTCATACTATACTAACCTCTCATTTCCTTTTCGCCAATGACCTTATAGATCAAGAGAGCAGGCATGGTACATCTGGATTTTAGGAAAACTTTTGACAAAGTCTCATCTGGAATCTGTGTGTATAAAGTGGAGGGTGATGAACCAAATAACCAGTATACAGATGAGGTGGATTTGAAATTGGTTAATGGCTAGACTTGTACAATACCGAAGAATGGCCTGAAGTCAAGTTTGGGATGGTGCGCCGTAGGGATATTGTTTTTGGTTTTTGTGCCACAGGAAAACTCCTGTTTTCCTGAGGCAAGTCAATTCAGACTGAATCACTTGGCAGAAATCAGGATAGTGTTGCAGAGTGTAAAGAGATCAGAATTTGAAGTTAAAAGACTTGGGATAAAATTCTAGCTCTGTCATTTAATTAAGCTCCATAACTCAGCAAATCATTCCCTCCCTGTTTCTTCATCTGCAAAATATTCTGATAACTATTAAAATATTTTAGTGACTGGATTTCAATATAGTTGATTTCCTTCAAAATCCTATGTGTTTTAGCATTGAGAGACATTACTCTGAGGAGTCCATAGCTTGAATAGGTTGCCAAAGGTATCCATGATTTAAAAAAAAGAGTTAACTCATGGACTAGAATGTAGTTTAACAATGTATTGTTTCTGTGACCTTTCCATAAGTCAAAGTGCTGCATGTGAGGACCAAGAAGACAACATGTGGCCTTGTGGCCACAGGTTCCCTACCCCTGGATCAGATGGTCTCTAATGTCCCTTCCAGTTCTAAATTCTCTGACCTTATAATCCATTCCAAAAGCCAGACGAACACCAAGCTCCCCCAAAGATGTAACTGCCATCAGCAGAAATATCCAAGTAGTTAAACTGTCAGAGAGTGATCATTAGTCACATAGTTCCCTCAAAGGGTTATTAGATTCATCCTCCTACATGTCTGACCACTCAGAAAGGGGTTGGTGCATCATCATCATGCCCTACAATGGTGGGTCTATCCTCAGACTCTGCCCAGTCTATATTCAGTGACTTTCTCCCCACCCCCTACTTTCCCCTATTTTCTCCCCACCCCTACCCTCAAACACACACACAGTAAAGGCTCTTCATAAATTCTTGGTGACTTATTGGACAAAACCTAGAAGAGCCTACAAAGGAGGGCAATTTAAATGTTTCTTCTTTCATTATACTCAGTGCTCTCTTCTGCCTCCCCATTAACTCTAGGACATAAAGCATAGTTCAGGTGTGCTCCATTTTAATCAAAACTGACAGAAGAAAAATCCTAATTTAAAGATGCATTTAGAGGGGGATTCTTAAATTTGGGAAGGAAATTCTTTACACAGCAAGCAGCCTCTCTCCCACACCTCCTTAGCGTTTGAAAGACGATTTGATTTACTGACCACTTTTTGCAGCTCTGCCACAGCAGGTTCTTGATTTCCTCTCCATCTCGCTCCCAGGAATTTCATCCTCCTACAAAACACCTCAGCTCTGGTACTCACACTTCATCAGTATTCTCTGACCTAGGAAGCCTTCTGAACTGAGGATGGAGAGCTCCTCCCAGAAACTCCATGTAAGGAGGGCTCCCAGGCCCGTCATCTCTTTGTTTCCCACCTGCCTTCACTCCTTTGGACTTTTCCATCAGGCCCTTCCTTCCCTCACCTTTCCTTCCTCCTCCCCTCAACCTTTTCCAACTTCTTGTGATGTGTTCCTTTTCCCCAAGCTACTTGAAAACAGGGTCTATTTTGCCTGTTTGTTTTTCTTTAATATGTCTTTGTACCCTCAGCACTTAGCACATTGCCTGGCCCTTGATAAATGTTTATTGACTGACAGTAATTTGATCATAGGAGGCACTTAATGAATCTTTAAGTATAATTTATTTGAAGAACACTGATATTGCATAATGTAAGATACAGAAATGCCTGGCATACAAAAGGAACACTTTAAGAGTTTACAATCTAGTAAAGAAAGGCAAAAAAGGTAAATGAGGCAACTCTAGAACAATTCCAAAACATATCAACATTTAATATATGATTAACATAATGTGGCTCCTAGGAATTAACTGCTAGTGCCATTCCCCTATCCCACTGCATGTACTTGGTATTTACTTGTACATGTACATGCTTTTCCCTCTGAATGAATATGTTTCCTAAGGGCAGGAACTATTTGTTTTTTTGTCCCTCTATATCTTCAGCACAGAGCACAGGGCCTGGGGAAATGGCAGACAGTAAATCCTTAGTGAATGACTGATTGATTGATTGATTGATCTGGAGCTAGAAGAACCCTATCATTTTACAGATGAGAAGAGCAAAGGGCATAGAGGTAAAATAATAAATAACAGCCCGAATTTGAACTCAGAACCTTTAACTCCAAATCCAGTATCTTTTCTAGTACTCCATTCTGCTCAATAAATAAGTTTTGATAGACACAGAATACAGGAATAAATAACTGGAGCAGGAGATGGGAGGGAAGAAGGGCAATGAAGAATACAGAAGCCCAAATCCTTTATTGCCTTAGAGTGCTAAATGTATTAAATTCAAAACTTTATTAAGAGGATTTTTAATACTTTCATGTCCCATAAACTGGGGAAGAGGATACACTTTTTCAACAGAAACAATTACCCTACTAGATTCTTTTGAAGATGCAAAACCAAACTAACAAAAACAAAAAAAAAAATAAAAAACAGGTCTAGCTACTAGGTCAGAACACTCTTGGATTCATTTCGTCCACTACAAGCTGTATTTCCAATCCAGACAGTCCTAGCTTGTGTAGCTGTACAGTGATGCCTATCTGTCAGTGGACAGACTCCAAAGAGAGAAAAGTAGCCTCTGAAATGAAATGGTAATTGCAGTGGGTGGAGGGAGAGAAGAAGAATCAAGATAACAAGGTCTGGTAGCCCTGAACAACAATGGGAAAGAAAAAAAAAACCTGCATCATCCAGTTCTAACTAAGTCACAAAACAAGTCAGAGAACAGTGCCAAGGACAGTAGGCTATTGCAAAGAGACAACATGAAAAAGATAAAAGGGGAATGTAAAATAGCATATTCCATTAAAATTCAAAAATCATGATTACTGGAGTTCTTGGGTTCTTTGATTCTAGCTAGCTCAGAATTTAAGTCAGAAAAATATCTAATTAATAGCAAATTTCCAATTTTGCATCGTGTACAAAGTTTTAAAAATTGAAAAGTTTTATTTTTAAAGAAGAGCAAAAAGAATGAGAGATTCTTAAAGAAGTATAAAAATTATGATAAAGAAGATCAAAGAGACAGATAAGAATTCCATTAGGGTCAATCAATAAGCATTTATGAAGTGTCGAGTACTTACTAAGTGTTAGTAATTCGAAGAGAAAAAGAAAGCAGTCCCTGCTTTCCAGGAGCTCACAGTCTAATGAGGAGACAACAGGCACACAATTATGTACAAGGAGATAAACTGGAAATGATCAAAGGAGGGACGGGAATAGCCAAAACTAACAAGTTTTCCAGATGCAAGATCAATTAGCAATATAGTGGTAAAGAACTACTTTAAAAAGAGGAAGAAAAGGGATGTTCAATTGTGTCCAAATCTTTGTGACCCCATGCACCATAACTGTCCATGGGTTTTCTTGGTAAAGGTAGTGAAGTAGTTTGCTATCTCCTTTTCCAGTGGATCCTTTTGTCAGGCAATCAGAGGTTACGTGACTGGCCCAGGGTCACACAGGTAGTAGTATCTGAGGTTGGATTTGAGAGTCTTCTTGACTCTCAGTCCAGTACTCTATCCCCTGAGCTACTTGCTGCTTTGGAAAAGAAGGGTATCTGTCAAACAAACAGACACTTAGTAGTATAAGGGCTAAAGTACTGCCTTGGAGTCAAAAAGTGAATTAGAATTTCAGTCCTGACACTATATGACCATGTGCAGATCTCTCAAACCCTCTAACCATCCCTTTCTTCATGCATAAAATAATGATACTATATGTAATACCTAGCTAATTGAAAGAGGCTGTGTCATAATGGATAGGGAGCTAGCCTTGAAATCAGGAAGAAATTAATTCAATCCTGCTTCTGACGCACACTGGCTATGGGACCTTGAGCCTGACACTTAACCTCCAAGTCCTTTGCACAACTCTTGAGACCTTAAGTTGCAGACAGGGTGTCAGCCTTCATAGGTATAGGGAATGTCCTCTCTTGGGAGTGTAACCACAGGTCTAGTCCTTATCCTTAGTAGCATATGGAGTAAAGATAAAATGAGATTCCATTTCACGAAGATAAATTAGGCACCTACCATGAATAAGACTTGTTCCAGGTGCTGAGAACACAAAGACAAAAATGAAAGTATGTTTTAAACAGGCACGTACCCTAAAATAAAACAAGTTTATGATTGTCATTAATATATTTAGACAGTTATAATGTAAATGCATATATGGATAGATGCAAAGTGAAATGGGTAGAACAAGAAAAAAAAGATATACTAAAACAATGTCAGTGTAAAGGAAAAGAAGTCAACTGAAACCAAATGCTGACATGCTGAGTGAGACAGCTGGTGTGGTGGTTCAGTGGATAGAGAGCAAGGCCTGGAGTAAAGAAGACCAGAGTTCAAATTTGCCTCCCCACCCTTCCTGGCTATGCAGCCCTGGACATATGTAACCTTTGTTTGCTTCAGTTTCCTCAACTGCTAAATAGCAGTAATAATAATAGCACCTACATCAGAGTGTTATTGTCAAGATTAAATGAAACAATATTTGTAAACTATTTAATACAAGACATTAAGAATATGCTTAATAAGTATTTATTTCCTTTCCTTACCTGTTACCCCTCACTCCATCTTGTGTAATATTAATGACCAAATTTGGCACCAGAGAGGTTGAGAAAATGAGCCCCCTCTTTCTTCATTACAGAAGTAGAGGATATGCTTGTGGAATATTTTATGCAACACAAGAATCAGTTGATGTTTGGGTTGGGTTTGCTAAATTGATTCCCCACCCCCTTCCCTTTTTAAAATCTTGTTACCAGGACCAATTCACTTATTAGGCAATACTACCTGTGTGAGCTTTGGGCCATTAAACCTCTCTAGACCTGTTTCTTCATCTATAAAACAAGGGGACTAAACTACCTGATGTCCCTTCCCATTTCAGATCTATGATCCCATGAGAAAGAATAGGAAAGAGGCAGGGGAATAAGAAAAGAGTAAGAAATAAAAGTGATTTAGCAAAAAAATGCATTCATAAAATTTTTAGATTAATAATAACGTCTAGCATTTATATAGCATATAAGGGTTTGCAGAGTGCTTTTACATGCCATCTTATCTGGTCCTCCCAACAGCTGTTATCCACATTTTATAAAATGAGGGTGGTTAAGTGACTTATAAATACAATAAAAAAATTAGGGATGATAGGAGGTGAGAGAGAGGTTTATGTATGGAAGTAGCACTCCAGTTGAGCCTTAATGGAAGCCAGGGATTCCAAGAGGTGGAGAAAGGAGAGAATAAATTCCAGGCATGGGAGAGGGCCAGTGCAAAGTCACAGAAATGGTACACAGAATGTATCTAGGGAATAGCAAGATGCCCAGTTTTACTAGAATGTAGAAAATGTGAAGAGGAAAATGATAGTCTAGAAAGATAGGCTGGAGCCAAATTTGTGAAGGGCTATCTCTTACCCCCCACATGTAATCTGTTGCCAATGCCTGTTGAATTACCCTTTGCAATATCTCTTGAATATGCCTCCTTCCCTCCTCCACCATTCTAGTACAGGTCCTTACCACCAAACATCTGGAACAGCCTGCTAGTTGGGTCTGCTGGTTTCAAGTGTCTTTCCACTCCAATCCATCCTCCATTCAGATACTAAAGTGATTTTCCTAAATTGCAGGTCCAATCATATCCCCTTCCTACTCAATAAACTCTAGTGGCTTTCTAGCGCCTCCAGGATCAAATACAAAATCCTTTGTTCGGCATCAAAGCCTTTCATAAACTAGCTCCCCTTCAACATTTTCAATGTTCTTATACTTTAGTCCCCATTACATATTCTTTGATCCAGGGACATTAACCTTCTTGCTATTCCATGAACAAGACACTCCATCTCTCGACTCTGGGTATTTTCTTTGACTGTTCCCCTGTTCCCCATACCCAGAATGTTCTCCCTCCTCATCCCCACCTACTGCCTTCCCTGGCTTCCTTTAAGTTACAACTAAAATCACATCTTCTATAATAAGCCTTTCCCAACCTCTCTTATTTCTAGGGCCTCCTCTCTCTTAATTATTTCCCATTTAACCTGTACCTTGTTTATAAATATATATATATATATATATATATATTTGTTTCCTTGTTTTCTCCCCCATTACACTGTGAGTCCCTTGAGAATATGGACTGTCTTTTGTCTCTTTTTATGTTCTCAGCATTTAGCACAATGCCTAGCACCTAATAGGTGCTTTATAAATGTTTATTGGCTGACAGGCTAGAGGCAGTCTGTATTTTTTTTTTCCTGAAGGCAATTAGAAGTCACTGAAGCTTCGAGGGAGGGGAGTAAGATGATCAAATCTGTGCTGTAAGAATATCAATATGGGGGCAGCTAGGTGGCACAGTGAATAGAGCACCAGCCCTTGAGTCAGGAGGACCTGAGTTCAAATTTGGCCTCAGACACTTAACACTTACTAGCCATGTGACCTTGGGCAAGTCACTTAACCCCAACTGCCCTGCCCTCCCCCCTCCAAAAAAAAATGAATATCAATATGACCAAAACAAAGTCAAAATGGGTTCACAATTTAGATATAAAGGCTGATACTATAAGCAATCTGGGAGAACAAGTAAGAGTCTACCTGTCAGATTTATGGAGAAGGGAAGAATTTATGACTAAACAAGAGATAGAGAGCATTAAGAAATGCAAAATGAATCATTTTGATTACATTAAATTGAAAAGTTTTTGTACAAACGAAGCCAAGGCAACCAAGATTAGCAAGGAAGCAGAAAACTGGGAAAGAATTTTTACAAACAGTGTCTCTGACAAAGGCCTCATTTCTAAAATATGCAGAGAAATGAGTCAAATTTATAAGATATATAAGTCATTCCCCAGTTGGTCAAATAAATGGTCAAAGGACATGAACAGGCAGTTTTCAAAGGAAGAAAATAAAGCTATCTATAATCATATAAAAATGCTCTAAATCACTATTGAGCAGAGAAATGCAAATCAAAACAACTCTTAGGTACCACATCTTACCTCTCAGATTGGCTAACATGACAAAACAGGAAAATTATAAATTCTGGAGAAGATGTGGGAAAGCTGGTACACTAATACACTGTTGGTGGAATTGTGAACTGATACAACCATTCTGGAGAGCAATTTGGAACTATGCCCAAAGGACTGTAAAAACATGCATTCCCTTCAATCTAGCAATACCAATTTTAGGTCTGTATTCCAAAGAGATCATACAAATGGAAAAAGGACCGACATGTACAAAAACATTTATAGCAGCTCTTTTTGTGGTGCCAAAGAATTGGAAATCAAGGGGATACCCATCAATTGGGGAACTGCTAAACAAGTTGTGGTATATGAATGTAATGGAATACTATTGTGCTATAAGAAATAATGAATAGATGGACTTCAGAATAACCTGGAAAGACTTACATGATCTGATGCTGAGTGAGGGGAGCAGAACCAGGGATCATTGTACACAATTACAGACATATTGTTATCTATGATGACTAACTTTGATAGGCTTGGCTCCTCTCAGCAATAAAAAGTTCCAAGACAATTCCAAAAGACTCATGTTGGAAAAAGCTATCCACATCCAGAGAAAGAATTACAGGGCCTGAATGAGGATTGAAATAAACTATTTGCTCTCTTTCTTTTTTATTTTGTTTCTTCTTTCTTGTGGTTCATTCCATTAGTTACAATTCTTTACAACATGACTAAAGTGAAAATATGTTTAAAAATAAAAATAAAATATAAAAAAGAATATCAATATGGCAACTATAAGGAGGAAAAAATGGAGAGGGGGAGAGATTTAAAGCAGATAGACAATTAAAAGGCTATTTCGTTAATCTAGGAGGTGATAAGGACCTGAACCAGGGTGGTGACCATGTAATCAGAGAAGATTGAAGTAGAATTAGTAAAATTTGACAATTAACAAGATTAAGCAATGATTAGATGAGATAAGGGAAAAGTGAGGTATGTAGGATAACTACAGGGGTTGCAAACCTGAGTGTCTGGAGGGATGGTGATGCCAGTGGCAGAAACAGGGATGCTGGGGACAGGGATAGGTTTCAGAGGTCAGAAAATGTTATCTTTTGGAAATGCTGAATTTAGGATGCCTATGGACCATGCAGTTGGACATAAGGGATTAGCAGTTGTAATTAGGGCTGAATGAGTGGACTGAGCGTCTTCTGTACAGAGATAATTCTGCCAAGGGAGCTGATGAAGGCATAGACATAAGAGACAGTCTAGGACAAAGCCCTAGATTCAGCAAAGGAAAGTCAGAAGGAATAGACGTGTAGGAGAGGCAGGAGAGAGCAGCAGCACAAAACAGTAGGATCGAAGAAGGGCTGTTCAACACTGAAAGAGCAGAGTGGTCAAGAAGGATAAGGGCCAGGAAAAGGACACTCAATTTAACAAATAAGATATTCTATGATCTTATATTTACAACTATAAGGCACTTGAGATATTGAGCACAATTACCTCATTTTACAGTTAAGAAAAGAGAGGTTTAGAGTGTTTAATTGACTTGCCTGGAACCACAGTTAAGTGCAAGAGGAAAGATTCAACTGATGTCTTCTAGACTCCAAGTCCGGATCTCTAGCTATTGGGCTAGCTATATGGGCTCAGTTGACCTTTGAGGGCTCAACAGTTGTGGTAAAAGCCAGACTGCATGGGGTTGTGGGGAAGTACAAATGAGTGAAAGAATACAAGCTGATAGTTTGAGGAACTGGCTGAAGTGAAGAAGGTTTTAAAGGATGTGAGGGAGACCTGGGTATGTTTATAAAGAGCAAGAAAGAACCTAGTGGAAGATAAAGAAAGATGAAAGGTTTGAAAGAGAGAGAATGATTGAAAGGGAAAGCTCCCAGAGAAGAGAGTAAGGGATGTATCAAGGGCACAAGTTCAGGAGCTGTTTTTGACAAGGAGAAGAAAGATGCTCTCCTCAGAGACTGGAACAAAGGAGAAAATAAGGGGTAATAAATGGGGGGGGGGCAGGGCAGAAGGTAGAATCTATATAAAGTGCTGTGCAAACTATAAAGACCCCTGTGTCTATTTTTATTATTAAAAAAAAACCTGCAGATTGGGGCGGCCAGGTAGCACAGCGAGTGGGAGGCACTGGCTCCAGTGTTGGGATGACCTGGAGATTGAATCCCAGGCTCAGGCGCTTAGTACCCACCCAGAAAAACCTGCAGATTTAAAGGATTGCTCAGGGGTAGGGGGAGAGATACAGCAGGGAAATCTAGATGACATAAAAACAAAAAGATAAAAAAATTCATTAAGAAAAACATCTGTCATATGTACCTATTTAGTAAATACACAAACTCCCCCACAAAAATACTTATTTTCCTTCAAAACTCAATTCAGGAGCCACCACTTAGAAGACGTGTTTCCTTGAGTTATTAGTGTTCTCTCCCTCATTAAATGATTCTAAATTTATTTACCTGTATATTTATTGCACTCTCCCAAAAGAATGTAATCTCCTTGAGGGCAGGGTCTATTTAAAGGCAGCTAGGTGGCACAGCAGATAGAGCACTCAGCCTGAAATCAGGAAGACCTTAGTCCAAATTTAGCCTCTGACACTTACTAATTGTGTGACCCTGGGCAAATAACTTCTGTTTGCTTCAGTTTCCTCATGGGGACAGTAATAGCACCTACTTCCTAGTGTTGGCAAGATCAAATAAAAGATTTCTAACATGTTTAGCACAGTGCCTGGAACACAGCAAGAGCTATACAAATTCTAGGTGCTGTCATTATTATTAGTGTCTTTCTGACTTCATAGTATAGTATAGTATCTTGCAAGCTTATAGACCTTTAATAGATGCTCACTGACTTATTTTTCCCAAAAATGCATGTCAGTGAACATCCCATATATCACACCATAATTTCAGTTAACAAGTCTGGACTAAGCTCTGTAAAAAAGTTTTTTTTAAGCAAAAGTGTTATTAGATTTGAAAACAACTGTGACAATTCAGATAACTAACTGTTTATTACAGGAATTCACTTTTCAATACTTTCAAAAAAAAAAAAAGAAAGAAATCCAAATACTTAAGATGGATTAAAGGACTATCAAACCATAAACAATGACTATATATTAAAATAAACTCTTGCTTAAAGTGCTGTGTCCTTCCTTTGACACTTTGAATTAATATTGAAAGCAAATAAGCCCAAAAAGAGAATTTAAATCAAAGATCACTCTAGGATATGACTAAAAGCACTTGCATATTAGACACAGTGTACTGCGACCTGGACTCTGTGAATTTTCCCTGGTTCTGTAACTCAGAAATGCCAGGACATGGTATGAATATTTGTTAGATTTCTAGAAGAAACCATGAACTAAAAGCAAACATAAAGGAAAAAGAAAAAAGGCAGACAGTCAAAGGCCACAATCTGATTTCTATTGACTTCATAATTTTTCTCAAGGCCCAGTATAACTTGAAGTTTTACAAAACACATAAACACAAATAATCACTCTGAAAATGCCTTGTCCTTTTCAGCATAAGGAGATCCACATGTTTAAACTATAATCACATTTTATGGTTCATTTTTTACATAAAAAATGAACCATGAAATTAAAACTCACATTGAATTGCAAATTCTGCCACTTATGAACCTTAACTTTCAGTTTGGCTACAATAAAATTAACACCTGAGATTTTTCTGTACACTCTTAAAAATGAGTATTTCTGCTTCAGGCTATCATAAATAAGCCACATAGATTTTTCCATGACTTTCCCCATACCTAATTTTCATTTAATTAATCTCACCCTTGGTTAATAGCATTGTATAATAGATAAAACCACAATTTTAATGGAATGCTTTTAAAATTACTAATCACATAGCATATGGATATAGGTAAATTTAATAAGGTAGGTGAACTATATTTATGTTAAAACTATAGACTGCCTAGAAGCTAATGTCTATAGCAGTAAACAGTAATTAACAAATTTATAAATCAATATTTGATTTAGGTTATCTCCCCTAAGAGATAATAACTTGCCAGGTTAAGTAAAACTTTAGATCAATTACAAGTAGAAGTATGATAAAAACTACTAAATCACATCATCTTTTGTACAATGCAAACATAATTGTGGAAATCAAACATTATTTTTGAGGTAGGTAGGTGGTTCAATGGGTAGAGAGCCTTGAAAAGAAGATGAGTTCAAATTCAGCCTCTATACTTAACTAGGTATGTGACCCTGAGCAAGTCACTTAACCTCTGTCCACTTTAGTTTCCTCATTTGTAAGATGGGGATAATAAGAGACTTTGTCTTAATAGTATTGCTGTGAGGATCAAATGAGTCATATTTGTAAAGCATTTAAAAAAATTTTTATTCTGAACTTAACAAACACCAAATACAATGATTGATTTGATTGAAGGGATTGTACATGAAATTTTAAATTTCTATTATAAAGCTAGATTTTCCTTTATG
Organism: Petaurus breviceps papuanus; assembly: GCF_028583685.1. NCBI lineage: Eukaryota > Metazoa > Chordata > Mammalia > Diprotodontia > Petauridae > Petaurus > Petaurus breviceps. Next base: position 66,820,871 of record NW_027186304.1, on the reverse strand, counting down.
AGATGATAAATTGAACATGTAATAGTTGCATAATTCAAACTCACCCTGCTTTTCTGTGATTATTTCTAGCCTTACTTCTGCTCTCTTTTTTTTTTTTTGGAGGGGGGGTAAATAAGATTTTTCAATATGCAAAAAAATCATCATTTTATCCCTCATATCTTTCCTCCCCTAAATAAGAAGGGGGAAGGAAACAAACATTTATTAAGTATTTATTCAATATTTATTAAATACATACTATATGTCAGACACTGTGCTAAACACTTTACAAATGTTTCATTTGATACAACAACACTCTGAGATGGGTGCTATTACCATCTCTATTTTATAGCTGAGGAAACTAAGGCAGATAGAGGTTAGGTGAATTGCCCAAAGTCATACACATAATAAGAGTCTGAAGCTGTATTTGGATTCAGGTCTTCCAGACTCTATACCCAGCACTCTATCCACTAAGACATCTAGCTACTTCTGGAGCATTGAACCTACACCTTGAGTAAACAGTAAAAGAAACAGGAAAAAAAAAACAACAGCAAAGCCCTGTTACAAACACATATAGTCAAACAAAACAATGTCTGCATTGCCCATGTCAATAAAAGTTTCTTTTGTCTCTTTACCAGAAGATAGGTAGCATGTTTCATTATTAATCATCTGTCATTACATTGGTTAGAGTTCCTAAATCTTTTACAGTTGTCTTTACAATATTGATGTTACTGATAAATCTTTCTCTTGGTTCTGCTCACTTCACTTTGCATCATCAGTTCAGACAAATCTTCCTAGGATTCTTTGCAACCCTTGCCTTCATCATTTCTTACAGCACAACATCACCATCATATACCAAACTTATTCAGTCATTCCAAAATTGCTCGGTATCCCTTCAGTTTACATTCCTCAATTTTTCAGTGCAAAATATTTTTGTACATTTTTGGTTAGAATTTGTTTTGTTTAGGACTAATACCTCCCTTAATTCACTTTTGAACCAATTCCCCTTTCTTCCTTCTCCCCTTTCCCTCCTATTTCCCTGCTGAATGAAGTATGTTTCTGTATTACATGTATGTGTATTATTTCTGCCTTTGACCAATTCAGAGGAGTAAGTTTCAAATGTCAATTGTTTCCTCCTCCCAACTCCTTTCTCCTTGTTGAGATAGATTTCTATACGTGCAATCCAATTATGACATTTAATTTTCTTTAACCTTCTTCTCCCTTCCCCCTCTCCCTGTGTATTCCTTTTCCCTTCCATTCCCATTCTTCTTTTAAGATCAAGATATGTCAGTCCAGTTCCACTGCTTCTGTCTCATCAAACTCCTTTTATGACACTGATGATGAGTAGATGATAGGAATTAGAGGGGACATCTACATCATTTCCCTACATTGGAATGTAAACAGTTTGTTTTGTTTAATCCCTTATGATTTGCTTACTCATATGTTTAGCTTTTTATGTTTCTCTTGATTTCTATGTTTAAACTTCAAAATTTCACTGTTCTTTTCACATCAGGAATTCATGGAAATCTTCTATTCCATTAAAGATCCATTTTTCCATCAGTATGAATATTTTTTTATTTTACTGGGTAAATTATTCTTGTCTGTAAGCCTATATCCATCACTTTCTGGAATTTCATATTCCAAGCTCTCAACTCCTTTACAGTGGTGGTTGCTAAATTGTGCATGATCCTGACTGGTTCCCTCAGTACTTGGATCTTTCTTTCTGATACCTCACAGTATATATTCTTTGACCTGGAACCTCTGATTTGCTATAAAGTTCCCAGGAGTTTTCATTCTGGAAAGGCTCTTTTATTGAGTGACTGTTAGATTCTATTTCCACTTTGGGCTCTGGTTCTAGGAGAGCTAGGTATTTTTCTTTTTATGATTTTTCAAAATACAATATTTAGGCTCTTTTTTTGGTCATGACTTCTGGGGATTCTTAATTTTTTCTTCTCAATTTGTTTCCCAGGTAAGTTGTTTCTGAAATGACACATTTTTTTCTATTTTATCACTCATTTTGTTTTCATTTTTTTCTCAAATAATCATTAGCTTTTCCTTCTTTGACAGCTTTCATTTCTTTATCCATTTATTTCCTCTAGCACTCTTTTTATTCATAAAAAACTTTTTTTTAGTTTTTATTTAAATTCTTGCTTCATCACTTCTGAGATAAAATTTTTGAAATTGAATTTGTGCCCAAACTATGTTTTTCTTTGAAGTTTTGCTTGTAGATGTTTTGGAATCATTCTCTGATTCTAAGTTGTGTCTTGAGCATCCCTGTCACTGTAACAATTTTGTATAGTGGGATTCTTTTTTTGTTTGGTCATTCTTCCAGCCTACTTCTTGATTTTGGCCTTTATATGAGGATTTGACTCTGCGCACTTCTGGAAGGTAGGTTTGGGCTACTCTGCTTGCTGCTTTTTGGTGGTACTAAGTATTTTTTTTATTATAAGATCTCAAGGATATCTCAGGCTGGAAACCTGTATGTTTTCAGAGCTTCCAAAGCAGACAGATCCAGAATAAAGCCTGATTTCTGACCCCTGGGCTTTGCAATTTAACCTGCATTTGGTCTGAACAACAGACATATGTGATTTCCCACTTTACAATTTCAATAGACCATTGCTGAACTGAGTTACTATCAGCCCAGTGGAAAACACTGCTGGTTCAGAGTGACAGAACTCGAGCCTTCCATTCAGTGTAGAATTCTTGCCCTGGGTATTCCTCTCTAAGCCTCAGACCAGGTAACAAGCTGGAACTGAGAGTCATCGGGCCACACAGCTGCTGCTTGGTTCTGAACTTCCTCCTTGCTCAGTACACAGCCTAGAACCCACAATCCCTCCTCACTCTGGAGTACAGCTCTTCAACACACGTCCCCCTTGCAGTTTACCCTGGATTTGTGACCTGAGCCTGAGGAGTGAGAGACAGATGCCAGCTGCTTGACTCTGACTACTTGTAAAGCATTTTGTAAACCTTAAAGCACTACGTCAATGCTACCTATTATTCCTGGCAGGCACTAATAATGTCATTGAAGGTGGAGAAAAACATTTCAAAGAAATTATTCAGAACTGATAATGGAGCTAATTTGACAAGACTAATGTTTTAAAGGCAACTGAATAAATATTCAGAGACAAAAACCTCAGCATTCATAACTTCAAGCTAATACATTTCTCCATTCTTTACCCACAGATTTCAAGACAGATTTTCATTTTACCTAGTATCTAGACAGCTTACAATATTTCTTGAGATTCACCATATGATTTTATTGGTAGAAGGAATCCCAATGAGAAAACGGCACTAGCAAAAATCCAGTTAAGGCTGGCTCTATGCCCATTACATCTTGCTGCCTCTTATATGTCTAGAATACATATTTGTTTATATTTATTACAAATTATATATTATGTAAATCATATTTATATGAAAATATAATTAGCAAGAAATACATCATTGAATTATTAGAAACTCCAAGATTACTGCTTACTGACAATATATAAATCAATGAAAAAGTATTTATTACATATCTACTATGTGTGCTAGACACTATATTAGGCACTGGGGACAGAAATACAAAAACTAAAACAATACCTACCCTCAAGGATCTTATATTCTATCTGGGAAAACATGTAACTATAGAAGTATAAATATATACATTTTTATGCAGAATAAATACATGGTAGTTAGGGAAAGACAGTAATGAAAGAAGAAACATTAAGAACCTTAGTGACAACTATACTGCAAAAGTTCTTTATTCTTCCACCATTTCAGATGAGAACTATATCAAGGAGTTTTATTCCAGATGAGTAAATATTAAATAGTGACGGCCCCAACTCATACTCATATTCATAAGGATTAGAGAATATTGATTTTTTTGAGGTGAACAAGTAATTAATGAATTTCATTTTCATCATAATATATATTTGTCATGGGTTGCCATTTTCCTGATATGAAATATAAGCTATCATAGCACTGGATGAAACTAAAAAAACACATAGCCCTTTTTGAAGAATATGCAAATATAGATGAGAAGGCAGCAAAGGAGAACTTTCAATCCCTACATATTTTTCCAAACTAAAAACAAAAAGGTAAAACAAATAAAGAGAAAAATTCCAAAATATGGAGGCACAAATCTGGCCAGTGTTGTTGAAAGCTGAAGAAAAAAATTCACACTCAATGCCCCTTACAATTTGTACTTCAGTGACAGAAAGTAGAAGGGTGGTGATTCCTTCAATAGAAATATGAAAGTTTAGAAGAAGGAAGAATTTAGAGAGAAAAATAACAAGTTTAGTTTTGGAAGAGTCAAATTTGAGATGTCTCTAAGGCACCTACCCAGTGTGATATACACAATAGGCAACTGGTAAACTCTTAGTTGAATACTAGTTGTGATATAAGATAGGGGTTTGTAACCATTTTTGTGTAACAGATTCCTTTGACAGTGTGGGGAAACTCTATCACTTCTCAATTTTAAAAACATAAAATACTATTAATACAGGAGTACAAAGGAAACAAAATCTACCAAAATGCTATGGCTTCATCACATTCAGTGTGCTTTGTACTGTACCATCCTTCATTTGAAGAATCAACATCTGGTTACAGGACCAGCCCCTTGCCCTGCTAAAGAAGTAGTAGCAATGACAGGAAAACTCTATCAGCAAAAATACTTTGTAAATACACCAGCTGACTACTACTCTCTCAGGGGCAACTATGGCCCTCCCAGGAAGAACTGAATTGGTTGAGGCATGATAGTGAACTGAGTTATGCTTCATGTGGAGTCTAATGAATAAAGGTTATTTTTGAAGTATGATCATCATTATTAAATACATGAATTTCATTTTTAAATGCCAATTTAGTATCTAAGAACAAAAATAAAGTGGGGAACAATCTAATCAGTAATCCAATGTAATACATGTGGATCCATAATAGATTATACAAAATATTAAGGTTAAAAAGTATCTTAGAGATCAACTTTTATACTCAGTGGCATAAGAAAAAGACTTTGTCTAATCTCATTTCATAAACATCAATAAACTGATATATATGGATATATATGTACACACATATACATGCACACATATACATTATATATACATATACATATATATCCAACATAAAGGGAGTTCAGAAAAAAAAATACTAATGTAATAGGAAAAAAGTTCTAATTTTTACTTCTTTTATTTCTGAGGTAAACAATATTCATTGGGAAAAGTTTTGTCCTATAGGCAAAAATATGACATGGAATCTTAGATACTTAGTTCTATGGTAACTTGAAAAATCATCTAGTTCAACTTTTACCTAAATAAATAATAAAAAGCCAAAACCTCAATAAAAACAAAGCAGCTTTTGTTTTGAGATTTGTAAGAATGAAAACCTTTCCTAATATAAATGGGGGAGAAGAGAGGGATATTCTGAATTGTTTTACAAGAAAATACGAAAATGGCAGCCAAACACTAAACTGCACCAAATGGGTAATTTTCCATCCCAAATAGGAATCTGCTTTTAGGATAATTTCCTCGGAGGGCTCCAAGTACTTACCATCTAAACTTTCCTTCTATAGCCTTTTTGGTGTTACTGAACCCAACTGTGAAACAAAATTGACAAACCATGACAGAATACTAATAATACAGATCTCAGTATCAATGCATCATGCTGGGATACAGTTGGGTAATAGGGTAAGGAATCAGGAGAGATATAAATTCTCGTGGCACAATTAAAAAAATTTTTTTTCCTATTCTCTAGTTTAAAGAATAAACATTTCATAATATTCAGTTCAAACCTAGCTCTCAAAATCTTCAAATTTCACATGTGTAAAATATCCCAAAAATCACAAGATCACAGATTCAGATATGGAAAGAACTCCAGAGTTCAACTAATCCAAACCCTTCATTTAGGACCTGAAAGACCCAGAAAGGTTAGGTTACTTGCCCAAGGTCACACAGGTGGTAAAGTGGCAGAATTGGAGGGCCAATGTGAAAAATCCTATCTAGGAAGCTAAAATTAGAGACTTATCCAACCCCAGTGACCACGTTGGGGTAAAAAACCCAAAACTCAAACCAACCACCCATATTCTTGGTACCTAGTGTATTACTGGGGGAGTGTGAAGCTCTTGGGTAAATGCTGAACATAAATGTCATCTGGACATCTGGCAATAAAAAACAAAATACTATGATGGCAAAATGAACAATCTTCTACTCAAGCATCTGTTTGAAACCCTAATGCCATAAATCGAGATAACTGCATCTTTGTTTACTTGGAAGTGGGAGGTGGCAGGCAGTGGAAGAAAAATGTTCTGACTAAAATGGATATTTGTCATAGGGGATTTGCAATGTATTTTACATTGTTGTAAGAACAGCCAATGGTAAAATGCTTTAAGAAAGCCTTTGTGACTTCAGAAGATGATGACTAAGAACCAGTTCATCAATTTCAGTGACAATTTCCCCAACATTTTCCTTTGTGGCTATGAATAGGAAACAAAATCTTTAATGTTATTATTAAAACAAGACTGCAAATCTTAACTTAGATTTTTACAGAGCTTTAGAAAAGGAATTCTGAGTTTTTCTACTTAAATACCAACTAGAATTGATACTTCCCACTCTCACATTTAAAACTTTCAAAACAACCTTCACCCTCCACCAAACCTGGCCTGAGATGAGAACATAAAGTACAAAGTAATAATATTTGATTAAAATAGAAACTTCAACTCCAAGCTGGGGTAATTTGCCTGCTGAGATAATTGTTGAAGACTACACAGGTATTCAAATTGATAAGCGTGATTTAATAAACTGGAAAAAAATGCTTTCTTCAAAAATATAAAGAATAACTTCACGGTCTTTTAAGCTATGCTGACTTTTCAAGATAGTCCCCAAATCAGAATTTTGCACTTACTTTGCTCTTAAATTTTACTAGTCGCATTATTATTATTATTATCTTTATATTTTTCTCACTTTTTTCCATATACTTAATCTATTAAAATAAGGCAATTAACCTATTACTTGTAAGGACTAGAAATATAAAAATGCAAAAGGTATAATATAATGTTATGATAAGGATAAAGATATACCAGCAACTACAAAGAGTTTTGCTATCTCTGTGTAATATTGCTTGCTTAAAGTGAAACTATCCTAAAAAAATTAATTTAACCCTTTAAATTCACATGAATAATTAAGAACTTGGTTTTTTTAAGGTCCAAAAGCCATGTAAATGTACATTTTCATACAGTGAGCATTAAGATATTCAGCAGTGTAGAAGTACATGAACCTGAGAAGAAAGGAGGAGGAAGATGGAAAGTATTTGCATAGGAATTAAAGGAGGAAAAACAATGATAGGAGCATACTAAAAGGCTCAGGGTCAGCTGAGATATATGGACAAAGTCCTGACAAAGAACAAAGAGGCAGGATGTTTTTTTGTTTTTCATGAAACTGGGTCTGCCTCTCTACCTTGTCAAGGTTAGAAGTGCAGTGACCACCCAATGGCATGATATTACTGATCAGCATGGAAACTTTATTAACCTACTCAGTTCTTTCTTTCTCAGGCAGTCTGGTGGTCCTATTTTCCTGAGGCATTCCCCTATTATTGCCAGATTTAGTGTGAACAATCAGCTTTAGTCTTACATTCCACAGTTCGGAACAAACTCAAGAAATCTACCAGCCTCAGCATCTCCAGGAGTAGGGAACGCAAGTATGTGCCACCATGCCCACACAGAATATGGTTTTCTTGGGAAATTCTACCTATTTGGATATAAGCTGATTTCTCTTTCCATAGAAAGGAAATAATCAGAGAAATTCTTGACTTATCTTGCAGATAATTTAACCTTTTATAAGGTCGAAAAAGAGCACCAAGAAGTAAGTACTGCTGCTGGCAAAGGAGAAATGACAGGAACTTTGGGAGCAGTGACCACACCATTTTAGGGTTCAGAGTCAATGAGGCAGGTGATACCAGAGCACTCCCACAACTATGTCCTTGTTTCTCCATCTTTTGATCTTCATCCAAATGCTTTCCACTGAGCCTCTCCTCCCAGGTTCACAAATGTGCATCACTCCACTTTATGAAAGCAGACTTCAAAGAGTTTAGAGATAAGGAAGGTAAGATCCCATGGGCTAAGACTTGAAAGAGGAAGTCAAATGGTGAATATGAAGAACAAAATTTTGGTAACACTTGCAAGTGATTCAGATTATGAAGGTAAGGAGGTATATTCAAAGAGATTTATGTTGCTTGAGCTAACTGTAGCATTCTTGGATTAACAGAGATTTCAAAAGACAATACAAGAGCACAGGAAGATGATAATTTAGGACTAATACAAAAGAAAGGTAAGGGCCTTTGTCCTTCAATAAATGCTAAAGACAATGAAAAAAGTAATCTTTAATTACCTAGGGCAAGATCAAACAGATGATAGGATGCTTGATTATCAAGTATGAAAAGACAGGAAAGCATAATGACAAGTACTATTTAAAAAATAACTATTTTACTGATTTTTGCTTTTTTGCTTTTCTTTTTCCCACAGAGAACAGCTAATCCCTGTCACTCATACCCCTCCCTTACAGTCATGAATCCAGTTAGAAATAGCTTCTTGAGAGTCAACCTAAATACAATGTTTCTATATAGCTTTACCAGAATGGATACTGTGAGATCATATATTTATAAATATATTTTAAAATACATTTAATTGTATATTTTAAATATAGATTTAATTATAATTTATATATCACATATTATATATTTTAAAAATAATTCATATATTTAAATATATCTATTTAAAATATATTTAAAAATACATATTTAATCATATATTTTTAAAAATAGAGATTTAATTATATATTTGTATATCACATATTTAAATATCTATTTTAAAAATAATTTGTACATTATATTCAAATATATCTATTTAAAATATATTTTTATATTTTATTTAATATATATTTAAAATTTCATCTTTAAATAAATAAGCCTACCAACTTTCGAAAATGGAAAGGAGGCATTTCAAATCATAGGGTAACAATCTTGATAAAGATTTCTGGCAAATTTACAAAATATGTTGCTAAAGGGATAACCTGTAGGCCACGATGGGAATGATGATTATTATGGCTTCTTGAACACATGAATGTATGAATAAATTGTTTTAACAGTATTAATTATATGCAAAGTATTGTACTAAGTACTAGGGACACATCCAGAAAAGTAAGAGAATAAGTACCTGCTTTCAAGATGCTGCCATTCTAAACACAGAGAGAGAATACCCAGCCCAGGAAGCAAAGGCAGAATGGGACTTGGGGTCTAGCAAAAGGACAGATGTCAAAGCCTGAGGGTCATGTCATACAATCTGCTGGGCTTAGACCTAGTTCACTGACTAGACTTCAACAATAGTGAATGATATTAATACCAACTGATACCAAGCTGAAGAGAGGGTTCAATATTTAAAGAAGGCACTCTATTATAATCTTCCTCTGTTCTGACCTGATAACCTGAAAACACAGATGGCATGTTTATCCAGTTTTTTAGAGTGTAAGAAGCTGACCAATATAGCTTCCATTTACTTGTTCTTATCCCTTAGCTCTGTTAAATAATATTTCTCCTAAGCTATTTTTCAATGAAAAGCTATATCCTGAGTTTAAACTAAAAATTGGCACTGAACAGAAAAATCAGCAAAATTCTTGAAGGCAGTGACAAAATTCTTTAATTCTTGAAGGTAGTGACACTAAATTGTCAGACTGTCAAAGAATCACAGGATTAAAATTGGAGAGGATTTTCAAGATCATTTACTCCTTCTCTCTGCCCAAAACTTGAGGGAATGAACATTTATATATTGCCTACTATGTGCCAGGCACTGTCCTAAGAGGTTTTTACAAATATTATTTCATTTGATTCTCACAACAACCCTGTGAGGTTGGTGCTGGCATTATCCTCATTTTACAGTTGAGGAAACTGAGGTAAACAGAGATGAAGTAACTTGCCCAGGGTCACACAGATATTAAGAGTCTGAGGTAGGATCTGAACTCATGTCTTCCTGATTCCAGGTCCAGTGCTCTACCCACTGTGCCATAAGTTGTCCCAATATACATGAAGACACATTAGCCATGCCTTTATCCAAGTCATTGATTTAAAAAAAAAAAACACATACAATTTGAACAGACACTATTATAGTAGAAAGAATACTGGGACTTGGAGACAAGAAATTAGTTTTGACTTTGCTAGCTGTGCAACCATGAACAAGTCATGTAACCTCTAATCTTAGTGTTTACATCTTAAAATGGGGATAATAATGCTTGGACTACTTTAACTCACAGAATTGCTGTTGGGAAAGAACTTTGTGGATCTTAAAGTGCCATTTAAATGTGGGTTATTAGTATTATTATTATAAACAAACAAGGACAGAGGCATTCAACATTCCTAGAGACCTTTCTCTAAGTTTCCATTTATAATCAGCACAAAACTGGGCAAATACTGCTTCCTCAAGGTCTGTTTATTTTGTTTTGTTTTGAAGGGTTATGTTATCTTTCTCCCTATATCCTCCCCTACCTCCCACCTTCCCTCTTATTGTGGAGGGCAACACCATCCTTCTGGTCCTTCAGACTCCCAACCTAGGAGTCATCCGGGCTCTCTCACTATCTCTCATCCTTCCATGTCCAATCTGTTGCCAAGGTCTGTTAATTTCACTTTTGCAATGTCTCCAATACATCACCTTCTCTCCTCTTAACGCTGCCACCACTCTAGTGCAGGCCCTAATCACCGCATACCTCAACTTGTCTCTCCCCACTCCAATCCATCCTCCAGCCACTTAAAGTGATTTTCCTAAAGCATTAAATCTGATCATGTCACACACATACTGCTTCTCCTGCCCCCTAAACTCCAGTGGCTTATTGCCCTCAGGGAACAAATGCAAAATACTCTGTTTGGCATTCAAAACCCTTCATAACCTAGCTCCCTCCTGCCTTTCCAGGCTTCTTACACCTTAATCCCCACCACATACTCTTAGATCCAGAGACAGGGGCCTTCTGCCTGGTGCAAAGAAGATATTCCAACTCCCAGCTCCAGGCATTTTCTGTGGCTTGGAATGCTCTACTTTGGAATGACCTTCTTGGCTTTCTTAAAGTCCCAACTAAAATCCCATCTTTTACTAAGAGCCTTCCCCAATCCCTCTTAATTCTAGTGCCTTCCTTCTGTTAATTATTTCTTATTTATCCTATCTATAGCTTGCTTTTTATGAATATTTGTGTGCATGTTGTTTTCCTCATGAGCCTAGCCCAATATAAGCTCCTTGAGAACAGGGCCTAACTTTTGCTGCTTTTTGTATCCCCAACATATTAGCACCATGGCTAGAACATAGTAGGCACTTAAGTGTTTAGTGATTGATTTATTGATGTGCATGAGAGTCACAAATCATTCAGTTAGAAAAAAATTTTGTTTTGCAAATATATTCTTATTTATATCTCAAGGAATCCGCTGAAGGCAGCTGAAGCTCAAGGAACCACCTATCATACAAATGCTTTAAAAAAATTGACATTAGCTAAGGGACTTGGGGATCACTTATATAGTAATTGTCAGGGGTTAATGATTATTAAATAAACAAAGAAGAATCTAGTGTCTTGGCAGTTACCTATACAAGGAACATTTAGAAAGGACTGCAAAGGTTCGAAAGCATAAATAGTTGATAAGATAATGATTGTTCAAAATACAATGAAGTAACTGGACTATGATGCCTCTTGTTTCCATGAATATGAAAATAAGCAAAAATAGTTTCTAAAACACTGTAGCAAATTTGGCAAGACTATTATTTGAGAAAAAAGAATAGGGAGGCTGTCTTTTTTAAGAAAGTTATTTAATAAAGAATACAAAGATGCTTCAAGTCTACATTGTATCTAGGCAAAGATTTCCCTTCAACATCAACTTCTCCAAATGAGTGAATTTCTTTGTTCAAGGTAGCAGAACTGGGCTGAAGAAAAAGAAAAAAAAAAAACAGAAACCATAATATAGATGTTTTTCTAGCTTAAATCAGCAGAAACTTTTACAGAAAACATATGTGTTTTGTAATTACCTAAAATCTTTATGTGCTGAATATACTCTATTACTATAACATTATGGAAAATCCTTTTAAAAAAACAAACAGAGGCATAGGGAAATCACCAAAATCAATTGGTGTGAAAATAACTATGTTCATATTTAAAATCTTATTCTTGTGGTTAATGTAAGGGGAAAAAAAATTAAATGGGCATCAAAGCATTAGGGGAAAAAAGGAAAATATAGAAGGGGAAAATGACAAATGTTGGAAGGGATGTGGAAATATGGGGACAATAATATTGTTGGTAGAATTGTGACCTGATCTAAACATTCTGGAGAGCAATCTGGAATTGTGCCCAAAGAGTTATTAAATTGCCTATGCCCTTTGACCCAGCAATAACACTACTAGATCTGTTTCCCAAGGTGATCAGGGAAAAAGGGAAAGGAACCTCTATGTTCTGAAATATTTATAGCAGCTCTCTCTGTGGAGGCAAAGAACTGGAAATTGAAGGCATGCCCATCAGTTGGGGAATGGCTACACAAGTTGTGGTATGTGATCGTAAGGGAATACAACTATGTTGTAAGAAATGATGAGCAGGTTGATTTTAGATAAAACATGGAAAGACTTTCATGAAATAAGAAAGAGTGAAATGAAAACTAAAAGACTATTGTATACAGCAATACAATATTGTTCACAGAATATCTGTGAGTGGCTAACCTGGTCTGAGAATAACTACAAAGGACCTACAAAGAAAGATGGCTATCCACCTTCAGAGAAAGAAGTGATAAAGTGAAGTATGCACAGTATGTTTTTATAAATACACATGTATATACATACACACATGTATGTAAACACACATGCACACATACATACATACATCTGTATCAAATGGTGGCCTTCTCTAGTGCAGGTAAGGAAGAGATAGTTTGGAACTTAAAATGAAACAAATGTAACAAAAGTATATATTTAATTTAATTTTTAAAAATTTTAAGAAAAAATCTAAACATATAACTTTAGGATATGATGTCAAGAAATGTAAAGCCTGGCATATTATTTTGTCATGCTCTATTTGGTACAGCCATTGTAAAGTGGCAACTGCCCTGATCACTTCAGGTATCTCTCAATACCAAACAAAGAAGAAATTGATCACCACCCTCCAAGTGAAGTCACCACAAAATACTGAGAGTTTAAACCATTTGAAAGAAGAGTATGCACATTACAAGCCAAATTAAAATGGCCTCTTTGCTCTTCCAGTTACTTATGAAACCCCTAGTCAATTGCTTATCAACAACTGAGATCACAGAGCCATATTTTCTGAGGGTAAAAGGGTTTCTGGCCTTCACTTCCAGTGAGTCCTTCACATAAAATGGCAGTGACTGCATTGCCAAAGTATCCTTTGTTTATCTCCTAAAAAGGATTTTCAGTTCCCCAATAAATAGAAAGACCTACTGAATTTAGAATAATAACATCCACAAGATTCGTTTTTCATGCTTAACAGAAAAATGTTTTAGCATAATACCCTGCAAACCTCTGGGTCCTTCTAGTGATTCATTTCCCATTACATCTTAGCTTTCAAAGCAAAGAAAAAAAAGTGAAGCCAAATCTGTATACTTATATATATTTTACTGTTCATAGAAGTAAGAGGCTTACAGTATTGACAAGATCCTGAACACAGATCTTCTCCACTCTTATCTACCTTTTCACTTTTCGTGCGTCTTCTACTCCAGTTCTTGGCCTTTCTCAGTGAAGAAACTCCCTGCCAGTGATAATAGGCAGAGCTTAGACAACAAAGACTGCAGAGATTCCCCTTTTTTCCTTCAATATCTGAGAATGTGTATGACATCATTAAATACAGCTAGTGCTAGCCAGACTACTCTAGAGTGGTTAGAAATTATTGTTTATTACTCTCTGAGTGAACCACCAACATAAGCTGTGTCTCTAGATTTGGAAACTCCCCATATGCAAGGACCATGGTCTTCAATTTCTTTTGTCTTCATCACTTTCATAATCCCTCCACCAGTGGTGTCCACCATAGGGCAAGCACTTACGGAATGAGTAAGCAGTGGACAGAAAAAAAAATTCAGGACATTTTTTTCTTTCACAGAAGATGTTTTTTTGAAGGATTTGACATATTTTGATTCTGACAAGGGCATGGTATTTAAAAAGGTATTTAAACAAAACTAAATATTTCAGGGAAAAATCTAGGTGTTTTATAATTCTGATAATTGCTACTTGAGACACTTGTTTTTAACACTTTGCTAATGGAATAGGGTTGCTTTCTTTAAACAATGACTTGTTTTCTTTCTCCCAACTTCTGACGGCCACAGGCCATTTTATAATATCACTAAACTGTTGAAGTAGAGATGTAAAATACCTTGATACTGGGAGCTCAGAGACTCCCTAGAGTTATTCCTTCACCAGCTATGTCTTCTAAAAGCTCTTTTCTAAATCAGAGCCCGGTCTCTCAAAGCGTTCTTAACTTTCCTTTAAGAGAAGGTACATAATTTCAGCCAGTCTCACTGTCTTTGATTTCCTAAACACTGGGAGGTGATATGACCTGCCCTTTTTATTTAAAAAAATGTCCCTTTTCCTTCCTTACAAGTTGAAATAAAACAATGGTTTTAATGTTAAATGAGGGTAATGTTCAAGGAACTGACAACATATATTGTGAACAAAACAATGAAACTGCACTGGCTTAAATCACTCAACACCTCCGTGTTCACACTCTTCCCATAGAAAGGACTATTTTATAGGTCTCAACCAGAATGTGACCCTTGATGCTCCAGAGTTCCTGAACCAGAATAAAAGTAATCAGGAAAACATTTAACAAAATTAATAAAAACATGATAAAACATAGATTAATGTTACTATGTGGCTTTCTAAGTCAGCATGAGATCCAGTTTAGTGGCCCTTATTTCTATTTGAGTTTGATATCACTGAACTACATCATCTTTAGGATGAGGAAAAGGATGAGAGTCTAGTCACTAGATTAACACAGCTAAAATCTCTGAAAACTTGATGGTTCATGACTTCCCTGCAGAAGATAAATATTAGCTTAAAAAAACCCTCTTCTCTCAGCTTACACTGAACTAGATGATGTATTTATGTCAATAATGTTCTCAAACCCACAAAATATGCAATAAGAGTAGTAAGAGTTTGAAAGCAAGGTTTACTGGGAATATTTCAAAATGCAGAAAAAAATCAGATGATGATGGTATATGCATATATTTACATAAGTCATTCTGGTTTAACCAGTATGTGTATGCATTCTTTCTATCAGCTGATACTTGTGGAAGCTTAAGGAGGACAGTTTGGGCAGGTTGATAGTAATGTGAGATGACCCTCTACTCACATACATACCTACTGGATTTCATCTCATTGTGTTTTCTTCTTAGGCAAGTATATCCCGATTGATATTATAGTTACCTCTACATATGTCTCCTCACTACTTCATTGTAAAGGGATGATAGGAGGCTCAGTGGATAGAGCAGAGCTTGGGGTCAGGAAGACCTGAGTTCAAATCTGACCTCAGTCACTTAATTAGCTGTGTGACCTTGGGAAAGTCACTTACCCCAATTTGCCTCCATTTCCTCATCTGTAAAATGAGCTGGAGAAGGAAATGACAAATATCTTTGCCAAGAAAATCCCAAATAGGATCATGAAGAGTTGGACGTGACTGAACAACAACAGCACAGCATGGTAAGTTCCTTGAGGATAAGAACTATTTCTTTATTAGTTCTGTATTTGTCTAAAGGCATAGGAAAATGTATCATACAAAAGATAATGGCTTGTTGAATGAATTAAAATATGAAGCATTCAAGCTACTTCTCTCAAAAGCTTGGCCTTTTAACTACCATAAATCCCAACAAATCAGTTGATATGATCCATTAGACTGAGAAGTAGTAATCCTTTCTCTCAAACTGAGAGGATAACCTAGGCTTCTCAGAAATAGCTAAATATAGGGTTAAGAAGAAAGGGAGGAAAATAAAGCCAGAATAGGACTAGGACTAAGCAAAAGCCTAGTGATAGGGCTGAAGGTACATCAAAGAATGAAGAGCAGGTTCCAGAGTAGGGGGCCATGGTGGAGGTAACAAGACAGGAGAATGATCAGAGAGAGTAATTTCTCAATGCAGGTGAGTCTAAGTATAACCTCCCCTACAGGAATTGAGCTCAAGTGGTCGAAGGTCATAGGATTTGGGGGTGGGGGGTGGTGTTGAAGAACTTGGAGGGTTATCAATGTAAATATTAGAGTTACCTAGGATAATGATAGGGGTTGGAATGAAGAGGAAGGAATTTAACCAGGTGCTGAAATCATTAAGGAAGGTTGGAATGTGACCTGAAGGTTGGAAAATGGCAGCTACAGGGATCCAGATGAAGGATATAATCAGACTGTTTAAACTTCAAAGGAGGAGAGGTTACTGAGTGATATCTGGAAGTGAAGCAAGGATGATGGGGACTTCTGGGGGGTGGAGTGAGTAATGGTGTGGGACCAGGTAAGAAATCTTACAATGAAGGTTGAGAGGAATTGCTAGTATGAGAAGGTGACAAGGAATATGGTGTCTTCAGTGGGAAGCCAGGTTTCTTCTTAAGCTCATACACCCCAAAGTTACTACATGAGGAACGGTGGATGCAATGGAAACAAGAATGGACACAGAGGCAGAAAAGACCAGGATCCAATTCCCAGCTCTGACACTCATTAGCTACAAGTCACTTAGCACCTTTGAACCTGAACCTCAGTTTCCTAATCTATAAAATGGTAATAATACCTACAAGTATTTGTCTAGCAGGGTAATTTTAAAAATCCAGTGAGATAATGTAGACAAAACACTTAATAAACCTTAAAGTGACACATAAACTTCAGCTACCTCTTTTAAAAGGACACAAAGAATATGTATCCTAACTCCCTCTAGGCAGGCTCACCTAAAATAAAAGTCCCTCCCTAAAAGAAAAAATAAAAAGGCACAAGAATCCAAGGATTTTTAAGATGCCCAAATCTGTCTGGTTTTACTGGGTCTTAAATAAAAAAACTTCATATATAATACAAGTTCAGTGTCCCATTAAAACACTAATGTTTTCTCATAGAAAGATTCACTTTAATTATAACTTGCAGATTTTACTAGATTTCACTAACCCCTTCCTCATATCTTTTCATAAAGATATGATCAATTCACTTAATGGTTATTATTTAGTTTGTGACCTAAGACTGAATTGGTTTTAGAAATTATTATTTTCATTATCCTCTTCCAAATTCAATCACGATAATAGTGACCACATCTGTTTTCATCAATTTAAAAAGTACACCCACCATAATATAAATTTTGTATGTCTTGGCAACAAAAAAGAGCAAAGCTATTTGAGAAGACAATAAAATTGCTGGATTTAAAGACACAGGCTAACCTAAGAAAAGTAAATAGTGCAAATGAAACCATGTTTTTAAGAAACTAAATCTTAAATAAATAAAATGTCCCACATCTTGTCAAGGCCTGAATTAATAAGGTTACCAAAGGTTCCTAATAATTAACTGGCATTTCCCCACCTTAATTATGGCAATACAATTTCCAAATAGTATCAAATATCCATTTCCCCCTTGTTTTAATGGGAGGAGGGAGAGAAAAAAGAAGATAATGGGCAGGTCTGAACTTGTAATTGTAGTTGCACAGAGTAGAACCTCACTTCACCAACACAGATCAGCATTTCATCTACACTTTGTAGTTTCTGAAGATTTGCTGGGGAATTTCCTCAATCACATAGCTAATATGAACCAAAATCAAGACTTGAACCCAGTTCTTATTGTTTCCAAAATCCCTAGCCTCTATTTACTAGACAATGTCTATATCATATTGTCTTGAAAATGCAGATTGTGCATCAAACTCAAAATGCCATTCCAGTCTACTTCCCATATTGCTGCCCATTCCTATTACTTTCTCTGAAACTTCATTCTTACCCAGGTCATTCCTACTCTTCCTCAGGCTCATTCTACCCTGAGTTTAGCCTTTTTACTAGTCCATTTCACTCTGCCTTCTAGAATCCCTAATGCTTAACAAACCTGTCTCTCCCCCCCGCCCCAAACTCTCAAACATTTCTTCTAAACTCTATTGACCAATTCACTTTAACTAAAACCTGGCTCCCCCTGAAGATTTTCCTTGAAATTCTCTCCATTGAATGCAATTCCTATTCCCACTCACAGGGTCAGGAAGCAGGGTGCTTCCCCCATCCTATACCATTTTCAAACCACTCACTATTTAAAACAGTAACAACAACAAAACCCCTGGACTTAGAAAAGAATTAGGTTCAGATCCCAGTTCTGCCACTCACAAGTCATGTGATCCTGGGCGAAGTATCTTAGTTTCCTCATCTATAAAAATGAAGAAATTTTAATTATATCTAAGGGCCCTTCTAGTACTAAAATCCTGTAATTCATGACTATTCCTTCTTTTAGGTACATAAAATTTGTTGATGCCATCCCCTGTCCATCTATATTCTTGTCTCAATGTCTACTGACCTTCAGGTCAGTCTCCCAACTTTTTCACTGGTTTTAGTACCAGATTCATCCAGTCTTCAACCATCAACCTCAGGGATTTGGTTATTCACCATCACAACTCTTGTATCACTCTGACCATACATTTAACGAACCTCTTCAACTTCAAGTTAGTTATGGCCAGAAACTCTGAGGGTCTTCCCCTCCCAGACTGATGCTTTTATAAAGGCAATCTAAGCTATCTTTTGCCTCAATTCTTACCTAACCTTTAATCACTGAATCGGTGTTGCCTGAGAAAAACTGAGACCTGGGAAAGACCTAGCTTAAAAATGCCAGGGTCTCCCACTGCATCTGGAGCCGTCACTAGTTATCTTAACCTATGCCTTGCCACTGGACTCCAATAACTCTGGAGGAGAGAATGAGGCTGTTGATTTTGCACAACTCTGCCTCACTTAAATCCCAATTCACTAGCAAGTCAAGATATCACGGGCCACTGGTCCTCTTCAAGAGTGAAACAGGAGCCACTACAACAATCATCTTCAACAGTAGCCTGCTGATTGGTCTTACTACCCAGTCTCTCTCAGTTCCAATGCATCCTCCACTAAGCTGTCACATCGATCTTCCCAAAACAATGTCACCCTCTTCCGATCCAAAATATTTCTAGTGACTCCCTATTTTCTCCAGGATCAAATATAACATACTCTGTTGGGCTTTTAAAACTCTTCATATCCTGGGGCGGCTAGGTGGCAAAGTGAATAGAGCACCAGCCCTGGAGTCAGGAGGACCTGAGTTCAAATCTGGCCTCGGACACTTTGCGTGCATGCACACACACACACACACACACACACACACACACACACTAGCTGTGTGACCTTGGGCAAATCACTTAACCCTAGTTGCCCTCCAAAAAGCAAAAAAAACCCCAAAACCTTCATATCCTACCTTTCAAGCTTTCCCTCTCCCTTCTCCCCTCCTGGTACTCTTTGATATAACAACACTGGCTTCCTTGCTGTTCCTTGCACACACAACACTAAAAATTGTCCAAAAGTCAGGCATTTTCGTGAGTTGTCCCTTTGCCTAGAATTCCCTCCCTCCTCATCTTCACCCTCTGGCTTCCTTTAAGTTTCAGCTAAAGTCAGTCTTTCTGCCAGGTCTTTTCTAGTTCTCTTCAATCTTAATGGCTTCCCTTTGAGATTATCTCCAATTTATCCTGTAGATATCTTATTTCTACATAGCTATGTGTATGTTGTCTGTCCCATGAGACTGTGAGCTCTGTGAAGTCAAGGTTCTCCTTTTCTTTGTATCTCAGTACTTAACACACTGCATGGCTGTAATGTAATGCCAAGGAAAGGCAACTTCCCAAGGTTCAGAATACCAGCATAGGTGCTCTCTATTTTATTCAGTGACAAACCAAGAACAGAGAAGATCAAAACATGACATCATTCCAAATACAGCATTTACTAAGTGTGATTAAATAATCTCCAAGTACTACCCCCACCCCAGGACCTTCCAATCATTCAATCAATTACAAAGTCTCTGTTCTAAATACTTCTCCACCCCTAGGCTATACCTTCATTTGGTCCACCACAAAATCCCTCTTCTCAAATGGAGATTAGTTTCCAAACATAGGTAAAGTACCTTCATTTGTCAATCACAGAGCACAATAAGGTCAAAAGTTCCCCACCCCTGGATCACAATTGAATCTACCCCAGAGTTACATCAAGTTTAAACACAGCACTTAATACCCAAATGGAGGTCTTTTCTTCATCTTGACACGAGGCAAGTCCTCAGCAATCTTAGTTCCTGGGGAGACAAGGCTTAGCAAGGCCATAAGACACATTGCCAGTCCCTTCATGAATTCATCCTCTGTCTGTAGAACAGTCCTAGAACCCCTGAACACATTAGCAAAGCCCTCTCCCAGGATTTCTGTAAACATACAACAAGAAAATCCTTCTTCAGGGCTTCTGAACCAACAGAAAGGCTCCCAGACCCCTGCAACAACAGCACTATCCCTCACCAGTGGACAGTATTCACTCTCTGTCTGCAGGACAGTCTCAGGGCTTCTTAGCCAACAGTCAGGTTCCAGGACTTCTTCAACAAAAGGACTGTCTTTCACCAGTGGACAAATCTGGCAAAACAACATCAAAACAGACAGACAAAGTATCAGCAAAACAGCCATGTCTCCTCAGTCCTTGGCAGCTCAGGGGGCAGGTCTCAAAAGTCCAAGGCAATTCAAAGCGGCCACCAGCAATTCTCTTAGTCTCTCTCCACGAGGTGCTGCTTCCAAAAAGATCCTCCACCTCTCTCTAGTGTCTCTCCAAATCTACATCACCAGCTCCTCCCAGTTCAGGACTTTCTTTTCACATCAACAAGCCCATCCCACAGGTGGGATTAATAAACTCTGGGTTTTAACACAATCAATTTGAAAACCAAGCCAATACAGGGGAATCTTTAATTGCCATTACTATCACAATGGCACGTAACACGTCTGGGAAATACTTGTTGACTCCACAAGTTGCACCACACTCCATTTGACTTCTAATTTTGTATAGGTGCTCCCTGGGATTTGACCTTGTCAATGAATTCACTTATCTAGTCCAAAAAAAAAAAAAGTCAAATGATGACGTACATAGCCTAACTGAGACCCCAAAAGGCTATTCCAGGTAAACAAAAGGTTCTGGCAGGTCTCTCAAGCTGGATACACTTCAAGTTTAGGCCAGGTAGCTGACTACCTCTTGTCTAAGGACCAGTCTAGTCAACGCCAGTGAAGTGCATCACCAGGTTGGCTGGAGAGTTGTGAATTTTCCAATCAGTCTAATTCTCAAAGTCATGGAGGAGTTGTGGTCATGGAAGAGAACCCAAACAGCTACCTCAAGTTTTAAGGCAGAATAATTACTCACAATACCCACAATTGCAACAACTCATTTATATAGAGTTTTAACACTTAACAAGTACATTCCTCAAAAACAACTTTTTGAATTGGGGTTATTATTACCATTTTACTGATGAGAAAACTGAGGTTCAGAGAGGTTAAGTGGCCCATGATGAGCTAGCTAATAAATGTCAAAAGGGGAATTTAAACACAGTTCTCCTGACTCCAAGTCCAGCTTTTTTCCCCAAACTGACACAATTCACAAGAAAGAATCCAATAATGCATTATTTTATCCAACCTCGAAATCACTTCAGAGTTTGTAAAAGTTAATTTCTGGAAAATGAATTTACTTAAAATAAGATAGGTCTGTCTTCCTGCTTCCCAAGCATATTTAATATATTGTAACAAATGTAGTGTTGGAGATTAAAAAAAAAAACCCTCCTGTCTGTATTTGGCACTTTGCTAGCAAGTATTTATCAGGCTGTTCCCCTGCTGAAGGGAGTTGACCTTATTTTCAAACCCTTTGTCCCTAAGAAATTGCCCTGAATAGGCTGTTAAGTCTTCCATGAAACGAAGTCTCACACTGCTTCTAAGGTACAGGGAACTGGTTTCATAATAGGGAGAAAAAAAGATTATTTAATGTTAGAAATGAAGGCAAGTGGAAAAAAATAGTCCTCGGACTTCGGAAGGCCTGGTTTCAAGTTCTACCCCTAATATGTACTTGCTGTGTGACCCTAGGTAAGTTACTTAAACACTCAGTTCCCCCAGGAAATTGATCATGAAGTAGAGAGGTGGTAACCATCTATACTGGTAAAGAGGTGTTTTCTCATTGAGAGTTCCCTATGCTAATAAAGTCTTAGATCTGATTTAAAAGGCAAAAATGTCAATGACAATAGGTGAAAACTATTTGCCCCATAATGGAATTACAACATTCTCATGTAAGAACGAAACCTTTGTTGTTGAGCAGTTTCAGTCGTGTCTGCTTTGTGACCCCATTTGGGGTTTTCTTGCCAAATTTAGTACAGTGGTTTGCCATTTTCTTCTCCAGTTCATTTTACTGATGTGGAAACTGAAGCAAGTGACTTTCCCAGGGTCACACAGCTAGTAAGTGTCTGAGGCCACATGTGAACTCAAGTCCTCTTGACTACCAGGTCAGTGTTCTATACACCCACTCCCACTCACTGCCCCAGAAGGAACTTATAAGGTCATTTAATCAAATTATTCTAATTCAGATCTATCTTGCACAGTTCTAACACTTGAGGAGGAGGATGCAATAATCTATCAGCATTCCCCAAGATTATTTTATTTTCAGAAGAGAAACCAACAAAATGACGAACAATGTAGACTTATTCAACAGAAACTTTCCCTCCCAGATCTAAACTTGACTTCTAGAGTTTAAAACCATGTCTCAGCTGCTGTTTCTTTCTGGAAGTTCCCCTCAGCGACTAGATACTCCTTGCCCTGGAACATCCAACCATGGCTGCATCCTTCTCACTCTGCAATATCCTTCCACCAGGCCAGTCCCCTGATAGCACTGGTGCGTGCCTCCTGGGGCATCTATTTTGTAGAGAGGCCCAGGCCAACAAACCTTTATTCCCCTTCTGCTTCTGATTTTGATTTCTTGACTTCAAGAACATGCCTCCATGCTAGGTAACTTCAATCCTTACCCCCTTTTATGTGCTTTCTTCCTCTATTAGAATGTAAACTCCTGGGGAGGCTAGGTGGCCCAGTGAATAGAGCACCAGCACTGGAGTCTGGAGGACCCGAGTTCAAATCCGACCTCAGAAACTTAACACAAAAAGCTAGCAGTGTGATGTTGGGCAAGTCACTTAACCCCAATTGCCCTACCTTCCCCCCTCCAAAAAGCAAAAAAAAAAAAAAAAGAATGTAAACTCCTTAAAGACAGGAACTGTCTTTTATTTTGTATTGTATTTATATTTTTTTGCTTGTATTTATATCCCCAGTGCTTAGCACAGTGCCTGGCACAATGTAAGCTCTTAATAAATGACTGTTTCTTTCCTTCCTTAAGTCAACTCAAGTCAGTTTTTGACCTTCTATGTGAAAATATTCCTTCCAATGAAATAGCTTCCTCTCCCCTCCCCCATACCTTCCCATTCTGGGACTATGCCTCCCCCTTAAATTCTTCAAGGAATTCCATCCAAATGTTAGGTGCCTTTTGACATTTTCTTTTGACATTGAGATGATGCCAATGGAACATGGATATTCTTCCAATTATTACTCATTCTTACCCACTTTCTTTTCAATCAGATATATCTATAGATCAGAAATTTCTATTGTCTATTTTAGGTCATGGTAGTAGACTGAAGCAAGACAATGGTGGCTCATTCATACAGTTTCTGCTTACATGCTATCCATGATAGGAAACTCTCTACTTAAAAGGTAATTCTTCTGTCATCTGGCAGTTCTAATTGTTAGACTATTCTTGATAGTCAGAGTCAAGATCTGTCTTCCTATAGCATCCATGGCCTGGTAGAGCACACCTACCATCTAAAACTACACAGAAACCATTCAAACATATCATAAGAACTCTCATCCTCCTCTTTCTCCCTCTCTCGAACCCAATTTTTTTTCATCTTCAGTCTATTCTAGTTTCTTCAACAATTCCTCATATCCCATCCCATCTTGGCTTCATTCCAGAGTATCAACATTCCTCCTAAAACATGGCACTGAGATTGAAAACAGTACTCCAGACTCAAGCTGACCACTGCCAAGTACAGCACAACATCTCCCTTGTCCTATATACTATATTGATATAACCCAAAGAGGTCAAAGCACATTACTTGACAGTTAATCAAAATCTAGAGGTCTTTATTTCACATGAAATACTCTATCTTCCCAAATCTGTATTTATAGACTTGGTTTTTTGAACCTACATGCTGTGTTTCATAATTATCTTTATTAAATTTCATCTTATTGGCTTTGGTATATTATTCCAGCTTATCAAGATCTATTGGCATACTGATTCTGTCATCTAATATGTCAATTCTGTCATTTTTGTTTCATGTTACCCCCATATTTGATAAAGATGCCACCAATGTCTTCATTCATGACACTGAATTAAAAATAAAAACCTCAAACAATGAGCTAAAACCATTTGAAGTGCAGAACTCCAAAGAATATAACAGCAAGGACTGTCCTACAAGCTAATATTAATATATTATTCAATGTTTTAATTGATTAATGCTGCATAAACTTAGCTATTAATCTACCTAATTATAGTAGTCACATTTTTTATCTTATCCAGAAGGATATCATAAGAAAATTTTTGTTTAAATCAAGATCAGAATATGACATAGGCATAAAGTGTTATCTATCTGTCTGATAAAACTATAATTTTTTTTTAAAAAGATAAGCTTAGTATGGAATGTTATTTGTGAACCCACACTAGCTCCTAGAGATCACTAGGTTATTACAGAAATGCTCACACACTAAAATTAATGATCCATTTAAAGTATTTTGTGGCTCCTTGTTCTATAGGGGTAGCATGGCATGGTACAGGGAAAGACAAAATGAATACTGAGTTGGAAGACACTGTTTTGAATTCTTATTAGCTGTTTGATGTCGGGCAAATCACTGAAGCCCTGTAAACCTAAAGTTCCTTCTTTTTAAATTAGGCAGGTTAGAATAGATGGCCTATAAAATCCCTTTGAACACTAGATTGTACAAATCTACCTTTTTTAAAGTGAAAATTATATTGGTTCATTTTCTACCTTCTGACCCATCTACAAATATTTAGGACTTTTTGGTGATTATCTCCAGCGGTTCAACTGTCATATCTATTAGGTTTGTTTCTCTATACTGCCACATTTAACCAGCAGACTTAGGGTCATAGACTTAGAATGAAAGGGAACTACAGATATCATTCATGCCCACCTTGTCACTTTGAGCAAGAGGAAACAAACTCTGAAGTGATCTGGCCAAGGTCTCAAAAAAGAGTAAGGAAGCCAAGATTCTAAGTCCTGCCTCCAAGGCTAGGAGTCCTTATACTCTACCACACTGCAAAGTGGTGGGATAAAAATAAAATAACATGTAAATAAATATTGAGAGAAATAAACTGTAAATCCACATATAATTGAAAGCAAATACCTCTTTGACAAATCTTTAAAAACAGAGAAAGAAGTACTTGGAAGGGAAGGGAGTCAGAGGGAGGGGGAAAGAGAGAGAGGGAGGAAGGGAAAGGAGGGAGAAAGAGAGAACCTGTGCCCTAATTTTAAATTGGCCCCCTCCCAAACTGCATCAATTCATATTCAAATTGGTCTATGATCTCATCCATGTCCTTATTCTCTCCTACAACACAGACAACAATACAGCCATCTCTGCCCATCCTCTGGTCCTCTTTCTGTTGTACTCTTATCCATGTCTCCCCATAATTTTGCCACAGGGAGTTCACTCAATATTCTGAGCACCTTCCACTTTTTCTCTTGACATCCTCAGGATACCCATGGAGCATGTAAGCTCAACCTTGGGCATACCTTGCTCTCCCAGTGCTTGAAATGCTCAGTAGCTAACTCAGATCCAAGATGGGTCTTTCCAATAAAATTCAGTTCCATTTTTTTTAAGAAACCACAGTGTTCCAGACCATGAAGCCATAGAACATCACTGTAATGACACTACCACTTGAAGAGATGAGCCTTTTTTCATGGAGAAGCTTGGGGTCATTAAAAAAGAATTTTACATTTTCTCATAAGCAACGTTAGGCTCTTGCACCTTATCATCACTGGCCCTTCTCCCAAAAAGATGCCTGAATGATTATTAAATGATTATTAAACTCCTAATTCTCCTTTCGCATCTATATAAAAATGCTTATGAGTATAAATAATCTACATTTACATATGAGAGCATTCTTGATGAGAGTGCAAGAAGGAAATAGGCTTTCAAATGTAAAATTCCACCAGAGACCATTCTTCAACAATTACAAAATTGTCCAGAAAGATGCAAAGAATGAAGATTTCACTGGGCTTATTGTTTGGTAATGTCTGTCTCCTACGAATATGTCAAATTTAGAAATAGATCCTTAAAGTACCCAATAGAAATAACTTTGTTCAAAGACACCATCTTTGTCGTCGTCGCCCCCCACCCCCTCCCCAGCAAGGATGGCACAGGTATTGTAGGCTCAAAGGTGTTTCCCACTGATAGGAGGAGACGCAGGAGAATTCAATCCCCTAAAGAGGGTGAAGCCCTCCAGATGCTGATGTTTTTGGATGACACTGAGCTGATTGCATTTGGAAACAACATAGCATATCCTCTAATGAGATTCACAATCTCTCAAAAAAAGAGTTTGGACTAAATACCCATGGAGGAAAAATGAAAAACAAAAACAAGTGGATGACAAATGCTTATTGTTTAGACTATGACATGCAATTAAACAGTAAGCCTATAAAGCTCATCCATCAGAATACATCTTATACATATTGTTTTTTGAATGGACAATAAGATGGGCCCAGAAATAAATAGGAAGACGAAAGTGAAGATTCATATGGGCTTAAATTGCCACAGACAATATGTTATTAGACAGTATGAGACCTAAATTTGGAGTTAAGAAATACCTGAATTTAAATCCCTATTCTGTGAACTTTATATGTATATATATGTGTGTGTGTGTGTGTGTATGTATGTATGTATATAATCACGAGCAAATCACAGCTTCAGACTGATAGAGCATTTATTAAGTGTTTACAATGCGCCAGACACTGTACTAACTGCTAGGGTTACCAGAAAACCAGATCATCCCTACAATCAAGGACCTTATATTCTAATAGAGCAAGGTGAATGACCAAGGAGAACTAGAAAATAGAATCAGGGAGACATAGGAATTAAGCTTTGGGTGAAGAGGTGGGGCAGTATGGAGAGTAAACTAGAACAAGAGTTAAGTAATCCTGCCTGGAGCAACAATCCTACTCAGGAATTCACCAATTAGGAGAGAAGGTGCCAGGGTGGGCAAGACAGCTGGGGATGATGTGCACAGTTCAGAGTGATGTCCTCATATGTAAGATGGAGATAATAAGACTTATAATACCTATCTCATAGGGTGGGCATGATGATAAAATGATATTATGTATATAACGTGCCTTGTAAACCTCAAAGTGTTACATAAGTGTCCATTATTACCTTTATTATACTAAGGATTACAGAGTTAGTTATTTAAAGCTAATGAACCTCTATAAAAGCAATATTGTTGCCTTTATCACAGAAAGAATAAAAATACACACATGTATTATAATCATATGCATTTATATTTGTATGCAAATATATATCTTATATATATATATATATATATATATATATATATATATATACACACACATAGAATTTTAAAATCCTCATCCAAGGTGTAAATCTTTTATGAGCTTCATAGAAAGCTTTAAGAGTTGCCAGTATTAGGGTGGCTAGGTGGCGCGGTGAGTAAAGCGCCAGAGTCAGGAGGACACCTGAGTTCGGGTCTGGCCTCAGACACTTAACACACACACACACACACACACACACACACACACACACACACACACACAAACTAGCCGTGTAACCTTGGGCAAGTTACTTAACCCCAATTGCCCTCCTAAAAGCTAAATAAATAAATAAAAGGGTTGCCAGTATCAGAGATATGATAAACATCCAACTTAATAAACTAGTCAAACTTTACAACAGTAATAACCTGGCATGTTCAATAATAGAGATTTTGGCTAAACTAAAAGGAAAAAAAAACTCAAAAAGTTGCTTTGAGAGACATTAAGGTTCTCAAACAGAGGTGGGATGATCACTTGCTGGTGATAATAGAGAGGAGGTTCATACATCAGGTAAAAAGCTGGCATAACACTATCTCTAAGGTTTGAAGATTTAAGATTCCACAGATCTAATTTTGTGAGAAAAAAAATCTAGAAAACCTATATAATTCCTAGGTTAGTCCTGTCTATTATCAATCCTACTTGACCTTTACTTAATTGATTTAAGTAAGATTGCCAGTGTTCTGGCAAAGTTTTGTAATTCTAGAACTAAGAAAATGGAAGACTCTCAGAAATAACGAGAAATTAGACCAGGCTTTTTAAAAAAATCATCTATGAGATGTCCACAAAAATTCAAGACATTGGTACTACATGATCAGTTCACTGGTGATCCATGACATCAAATGCATTAACAAAAAGTTATTGGTTAGAAGGGGTAATAAAAGGATCCAAAAGGTAACTTTTAAAACTTGCCTTGAAGGCTGATTACATCATAATTTAATGGTGTTTATACAAGGTAATGAGTCAAAATCTGTCTCTGGGCTATGTGCTAGTGATAAGGAGCTTTGTAAACCTTAAAGCACAATACAAATGCAATGATATCATTATTGTACTAGGGCTAAAATAGAAAAATATCTACTAGTCCACATTGTTCAGTATTTTAGTTATTTGAAAAGAAAAAATAATATTGGGAGATTGAAACATCTTCCTAAAGGTTTTTAAGAAGATTAAAACACCTCCTTCCATCCAATCTCCCCCCATAGTCTCCTGACTTTCATGCCTCTACGTGTTGGACTCAGAATTATGCAACACAGACATGCAATCCTAGAAAGCCATTTTAATGCATTCTTAAGCTAAGTTAAGAAAGGCATAGCAGCAGTTGCTGGCCGGGAGTTTCTCTTCCTTTATCTCCAGTTCCCCATGACCTGGCCCTGCCAGCGCCACTGCTGCTGTCCTTTAAGGTGACCAGGCCTGGGATGTAAGCTGCCCGCAGGTCGGTGGGCAGGAGGTTATAGCAGGGATTTGTGACCCTAATGATGTCTGGAAACAAAAGAATGCCTGCCTTCCTAGAGTGAGACAATCTCTTCCAAGTGGATTGGGACCATCCATGGGACATATGAATCTTCATATGGTATATGAAGACCTATGGTACAAGATTGGAATCCCCCAACAGCAACCCATAGGTGAAATTTGTCACACCTTGTTACCATCCTAATGCAGACACCCAAGGCAATATCTGTTTGGACATCCTCAAGGACAAGTGGGGTCAGCGCTGTATGATGCCAGGCCCATCCTGCTATCTAGCTAAAGCTTGCTGGACATTGACAACCCATTGAACGTGCAGGCTGCTCAACTTTGGACAAATTCCACAGCCTTTAAAAAGCACCTGCTGATGGGTGACTGGGTGGTGCAGCAAATGGAGCACGGGCCCTGGAGTCAGGAAGACCTGGGTTCAAGTCTGGCCTGGGACACTTAACACTTACTAGCCCTGTGACCTTGGGAAAATCACTTGGCCCCAACTGTCCTGTCCTCCTCCCTCCAAAAAAAAAAAGCAAAAAGAAAAACAAACTATATTCAAAAGCACCTGCTGAAACCTACATAAAGCAGGTGACTAGCCAAGAGCCCTGACCCTGGCTGCCTAGCCTACCTTCCTTCATCTTGTGTGTATGTGTAGTGTTTGTGTATGTGTGTGTGTGTGTGTATGTGTACGTGTAGTGTTTGTGTATGTGTGTGTGTGTGTGACTATCTTTTCCCCTTCCCCATAACCTGTCTTCTTCCTCTTCTCTCTTCTGTACAGGATTCGTATCATAGACTGTTTAACTTTTCTCTCTTTTTTAACTTAAATTCCAGTCCAACCCTCAACATTAACGTATAAATAAATATTTGTAGGTTTTTTTTTGTTTTGTTTTGTTTTTGTTAAAGAAAGGCATAGCATTAAGAACTTGGGTTGGTAGGGATAGAAAGGGAGGGCAGGCACAAATGGTCTTGTTGAGCTCTACCCTGGTCAGACACCTAGAATATTCGGTTCTAGGCACCACTTCAGAAAAACTGGATAAACT
Source organism: Petaurus breviceps papuanus (assembly GCF_028583685.1). Lineage (NCBI taxonomy): Eukaryota > Metazoa > Chordata > Mammalia > Diprotodontia > Petauridae > Petaurus > Petaurus breviceps. The sequence goes on along the minus strand of NW_027186304.1, from coordinate 66,790,768 downwards.
GGAAAGTTACCCAATAACAGGGCTTCCAAGACAGTGAAGGGACATGTATCTGTTGAAGATATATTTAAGCTATAGTAAAGAATATTGGGCATATTTAATAAGGGCATATTTAACCTATAGTAAAGAAGACTTGGGGAGGGGGAGACCTGATAGCTTTTCTCTAGTATCTTAAGGGCTGTCCTGTGGCAGAAGAGTTAGACTTGTTCTCTTTGGTCTCAGAAATCATTGGTTAGAAGATACAAAGAGGCAAACTTAAACTTCACAAAATAACCATTCAAGATACCCCAAAGCTGGGGCGGCCAGGTAGCACAGAGAGTAAGAGCACCGGCTCCAGTGTTGAGATAGACCTGGAGATCGAATCCGGGCTCAGACACTTAGCACCTACCCAGAAATAACTGGCCGTGTAACCTTGAGCAAGTTACTTAACCCCAATTGCTTAGGGGCAGCCAGGTGGCTCAGCGAGTAAGAGCACCGGCTCTGGTGTCGTAGGGATGACCTGGATCAAATCTGGGCTCAGATACTCAGCACCACACCCAGAAATAACTGACCATGTAACCTTGAGCAAGTTACTTAAACCCCGATTGCTTAATTAAAAAAAAAAAAAGATACCCCAAAGCTGAACAGACAACTTCCCCCTCCACAGAGTTCTTCAGGAAGAGGCTGGACAAACAAATACTAACTCAGGTCAGGTAAGAGTGTATTAAAATGCCCTGAATTCCTACTAACTGACATTTTGGGACACCGATTCTGTGAGGAAGTAAGTGGAAGAAAGGGAAACCTGGACCTGAGAGCTTTAAGAGGGGCATGGTGAATACTAACAGACTTGTGCATTTTCATTTTTTTACTTTAGTCAATAAGCATTTATTAAGCTCCTATTATATGCCAGGTACTGTGCTAAGCACTAGGGATAAAAACAAAGAGGCAAAAGAAAAGTCCCTACCCTCAAGAAGCTCACAATCTAATGAAATGGCATTTCATGGTGGTCCATTATCTGTCTCTATTCTTCATCATGCCCTTTAGATAGAGGTCTAATATTATTAATAAGGGCTTTCTTCCCAAAAAATGGAGGAATTTCTTCTTTCTCTTGAATTCATTATCCTATGTGATGTTATGGGGGGGGGAGGGGTCACTCAACAAGCTATCTGTTATTATGTGAACACGGAATCCAATCTCTGTAATAAGCCACTCTCTGCTGTCTTAAAAGAAATGCCCGTCAAAATTGAGGCATCATTTATTTTTAATGAGATTAAACTAGGCGTTAGTCTTACCTTAGGTGGTGCAGAAAAAAAAAATCTTTCCTGTGCCAGTAAGCTTTTCATGGTTCTCAGTTTTCTTTCATGAGACTATAAGGTGACAAATTATCTATTTTAAAAATCTATTAGCACAGATAAAAGTTGTCTTGTCTGTTAGAGGTTTGCTGTTTGAAGTTTTGGAATTTAGCCTCTTTCTGACAGAACAGCTTTTTCCCATAGGAGTTTTATGATTTTATACAACAAATATAAGAAAACAAAGAAAGTTTTATTACTTTATTAACCAAAAATGGGGCAAGAGGAAAAAATAGGGAAAATGACACTGAAAATCCCACCATCAAACAAAACAAAAGCTAGCAAACCCTCTTTTTTCTCCCTTTAATAGGCATTCTCTGTTACATTAACATTGCACCACTGATCTCAAATAGGCAATACTGAGCTGTACATCCTTCACGTTAACAAGCTACACAGAGATTTGCACAATGGGGACAGCCCTTTAAGGCCACGTCTACACATGGTAAATGTCATTTCAGAGAACAATCAGCACAGTTTAGCGTTCAGGATACACTTACACCATCAGCGGCTTGGTGTTACATGCAAAAGAGGAATGGAATTAGGACCACTGGACAGCTAGAGTTGGCTCATGGGCATGTAGTCCTAATCCTTTTGTTCACAGAGCTGGGGGGATGCATGCAGGGAGATACGTGGCAGCAGTGTCTAGAGGAAAGAGAAGGCAGGATTATGGTGTGCTGCTCATCACAATTCCTATCAAACAACACAAAAATCCTAGCACTTGGTCTAGGGAGAACAGACCGATTCACTCAGTCATGGGTACTAGTTTCCCAATATGGAAAGTAGGCTGTTCTGGGAAGACATTCCAGCTCAGTCTGGTTGACTTCAAGAGGAAGTTCCCTGCCAGAACTGTTCAATGGTTTATAATAATGACTGTCAAAACAATCCATTAGGGATGGGCTCAACCACACATAACCCTCTCCTTTTTTTACATCCCAGTTGGACAAACAAAGCCAACTTCCCAGCCATTGGAGTCTATGTTCTTCATCTTCAGCTTCTTCATTCCCCCTCCCACCAAAATGATGGGTTCTAATGGGTGAACCTTTTGCCATATCTTACCTTGGAAACAAGGCTCTATATCACTTCCTATCCCTTTTGAAACCATGTGGCTACATATGTACACTATCCCTTTCTAGATTCCCTTTATTGTCTTCCCCCATTAAAATGCAGACTCCTAGAAGGGAGAGATCTGCATATATTTGTCTATTGTCTCCAACCATTAGATTGTAAACTCCTTGAGGTCAGGGACTGCCTTTTTCCTCTTCTTGTATCCCTAAAACTTAACACAGTGTTTGTCATCTAGTAGTATTTAATGAATGCATTATGAATGAATTAATGACTGCCTTTATATATGCCTACTTTCAATTATAGGTATGTCTAATGTTCTGAAAAATTCACACTTCAAACTGTCATCATCAGCTAAGCAGTCAGGAACACAAAGCAGTCATTCCCTGAAAGAGCATGAGGACAGAAAGGTACAACTTATCAGCACAAAAGGCACTAACAACAACAGCTGGTTTATATAGTGCTTTAACAACTTATCAGCACAAAAGGCACTAATAATAACCACCCACATTTATACAATACTTTAAGTTTTTCAAGACTTGTATCTCATTTGTATCTCAGCATACCTGTGAGTTAGGTGCCATTGTTATAAGTACCTCCATTTTAACAGATAGGAAACCAAGTCTCAGAGAGATTAAGTGACTTACCCAAGGTAATATAATTACTAAGAGTCATAGGCAGAATTCCAAAACAATCAGATTCAATAAGTATTTAAGTAAGGCCCTGTGCTAGGCACTAGTGACAGGAAGACAAAAAATCAAAAAAGGTCCATACTTTCAAGAAGCCAAGATTCTACTAGGGAAATGACACATAGAAATAAATACATAACTTGAGAAAGGAGAGAACACAAATTACTCTGGAGTCCAAAAGGGCTTCTCCTAAAAGGTGGCCCATAGGCTGAACCTTTAATGAGGCTAGGGATTTTAATAAGTAGGGGCAAGGGTAGCAAACATTCCAGGCATGAGGGGACAGCCTGTGAAAAGACAAGGACGAAGGAAATGGAATGTTAAGTCCAGGGAACAGCAGTTGGACCAGTTTGGATGGAATGTAGAGTACCTAAAGTGCCATTAAGTGAAATCAGCATGGAAAGGTAGGCTAGAAAAGGACTGTGAAGAATATACCAAGCTGAGGCATTTGAAGTTTACTGTGAAAGCAATACGGAAGCACTGAAGCTTGAGTTTGGGAAGGACATGGTCAGATTTGTGTCATATGAAAATTATTCTGATACCTGTGTGGAAGATTGATTGGGGCAGAGAGATCCAGTCAGACAATCAATTAGGAAGCTGTTGCAATATTGCAGCCAAGAGGTAATGAGGGTGAGAATTAAGGTGGTAGCCATGTGAATGGAGAGGAAGGAACAGGTACAACATAAATTATAAAGGTAAAATCAATAAGACTTGACAAGCCATTGGACAAGAGGGATGATGGAGAAGTGATACAGGACAATAGCTTAACAGGATGATGCACAGTAGAGCCAAATGAAGATTCATTAAGGATGGGAAAGACTGGGTAGGTTTGTAAAGCCACAGAAAAGGTGTTACTAAATAGGGGGAAACTGAAGATGAAAGTAAAATAATGAGAAGGAAGGGCCAAGGGACAATTTCAGGAAATGGGTTGGAATCCTCATGCAAAGGAACTGTCCTGGAGCAAGAAGAAGGGCTACCTCTTTGTCAGGGAATGGAATAAGGAGTAAAGAGCAGAAGATGATGTGGAAGGGTTCAGAGGCACAAATGGGAGAAGAGGGGAGGTCAGGACAGAGGGCCTCTATTTCCTCAGCCGATCGAGCAATGAGGTCATGTGTTGGGAACGAGGGTGAAGGAATAGTTGTAGAAGGTTTGAGAAGAGAAAGTTTAGAAATGATACTGTGGGAATAGACAGTCATTCAGGGATGAATAAAAGGATAGCCACACAGCAGTGAAGGACTAGCTAAGATTATATAACATAAAGGTGTTATGCATCCAGAGGTTAAATGAAATATAACCGGGATTGGGGAAGGGAAGTGGCGTTCTGGGCTTTACCATGGGGTTTGGTTTTTAATGTGTTAATGATGTTATTATGAAATGATAATGGTAAAGGCAAGCATAAGCAGGATGTGCCTATAAAATAATTTAGATGATGCTTAGGAACAGCTGGCCTGATTATTAATAGTTTGATTTTATTACAGAAATTATATCACTGAATTAATGAAAAACAGAAGTTAATACAAGAAGAGTACTTTAGGTCTTTGGGGCATTAAATAACAAGATGTGGGGCAGTATACAGTTTAAAAAAAAACACAAAAAACCTTTTGAGTTCTGCTTTATCTTTAATCCACAGGGCCTGATAGCAGTGTGGGAAATGACCAGAGTGAGGCATGTGCTTCTCATCACAATATCTGTTTTGAACCGAGGCTTTGCCATCAGAATTCTTCACGTTAGAATGACTCTGGAAAAGTCATTTGGAAATATCAACAAGGGATTATTAGCCTAGGCAGTTTACTTCAGGGCTGCTGAGTTCAAAAAGAAAAAAGGTGTCACATAGCTACAAGGCATCATCTTCCCAAAATAGGACACACAAGTAGCCATCGATTTCATAGAAGTACACACTTAAAAGCATTTATAACTGGGGAAATATAGACACTTATTTATTAACACTGAATAAAATGAATCTTCACTAAAGACACACCCAAATCATTTTACATATTTACATTATTTTTCATTTTATTCATATTTTCCAAGTAAAATTCATTTAAAATTAATATAAATATTTCTCATATAAGCCTATCCTATATTCAGCAGACTGGTAGGCACCTGGCAGGCAATAAATAAGGGCTTATTGATTTTTCAGATTGATCTTTACAATACAATTGGACATTACCTACAGGCTTACTTCTCAGATTTTGGGGGTTCAGTTCCACACCACCACAATAAAGCAAATAATGTATATACCTTAATTAAAAAATAATTTATTGCTAAAAAATTCTGTCATCTGGGCCTGCAATGAGTCTTAATCTTTTTGATGGTGGAGGGTCTTGCTTCGATGTTTGTGGCTCCTGACTTATCAAGGTGGTGGCTGGTGAAGATTGGAGTAGCTGGGGCATTTTGTTAAAATAAGATAACAATGTCATAGATAGACTATTCCTTTCATTTAGACACTTAAACACCATTGTAGGGTTATTAATTGGCATAATTTCAATATCGTTGTGTGTCAAGGAAGTAGGAGGCCTGGGAAGAACAAAAGACACAGGGAATGGCTACTAGAGGAATAGTTATAACACACACAAGATATATTAAGTCTGCCATCTTATATGGGTGTGGTTCACAGTGCCCCAAAACAATTACTATAGTAACATCACAGATCACAGATCGCCATAACAGATTTGATAATGAAAAAATCTGCAATATCACAAGAATTACCAAAACGTGACACAGAGACATGATGTGAGTACATGATGTCAGAAAAATGGCACCAATAGACTGCCTTGATTGCCACAAACCTTCAATTTGTAAAACAAAACAACAACAAAAAACCCCAATCACAATATCTGTAAACACAATAAAACTAGATATTCCTGTATTCCTTAGTGTGATCCAATATTGTAGTTTGGATTACAACATCTATTAGATTCTAACTTTCCTCCAAATACATAGTTACAATTACAAATTATAACTGTGAATTCCTTTAATAGGCACTTTAAATCTATTATCCAAAGATCCTAGAGGCTAACCCAATAAAACTATCTGGAACATACACTCAAAAAGTTCCAACATTTGACACTGGATTTTCAGTTAATTATCAGATAGCCTATCCCTCAAAAGGGGTTAATTTCCCTGGTCAGTGCCTCATCCCTACTCACAATCTAATTTCCCAGGCCAAAATGCAGCAAAGAGAAACTGTGACTTCATACTAACAACCAAAATTCAGTTTTTCTCTATCCACATAGTCACTGAATAAGAATAGATCTTGATGGAAAGAAAAACATGTCTGATACTTAATAATCTCAGCATTCCAATCATTGAACATTCAAATGAGCACAGACCAGGGAGTAGATTAAAAGGAACAAATACCCTCAAGTAACAAAAAGTTATATGTACAACATCATAGAATCAAAAATTTACAGATTTAAAGCTTGAAGAAGACATTGTAGATCACAATGCATTTCCTTCACTTTACAGATGAGGAAACAGAGGCCCAGAGAGGTTGTGATTTGCCTAAGGTCACACAGGAACAAATAAAAAAGTCAGGATATGAAGCCAGAATTTTTGCCATATCAAAGTATGCCTAATTCATCATTTCCCAAACAATCTGCCACAATACTGTTTGACTCTTGGATACCATTCCATCCTCCTTTCTCCTATTTTAAACTTTTTAATTCTCTTCACTGATTTTGTACCAAGAAATTATGGAAACCATGGTGGCAAGGGAGAAGAGCTAATGCATTTCTGTGCATGCATGGGTATCTGTATTTATCTTTAACCGTCAATTACACTGCTGCTCAAGAAGCAGTAGAGTTTAAAAGATAGCCTCGGAGTCAAGAAAATCAGACTTCAAGTTATCATTTCAGATACATTCTGGCTGGCAGGTCATTTAAAATGGACTAGAATGGGGGGAGAGACTTCAGGAGGGCACACCCACTAGTATGCTGTTACAAGAAGCAATTTGCCTATGGCCATATAGTGATGATGATGATGGTGAGGATAATGATAACTAATATTTATACAGAACTTACTATGTGCCAGGGACTGTTCTAAGCACTTTACAATTTTTTATCTCTTGTGACCCTCACAAGGAACCTGAGAGATAAGTGCTATATAGCTAGTATGTGTAACAGGCAAGACTTTAACCCAAATGTCTCATCAAAAAATGAATGTGTTCATTTACTTACTCTTAATTGAATACTATGTGCAAGGCACTATGCTGTTGAAATCATATTGGTGATCCATGCTGAAGAACATTCATGGAAATACACAGAGTGTCTTAACTTCTTAAGAAGGTGTCTGAAAATACAGTTCAGTAAAAACTAAAGAGAAAGACAGATTCCAAAATCATTTCCAGGACTCTGCCCAGCTAGGCTTCACGCAGCAGTGTAGTTGTCAGGCTGCCAGCAATGTCCTAGATTCCAGTCCAACATTTGGCAAAACATATTGCCTTTATCATCTGGGGTGCACAAAGCTTAAAATCATTAGTTGCTTTTAGAGCCTTGCTTCTATTATCCAAAGTGTTCGTTATCAAGTTAGTTATGGTTGAGCAATTCCAAACAACAGTATCACACTATTAATTCAAGTCACACAAACATTTATTCATTCAATTCAAACAAACAAATTTTTTTTGCCTTTTTTTTTTGAGGGGGGAAGGTAGGGCAATTGGGGTTAAGTGACTTGCCCAAGGTCACATGGCTAGTTTTTCTTGGTGTGTGTGTGTTAAGTGTCTGAGGCTGGATTTGAACACAGGTCCTTCTGACTCCAGGGCTGGTGCTCTATTCACTACACCACCTAGCCACCCCCAAACAAAATTTATTAAACCTTTACTATGTGACCTCTGTAAATATCCCAATGCAATGCTTCCTAAATGTCCAGAGATGATTCCAAGGTCTTAAAACACCCTACTAGTTAGTCCAGCCAGAAAATTCTGGACAGTTTAGTCTACTGTCCAGAAACCAGCCTACTTAAAGTATTGTGAGGTTTACCATCACAAGACTGACCATTAGAGCATGTACAAAATTTTGGAGGCCCATTTCCCCCAAGATGCTACCAAAGGCACCAAAGGGAGCACTTAAGACAGAAGCCAAGTCAAAGACCAGGAAAGCCCATGTTTACAGGTCTATGTAGGAATAAAATGAAGAAAATACAAATATAGCCCAGCTTCTGCAGACCCCACACACTTTGGTTTCAAAGGCAGAGCAAGGAGCTTAGGAAAAGCATCCCTAGGGAGAACAAATTTGATAACTTTGCCATCACTGGTTTCCCTTACCATTGAGTCTGTGATAAAGAAGACTGAAGGCATCATCCTGATATCCATGTGGAGATCAAGACCAATAAACACCAAAAGATTGTAAAGAAACTGTATAACATGGATGGAGCCAAGTTCAACATACTGTTCAGGACCAAGAGAAGAAAGCCTATATTGCACCTGCTTCAAACTAAGATGTTCAGGATCTTGCCAACAAAATTGAAACTGTGTGAGATACACCTGGCTAGCCTGTTCTATATACAATAAATATTTCCATATAAATATTTTTTTAAAAATAGAACTAATGACCATGAAACTAGCAAAGATATAAAATAGCCTTTGATCTTGTTCTGTTCCCTTCTCTTTTTGCAGGGAGAGTGGCAGAATAGGAGAAAATGAGCCAGATGATGTTAACCTCAAACTTCTGAAGTCTTCTGTAAACACTTATTTAACTACTGGGAATCCAAATCCACGTGTGATCTTTTTTCCAACAATCCATAAGTTGACGCATCTAGAAACACTCAACAATTCCATTCATGTTGACATTTTTGTTATAAAAGAAAGTAGAAGTCATATATCCTTAGAAAACAAGGTGGCTGGTCATGTGGCAAGATTGAGAGATAACAGATAGCCTCTAAGTAATGTTAGGGTATTCAGGACATTAAAGCCAGTAGAATGGGGGTATATCCCCTAGAGAGGAATTACAGAAAGTCTGGAGGGCTTCAGTCTGCACTTGTGGAGGAAGTAGTGACATGATTGAGATCACAGATCCATCTAAGTATCTTCTAAATGAAAGATTCTAGGCTAAGTGCTAGGAGATAGAGTCCCCACCCTCACGCAAGGAATTTACAATCACTGGAGGAGGGGGAAAGGACATGTATGATAGGAGAGTTTCAGTATGCTAGGCTCCAAGTGAAATGAAATATAAAACATGGAAATGTTCTCTGAAATACTTGAGAAAAACAACAGGAAAGCTATAATATCCTAAAGAAACTTAAATTGTCCATTATTCCATCTTCATAATAGTAAACAGCATACAACTTGTCTGTGAGACCCAAGCTAAATGAACTTTGTTTAGAGGGACAGATAGCTGCAGCCTGTTTTTGTTGTTTGACCCTTGAGTTGAAGAAACCCAGCACTGCCTCTTTTCGTTGCCACTGGCCTTCTCCACTATCTTCCTGGCACCCTGAGGGATGCTGTAAAATCCCAAGAAGCATGGTAAGAATATGAGCAGCCTGCTTAACTCTCTGCTTGCCAAATGAGAGGTCCTGGGACGAGCACAGTGCCTTCCCTTCGCAGTCTCCTTCCTTATAATCACAGAGGAAAATGGAATAAGGATGACTGAAGCTTTACTTCAGCTCCACTAGCGAGAAAAAGGCCAGGAACAAACAACATGTATGGCTTGGGATGGGTGGGTAGTATCATGCCGTTAAGGGTATACAAAAATGTCTACACGTGGAGCTCTACTAGAGGAAACAATGTGTGGTGTTTGTATTGATTCTGGAGACCAAGGAAAACAGTGGTTTAAAATGGAGAATAAAAGCTCCAGAGTCAAAGGACTTAAAACTCTTCAACTTATTATATGGATGACTTTGGGCAAGTTACTTATACTCTCTGAAACTCAGTTTCCTCAACTGTAAAATGAAGCTGCTATTATCAGATGGTGTCTGAGGTACCTTCAAGAACTATGAATCTAGGGACAGCTAGGTGGCGCAGTGAATAGAGCGCTGGCCCTGGAGTCAGGAGGACCTGGGTTCGGATCCAGCCTCAGACACTTAACACACACACACACACACACACACACACACACACACACACACACACACACACATACCCTAGCCATGTGACCTTGGGCAAGTCACTTAACCCCAGTTACCCTCCAAAAAAAAAAAACAATGACTCTAGCTGTATGATACTATGTGTGGACCCTTGTTTTAAATTTTTTAAACTAAATTCAGTAGACTCTTTTTGTTTTTCTAATTCCCTTCTTTGAGACAGGTGATTTCATTAAATTGACTTCTTGAGATTCTAATTCTAAAAATCTATTCATGATCTGGATACAAAAAAAAAATCACAATAAAAAGATAAGAGATGAACTGTTTTCTTTTTGATCATCACTCTTTACAATAACCTCCAATCAATTTAGTAAAACTGTCACCAAGAATAATAGTTCTTGAAGCATGCTATAATTCTTCCTGAAAAAAAGACTATTAAACACATGAAACAAATTCTGTATATGATATCTGAAACAAAATGCTCTGCATTACTACATAACCTCTTTAAAGAGTTCCCATATGCCTGTGTATTTTTAAAAACCTTATCTGGAATAGTCCAATTTCGAAACCCATTGATCTTGCCTTGATGAATAAAACATACTGAGGGATTCTTACTAATTCTTCCAAAAACCTGTCGGTCTAAATAACTTACTGTTTCCTCTGGCTTAGGTAATCACCTTTGAACTTTTCTCTAAAGTATTTTCAATTTTAGAATCACAGCTTGATGCCAGTTTCAAATTGTTTAATTGTCCACATGTTCCCTATTTTACCACCAAACATGCTGGAAAAAAAGGAAGTAATTTGTTTTACTTATTGAGGCTTGCCAATAGAAAGATCATGTCTTGGGAATTTTTAGTACTTGTGTGACTTTCCTAGCAAAATTGAAACACATTTTTTTTTTGCAACAACCAAAACCTAGTACTTCTACAAATTTTAAAGAAATGATCAGATTAACAACCTGTGTTGCTAAATCAGCTGTGTGTTTTTTAATTCATTCTCCTAACCAGAAGGAAGAAATTGTAAAATGCTATATAGAAATCATTCCTGATTTAGCCTCTGCTAATTTCCTATCACAAGGAAGAAAATCACTGAAAGGGGCAAAATAGTATTTCAGAAACTCATCCATGTGGTTTAAAGGCTGACTGGAAAAGGACATTACAGGATTTAGCAATCCTTATCTCTATCTAAACTATAGTTAATAATGTGTCTTCTCGAATTAATCCTTAAAAGCTCAAAGTCCACTCTTCTCATTTTGGAGAAGATTCACTTCATAACTGACACATTTAAAAGGCCAATATTAAGGTTTGTCTCCTGATAAATAAAGCTGATCTGCAAAAATTTTAAATGCTCTCAACTTTTTCCAAAATGTTGCTTCAAATATCTTTAATAATCAAAAATTCCAACATGTTTTAACACTAATTCAGTCCTGTAAATTACAAAGTAAAAACAATGGATGCACAAGAGAAGGATCTGAATCAATAATCTTCAGAGTTTTCTGTGAGACAAAAAGTTAAGTATAGATAAAGAACTTTATCTATAAATCAAGGGATTTATCAGGAAAAAATTTTTAAGGGAAAATGAAGGGATCAAAAAAAAAGGTAAAGCTTTCTCTACATCAAGTAATTGATGATGGATCCAAAGAAGTAGGCTCTAGATAGTCATGTTTTCATTTATCCATACACAGTTCATAAGATCATATATTTAAGAGGGGAAAAATCTTTATAAGCTATCAGTTTTAAACCTCTCATTTTACAGATGAAGAAACTGATAGAAACAAGGGTAAGTGACTTGTCCCAGGTTATACAGGTAATAACGGAAAGAAGTGAAATTTGAATCCAGGTCCTCTTACTCCAAAATAGAACACTAATACCTTAGGGTTAAAAGAAAAACACAAAACACTAACAAAAAAGGGCAATATAAATCTTAAGGATTAAATTATTCCCTTAGAAAGTTCATTAACATTTTAATTCATCTCCCTCGGAATCTATAGGGTTCAAACACTCTGCAATAATGTCAATCCAAGTCATCAAAAAATAACGTTGGCTCCAGAGTCAAAGAAAAAAAAAAGAGTATATTAAAACTTTAGTCAACTGAAATGCTTGGTGTATATAGGTTATTCTACTTAGCAAAGCTTTCTGGTTAACTAAGAGTTTATCAGGAAAGCCTTCTTTTGGTTGAAATTCATTCTTAAATTCTCTAGCACAATTTCCAGCATTACTGCATATGTTGAACTATACATATGGATTGATTTTTGTTGAGTTATTTCAGTCATGTCCAACTCTCGGTGACCCTATATGAGGTTTTCTTGGCAAAGATACTGGAGTGGTTTGCCGTTTCCTCCTCCAGTTCATTTTTACAACTGAGGAAACTGAGGCAAACAGGGTTGACTTTCTCAGGGTCACACAGCTACTAAGTATCTGAGGCCACATTTGAACTCAGGTCTTCCTGATTCCAGGGTCAGCACTCTATCCACTGTGCAACTTAGCTGCCTTACAGATTTATTAGATAAAGACATATAGATATCTTTCTTAAATGATTCAGGATCTTGGAGTGCTTTATGTTCATCAATGATATGTTCATACCCATTGTCAATATGTGGCACTGTAGTTAAAGAAAAAGTGATAGAATAGAGGAAAAATTGGGCTGAATGTTCACTAACTCCAGGACAAACTCTAGAAATTGATTTTTTAAAAATACATTCCTGTTAAGAATTTTTTCCTGCTAATTCTGTATTTCTGCTGAAAGTGACCAAAAAAAATTCAAATTAATTGAAGGTTTCTCTTATTTGGACTTCATTATTAAATGCTCCACTGTATTAAGAGAAGAGAAAGAGGAAAGAACCCTTTCATCTAATTAAACTTGATAATCACATGAAGCATTTGTCTAACACCTTGGTTCTTCCTGTGGAAACCTAGTCTAGTGTAAAGTCCAAAAGCATGAAAGGCTAATAGAAGCAAATGTTTAGAAGATTTCATGCTGTTACCTCCCTAAATCTTTGGAAATTGGATTGAGGCAGCAGCTAGAGCACTAGGCCTGGTGTCATGAAGACCTGAGATCAAATAACAACCTTAAACAAGAACTAGCTGTGTAAACTTAACCTGTTTGCCTCAGTTTCTTCATTTGTGAAAATGGGGATAATAATAGCACCTCCCTCTCGGAGTTATTGTGAGGATCAAATGAGATAACTGTAAAGTGCTTAGCACAGTGCCTGGCATATAGAAGGTGCCATATACACAATAGCTATTATTATTATTATCATTATTATTATTATGGCAAGGTTGGTTAAAAACAGAGAGCCAAGTAGTTCAATCCATTCTCCTTACCAATGAGGGAAGTGCCCGAAGAAGTTAGACAACTTGTCTAGGGTCCTACTTCTGACTAAAGTCAGGGCACATCTCCAGATTCCCAATGCAATGCTTTTCCCATTATGAACTGTGACATCCTACTTTCCCAATAAATGTAACGCAGTCTGCTACTCTACACAGCACCATCTACTGCCACAGCATCTTTGCTTCCAAGAGCCAATAATGTGCTTTTCTTAGCTATTAAGCTATTCGGGGCTGGAAAGCTATACTTTTCAAGAATAGAAGATGAACCTGAAAATAAAATTTACTTTCTTGAAAAAAAAATTGGTGGGGCGGCCAGGTAGCACAGCAAGTAAGAGCACCGGCTCCAGTGTTGAGAAGACCTGGAGATCGAATCCCAGGCTCAGACACTTAGCACCCACCCAGAAACACCTGGCTGTGTAACCTTGAGCAAGTTACTTAACCCCAATGGCTTAGGGGTGGCCAGGTGGCTCAGCGAGTAAGAGCACCGGCTCCAGTGTCGGGATGACCTGGATCAAATCCAGGCTCAGATACTCAGCACCACACCCAGAAATAATAACTGGCTGTGTAACCTTGAGCAAGTTACTTAACCCCGATTGCTTAATTAAAAAAAAAAAATTGGTATGAAACTTCTTTGAGAAAACTAGCATAGTTTTCCTTTAATCAGGCACACAAGAAGGCAAAATTTTTCTTCATTATCCACATAGTTACTAGACAGGTCTTGCATTCTAGCAGTTTCAATACAAGGGTAAGAATAAAGAGAGCGTGTTTTTATTTTTTGTTCTCTTGAATATAGTGTGATACCTTAGGCAAGTCATGTAATATTCTCATGGTAATAAATTTTTTGACTGGGAATATTACTATCAACCTACATAAGAAAAATATTCAGGAGGTGGCTAGGTGGCACAGTGAATAGAGCACCGGGCCTGGAGTCAGGAGTACCTGAGTTCAAATCCGGTCTCATATACTTAACACAAAAGCTAGCCATGTGACCTTGGGCAAGTCATTTACCCATCAATTGCCCTCCAAAAAAAAGAAAAGAAAAATGTTCTGAGATCAGGTTAAACTTAATAAGCAATAATACAACTCACTAGGGGATTCAGGAGCATAGGCAAGAGAAATACTGTCCAATTAAGATTCTTTTCAATTTCTGGGACCTTTTATACTGCTAGGTGCCTAGGGAGGCTTTGTCTATTAACTCTTTCAGGATGCTGTACTTAGGTACCAGTGCAGTGTACTGCTACATAACGTAATTTAGACACTGGGTAGTTGATCCAACTTTGTCAGGCAGTAAGAATAAACGAATCGATATTTCAGTCTAAAAATGAAACTCACAGCATCATTAATTTTGATGTAGAGTTAACCACAAACATATTTGGGGGCACAGCTAAAAGGGTTTGGCACAAACAACAAATTTCCAAATAGCTCAAATAAATTCACCAACTCAAGTTCACTCAATATTCATTGATTACCAAGAAGTTAAAAAAATGACTCCTATCCAAATCATTTTTAATTCTAATTTCATCCTGGTCTATCATGTTTGGTTTAAGGCATTAACATCTATAATAATATACTGAGATATCATCACTGCAGAAATCTAGCTTGTCAGTTATGCAAAACTTGCCAATAAAGTTAATAGTTTGATATCATATTTGGCTGACCACAGGTCGTGATGCCATATATTCAAAACAATAAACAGAATCATAAAAGTGAAGAAAACAGAGTTGAATAGGAAAAAAAAATGATCTTTGATATCAACAGAGAGAAACCAAGGAAACCTCTTTTGAATCGAAGACTCTTTAATCTTACTGTCATAGACCCTTTTGAAAATAGAGCAGTCAGTAGCCCTTTCAAAGTCAACCGCTGAAAGAGTTAGTCTCATGTAATGTTGTGACAGATGTGTGCCAGATTTTGCATAGGACATAAGTTTGGCCCCAAGGAAAAGCCCAGAGCATGCCTACATCACAGGCAGAATAGAAAATGAGCACATTTATCATGATGCTTACTCAATCTGCCTAACAACCTGAAGGGGTTAAATAGCACAGTCCTCAGAGTCTCCCTTGTACCAGGTGTTTTCTCTCCACTTTACTGAGGAATTACAGAAGACACCAAAGATCTCTTCCTTCTCCATAAAGCTGCTTGGGGGGGGGGGGGGGGGGGGGGGGGGGAAGGGGAAAGAAGAGGAGAGGGGGGTTGAGGGAAGGCGTCCCTGTTCTTTGCACTATCCATATCTGTAGTAATAGCAATAATAGGACAGAAACCCAAAGCTCAGGCAGCAAACATCAGGGGCTTCCCACAGCATGGATATGTTTTATTGCCTAGTTACTGAACTCTACAGAGCGATCTGGGGCACTAGTGAACCAAAGATAATTTAATTCTCCTTCAAATTTGCGTGCTTTCAAAGAAAGCATAGACATTTGAGACCATAATGGGCGGAGGAAAGGGGACAACTTCCAGAGCCCCAGGATTTACAGTTGTTTCAACCTCCCAAATAGGGATGGGAAGACAAAGCAAGCTTATTATCATTGATGTAGTTTCCCCAGAAGTATTTAGCATAAACGATTCGATTTTCTTTAAGGAACAACCACAGAAACCGGGCTAAGAAAGTAGGTCTGAAGCTCTGGGTACATGATGATCCCTTCCCCCTCCCAGATTAACTTCTGAAGCTGCAACTTCAAGATCTGGGGGGCTTTCTAAACATGTAAGATACATATACACACACACACACACATCAAATAGCAGCAGTTTTCTCCTGCTCCTCATTGAAAGCTGGAAACTTCAGCTGCTTGACCTAATAACCACTATCCCTTCCCCCGAAACTAAATCAAGCAAAGCCAATAAAGACATGACTGAGGTGCAAAGAAGAAAGGGAGGTGGGGGAGTAACCATATCTCAGTGAGAGACCTGCGGCTGATCGGCATTGTTGCCACCAGCAGACTGGGTCTGGATGCTACCCCGGAGCCGGTACTGGCCAGCTCGTAGAAGGGGTATGAGGGGAAGGGGTGGAGAGCGAGGACCTGGGGGGAGGGGGCAAGATCTCGCTGGCTTTTGCCGAGTATCCCGGGCAGCGGCGTCTGCCACAACTGGAAATGCACGCGCCGAGGCAGCCGAGGCGGAGGCAGCTGGGCAGCTGTGCGCTCCCCCGCCATCCCCAGCTTCCAGCCTCGAAAGCTCGCTCGCTCGCTCGGACTGCGAGTAGCCCAGCGTCGGCGGCGCGCATCCCCAACCCCCCCAAGGCTCCCCGGCCAAGCCTCACCTCCTGCCTCAGCAAGCACGTCCCCGGCAGCCTCCCCGGAGACGCCAACTAACGAACCCCGAAGGCAGAAGTGGAGTGAGAGTCCTCGGAGGAGCCGCCGCCGCCTCCCGTGCACGAACCGCTTCCTCTAGACCCTGAATGAAACTCCCCGGAGCTGGAGCCGCCGCTGGCCGAGGAAAGAAGAGCTCGGCAAAACCGGGCCCTGCCCACTGGCCCCCGCACCCACGGGGGAGCGCGGCAGAGGGCTGCCGCCGGCCCCCGCTGAGCCCTGTGCCCCCACTGCCAGAGGAGACCGGCAGTGAGCAAAGTGAAGGCCGGCGAGGCTCTGGACAGGATCTGCGAGCTTGCAAAGCCCCAGCCGAGAGAGATAGCGATGTTGGTTTTATGGCCGCCTTAGCTTGTGGCGGCAATGGTTTGGTCCACACTGAAGTGGGAGGGCTTAAGGGATGTTTAACTGTGCAGTTGAGGGAGGGAACTTAGTTTGAGTTGGGGCTGTGGCGTGTGGAAGCTTGTGTTAGCACACTCTGGTCAAGCTTTATTGTTATTGTTATTATTATTTCAAAGGAGGACCATGGGGAGTTCAGAGTTTAAAACCCCTAAACGCCACCCAATAACACCGAAAGGACAAAAGGTAAAATTCTAAGGGCTGCGGGTAGCCTGCCCCCATTCAATCAGTAACTTAACCAGATTAACCAGACAGCAAATTAACATTTATAAAGCACCTATTTGTGCCACTGATTGTGCTAAACTCTGGGAATACAAAAGAGAGATCAGTCAGATCAGAAAAAAAAAAAAAAACAGTCCCTAACTCCCAAGGAGCTCACAGTCTAATAGGGTAGACAAGATGAAACAACTATGTTCAAACAAGATAGATAGAGGACACACACTGGAAATAGTCAACAGAGAGACATCATTAACATCATAGGATATCGGGAAAGGTTTGCTGTAGAAGGTGGGGTTTTAACTGAGACTTGAAGTAAGCCAGGAGGCATAGATGAGGAAGGAGAGAGCATTTCAGGAAAGCTGACAGAAAGTGTCTGAGATAGTGTCTTGTTCAAAAAACTGTCAGGGGGACTTGTTATTGGGTCTCAGAGTTGGGGGGTCGGAGTGGGGCCAAGGATTAAGATATAAGAAGAGTGGAAAGGTATACGTGGGTCAGTTTTAACCCCGAAACGGATGTTATGTTTGATCCTGAAGGTTACTATAGGAAGCCACTGAAATTAATTGAAGGGGTGGGGGAAGAGAAGGGGACAAGGGTGTTATGGTCAGACCTTCAGAATTAGGCACCACACTTGGTCATCTGTCCTCACCATGGTGACCACGGTTACATGGGGACCTTTTGCGTTTTCTAAAGTTTATTTTCTCAATATAACCTTTTTAAAAGCACTTTTTAGTTTTAATTTTTATTGAAACACTTTAACCCTCCAGATTTGTTTTAAAGGATTTTTGAAGAACAAGAAAAAAATAGGAAATCTTTCATCATAAAAAGTTAAAGTCTCTCTCCCCCATACTACCAATTCTCATAGTTGTCTAATCAATATTCCTAAAATACAGCTCTGGCCATGCCCTCTTCTGCTCAGGAAGCTTCAGTGGTTCCCTAGTATTTTGAGGATAAAATACAAACTTTAATTTGGCATTTTAAAGTCTTTGTTCAAACTCTAGCTAGTATCTTTATGGCCAATTATGCTTTATTCTCCTTTATACAATGTTCATAGAGAACTCTACAGACCAGGCTGCCCTACTTGCTCCTTCCTGTTACAAGGTATTCCATCTTCCAATCTGTGTGCCTTTGTACAAATTGTTTCCCATGTATTGAATAGTCTCCCTTTTCTCCTCAGTCTCTCAGAGTTCCTACCTCCCATCAAGGTTCATGTCAAGTGCCACATCCTCTGAGAGGTGAGATTCCTATCTCTGGGATTCCCACAGTCATTAGTGCCCTTGGACCTGTATTTATTTAGTATATATCCTGTATTTGTTTATCTGTGAACATCCCCTTAGTCCAGAAGTTCTTAACCTTTTTTGTGCCATTTACCCCTTTGGCAGTCTAGTGAAGTCTATCAACCCTTTCTCATAACACATTTTTAAGTGCATAAAATAATATGTGCATAAAAATGTATAAAATAATAAAAGTAAACCAATTATATTTAGAGAGAGGTAGGTAGCTAGTTAAATAGATGAATAAAAGTTACCCCTGGTGAAAAATCTAAGCTTCTTGAAATCAGGCATTGTCTTACTTTGGTATTTGTATCCCCAATTCCTGGAATATATAGTATACCAGTGCCTGCCACAAAGTAAAGGCTTAATAAATGCCTCTTGATTGATTCATTGACAAAGTTTCTGCAATGTGACCCCCAAATCTACTTTTAAATTAATGAAGATGTTTTTGAAGCACTCAAAATTACTTTTCTTATTCTTGGCTATATTTGTTATCATTTTCCTCCAGAATTTTGTAATAACTAGGACTTTAAGAAGGACTAATCATATGAAATCTAAACTGACATAATCATTTATTGTGTTAGCTAAAAGTATGCCCAGCTTAAGCAAACATATTAAAAATCAGTTCAGCACTAGTTGTTCATTTTCCAAAGAATTATTCACTTAAAAAAGATTCATCATAGAATTATTTATAGCAAACTCTCCTACTGCATTTTAAACTATGATTCAATTAATACACACTTTTTCATTTGTATTCTATATTGCATCATATAAGAAAGCTATACCTATATTTCAATCTTCTGAAAAATGCTTATGTAGTAAAGGAAGAAAATTTTTCTCAGCTTCAACTCAGGAATGACTACATGTATTTAACTCTCATAATACTTTTTTTTTTTGCTGCCAAAAATAGATATATTTTAAGAAGGGTAATATGAAAAATAGGTTTTAAATAGAACTTTTCTTTGGCATGCTAATGTCAGCACTGTAATAATAGATTATATCAGTGTTAATTCTCTCATTTTAATTCAGTTCAACTGACATGTATAAGAGATTATCTTATTTGAGCTGCACAACAGCATTTTGAATGTAGGTACTATAGTTACTGTTATCCTTATTTTACAGATGAAGAAACTGAGACTCAAATATATTAAGTGATTTTCCCAAAGTCACATAGATAGGAACACTGAAGAGGCAGGATTCAAACCTGTCCCTTCCTGAACCTAGGTTTAGCATTCTTTCACTAGAAAGAATATATAACAATAGAGAAATACTACTGGTTGATACTCATATTGGAAGAAGAACCAAATTCTTCTATTCTTTTTCCTTTATTCCTTTGATCCTTTTGATCTATGAGTTCGAAGACATAAGTTCCTATAGGTTTGTTCTATCTAGTACGTAGATCATACTGAAGGAGTCACTAATATTTTGTGCAAATAGGTTGCGTAACATTACCTCAGCATTCTAATAATAATAATATGCATTCAGAGATAGGAAAATAATGAAATGTTCAAGTCAGAAAGTCCCAATAATTTTTTTGTCTTACCAATTAGATAAAACTCGGCCTTATCATCCCATTTTTTTTAAAATAAAGAAAGATAAAATCCTACAATAGTAACCTATAAGGCACTATCCAAATTCTTTTATTCTACTGGAATTTTCCTGCATAGAAAAAAAACTCAGAAAAAATCTCAAAACAACTGAGTCATCATCCTAGAGACTTAGAAATCTTTTGTTTTAGAGTTGTTGTTGTTTTTGCTATAAAGGAATATAGTAGGATTTGACCATCCATTCCTTATACAATGTATTAGTTAGACATTCTTCACAGAACATTACAAATATTTAAAGTATTTGTAGCATACCAAATGCTCTTTGTTTTGTAGGAGATGGGTCAAGCAAACACCAAGAATTACCCCTGGGGATGCAGTTGCCAGAGCCAGTTAATGTAGGAAAATATTATTTGAACAGTATTATATTTCTTAAAATAACATAGCCCAGGCAACAATCAGTATGATTTGTTTAACAAACTCTTATTTACTAAATATTAATATATCATATATATATACATATATAAGATTAAGAGAAACAGATAAGATGTCAGGAAGAAGGTACATTCTCTTTCAACAAGGTAATATAATTAAATGGAGATAGGGAAACAAAGTTGATAATTAACAGTAGTAGTTGGTTCCTGTTCTGACCCTAAGGCTGTTCAGTTTACCTCAGTATTTTTATGGAGGCATTTCTAGTTAAGGTATGAAAGATCACAGAGGAGCCAGCTCTCCCACATTATTTCCAGGAAGAATCTAAAAAGGTACCAAATCATACAATGATTAAGAAATCCAAAGAGAAAAATCAATAAACCGTTTCTTACAGGTCAGAACTACGCAAAAAAAGATAACCAGAAACCCACAGTAGCACCACAATTGGGGTTGTCTCAGAGGAATGGAAGATTGCTGCACCACCCTTAATGGGAATGTCCCAAGGGTTCCAAGAGTCCCAACAGCCCTCCAACCAGGTACACTGTGGAGAGAATGGAGGACCATAGTAGCATCTTAACTGAGGATTCTCCAAACTTAGAGGGGAATGAGCCAAAAGATGACAAAACTCTTTTGGAGACACTGAAACCTTTCAGAGTTCTAAGCACAGACACATCAAGAGAGATGGAAGCCAGTGACTGGAGCCCAAGAAATTAAGTTCATGACCAAATTAGGATTTGACCATCCCATTCATGAGTATGGGAAAGATAGCCTTGGCATAAAATCCAAAATGAAGCCTTTAGGCTGGAAATGTGAGTAAAAAGAAGACACCAACACTAGAAAAAACATATGGATCAAGAGGTGCACAGGAGGTAAACCCAGGAGATAAGCATAAACTCCAGAAACTTACAAGTAAAACCTCAGTGAAAATAATAGTTTGGCCAAGGATGGCAGGAATTTGGGGTGGGAGGGAGAAACAAATAAAAATACAATTCAAAGTGAAATAAGCACCCATCAGGAAAGAACTGGAAAGGAAATAAATAGCTTAAAATAGAGAATGGAAAACCTTTTCAGATAGTGGACTCTGAAAATCATACTGGAACAAATAGATTTCAATGTCTCCAAAACACAGTCATAAACACTAGAATAAAAATAAAGATTTTTTAAAAAGAAAGAAATGTAAGATCAAAAACAACTGATTTAGAAAGTATGTTGAGGAGGTATAATTATTAGACTCCTTGAAAACCACAACCAAAAACAATGTAAAAGCTGAAATACTTTATTTTTAGAAACCATAAGTGAAAGTTGTTCATATTTATTAGGACTAGAGGGTGAAGTAAAAAGTGAAAAGAATCCACTAGCTACCTCCTGCAAGAAATCCAAAGTGAAAACTCCCAGGAATGCCATAATTGAGATCTACAGCTTCCAATTCAAAGAAAAAAAATTAGCAAGCAACCAAAATGAAAGTGCTTAAGTAACAAGGAAACATAATCAATGCAACATAAAACCTGATAAAAAATGTTGGAATATGATATTCCGAAAGGAAAATAGAAAAGATTATATGTTGTCCAGGAAAATTAAGTATAATCCTACTGGAAGTGGAGGTGGGAATGAATATTTAATGGATAAAGGACTTTAAAGCAACCACTATTTTTTTTTTTAAAGCAATCAGGGTTAAGTAACTTGCTCAAGGTCACACAGCCAGTTATTTCTGGGTGTGGTGCTGAGTATCTAAGCCCGGATATGATCCCCAGATCATCCTGACACTGGAGCTGGTGCTCTTACTCGCTGAACCACCTGGTCACCCCTAAGCAATTGGGGTTAAGTAACTTGCTCAAGGTTACACGGCCAGGTGTTCTGGGTGGGTAATAAGTGTCTGAGCCCAGATAAGATCCACATGTCATCCCGACACTGGAGCCAGTGCTCTTACTCACTGTGCTACCTGGCTGCCCCTTAAAGCAACCACTATTTACACTTCTTATGTAAAATGCAAAAAAAAAAAATAGGAAAAGAAGGGAACCTACCAATTATGCTTGAAGTGAATGAGGGAAGCAACCATGATCTCAGGTAAGTCAATAGTGAAAATAAACATGATTAAAAGAAGTAAGCAGGTAAACTATGTTATGCTTAAAGATAACATAGACAATGAAAGAATTTCAGCACTTAATATATATGCATGCAATGGTGCAGCACTGAAAAAGTACTTAAAGAAAAAATTAACCAAATTATGATTAAGAAAAGTGACTTGTCTAAGGTCACACATCCAGTAAGGGATAGAGGCCAGATTTGAATTTAGGTCTTCCTGATTCCAGGCCTGGCACTCTATCCCTTGAACCACCTAGCTGCTATATATTAATTACAATAACAATAGAAATCATATGATTCTATCAAATGATACAGAACCATTTCTTGACAATACAAAATACTCATTTTTATTAAAATATTTTCATATGTTTTTCTTTGTAAAAAAGGCATATAGACCTTTAATTAATGTGATAAATAATATGTATCTAAAATTCAGAGATAGCAATAATATATGTAATAGAGAAATACTAGGATGGCTAGGTAGCACAGTGAGTAAAGTACCAGCCCTGGAGTCAGGAGGACCCAGGTTCAGTTCCGGCTTCAGACACTTAACACCCACCCACACACACACACAAGAAAAACTAGCCGTGTAACCTTGGGCAAGTTACTTAACCCCAATTGCCCTCCAACAGGCAAAAAAAAAAAAATAGAGAAATACTAGTCTTTCCAGGAAAGTGGGGAAAAAGCAAGGATGTCCATCATCACCATCTTTATTATATATAATGCTAGAAATGTTACCTATAGCAATAAAACAAGAAAAAGAAATCAAAGAAATAAACATAGGCAAAGAAGAAAAAAACTTTTTGCAGATGGCATGAGAGTCTATTTAGAGAACCCTGGACATTCCAATAAAATGAATTTAAATAATTAACAACTTCAATAAAGTATCAAGATATAAAAGAAGCCCACATAAATCATTAGCCTTTCTGTATATTATAAACAAAATCCAGAAGGAAAAGGTAGAAAAAATAAATTATACTCAAAATAGCTATTAGTATGTATAAAATATTTGTGAGCTTGTACCCCACAGGTTTGTTGCATCAAATGATAGCATATGTAAAGTCCTTTGACAACCTTGAAATGCTATTATCTAAATACTAGCTATTGTTATTGTTTGTTATCAAGACACACACAGGAATTACATAACTATAACTATAAAACATTCCTTACAGAAAGAAATAAATTAATTGTTCACAAGCCATGTCAATATGATAATAATTAAATCATTAACTAAAATAATTTACTTTATTCAGTGCCATACCAATCAAACTGCCAAAGGGTTACATTAGGCATATACCCCAAAGAGATGAAACAAAGATGGAAAGGACTCATCTTGCCAAAAATATTCATAATAGCATTTTTTTTTTTGTAGTAAAGAACCGGAAATAAAAGTTAGGCCCCCATCAACTGGGAAATGCTACCTTATATATGAATGTAGTGAAATATCTTTATGATGAAGGAAATTATGAAAGGATTAATTCAGAGAAATCTGGGAAGAAATGTATAAACTGATGTTAACTGAGTAGAACCAGGAGAACAGTTTATATAATAAGTGTGAAGAAAAAAAAACTTTTAAAGATTGAATCCAGTGAATTCAATGACCAATTATAGCTCCAGAAGACCAATGATGAAACATACTTCCCCCATCTTGAAAGAGAGATAATGGACCTGTAGGTACAAAATGAGACATACATGGCTAGATATGGTCAATAGGTGGTCTGTTTTGTTTAAATATGCTCATTTCTTAAAAGAAAGGTTTCTTTATTTGTATTGGGAGGCAAAAGAATTAGATGATGATGGGGTGGGGAGAGACCTAATGATAGCAATGCCAAAAATAAAGAAAATAAAAGAATGTCAGTGAAGCATTTTTTTTAAATGAACAAAAGAGAATAGTAGAAGGATTAGAGAGTAAGACAGTCAAGTGGAACAGCTTTGAGGCTAGCATGCTAAATGTATTATGCAGTGGGAGTCTAGTGTATGTCTAGACTACCTAAGATGGAGGTACCCACATGAAAGATGCCAGGGACCTGCTTCTAGAAGTGGCCCTTGCATGGGCATTCCATACTAGTCTACCATGTTTGAACAGCCTCTTACCATTGACGGAAGCTAGGGCTGTCTCTCTCTCTTTAAATTTATCTTACTAAGGCAGAGTTCCTTGCTCTTTCAGACAGAATCTGTGGCAAAGGACTAATTCACTTACAGCAAGTGCACCATGTAGGAATTTGGGAAGAAATACCCAAGAACCCCATTCCCTTGCTGTTAGGCCACACAGCCCTGAGAAATGGGCTTGGGGTTTTGTCTTGTTTTGTTTGTCTTTTTCAGTTCTTCATGTAGGGAATAGAGTTCTTGACCCAGGAGTACCATCTATGGAGACTTTGGGGCTCATCATTCCAGGCTGGATGTTACAGCCAGTCTAGCAAAGAACAACTTAGAAACCAGGATTTGGGGATGCAAAGGGGGTACTTTGGTCTCGGAACTTGATGAAACTACTGTTATGTAGGAACAGGGTTAACTTGTGAATCTAATCTTCCTCACCTCCCCAGAGAAGAAGGTGAAGTAGGAAGATTCTGAAGGTAGGGAAAAAATGTATGTTTGTTTTCGCTCTGCCTTTGAAGTAATTATACTCTTGTTTAAAAAAAAAAAAAAAGGAATTTGACTTTTGTAGTTAAATGGAACTCAGATGCCTGGATCCCAAATATTGAGGTAATATATTGTTGAGGGTTTGAAGCAGTGGTAGAAATGGGAGACCCCTTAACTCCCTAAGGGTGTGGAGAACTCTGGAGGATGATTAGAAATGTAATACACTTGGCCTTCAGGTAACAGGGGCCAGAGAATTACTGTTACAGATTAGTACTTAAAAAGCAACCAAACTGTAAGTAATAGGAATTCATGGTTTCTTATGCAATCTTTTTCTATTCTTCTTTGTATATGAAAATGTTTATATTCATGGGTGTTTGTCAAGTTTGGAATAACGCAGAAATTAAATGTTTACAAAAAGAAAAACTCAACAGATTGATGATGTCACTAGTGTCCTAGAGTCCTCTCTCCTTTGGTACTGTTTGTAGTACAAACATTTTCTCATCTTGTTGCATTCTTCAGTTTGACTGGCCAAACATTCTCCATGAATTATATTAGCAGAAGACAGTCCTCATAGTACTGCCCTTGGATTCTGTAACCATAATACCTTTCTCCCTGTGTTACTAGCCTACCTCCTTTTCCAGTCTCAGATACATGCTTGATGCATTTTATGCCACCTCAAAAGTATCAGTCTTCATCAATAATCTGCAGTAGCCTACTGCACTTAGATGCAAAGTTGAGTCTTTGTAGACTTTGTAACATTGTGTTAAACATGCTGTGATTTTCAGTCAGCCACCTGGTGTTGGCAAATAGCTGGATGTTTGGTGTCATGTGATCCTAGGACAGTAATTCTTCGTGCATGGAAGTATAATTCTAGTAATGCCCCAGTTATCCAGCTTTAAGATTTCCCATAATTTCAGTAAATTAGAAAATAATTTTGAATCTAAAAATGAGAGAAGCCTCTCTGTTCTCTAAAGAAAATACTTGTTATCAAACCTTGGTACTAAGTATTCCAGAATAACAAAAAAGAATTTTACCCAGCAACCCAGCCTTTCATATAGGAGGTGCTCACCAATTATTTGTTGAATTTTAGTGCCTATTATGGTACAACACACTGCCTGTGATTAATTATGGAAATAAGGATCAGGAGTAGCTAAGCAAGGGGAGAAAAATGCACAAATAGCCCTCTAATCTATTTTCAACTTCCCTTTGAAAAAGTCTCTTGAAGTAGAAAAATTACCTCACCTGTGTTTTGCTTTGCCTTCCTTTCCTTTCTAAGTGGTGGAACTGTTAATGGACAATGGAAAGCAAGCAGGAAGATGCCAGGGAAAGGAATAGGAAAAGTAAATAATCATTGTTTAAGTTACTAAAAGCTGGGTATATACACAATTTTGTTTTATGGTTGAAAAATCACTTTTGGCGTTTATGCACAGATTATATAGAGTAGGTACGTAATAAGTGTTTGTTGAACTCAATCAGTAGATTTGTTCCCCCTGGACATTTAAATGATATACTATGATTCCTAAATTCTTTGTAAAGAATTTTAAAGCTAAAATGCCTAGTAGATAGAGCACTGGAGACAAGAGACTGAGGACCTAGGTTTCCTGGTTATCTCTTGTCACTGGCTCTTCAGTCACTACCAGTGTGACCACTTAATCCCTTTTGGCCTCAGGCAATCAACAGACATTTATTAAGCACCTTCTATATCTCAGGCATTATACTAAACTCTAAGGATACAAAAAGAAGTAAAAGACAATTCCTACCCTCAAAGAGCTCACAATCTAATGGGGAAGACAAACAAATAGAAATGTTCCAACAGGGGTGGCTAGGTGGTGCAGTGAATAGAGCACCGGCCCTGGAGTCAGGAGGACCTGAGTTCAAATCCAGCCTCAGACACTTGACACACTAGCCATGTGACTTGGGGCAAGTCACTTAACCCCAATTGCCCTCCCAAAAGCAAAAAAAAAAAAAAAGAAATGTTCCAACAAATATAAGCAGGAAATAATTAAAAGAGGAAAGGGCACTAGAATTAAGAGAAGTTAGGGAGTTTCTTGTAGAAGATGGGATTTTAATTGAGACTTAAAGGAAACCAAAGAAGCCAGTAGGTGATGAGGATGGAAAGCATTCTATGCATGGAGGGACAGCCAGAGAAAATACATGGAGCATTTTCCTTAGCAATGTTCTCATGGGGCAGTGTCTTCATCTGTAAAATGAGGCAACCAATAAGTTCCCTAGCTTTAAGTGTATGATTCTATGTTTTCCCCATTGTGTGGTGTTACCTTAAATGATAAGTAATAGTATTTATCAAAATTGCACCAAATTAGAAAGAAAAATTATAGCATAATACAAAAGTCATAATTGTATAGATATGAATTTTAGCACATTATGTACCTTCACCTCATTTCATCATTCTGGCACATTATTAAGTCCACCTTCTCATTTTAGCACATTCATGTGCTTTTTAATCTACTCTTAGCTTATTAAATGTCCCAGTTAATTGCCTAATTATACAATTCAATTCAACAAACATTTATTCCTACCCAATCCAGCAGACAAATACTTCCTTTCCTCTTTCTAGGTCATTGTTGGATTAGAATGAGTTGGATTTATCAGTTTCCCAACACTCAGCTAAATTAAATACTTGACCAACATTTTGCCTAACCTCCAGTTTGTTTTCCTATGTATTTGTAGATTTTCCCTCAGCTCAACCGATGCAAAACTTCAGACAAATGCAAGTCGGGTTCTTACTATCTAGTGTACTTTGGGTAGTGGGGCATTTGTAGAGTCCAGTCTGAAGAGGACAGAGTAGAAAGAGGACAGAATAGAAAAGGACGTAAAAAGGGAGAAAGGTAAAAAAGGTAAAAAGGTAAAAAGAAGAGGAAGAGGAGGAAATTTATGAGTATAGTATGATTTGGGGGGAAGGAGAGAAGAAACTTATTATTAGAGTACATATATGATGTAGGTGCATATAATTAATATGCACACACATGCATGTATAGACAGGCATATACATATAATGTACATTATTACATACATGTATAGATACATGTAAACATGTAGCATGTACCTACCCATATATACACATTTATGCATGTATACATATACGTGCATGTATATTATGTGTGCATACATACATATATGTAAGGAAACTTCCTCTACCATTAGAGATGTTTTTATTTTACAGTTTATATCTTAGACAATTGCCAATCTAAAAGGTTAAATGACTTCCTGTGATTTTCCAAGCCCATTAGGAAGATTCTCTATTCACTAGGTCTCTGACATTTTTTGTCTTGGGATCTTTGTACATTCTGAAAAAATATTGAGGGTTCCTAAAGAGCTTTTGTTTATATGAGTTATATCTATGGATATTTACTGTACTAGAAATGAAAACATCTTTGTATTATTATAAAAAATAGTTTTGACTTCATGGATGCTCAGAAAATACCACCAAGGATTTCAGGACATGCTTTAAGAACCACTGCACTAGGCTATTCTGCCTCTCTCAGAGCTTATATAAAGAATATTAAATCAGTATTATGATGAAATCTTTTAAAACCAGGAGATTTCATCTTACAAGTACTTTTTTGGTGCTGCTAATATAATACAAGCATGTAAATATGTTCTATAGAGATCAGTATCATCAAGAAGTAATCAAATCATTAAACATCAGCATGCCCACAGTACATCACACTATATGAGAGAGAGACTTTTGCAACCCCATCTCAGATTTTATGAACAAAATATAAATAAGAAAAAATTAAAATTATATCTATTTCCCAATAGATAATATTATATATAATAAATATATTATATAACTATAATTTTTATATTTATAAAATAATAAAATAAAAGTAGTCATAATAACTTATGACTTATGAAGGGGCTATATCATCAAACGCTTAACAAAAATTTTACCTTGTGCTAAAGGTTTTTTTATGTTGCATCATTTAGTCTAATCCTTTCCTAAATTCCACCTGTTCTATTGTCTATAACACACAATTTATTGCTTAATTATATGGCGTCTAGTGTTGTTTGCCCTCAAGAATCTTAGAGACTTTAAAGATTTTCTAATCTAGTTCCCTCCACCACTCCCCCATCGCTGAGTCAGGCAGGTAATATGGTGGATAAAACTCAGTGCCTGGAGTCAGGGAGACCTGAGTTCACATCTGGCCTTAGATACTAGCTGTATGCTTCTGGGCAAGTCATATTTCTGTCTTGGTTTGCTCAATTACAAAATGGAGATAATAATAGCACCAACTTCCCGGGGTTGTTTTGAGGATCAAATGAGGTAATATCTGCAAAGTTGCAAAATACTTAGCACAGTGTCTGACACAGAGTAAGTGCTTAATAAATGGTTGTTTCTCTTCCTCTATTATACAAGTGAATAAACTGAAACCTTAAAGAGATTAAGTGACTTACCCAAGGTAGCATAGCTAGTTAGTAGGAGACTCAGGACCAAAAAACAGTCTTCATGACTCCCAGTTAACGCCTCTATATACTGCTTTTTGTTTCATGGATACTGTCTTGTCTAATCTAATGATTTTAAACTTGAGGGCTGGGAACATGCCTAATGTTCTAGTAACATTCTTCTGATCTCTTTCCCTATGCTATTAATCCTTGTTCATTAATAAAACTTATTATAATCAGGTTCAGAAACCATAGCTGTAAGCTCACAAGGACCTGCGATCTTCTTAAGAAGAATGCTCTTTGGAAGATGGCAGAGTAGAAACAGGACCTTTGCACACCTCTGGCTCCCACAACCTCCAATCCATGTAAAAGGTGACTCTGAACAAACTTTGGAGCCACAGAACCCACAAAATGACACAGAGAAGCTAACCTCCTGCTGAGTACAGCCCAGCAGGTGGGCAGGAATCGGCCAGCACAGAGCTCTGGGAGCTGACCCCAGCCCCTCTCCAAGGTCTTGGCCCTAGGGCGGGACTGACCAGCCACAGGTTGGAGGAACTCCAGATCACCAGCAGCTGCAGCCATTTCCATATTTATCAACACATAGATGCTAAGGACAAAGTGAGAGTTCAGTGCACTGTGGACTTTGGGACCCAGTAGTTGGGAGTACATCGGCTTTTGCCCCCTGGTCGAGAAGCCGCTGAGGGCTGTGGTGCAGTTGCCCCCACGTGGCAGCTTCAGCTCCTGGCCTGCAGAGTAAGGGGGACCAAGAAACCAGTCTGAGGGGTAATCGCTCTTGCTTTAACCTACTTGGATCTGGATTGCTATCTAGGGTGGAGGTCCTAGGGTGTGTGACCAGCTTGCCAGAGCATGTGGAAGCTTCAGAGAGGGCACCCAACTAATACCTCCCACAGGTGAGAAAACCCCAGCTTTTGGTACAAAGCTCCCCTGTCTGGTAGCAGAGTCCCACTGTGGCAAAAAGCCCAAAAGTCAAGTAATTGAGTAGCAACATGACCAGGCAAAGGAAGCAAACCAAGCAAAGCAATCCAACATTAGACTCCTATTTGGGGGACAAAAAGGATCAAAGCATGGAAGAGGAGGAAGACAGTGAAGTCAAAACTCCTGTACCAAAAGCTTCCAAGAAAAATATGAGCTGGTTACAGGCCATAGAGGACCTGAAGAAGTAGATAAGAGAAGTGGAGGAAAAATTGGGAAGAGAAATGAGAACAATGCAAGAAAATTATGAAATGAGAGTCAACAGCCTGACTGAGAAAAATAATACCTTAAAAAACAAACTAACTCAAATGGCAAAAGAGGCTCAAAAAGGCAATGAGGAAAAGAATGCCTTAAAAAGCAGAATTTGCCAGATGGAAAAACAATCTCAAAAGCTCACTGAGGAGAATCATTCCTTCAGAATTAGACTGGAGCAAATGGAAGCTAATGACTTTATAAGAAATCAAGATACTGTTAAACAGATCCAAACAAATGAAAGAATAGAAGGCAATGTGAAATATCTCATGGGAAAAACCACTGACCTGGAAAATAGATCCAGGAGAAATAACTTAAAAATTATTAGACTACCTGAAAGCCATGATCAAAGAAAGAACCTAGAAATAATCCTCCAAAAAATTCTCAAGGAAAACTCCCCTGAAGTTTTAGAACCAGAGGGCAAAATAGAGGTTGAAAGAATCCACGGATCACCCACTGAAAAAGATCCCAAAAAGAAAACTCCTAGGAATATTATAGCCAGGTTTCAAAATTCCCAGATCAAGGAGAGAATATTACAAGCAGCCAGGAAGAAACAATTTGAATATTGTGGAAACACAATCAGGATAACTCAGGATCTGGCAGCTTCTACACTGAGGGATTGAAGGGCCTGGAATATGATATTCTGGAGGTCAAAGGAGCTGGGATTAAAACCAAGAATCACCCACCCAGAAAAACTGAATATCATGGTTCAGGGGAAAATATGGTCATTCAGTGGAATAGAGGACTTTCAAGCATTCTTGATGAAAAAACCAGAGTTGAATAGAAAATTTGACATTCAGATACAAGAAGCAAGAGAAGCATGAGAAGGTAAACAGGGAAAAGAAATCGTAAGGAACTTATCAAAGTTGCACTATTAACATTCCTACATGGAAAATGATAATTGTAACTGATGAAACATTCCTCAGTATAAAAATAGTTGAAGGGAATAGAAATATATATATATATATATATGTCTATATATATGTCTATATCAGAAGGTATATGGGCATATGAATACATATGTGAATGTGTGTATATATGTTTACAGGTATACATATAGATAGAGGGCACAGGACCAATTTAATAGGAAGGGATGATACTTAAAAGGTGAAATTAAGAAGTGAGAGAGGAATATAATGAGAGGAGATGGGGAGAGACAGAATGTGTTTAACTATCTCATATAGAAGAGGCAAGGGAAAATGGTTACAATGGAGGGGAAGAACAGGAAGGCATAAGGGAATGGGTCAACCTTATTCTCATTGAATTTGGTTCAGGGAGGGAATGACATACACACTAAATAGGATATCTCACCGTACAAGAAAGTAGGGGGAAGGGGATGAAAGGAGGGATGATGGAAGGGAGGGCACGGGCAGGGAATTGGGAAGCACCCACTTTTGAAAAGGGATGGGATCAAAGTAGAGAATAGAAAAAGTGGGAGGTGGGATAGGAGGGAGGGAAATATAGTCAGTCTTTTACAATAAATCTACTATGTTATTGTTTTGCATTAGCTACACATGTACAACCTATACTAAATTGCTTATCTCCCCAGTAAGGGTGGGTGACAAGGGAGGAAGGGAATGAATCTTGAATAAAATTTTAAAATCAAATGTTTAAAAAAAAATATATATATATATATATATATATACATACTATTATTAATACTATGTTACATGTAATTGGGAAATAAGTTATATAGGCACTGGGGCATAGAGATCCCACATGCCCTACTGGAAAAGTCAAAGGGGGTATGGGAGAAGATATGGGAGAGAGCAGATTGGAGGAGGGGATATCCTGTGGGACTTCTATTTTGGGGTGGTGGGTAGAGGAAAAACAGGGAGAAAATTTGTAACTCAAAATCTGGTGGAAATGAACTTAATAAAGCATTTGAAAAATGAAAAAAAAAGAAGAAGAAGGCTCTTTGGCTTTTGCTAGAATACAGGATTTTCTCTGGGAACATAAAGAATTTGGCTTGTATTTTTTTTTTAGGTCAAAAAAAAAGAAAAAAGAAAAAGGGACTGTGGGTCCCATGTAAGAACTCAAATAGAAAATTTAATACAAACCAGACTGTATTTAATCCAACAAAAATACCCAGAACCACACTTGAGCCTATAAATAATTAGTACAACTTCTTTTCCCTCTCATGTAGGCCTCTGATTTCCAGAGACCTAAATAATCCTTAAGACTCATGGCACTATCCTACAAGGCAAAAGTACTTTGGATTCTAGAGCTGATCTGCTTCCATTAGATTTGTATAGTTCACATGACTCACAGTAGCCTTGAAGAGAAAGGTCTGAGTTTCTTTCTCTGCATTGTGACTTGTCCTTTGCTACTTACTCAGCTGTGACTCCCATTTAGTTCAGGAATTCCTCTTCTTGCTCTAGAACTTGGCATGGTCCATGAACTCATTTCCTTGGTAATCCCTCTACTGCGCATCTCTCTCTAACTCCATCCTTCAACTCTCTCTCTCTCTCTCTCTCTCTCTCTCACTCTCTGCTTCTCTGTCTTGCTCTCTCTTTCTCTGTCTCCCCCTTTCCCTACCTCTTTCAAAACTTAAGCTCATAGCTCAGCTCAACCAATCAGTAAACACACAGTATTAAGCACTTATTACCAAAATGAAAGTATCCTTGCTCTTGAGTTTTCATCCATCAGAGAAACAATATATAAAAAAATAAATATAAACAAAATAAAGTCAATTTGAGTGAGTAGGGGTAGGAGCTGGGGGGAATTAAGAGAAGTTTCATGTATATGGTGGCTTTCAAGCTGACTTTTGAATGAAACAAGAGATTTCAAAATGCTTGAGTGAGGAGGAAATGCAATCCAGGCATGGGGAACAGCCATTATAAAGAAATGGAAGTGAGAGATGATGTGTGATATTTGATCAGAAAGAAGGCCAATTTGGCTGGGCTATAGTATACAAGAAGAAGATTAATGTATAATAAGGCTGCAAAGATAGGTTAGGGCCAGGTTGTGAGGGTTTTAATAGACAGAAAATTTATATTTTATCCTAGTGTCAATAAGAAATCATTGTAATTTATTGAGTAGCGGAATGGCTTGGTTAGACCTGGGCTTTAGGAAAAGCCCTTTAGTAGCTGTGTGGTGGATGTATTAGAGAGGGGAGAGACTGAGGTAGGGAAGCCTATAATAGCTCATGCCACAGGAAATGAGCATCTGAACTAGGGTGGTGGAGAGAGAAGGATATGAATGCAAAGACTGTTTTATAAGTAGAAACAACTGATTTGCTTACAATTGCTCAGTGGTTTACAAGTGATTTGACATGTGGGATGAGGGAGAATAAGGAGTCAAGGATAAGGTTAACGTTTAAATCTTAGGTGACTGGAAGAATGGTGGTGCCCTCAGAGGCAGTAAGATGGTCCAGTGGATAGAGCACCGACCCTGGAGTCAGGAGGACCTCAGTTCAAATCTGGCCTCAGACACTTGACTCTTACAAGCAGTGTGACCCTGACCAAGTCACTAAACTTTTTGTTTAGTTTATTTAGTTTTGTTTAGTTTGTTTAGTTTAGATTGCCTCCCCTCCTTCCCCCCCCCAAAAAAGAAAGAATGATTGGTGCCCTTTACAGAAATAGGGAAGTCTGGAAGAGGGCTAGGTTTTGGGGGTAGAAAGATATTAAGTTCTGTTTTTAATTGCTTAGGAGGCCCTGAATCAATAATAATCAGTAATCAGTAACCATCTATGTGGTGTCAATGGGATAATTGCCAAAGAGGACAGGGGGCAGGAAAGAACAGGGATAAGCATTTATATGGTGCCTACCATGTGCCAATAAGCACTTTTTTACAAATATCATCTCATTTAATCCTCACGGCAACAGTGCTATTATTATTCTCATTTTATACCTGAGGAAACTAAAGATTAAGTGACTGGTCAAGGCCACGTTTTAACTGAGGTCCTCCTGGCTCCAGGCCTGGTTCTTTCCCACTGCACCACCTCGGCTCCTCATTGTGAGAACAAAAGTTAAGCCCTCACTATAATTCTACTAAGATATATGTATGATGCTACAAGGTTTACATAGTGGGGTATTTGGGACGTTCCACGTGGGTGGTTTCTTCCTTCTCTTGTTGCCTTTAAAGAATATTATATGAATTGGCATGATTATTAATGTTTTTTAAATGTCATAAATACTAGAATGACCTCATTCAAGAGGCAGATATATTTGAATTCTTGACCTTTTCTTCCTGAATTCACCACAATGAGGTGAATTTATATTTTTTTTAAAGTGGCAGGCAACATTTTGAAATCTGCTAATAAAAATAGAAAAAAAGGCAGCTAAGTGGCACAGTGGATGGAGTCCCAGGCCTGGAGTCATAAAGACTCATCTTTATGAGTTCAAATCTAGTCTCAGATACTTACTAGCTGTGACCCTGGGTGAGTCATTTTTAACTCAATTTACCTCAGTTCCCTCATCTTTAGAATGAGCTGGAGAAGGAAATGGCAAACCATTCTAGTATCTTTGCCAAGAAAACCCCAAATGGGGTCACAAAGAGTCAGATGTGATTGAAAATGACTCACCAGCAACAACAACAAAAATAGAAAGACAAAAAAAAAAAACACCTGGAAAGAGCTTTCCAGTAGAGTATCCCAGAGATCTGTACTTGACCTTGTGCTATTTGACACTTTTACCAGTGGCTTGGATAAAGGGACAGATGGCATAATTATCAGATTTTTAGATGACACAAAAACAGGAAGGAAAAGTAACACAAGGAATGACAGAGGCAGGATCCCAAAAGATTCTGGCAAACTAGAACACTGGTCCAAATTTAATAATATGAGATTCACTACTGAATATATTATAAATTATATTATAAATATATTTATCCTACGATAAATATAAAGTCTTATATTCGACTTTAAAAATTAAATTTGTGTACAAGATTTTTGGATAGGCAAACTTTTGGTTAGATGATACAGTTAGTTTGTCAGAAAGAGAGCTTGGGGTTTAAGTGGATTACCAAATTTATGTTAGTCAATAATGAGTTATAGTAATCAAAAAAATAAATGCATTATTAGGCTGCATTTACAAAGGCATAGCTTTTAAGAATAAAGGATCAATCAATGAGGAAGGGATAACCCAGCTGTACTCTGCCCTACTTATATTATATCTGAAATGTTGTGTATATGTGTAACAACCTGTTATGATAATTAGTTCATTTTAGGTTTGGGGTAATGTAATGTTCCCTCTGGTTTTCATGGTTCCCTTCTCTATTGGTTTAGGGAATTTATTTTAGACATGCATACACATACAAAATATAATCACAAAATCGCAATTGCTCTGAGCCCCCAGTTAGGAAAATTCCCATCATTTAGTCAAGGATTGGACTCTTTGATTTACATTTTCCTCTCTTTTGGCAATCAATGCTCTTTGTGGTTAAGAAATATTTCATGCTGCCAGAAATATTTGGGTAAATGAAATAGAAATTTGTGATGGTGTTTGTGGATAAAAAGGCACTGGGAGGAAAAAAGAGAACTTTTCTTTGAGCTGTCTTTAGTCCCTAAGGGGGTAGGTGCCACTGGCGGCATCATCTCTGGCTCCTCTTCTGCTCTGAGATTTTTTTATTTTTTAGGAGGATTTCTTATGGCTGACAGTCTTCCTCAATAGCTCTCTTCTCTACAACAGCTCAGTCCTCCCTTCTCCTCCTTTTGCCGGTTGCCTGTTCTTTCCAGCTCAGCTGTGGATGTCCTCACTCTTTCCTCTTCCCTGCCAGAGGCCAGGAATCTTTCTACTTCTGGGATAACTTCTCATTTTTATGGAAATATCTCACTTTTGACTGATTCAAGTACTTGTACAGACCCAGGTCTCATCTAAATCCAATTGACTTAGTCAAAAAGTATTCTTGTTTAACATAAGCAATTACTTTTAAATATCCTAGAGGTATAATAGTGAACTTGCACTCTTATAGCCATATATGTTGTCTCCCCTATTCATATGTAAGCTCCTTTAGGAGCTTCATTTCTATCTTTGTATACCCAGCTTTTAACACAGTGCCTAGCACATGGAAAGCACTTAATGCTTGATTAGTTTTTAGGCAGCACATTTTAGGATGGACTTTGATGAGCAGGAAGGCTTTCAGTGGAGGATAATCACAATGCTAGAGGGCCTGGAATTCATGTCAAATGAGAAAACACAGAAGGAACTGGGAACATTTAGCCACAAGAGAAGACTCATAAGGAAAGAAACTGAAAGGCTGTCTTGTAAAAACAGGACTAAATTTAATCTGTTTGGCCCTAGAAAGTAGAAGTAGGAGCAGCGGGTGGAGGTTAAAAGAGGTAAATATAGGCTGATGTAATTATAAAAAAAAAAAAAAACAACAAAAAACAAACTTCCCTTGCAATTAGAACCAAAGGAAAATGGGCTGCCCCAGGGTATAGTGGGTCCTCCTGCATTAGAGATCTTTGAGCAAAGACTTGATGATTGCTTGTTGGCTGTATAGAAGAGGAAAATTTTGTTCAAGTATGATTTCTCAGTAAGATCTCCTTCAACTCTGAAATTCTAAGATTTAATGAAAAAAAAAAAAAGAAATCCAAATAAGATGGCCCTAGTTATGGTATATGGTCTTGAATGAAGATGCAAAAATGAACCTTCTCTCTCACCCCATCCCCAAGGTATGAAGATGAGACCACTCTATTAATAAGTATCCTGTGCTCTATAGTCCTTTAACAAAAAGCACTAGAGTATATATAGTGGAAAGAAAACAGGCTTTGGACTCAGAAGAGCTGGATTTGAGTTATAGATCTTCTACTAACTGTATGACCCTAGGCAGATAATTTCACATCTGTGGTGTTGATGATCGTGATGGTGGTGATGGTGGTAGCAGACGACAGCAGCTTACAATTCTAAGCAAACTTATTTTACCACAATCTTATGAAGCAGGCAATTCCATAATTTTTACCCCTACATAGTGCTTTAGAAATGTTACCCTATATTTAAAATGTCATTTCCTTCCAATTGCAGGAAAGAATGAAGATGAGAGCAAAGAAAAAGATTCATTTCTTCGCCTAAACCAGGAGCTTTCATGAGGCAATAAGCTTGGTCATGCCACTTGCATGATCTAATGCTGGTATGCAATTAATTCTTTAAGAATGCTCTACTCAGTCTCTAAGAAGCAAAGTGTAATCAATGGAGATGTCATTCTTGAATATTTACCAGCATATATACAATGTTTTATATAAACATATTAAATGTATTATATTAATTGCTCTTAAGTAAATCCTATTCTGGTAAAATGCATAGCAGTTTGCTTTGTCAAATATATGTTGTGCCATCCTGTTTCCAATTATGAAAAAAATTCAGGGCACACTATCTAAAAGATAAAATTTGCTAAAATAGTTCTTTTTCCCTTCCCATATCATTCATATGTCTTCTGCTACCATCTCTTTCTTCACCCCTATTTCACATGATTAAGTGGACTTACTCCTTACCAAAACAAACCTCTCTACCTGCTCAAGGGATCACATTCCATCTTGTTTTCTCCAACAGATGGGCCCCTCTGTAAGCCCCCCTCTTTCACTTATTTTCAATCTCTCCCTATCTACTGGGCCATTCCTTATTGCCTCTAAACATGCCCATATTTTCTATATCCTAAAAAACTAAAACAAACCAAAAGAAACAAAAAACCCAACCCAATCCTCATGTGACCCTTCTGTCCCTGTTAACTCTTTCGATATCTCTTTTTCCCTTTGTGACTATATCCCTTGAAAAGTCTGTCTATAATAGGTGCCTCTTGCTTCTTAAAGTTTTACCATTCAGCTTCTGACCCCATTACCACATTATTTCACCAAATTCTCTCACTTTAAACTTACCAGTGATCTCTTAGTTTCTAAATTCAATTGCCTTTTGTCATCCTTTTCTCTTTGACCTCTCTGCAGCCTTTGACACTGTTGTTCAATTTCTTCTCCTTATTCTTCTTTCCAGGTTTTCAGGACACCATTCTCTTCTGGTTCTCCTATGTATTGGACAAAAACTTCTCAGTCTCCTTTGCTGAATCTTCATCCAAATCAAACCCTCTAATTGTAGGTGTCCCACAAAATTCTATCCTGAACCATCTTTTCTTCTCCTTCTATACTATTTTACTTGGTGATCATATCAACTCCTATAGGTTTCATTACCATTTCTAAGCAGATGACTCTCAAATCTACCTATCTTGCTTTAAACACTCTCTGACCCCCAGGGGTCCCTTCTCTAATTGCCTTTCAGACATCTCAAAATTGGATGTCCAGTAGACATCTTAAACTCAACATGTCCAAAATGGAACTCCTTATCTTCCCTTACCCCAACCCTCCTCCCTTCCAAACTTCCCTCTTATAGGGAGAGGGTGCCCCCAGGCTCACAACCTAGGTGTCACCCTTAACTCTTTGTTACCTCTTAGTTTCCACCATCTTAATCTGTTGCCAAGGTCTGTTAACTTCACCTTTGTAACATCTCTCAAATACTTCCCCTTGTTTCCTCTGACAATGCTAGCACTCTGGTATAGACTCTCATCACCTTATACCTTGATGATTACAACAGCCTGCCAGGTGGTCTGCCTTCCTCAGTTCTCTCCCCATTCCAATGGATCCTCCATTCAGTCCCCAAAATGATTTTTCTGAAGTGGAAATCTGACCCCAACTCAATCAACTCTAGTGGCTTCCTATTGCCACCAGGATCAAATACAGATGTTATCTGGCACTTAAAGCCCTTTGTTATCTAATCCCCTCCTACCTTTCTAGTCTTCCTACATCTTACTTCTTGCCATGTACTCTTCCATCCAGTTCAATGACACTGGCCTCCTTACTGTTCCATGATCAAAACACTCAATCTCTCTGCTCTGGGCATTTTCTCCAGCTGTTCCTCATTCCTGGAATACTCTCTGTTGTCATCTCTATCAACTGCCTTCCCCAAATTCCTTTAAGTCCCAATCAAAATCAGGCAGCCTTTCACAGACTCTCTTATTTCTAGTTCCTTCTCCTTTCTTAATCCTTTCCTATTTATCCAGGAGACAGCTCGTTTTTATATATTTGTTTACTTGTTTTTTCCCTCATTATATTGGGAGCTTCTTGAAGATATGGACTATCTTTTGCTTCTTTTTTTGTATCTCCCATGCATAGCACAGGGTCTGACACATAGTAAGTGCTTAATAAATATTTATTGACTGAGTTCTTTATATTTTTGTGTGTCATTGACTCCTTTGGCTGCCTGGTGAAACCTATGGACTATGGGTTCCTGCTCAGAATATTATTTTTAATGCTTAAGATACAATACATAGAATTACAAAAGAAATCAAGTATATAGGAATAAAGGTGCAATTTTTTTTTCACATCTGGGTTCATGGACCCCTTGACATTTATCCAAGAATCAGACCCCAGCATTAGAATCTCTTAGAATCTAAAGATAACTTAGGATTCTGGGAGTTATCTCACAGTAGCTAATTAATGCCTACTTGTAATAGCTCAGACTTATTAATTTCTTGAATAATACATTTATTTCTATAATTGCCTAAATTATAATTTATTTCACCCAGATGGTAGTCCAGCAAGCTTTTATATAGAAACAGTAATATTATTAAAGATGCCTTTTTTCTCATCCTAGGATATATAGCCATGAAAGTTTTATAAATCCTTATAATGGAGTTAAATAACATACAGACTCTAAAGCAGTAGCAAAAAGCTGAGAAGTTTATTATATTTTGTCCTTTAAATTATTTTGAAGTATACTCCAAATGCTATAATACTTGTGCAGTAAATTTTCCCTTTTACATATTTGTGATATGTTTGTATTTGCTGTAGTATGTTATAGAAACATGTATTTATTTATAAGCTTTTTTTTATATTGCAGTTTACCTTTATTTCCTTCTGAATTATCTATGATTTCTGTAGTATCTGTACCTGTGATTTCCTCAATGTGAGGAACACCTAGTGTGAGACCTCTTTTCACCAATGAATATGGTAACCTTTCTATAATTTAGCAGACAAATCCTGGACACATAGAGTTTAAGTGCTTTACCCAGAAACACATGACTATTACATGTCAGTGAAGATTTGTACCCATCTTCCTGACTTCAGTTCTATAACTCTATCCAATGCATCATACTGCCTCAGTTTTCTTCTAAACTTTCCTTCTAAACAAAATCTTCTTAGTCTGCTATCCCAAGTGATGTCAAAATATCAAAACATAGATAATGACAATATTAAAACTCTCTAGCTGAAGAGGGGTACTAGAATTTTAAAAGTGATAAAACGTCACAACATACTGTGCTTGATCTATACTTAAGAGTTTTCTTCTCATGGCTTTTCATGGTTGTTTTTTTTCAGACTTGAATTTTCTCATTAGTAACCATGGGAACAATAATGTAATTACACATGTGGTATAAATCATTTCAGGTAATAATTTGGCTTTATAGTATAGTATCTGAAATAAATTGTGATTTTTATAAATTTCTGTGTGTTTATGAATGTATTTCTTTCTGATGCCTACATATTCAGGAGAAATACCTTGTGGCCTTTGTAAGGAAAAAGAAAAGCTTGCTTAAGAATAGTAAGTTTTTAAATTTTAAACCATTTTATTCTGTTCTATATTACTAAATGATATTCTATAATATCATTTATGCATTTTAGTAATTGGTATTACCCTACCCCATGAAGTCTTCCCTCAATTCCCTTAACTGGAAGTAATCTTTATTTTGAATTTCCTATAACATTCTCTTCATGTCTCTTTTAAACATAATTATGAAGTTCTGGTTTATATTTAATTATGTTTTTATCTTATCTTTGAAAAACAGCATGCTATAGTGGATAAATATCCAGCTTTGGAGTCAGGAAGAAGGTGGGTTCAAGGCCCACTTCTGACACTTGGTTTTGTCACCCTGGGAAAGATTTTTACATTTTCAGGACCCCAGGCAAGTCTCTAAGACTATAAAATTCCCAGTACTCTGAGAAAGAATCACTTTTTTTGGGTTGAGTGAAAGGAGAAAAGTTGTTCCTCAACTAACTCCTTTTAGAAAGGAGTATTTTGTGAACTTTCGAGGGTCAGAGGATTTGAGACTTCCCCCTGGTGTCCCTGGAGCAGTAGCTGATGGAGTATCTACATTGCAAGCTGAGAACAAAGTAGACACCCTGAGGAAAGACAATTTTAAGACTACAAGAATCACAGCAGAAAAGCTTCAACATGTCTAAGGGGAACATCTTGAGGATTTTAGAAAAACGACTTCCAGGAGTTGAGAATTAGCTCCTTTATCACAGAGATACCCAAACCTTCAGCTCTTTCCCCTGGAAGCTTTGTACTTGGAATAAAATGCTTTTGTTGATCTGGTTTGAAGCAAACTTTCTTATGATACCATTTAAGTAAATATCCTTTTCTAAAACCTAATGAAGTTTGACTAACTGATATAAACAGTAAACATGGGGTGGGGGAAATTCATCAAAGGAAGCTAGAAACCTACCCTCAGCCTCTTAGGATTCTAGAGGTCTCTGAGGAAAGATGGGACAATCTTACTCTAAGGACTCAAAGTACCCATGCCAGGGTGAGTTGGGAGAGTGTAAGCACCAGAGCCTCTGATGCATAAATGTGTTTCATTGCTGGGTTGTTTGTTTATTTGTTGATTTTTGTTTTGTGGTCCCTATTACTGCTTGCCCAGATGTTTGCAAATGCCTCTACTATTTCTCTCCTTTCTTCTCTTCTTCCTAACATCACCACAATAATCTTTTTTTATCCAAATTTGGACAAGTCACTACTTGACTCTAAAATCGTAACTGTTTCCATATTATCAAGCAATTTAAAATACGAACACCTTTTTTCCCCTGGCATTTCATGTCTTCCACAACCTGGTACTGTGTTACTTTTCCAGATATTTCATATTACTCAACTCCATGTACTCAATGCTCCAAGAAAAATGAACTGTTTTTTACTTTGTGAACAAACCCTGGGTTTTCTCACTTTCCTGTGTATACGTAATATGTTTTAGTAGGGAGATACAATGCAAATTAGTTTAAACAGGGCTTTGGAAAGTATATTTTAAATGGGCAGTGATTATGAAGGACTCGGACAGCTCAGAGAATCAGGAAAGGCCTCTTGAGGGAAGCTATAGCTTCCTAGAGACAAAGGTACAAAGAGAAAATATTCTAGTCAAGGGAAGGAGGTTGGATAAAGGCATGGAAATGGGAAATGGAGCATCATGTATAGAGTACAATAAGTAGGCAATTTTGGCTGGCTCTGGGAAAGCATGAAGAGGAACAATATAAGAGCAGCTTGGAAAGTTAACTCTTGTTTCATTTGTCCCATGAATTCTGGTTTGTCTTGTGGATAACCTGTCTTTTCCTCCGAGGTTTTCCTTTTCTTCTGGGTCTGTGTCTTCTAGAATCTCTGACTTCATACTGTTTATTTATCATAAGTATTTTGCTTCTCTTCCTCTTTCCTATATGGACAGCCACTTGGTCCCATCTCAGTCCCCATGCTGGAAGTTATATTTGGTCCTTCTTACTGCACCTCCCCTTCAGTGCCTACAAACCTTTGGAAATCTCCTTGTGATGACCTAGGCTGGAGTAATGATAAAAACACTGTGGTTTTTCCTCCTATTTCTCCCTGGCTACTTGATATTGATATCCTTGATTTTTATTGGAGTTGTGGAGTAAAGCTGGATTACACAGTTTCCTCTTATTCTG
This sequence comes from Petaurus breviceps papuanus, assembly GCF_028583685.1. Taxonomy (NCBI): domain Eukaryota; kingdom Metazoa; phylum Chordata; class Mammalia; order Diprotodontia; family Petauridae; genus Petaurus; species Petaurus breviceps. The sequence goes on along the minus strand of NW_027186304.1, from coordinate 66,747,228 downwards.
CCATTTTTGTTGGTTTTGCACAAGAAGAAGTTAAGGTTGGCTGTGGAGTTAGGAGAGATAGAGATGACATGGACAGGGTTCAGGGAGTGGGGAATAGTGACTAATAAAGGAAACTTTGTTTTTAAGCAGTTATTGTTCGGAATCACAGGGATTCTGACTGGAACCATATAGCAATAAATTGACATACTCTTCTCAGAAGCAATGGTAATGTTGATTTTTTTTTTATTATTATTCCCTCAGGAAGAACTGGAAAAGGATAGAGATGGCATACATGAGGAGAAAGGACATTTGGCAACACACCTACAACCAGTCCCTGGTGTCCTGGTAGGGTGAAGTTTGGGATAGAGTCCACTAGATACAATAGATTAAAGTACAATTTCACTTAATCTCTAAATTGCCTCAATGTATACCTAGAATTCAGTGGATTAAAGTCACTAGGGTGGGGTAAATGTCCCTGGAAGTCCAGATGGTCATGTTCTTGGTGGTGAGGGTTATAAGAAACACAAGACATGAACCCAAATGTCTCTAATCCCAAGAAGAATGGGATAAGAGGAACAAGTGGTACAAAGCATTATAAATATTCAGAAGAATATAGAATATCACTGCTAAAGACCCATTCCATGTGGATTTCACTTCTGATGGTGGTATGTTACAAAAAGACAAGTTTGTTTTTCTTGAAGTCAACTTTCCAAAGATTCACTCAAAGAATTCTATTTTTCTTTAATTGTCCTAATCCTTTATGGCTATATCATCCATTAATTTTATCTAAAGTTTTTACTTTTTGAGCCAATCCAGTCCTTCATTATTTTATAATCCTTAATAATATATCCTCTTAATCTTCATCTTCTCATGGTACATTTCCAAGAACATTGACTCTAAAACCAGAAGACGTGGATTAAAAAACTGCTTCAGTTACTTACTGTCTGTGTTGTGTTGGGCAAGGTTCCCAAGACCTCTCTGATCTAAGTTTTCTCATCTTTAAAATGAAGGGGCTGGATTAACTAGCATTTGAGATTCCTTCTACCTCTAGACTTCAGCATTATTGTTCCAAGACTGATGAGGCCTAACCTTTTTCATTTGATTTAAATGCAATGGATTCCCTGTCCCCATGAAAACTATAGTATCCCTTCTCAAGCTCTTTAAGGAATTATTTTAGGCAACCACGAGAAATGAAAATATTAGAACAATGCCTCAATTGGACTTCCTCGTGATGATCATCATGGTCATGATGATTCATAGATATAGAGAGACCATAGAATTATTCTCAGTAAGTAAAATCAGGAAAAGACTTCTTGAAAGAGGTATCATTTAATCTGGGTCATAAAAATGCAAAGGATTTCAAGAGGTGAGAATTTCAACCACAGGTAATGAATTGAATGAGCAAAAATACAGAGGTGGGAACCCCAAATAGTCCACTCTTGCTGGAACATAGGTTATATGGAGAAGAAAGAAGAGCACTATAAAGTAAACCTAGAAAGGTGAGTTTAAAAGCAGATTATAAGTGACCTTGGGTCCCAAATTAAGAAGACTGGATTTTAATTAATAATCTGAAGGAAGTTATTGAAGTTCTTTGAAGACTAGAATGGTGTGTTCATGGATATGATTTAGGAAGATTAATCCAGAAGCAATAGATAAGGAAGGCCAGAAGGATAAGAACTTGAGAGACAAGAAACCAGTTAGGAGTCCAGTTGACAACCACTGGTTCCATCTCAGGTAGTTTCTAAATGGCTTTTAAAAATACTAGCTACTAAAACTAAAGTCATTAGACATTTATCTTTTGCTTTAATGAAAGATGTGATTCTATTGCATGTCAATTTTGACATCTTTGTTTCTCGACAAGGTTGAATTATAAAATGAGCCACTTTTTTTTTGTTGTTGCTTTTTGGAGGGCCATTGGGGTTAAGAGACTTGCCCAAGGTCACATGACTAGTTTTTGTGTTAAGTGTCCAGGGATGCATTTGAACTCAGGTTCTCCTGACTCCAGGGCGGGGGCTCTATTCACTGCGCCACCTAGCCACCTCAAAATGAGCCACTTTTAATGTATAAAGATAGGAATACCTGAAATATGCAGTAATTAGAACCATAATTACATGGTCATTTCTAATGAATTTTTTTTGACTAAACAGGTGGTTTCAAAACAGTTAGAAAACAAACAATTGTGTAGTGTTTGGGAGGCAAATAAAATCATCCTAATCTATGTTTATGAAATGACTTTTCAATATTATTTTTTATAGGGATTATGAGACAATATAGCAAAATGAAGAGTTATGGAGAGTAAAAAAGTAACTAAGACTTCATGGGTTATTGGTTTATTTTAAACTAAAAAAGTACATCTTTATATAAAACTAATCAAAGAACATTTTGTGTTAAAAACAGAACTTTATGATATTTTCTATGAAGCCAGATATTGCAATATCTCCATCCAGAACACTCATCAACACCTTTAAGTCAATGTGTCCCTAACTGAATTGGTCATTTCCCTCCTCAAATATGCCCATCTTCCAACTTCCCTAACTCTGTTGACGGCATGCTCACAGTTCAAGCTCAAAACTATGATGACATCTTTAACTCCCTTCCTTTCCACACAGCTAATAAATCAATTAGAATTGTTGTTTTTGTTTTGGAAATATCTTTCATATCTGTCCGTTTCTTTCCACTCCTACTGCTACCATCCCTAAACAGATACTCCTCACTACTCAACTTCCCTGTTACAGAAGCATTCTATTTTGATTCCATTCTTTTCCTCTCCTCTCCAAACCATCCTTTGTGAGGTTTCCAAAACTATTTTTTCTGATGTACAGTTCTACTCAATGACCTCCCCTTATCAAAACATTTCAGTGGCTCCCAATGGCCAAAGGAAGATACACAAATTCCTCATTTAACTTAATTCAATTCAGCAAAGCTTTACTAAGCACCATCAACAGGCAGAATAATGTATAATGTCCTGGGGAAATACAAAGTGTAGACCCTTTGGAGCTTCTAGTCCACTAAAGTGTGATTATGCTGACATTTGAGTTCCTTCACAGTCTAGCTCCAACTTATTTTTTCTGTCATATTTTCCATAAATCTCTTTTGTACTTTCTGCCAAAATGGACTATTCACTGTTCAATGACCCCATACTTCTCTCTATTGCTTTTGTCTCTTTAAAAAAGATCTCTATTGAAGGCAAAACCACCGCCTCCCAGGATGATCCATTTAACCTTTAGATAGCTCTCATTTCTGGCAAATGTTTCCTAATAGTAAAAAATATTTAAATCTATTTCTTGAAAACTTCCATTCTTTTCTCTTAGTTTTGTCCTCTGAGGCCAAGCAGAATAAGTCTAATCTGTTTCCCATAAGACAGCTTTCAAATATTGGAAGACAGCTCTGTCATGTCCTCCTAAGGTTTCTTTTTTTCCAGGTTAAATAGCCAAGATTTGGGGGCAGCTATGTGGCGCAGTGAATAGAGCACTGGCCCTGGAGTCAGGAAGACCTGAGTTCAAATCCAGCCTCAGACATTTAACACAAAAACTAGCCATGTGACCTTGGGCAAGTCACTTAACTCCAATTGCCCTCCAAAAAGAAAAATAATAATAAAAAAAATCCGAGATTTCTTCAACCAAATTCCCTCAGACCTATTAGGGGCAGGGAAGATCTTCAAATTCCCCTTACCATTACAGATCCCTTTTCTGGGATGCTATGCCACTATTCAATGTAGCCTAAGCTTATCTTAGATTTTTTGGCAATGTCATACTATAGATTCATTTTACTGTTGTTTAGTCATGCCTCTTCTATCTTGTTTCTTGGGATGTTGACTTTTTAAACCAAAGTGTGAGACATTTGTACGTATTGAATTCATGCCTTTCAATTTTACCTAGTGTTCTACTTTGTTGAGAATTTTCTGGATCCTGACTTCATTATCCAACATGTTAGCTAACCCTCCTGTTTTTACTTCATCAGCAAATTTAATGAGTATACTATCTATCCTTCTACCAAAATCGTTGATAGAAATGGAACAAGCCCAGATTCCTGGGGAATCCCACTAGAGCCTGCCTTAGTAGTTGATATTAAATTTTTAATGATTCCTTTATGTTTTCTGTGATTCAACCAGTTTAAAATCCACAAAACTATGTTATCATCTAAAACACATATGCTGCTCCTCCCTGCCCCGGCCATAGACATCAACGAGAGATTTTGTCAAGTTCTTTGATAAAATCTAGCTAAACTATATCTGTAGATTTCTCCTGATCTAGTTCTCCTGTCACAAAAGGATATGGGTTTAGTTTGGCATGATTTGCTCTTGATGAAGTTATGATGCTAGCTTTTTGTGATTGTGGATTTGCTGCTCAGGGGATAGAGCGCCAGGCCTGGAGTTAGGAAGAATTGAGTTCAAACCCTGCTTCACAGACTTACCAAGTGTGACAATGGGTAACCTTTGCTGCCTCAGTTTCCTTAACTGTAACATGGGGATAATAATAGCACCTAATTCTCAGCATTGTTGTGAGAATCAAATGAGATATTTGTAAAAAGTCTGGCATATAGTAGGCACTGTATCAATGCTAACTATTTATTATTATTATTACTATTATCATTGATTATTCACTAACCATCCCTTTAATAATAGCTTTAAGAATTTTGGCAAGAATAAAAATTAATTTCACTAGCCTTCTGTTTGTAGACTCTTCCTCCTAATCTTCCTCCTCCTTCTCCTTCCCTTACCCCTTCCCCTTCTCCTCCTCTTCCTCCTCCTCCTCCTTCTCCTCTTTCTTCTCCTCCTTCTCTACCTCATCCTTTTTCTTCTTTTCCTTCTCTCCTTCATCTCTTCTTCCTCCATCTGTTTCTCTTTCTATCTCTTTCTGTCTGTCAGTTTGTCTGTCTGTCTCTTAAGGACATTTGCCTTTTCCAGTCCTGCTTCTGCAGGACACTTTCTCTTGTTTATAATCTTTCACAAGTCACTGATATGATCTTAGTAATCACATCTCCCAGTTTTTTCATACTTTGGGATGTGTTTTATTTGAACCTGATGACTTGGAATTTGTTTCATCTACAAATTTGATATGTCTTTATCCAAATCACTGATAAAAATATTAAGCAACCCAACCCCCAAAGAACCTATTCCTACTTTTAAAAACTTTCCTATTTTTTATAAAAAAAAGTCACTTTGTATTACCCCCATGCAAACAATGGAAGGAAGATTGAAGAAACAGGACTGTTGAACATCAATATATCAAAAGTAAACACACAAGAGAAAACAAAAAGTTCAGAAGGACAACTTGGAAACAACTAAATAATTATGCCACTAACTTGTGAAATCCAGCAAGTGCTTCTTTTAAGAACAGATTGTAATAGAAGTAAAGTCTCATATGTAATATTTTTGTTTGTTTGAATATGTTTGTCTATGACTGTTAAATCCATGCTTTCCAAAAGAAAAAGAGTGTTCTGCTCTTTTGCATAGTGGCTCCCTGGTGACAATTACATTCAAATCATTTTATAATGATCATTTGCAGCATCTACCTCCATAGCCTATTCAGAAATTTAGTCTTCACCGACTGCGAGGTCCCATATTTGGATTATGCTTGAGTGAGTTTGAGGCTCACAGGTATCAGCAAGAAATCAGACACCATGGCCCTCAGTGTGCCAGAATCCAGCAAACATCTTTGATGTGTCAACACTTATTGCACTCAAATATTAAGAGAGTGGCAGAAGTTGGAGCTATAAAATGAATTATTGTGCTGGACCATAACTGATCCAAAACAAGATATGGTTGTTAGTACTTGACACCTTCCAAGTTATACTGTTCAATGACGATGAAAGCAGCACATGGTGATTTTGGTTACTTGGACAAAAGGAGAATTGTGAAGGTGGTATGAAGTGGATTCTATTAGTCCAAGATGGAAGCAGATGTATGTAAAAAAAAAGTGTGAGACTTATGTTCATTGTTTTCAAAAGAAAACCATATTGACATATGCTGCTTTTCTGGAGAGTATGGATACCAGCAGCCTCTAGAGCTTATGCATACATGCCTTTTATCTTTGGAAGGAAACAGGAAGAACAGAAGCAATATCCTGGTGGTGACAGGGCATTTCCCTTGGTATGTGCAGGCATATCCAACCCCAAACCAAAAGGTTTCACCATCCAGTATTACAGGAGAAGTATTTCTTGGTGTAAGGCTTACTTGTGAAGATCTATCCATTCTGGCAAAGGCTAAGATTTTGACAGCAAGCTTCTCAATGAAATATTAGCTTAATCAGGAATCAAGCAATCTAAAACCATGCCTTGCCATCTTGTAGTTATAATTTTAATTACACAGCTAATGAACATGGTGGAGATTCTGAGACCAGAGCAGAAGACACAGTAAGGTCAGCACATGGTATTTCTAGTACACTTGTGCAAAATTATCAAGAATGCTACCAAGGTTTACTCTGTTTATTCTGATGTTGAGAAAGAGCCATAACCTATCCGCTTGTGCTTTGGGTTTTGGAATATAGAGAAAACATGGAGAATCACAACTAGTATACTATATCATGGCCTAGAAACAGATTCAAGACCTTTCTATAGCCTCAGCTCAGAAACACTCAGAGAATTGCTTCTGATGTTCAAGTTTATTGTCAGGAGTTCCAGCTAGGGAATGGAGCACTGCAAAGAAATTTTATTTTCCAGAGAAATCACAATATCACAGGATCATAGATTGAGAGTGGAAAGGGACCTTTGAATTCATCAAGTCCAACTCTGGCATTTTGTAGATGAAAGAACTGAGACACAGGAAAGTCCAGAAACTTCTCTGGGCCACACAGTGTCTGAAATAGGATTAAATTGTAAGATTCTTGTGAATAAGAATTTTTTATTCTTTGAATTTGTATCCTGAGTGTTTGACACAGTGTTTGATCCCAAACAGCTGCATTATAAATACTTGTTGACTGATTGATTGATTGGAACTCAGGTTTTCCTGACCCAAGTACATTGCTTTATCTACTATTCTACTCTCTTTCTCAGTGAACTGGTAGAGAGCCACTCCACAGAAAGTAGCTGAAAGATTAGAAAATCTGCCCATCTATTAAATAGTCCCAGAAAACTGTTAGGGCCTTGCAAAATAATGCCCTATAAGCAGCTCTGGCCCATTGGGAAGTTATTTGGATTCACTGACAATCTGGAGGAGAGGAGATATAGATAGTCATCTGTGCAGGATTGATAAGGGCTCATCCATTCGAAGCAGATGGAATATTGGAGTCAAATGATGGCCAATAGGGAAATGACATTAATCATCATTCATATAAAGGAGAAGTTGCATGACCCTCTTGAGGTCCAATGAAGTCAGAGGCAAGACTGCCAAAGCCTGAGAGGAAGGCTGGGCATGGGGAGGTTTGAGAATAGAGATGGAACTTTTCTTGACTAATTCTCTAGTACTAGAGGGTCTAAGAAAAGAGATGACATCTAGATGTTCTAACTTAATGGGTACTAGGAAGAGTGATGGCCAATCTGGTTTATTAGGGGGAATGAAGAGGAAGGTGGAATCTCAAAGGAGCAGGCAGCATATCTTCCCCTTTGCTAAGACTTTACTCAGGGTAGGGCTGTGAGGCATGGAGCCTGAAGAGGACTCTGGGAAGTGGGAGATATTCCTTTAAAAAAAAAAAAAAGGAGCTCATTTGATTTTCTATGAGCCAAGGTATAATCTATGTTCTTTATTATATTGATGAAACCTATTTTTAAAAAATATCTTGTTAGCTTGAGTGCTTGCTGGAGAGTTGATGGCTATCCTTTAGGGAAAAATGTTTCAGATGCTGAAGTTCCCAGAATTCCCTTGGGAGGGAGCAGGTGATGCTGGGAAAAGGAAGAGGTCCTCAAAGTTGCCTATGCACTTTTTGCCTAGAAGGATTTTTTTTTTTGCTTATTTGGAGGGCAATTGGGGTTAAGTGACTTGCCCAAGGTCACATTGCTAGTTTTGTGTGTGTGTATGTTAACTGTCTGAGGCTGGACTTGAATTCAGGTCCTCGACTCCAGGGCTGGTGCTCTCTTCACTGTGCCACCTAGCTGCCCCTATGCCTAGAAGAATTTTTGTCTGTTAAAAGGATTACATTTAGGGGTGGCTAGGTGGTATGGTGAATAGAGCACAGGCCCTGGAGTCAGAAGGACCTGAGTTCAAATCTGGCCTCAGACAGTTGACACACTTACTAGCTGTGTGACTTTGGGCAAGTCACTTAACCCCAATTGCCCTCCAAAAGAAAAAAAAAAAGGATTACATTTAGGGGGCTTCTCTAGAATGCTATTTAAAAAAATAATAGCTAACATTTATGTAGTTCCTACTCTGTGCCAGGCACTATGTCAAGTTTTTTACAATTGTTATCTCATTTGATCCTTACAACAACCCTGGGAAATAGGTGCTATTATTATCTCCATTTTATAGTTGAGGGAACTCCAGCAAATAGATGTTAAGTGACCTTTTCAGGGACGCACAATTAGTAACTTTTGGAGGCCGGATTTGAACTCAGATTTTCCTAATTCCAGGTGTGGTCCTCTATCTACTGTGCCATCTAAATGCCCTCAAGCACAGGCCTCCTTTTATTAGCAGTGACTGAGTCAAGGCAATACCTATATAAACACCAAAGAAGGAATGAATCTAGGAGTCATTGTATAATTTTACATTATTGTGAGTTTAGAGAAATGAATGACCACTATAGAATCCTGGTTCTTAAAGGTCTGGGTATAGATGTGTACCCTCAGAAAAGACTCCTGATTTTTGTGGTACCATTGAAAGGAATTTTTAGACTGCTGTGAACTCCTGAGTGGTTAGAATAAAATACAGGGTGAAAAAATTTGGAAAGAAAGACAATGAAAGTGCAGCTTTGTATGAACCATCTGAAACTGTGGAGCCTTACAAGATATAATAGCTAGTATTTATTTGTATACCTCTTTAAGGTTTACAAAGCACTTTTCAAATATTATCTAATTTTATGGTCAAAACAACCCTGAGAGGTAGGTGATACTATCATGCTCAGTTTACAGATGAGGAAACAAGCAGACAGTGACTTGTCCAGGATCACACAGTGAGTATATGTCAGGATTTGAACTGAGGTCTACCTGCTTCCAGCTCCAGTGCTCAGGTAAGCTAATTACTTAACCCTTTACTTCTGGCAAGAAATTGCTAAGCAAGATGAAATTTTCCATTAAAAAAAAAGCAGGGATATAGACTAGAAAATTGTCTAACTGGTTTCAGGTCAGCTAACTTCATAATAAATAGTAGGAGACTCTTTGATTGGCTATGGAAACATTCAAGAAGGACAAATGACTGGAACCTTTGCTATTTAGCAATATACTCTCATTATTTGACTTGACTGATAGTCAAAAGGCATCCTATTCACCACTTGGTTAGATGACGAGAACCAGTCACATTTTATGTGGGCTCCAGGGTCTCTCCAAGGCATTTCCTTTACCTGTAACCACAACTCTCCTGGAAGCAGGCTCCTTAGGCTGTCCATGTGGGGAAATATTGTCATAGGCCTTCTGTGAGTGTATCAGACTCCTCTTACAGACAGACCACGGACATAATAATAATAGGGAATATTAATTAATATATCATGAATATTAAATATCAAGGAATGTTAATAGGAAATAATAGGAACTAGTAGTAGGGCCACAAGGGGCTGAGATACCTTCCTTTTCAGTTCACAATCTGATCTGATTCCAGCAAAGGCATAGACTCATGCTGCAGTAAAATCCCTAAGCAAACAGTTTAGCCAGAGGCCACACTGTAGTCATTACAGAGATTTCCACAGGACAGTGTTCAATTACCTGGAGAGGAAACCTTTGAACCATGACTAGGATTCACCAAAGGATGTTTCCAGACTGAGAGAGGCATGGTAAAGAAAAATATAGACAGTTGGGTCTTACACTTACTTTGATATTCTATTCACTTTAAAGATGCAATGCACCTATGTGCATTAGAGGAAATGGATAGCCAATTTGATATTGCTTTCTGCAAGGACTGGAGAGATAACAAAGAAAGCAAATCAAAGGCATAGCAGCACCAGAGTGTATGGACCACATTAGGCTGTCACATATTTTCCGGCCATTTTCTGATGATAACCCTAGTTTTGGCTATTTTGGCAAATGATTTGCCAATTTTGCCTATTTCTTCTCAACACCCTTACCTTGTAATTTCTCTCACTATATTGTACCAATTTTAATTTAAACAAATAAACAAAAACAAAACCACAATTAGGAATGTGTGTTCTGCCTGCTGGAGTTGAGCTGACTTCCTAAAATATGAGTGTTAATATTTATTTATTAGCTTTTGTAGCTTTAATCTGGTATAGAAAGTAGCATGGGATATCTCATTCTCATCACCATTGATAGACACACTAATAAACTCAATTTAAAGCCAAAGGAGAAAAGTTGATGTGTTTTGTGGTATTTCCTTTTTGGAGATTGAGAGTACAAAATGTGATTTTAAAGGTGTTGTTAAAGTATTCTTTAAGTAGAGAGCAATTTTAAAGGAGTAATTTTCTTTAAAAGAAAATCTTTTATTCTAAACTTAACCACTTGCTCAAAAAAAAAAGACAATTTCAATAGACTCTACAGAACACAGAAAAGGGGTTCTATGTGAAACCACAAATCTCCATTTCATCTTGTTTGCTTTTGAAAAAATAGTATATAATAAATTTTATTCCTTACTTTCAAAACTGTCCAACCTATCCATGCTTTTTTTTTAAACTTATTTTTGTGTTCTTTCATATGTTAAAAAAATGTTACTATCGCCCTTTTTGGTTTTACTATTGTCAATAATTCTCCTCTGCTCTCATTGCACTGAGAGCATGAAAGGGAGAAAAAGTCTCTTGTAACAAGTAAGCACACAACCAAAAAACAACAAAATACAGTGACCATGTTGAAAAATGTCTATCTTTGTGTGTTGTGTACATTACCTGTCAGGAGGTGGATTTCTGGAGATATGATTGGTCATTGCTTCAATCATTGTTCTTAAGTCTTTCAAAGTTGTTTTTCTTTACAATGTTGTTACTATTGTATAAATTGTTCTTCTGGATCTACTCACTTAACTTGCTTTTAGTTCATCCTACTTAGGCTTCCTTGAAATTTTCTCTTATCATTTCTTATGGAGAAATAATGTTCCATTACAATCATATAGCATAATTTGTTCAACCCTTCCCCAGTTGTCTTAGATATAATCTAAATTGTTCCCTCAAATTCTAGTTCTGTCCCTTTTTCATTTCCTTCCGTTTCTCCTTCAGGATTAGGAATTATTTTTCTGTCCTTCCTCTTATCAGTACCCTCCCTATCCTTGATAGTTTCCTTCTTGATTTGATGTATTTTTGACACCAAACTATGTGTTCAACTCTCCTTTGTCAGTATGATAAGAGCGAGGTTTATCTGATGACCACTTGCCCTACCCTTCTTTCCTGTGTGTGCATTCTTCTCACACATTCCAATTATGTGAAATAGCAAATTCCATTCCTTTCTTCCACCTTCCTACTCTAGTATTACTTTTTTCACTTTCCCTTATCTTTCCTCTCTTAAAACTCTTAGAACTGAACCAATTCCTGCTCCCCCATGAAGCCTTACTTTTTCCTTATTGAACTCCCTCAGTACCAGTTAAAGATATTAAGGTTCTGAAAGGAAATTTGTTTCTTCTCTCCTTATTACAATATTGGCACCATTTGGTTCCTATTAATTGCTCAGATAATTACTTTTCTAGGTTACTCTGGCCTCTAGTGTTTGTATTTCATAGATCTTAATCAGTTTTGGTCTTTTCATCAGAAATACTTGAAAGTCTTCTATTCCATTAAAGCTTCAATTTTTCTCGCTTTCTAAAATTATACTGATCTTTGCAGGGTTATTATTCTTGGTTATAGATAATCTCTTTTGTCCTCTGGACTACTATATTTCAAAATCTCTGTTTTTTAGTAGAAGTTACCAGGTCTTGTGTGATCCTGACATTAGTTTGTTGGTAATTGAACTACTTCTTTCTAAATGTTTCCAAGATGTTTTTCTTAGATGATCTTTAGATTTTGGCTATGACCTTCCTAGGACTTTCCTTTTTTTATTTTTTTTGGTAGTTGATTGCTGGATTCTAATTTTATTTTGCCCACTAGTTCTATAAGATTTGGGGAATTTTTATTCACGATTTCTTGAAATATATTGTCCAGGTTTAAAAAAAATTTTTTTTTCCATTATGCTTTTCTGTGGATTATATAATTCTTAAATTATCTCTTCTCGTTTGACCAGTTTTTCAGGTGTGATACTTTAATTGCCATTATTATCACATCAGGTCAGCTATTTTTCATATCAGGTATCTTAGTTTATTCTATTTTTTTCATTCTTTCTAATATTTCTTGCTATCTCATGGAGTCCTTGATTTAAGATTGGTCTATTGTAGTGTTTAGGGATTAATTTCTAGGGTAGGGATTCCATTTCCAGGGTAGAATTTACTATTTTCCCTTCTAAATAGCTTATTCTCCTTCTAATTCTTTATTCAAGAGTTCTTATTTGATTTTTTACATCCCTTGCTTCATTTCTTCTAGGTATTCATAGAGTCCTTGTGGAAAACTCATTTCCTTCTTTGAATCTCTGCTTGCAATTGTTATAGAATTAGATATGTAATTATTTTTGATACCAGTTAGGTCCTCCTTACATTTACTTATCTCTTTGTTTCTGAATTGGGGCTGTGTGCCAAGCCAGGCTGTGTTTCCTGTGGCACTTTTGGTTGAAGTGGTCAGCCCTACTTGATCTTACCCAGGATTCACTGGGTTGTAAAATTAATCACCAACTAATGGCATTATTCCTCTTCCTCCCCCCAACCCCAACCATCACTTTTGAGGTTCCAAGCACTGGATCTTCAAGGTCTGCCTTCGATGTCTCAGTGCAGAATGGGAGGGACCTCAGAGTACCTGGTCTGAGAACTATAATACTACATCGGTCAATCAGTCAATCAATAAACAGTTATTAATCACATACTTTGTACTAGGCACAGGGCTAAACAATGAGGAAAAAAAGAGGCAAAAGACAGCCCCTGCCCTTAAGGAGTTCATAATCTAGTAGAAGAGGCAAATATATACAAAACAAGTCAAATACAAGATAAATACAAAACAATTAACAAAGAGAAGGCATTAGAATTCATTAGGTTTGGAGAAGGCTTATTGTAGGAGGGAGAATTTTAGTTGAAATTTAAAAGAAGCCAGGGAATTTTAGAATTGTAGTGGAGGAGGGACAGTGTTCTGGGCATGGGAGGCAGTTAGAGAGACTGCCTGGAGAAGAGCATGTAGTTTGTGGAACAGCCAGGAAGCCAGCGTCCCTGGATTGAAGAGTATGTGGCAGGAAGGAAGGTGTAAGAAGACTAGAAAGGCAGGAGATGAGGTTATGGAGGGCTTTAAATGCTAAACAGCATTTTATATTTGCTCCAGGAAGCAATAGGAAGCACTGGAGTTAGTGGGGGGCAGGGGAGAGAGTGGAGAGGACTGACAGGATCAGGCCTGAATTTTAGGAAAAGCACTTTAGTAATCTGAGGGAGGATGGATTCGAGTGAGGAGAGAATCAAGGCAGGAGACCCACTGGTAGACTTCCAATAATTCAGGCCTGCACCAGAATGGTGGCCGTGTCAGAGAATAGAAGGGGGGAGATTAGAGAGATGTTCCAAAAATGAAATTAGCAGGCCTTAGCAACAGAATGGATGTGTGTGTGTGGATGGGGGGGAGGTGGGTAAGAGAGTGAGGAATCCAGGCGTACTCCCAGGTTGTGAGCTTGAGGGTCTGGGAGGATGATGTTGCCCCTCTATAGTAATAAGGCTGGTGTTGAGGTCGGCTTTAGAAGGAAAGATAATAAGTTATGCTTTTGACATATTGAGTTTAAGATGTTTGCTGGACATCCAATTTGAGATTTCTGAAATGCAGTTGGGTATGCAAGATTGGAAATCAGCAGAGAGATTGGGGCAGGAAAGGTAGATTTGAGAATCAACATACGTAGAGATGGTAATTAAATCCATTGGTGCTGATGAAATCACCAAATGAAGTGGTATAGAGGAATAAGTGAAAAGGGCTCAGGATAGAACCCTGAGGTATGACCCCCTACAATCAGAGGAAGAGGATCCAGCAAAGAAGACAGGGGACTGGTCAGATAAATAGGAGGAGAATCAAGAGAGAGTGCTATCCCAAAGACCTAAAGCAACACTGAGCTGGGCTCTGACTACTACTGCTTCTTGGTGCCTCCAAGGTCCCCCCATCTTTTGGCTTTCTGACCACCCTGGAGTTTTCTCAAGGGAAAGCATCTTTTTCACTCTGGACACAGTTTGTCCAGAATCTGTCTCATTGAGCTGTCACTTTACTTCAGGGATTCTCTTTCTTATTGCTCTGCAGCTTCTAATTGATTTTTTTGTTTGTTTGATTCTGGGGTAAAAGATGTCACTGTAACTTCTCATTGGATTTCTTGACTGCTATTTGATATGATGTGAACTTCAGGCTTTGCTAATGTAGGTGTAGGGCAGCTGGGCAGCTTCTTGCCAGCTCAGGCAATCATCTTCAGGAAGCATTTTCAATGTATTTTCTTGTGTTAAGTACTGTCAAAATCTGAATAAAATATATAAGTAATATGATATAGTGACAGGATGCCATGCAATAAGGCACCTACCATGATTTTCCATGAGCTTGGGTAAGCCGCATGATGCAGATGTGGTGAAATAAATATATGCTGCAAATATGTTGATAATAAACATTTTAAATTTATTTTAATTTAATAGTCTTGCTTTCTTTTCTGTAGAATGATAAGGAAAACATCCCCTTCCCTATCTTTTATGAAAGGCAAGTTTACCCTAAAAGAAGATGTTGCTTCTGAAAAAGATAATTATGGCCACAAGTTTCCTTGGATGAAATCTGAAAATGAATTTCTCTCTTATTTGATTAAACTTGAATAAGGCAGTAAACTAATAAAGTGCCTGTGATGCTATACCAAATTAATCACAGACTTTCTTTCATTTAAGTTTTATTTATGTGTTTTGTTTTTACATTGCATTTACAAATTACTCCCACTTATGAAAGATTTCTTTTTTTTTTTTTTTTTGCTTTTTTTGGGAGGGCAATCGGGGTTAAGTGACTTGTCCAAGGTCACATAACAAGTAAGTGTTAAGTCTGTTGCTGGATTTGAACTCAGTCCTCTTTACTCCAGGGCTGGTGCTCTATTCACTGTGCCACCTAGCTGTCCCTATGAAAGATTTCTTACAAGAAAATAAAACAGTTAAGTAAAAATAATAATAGACCTCATCTAAAAGAACATGTAATATTTCTCTATTTTTTTATTTTAAAAAAATGGACAGAAATTTATTTTCTCTCTCTTACCCCCTACATCACTGGAAAAAAAAAGAAAAAAATAAATTCCTTGTAATAAATATGCAGTCAAGCAAAACAAATTCCCTCAGTGTCTGCATGGTCCACAGCACTAAATTAGACATAAGCAACAAAAACCTAGTTCAATAAGATTTACCTGTCCAAACAACCATGATAAAAAGGACTTTGAGTAGTCACCCTCCAATCCAACCCAAATCCTCAACATTGCTGTATCTGAAAAATGATACAAAGTGAGATGCTCAGGTTAGAATGATGGTTATTTTGCAAATGCAGAAATATTACCTAAGAATTACTTTAGCTAAGAATAAGATTTCCCATAGTTGAAGTGAAGGGCATCCATCTGTGAGTATTAGTAATGGTTATCCAAAAAAGGAGATTTCTAGTTGAAGGTATCAAAAATAGCAAAGCACTTGTGATAATTTAGCTGACACATGTCATTTTTAGAATGCAAACTTTGAATACTAAGCAAGGTAAAAAGAAAATTGGTGTGGCCTGGGAATCTGTGATGTGTGACCTCTGTGCTCTGTTTCTGCAGACCTCTTTTGGTTTGGAATTGTGATTTCTTTGCTGTAGGGAGTTTCCTAGCAAGGGAACACCATCTACCTTTGGTAATTGGAGACTATCTTTCAAAATATAATCTTAGACACAAATAATTAATTAATCAAATAAATATGCATACACATATACACATATATAATAATTCTATATATACTTCTATTTATTAATTCTTTCTCTGAATGCAGACGGTGCCTTCCTTCCTACGCCCTTTGGGGCTAATGATAGTCATCTCTAGGGTAGGGAAGGGGAAGGTAAGAAAAAAAAATTACATGTTAACTATTATATTTTTAAAAGGAATAGTAAGTTATACATAATAGATTTGCAATTTCATGTTCAATCACCTTTTTTATTCTATGTTTTGTAAAAATGTTTGTTTAATTTCATAAATTAAAAATAAAATAAAATTTTAAAAATAGGTAATCTTAGAAAGTTGCCTGGGGGTATTCCCCTTTCACAGAATCAGCAAAGAAACTATTGGAGGAAATTAATGGTTTCAGTATAACAATAGAATGAAAATACACTTCCTCAATCCTCTGCACAACACACAAAAATCAACAGCTTTTCTATATAGTAATCACAATATCCAGGAGAAAATAAAAGAAAGGATGATTTACTAAAATTTATTCGAGAATGAATAAAATATTTGAAAGTCAATCTGCCAAGGCACATTCAAGACATGTAAACAGAACCACAAAATATTATTTTAAGAGTTATCTGAGACACTGAACAGCTAAGAGATTTGGTCTGGGTCACAGAGACAGCTTGTAATAGAGGTAGGCCTTGACCTCAGGGCTTTCTAACTGAGGACAGACTGCTATTCACTGACTCCATGCTGCTATTCAACAAAGAAGGAAACCCCACTTGCCTACCCTTAAAAAAAGAAAGCCCTTCAGTTGATACTGTCATTCTCTCAACCTGTTTCCCTAAATCCCTCTTGTATTTACTATGAAACTCTTAGGAAGAATATTGTATATACACTGGGTCCACCTTCTCCACTATCCTTTCACTTCCCTTGCACTCTGGCTCTTGATTGGTGATCAATTACATCTTTTATTTCGTCCTCCCAACCTTGTGCATTTTTGTAATTCTTCAGAATCTGATCTCCAATGATCTCTGAACTGCTGAATTTAGGGACTTCCCTTGATTCCCATCCTGAACTCCAGTCCTGTGTTTCCAACTGCTTTCTGGACATTTCCAATTGGCTATCCTATCCTCCCCTCAAGTGCAAAGCGTACAGATCAGAAAATCCCAATCTTTTATTCTTCCCCTTCCCACAAACTTTTTATTATGATTTCCAAAGCTTTGAAATGGGGAAAGACCTCAGTGATCATCTAGTTGAACCCATACCTGAAAAGAATCCTTACTATAACATAAGAAAAGTGGCCTCTGCTTGAAGATTTCCAAGAAGGAGAATCTCATTATATCTTGGGGCATCTGTAATGTAATGCCAAGGAAAGGCAACTTCCCAAGGTTCAAAATACCAGCATAGGTGCTCTCCATTTTATTCAGTGACAAATTAAGAACAGAGGGAATCAAAATATGACATCATTCAAAATACAGCATTTACTAAGTGTGATGAAATAATCTCCAAGTACTACCCCACCCCAGGACCTTACCTTCATTCAATCAATCACAAAGTCATTGTTCTAAATACTACTCCACCCCTAGGCTGTACCTTCATTTAGTCCATCACAAAGCCCCTCTTCTCAAATGGAGATTAGTTTCCAATCATAAGTAAAGTACATTCATTTGTTCAACCTAAGAACACAAAAAGGTCAAAAGTTCCCCACCCCTGGATCACAATTGAATCTACCCCAGAGTTACAGCAAGTTTAAGCACAGCACTTAATACCTAAATGGAGGTCTTTTCTTCATCTTGACAGGAGGCAAGTTCTCAGCAATCTTTGTTCCTGGGGAGACAAAGCTTACCAAGGCCACAAGATACATTGCCAGTCTCTTCATTAATTCATCCTCTGTCTGCAGAATAGTCCTAGGACCCCTGAAAACATTAGCAAAACCCTCTCCCAGGATTTCTGTAAACATACAACAAGAAAATCCTTCTTCAGGGCTTCTGAACCAACAGAAAGGTTCCCAGACCCCTGCAACAACAGCACTGTCCTTCACCAGTGGACAGTATTCACTCTGTCTGCAGGACAGTCTCAGGAGCTCTTAACCAACAGCCAGGTTGCAGGACTTCTTCAACAACAGGACTGTCTTTCACCAGTGGACAAATCTGGCAAAACAACATCAAAACAGACAAAGTACCAGCAAAACAGCCATGTCTTCTCAGTCCTTGGCAGCTCCGCGGGCAGGTCTCAAAAGTCCAGGGCAATTCAAAGTGGCCCTCAGTAATCCTCTTAGTCTCTCTCTGCCTCCAAAGGTGCTGCTTCCAAAAAGTTCTTCTGCCTCTCTGTCTCTCCAAATCTACGTCACCAGCTCCTCCCAGTTCGTGTCTCTCTTTTCAAGTCAACAAGTCCATCCCACAGGTGGGATTAACAAGCTCTGGGTTTTAACACAATCAATTTGAAAACCAAGCCAATACAGGGGGATCTTTATATTCCATTACTATCACAGCATCCTATCCCACTTTCGAACAGCTCCAATTATTAGGAAATTTTTCCTGATATTAAGCCTACATTTGCCTCTTTTGAACCTTCACCAATTGTTTCACCTTACACCCCTTGGGCCCAACTAGACCAACACTAATCCCTCTTGGAATGCTAGCTTTTCAAATACTTTAATAAAGTTATCACATTGCCTCTGAGTCTTCTCTTTTGTAAGCTAGATGCCCCCACTTCCTTTAACTGATCTATATTAACTTAAGGCCCTTTGCCATACTCTGTATGTTCTTCAGTTTATCAAGGTCCTTCCAAAAATAGGGTGCCCAGAATTGAACCCAATTCTCCAAATGAAGTCAAATGAATATAGAGTACAGGGAAATTATCACCGTATTCCTAAAAACTTTGCCTCATTTATCACAGACCATAATTCATTTAGTCTTATATTAAGCTTGTGGTCCACGAAAATGTCCATTCCTCCTCTAAACAAACTTCTGACCAGCCATGCTTTCTAATCTTGTGATTATTTGTGTGTGTGTGTGTGTGTGAATCAACTTGTACAGTTTATTTTTTTTTACATCCAATAGGAGAGTTTATATTTATCCCTATTAAATTTAATCTTATAATATTTACTATGCTGTAGCCCAGATGTGTCAAACGCATGGCCCAACAGGTAGCATGGGGCCTGAAACACTCCCAAATATAGTGGAACCAGATTAAAATGTAATTGGGAAGTATTTAACAAAATATCTATATAATAAAGCATAGATAAAGGTAATTTGTGGTTATCTAAGTCAATATGTGGCAGCAGAAACCCTTATGTGTGGCTGACTAACCTCAGTTTCTGTTTGAGTTTGATTGAACTACTCTAGACTGTGAAGACCTCTTTGGATCTTGACTTTGCCATCAGGTGTTGATGGTCCCTCTCCATTTTCTTGACTGAAGCTGGCTATCTGTGTTACTATGCCACACTCTATTTCTAGATCCCTAATTTTATCTTATAATATATTCATACTTTGATTTTCATAGATATGAAAAGGTTACACATTTCACAAATAAATTGATGAGTGCCGAAGATCAGTATCTCAACTAAGGCCTTCGACACATACTAGCTGTTTATCACCTTAGGAAAATCATATAACCTCTCAGGTAACTGTATAAGACTAAGGAACAGAACAGATTCTCTTCTTCAGTGATAGATGGAGTTTTCTCCTCACTAATTTCCTATATAAGTGTTATTCATACAGAGGGTGTCTCAAAAGTCTTAGGGCAGTTAAATAGCTTCTTAAGCTTAAAACTGCACTAGAATTTCTGTATTACAATACACAATATTTTATATTATGTTATATATACACATTATATAACATTTTAGTATGATGGCATTATTACAGAATGTTTTGCAGAGAAGGAAAAAAAATTAAAAGTGCAAGAGCATAGGGAACTGTTTTTAATTAGGTATTTCAGTCAGTACAATGCAAAATAGAGTATAATCACTTTCTCAATGAATAATGCTTCCTGATAATGTTGACCAAAGATAAATTCCTTGACCATGGCCACACATAGAATGAAAGAATATTTTAAAATGATCTTCAGTCTTGTTTATATCTCTTTTGCTTTTCTAGGGACAATAGAAGATCAAAATAAAAGGGGACATAGGATGCCAAGAATCATAGCTCCATCTTAGCTTATTTAAAATAAATGTTGAAAACACTATAAACTACTAAGTGGATAAAGCTAAGGACATTGAGTCACATTATTACCATTCATTAGAAAAGTCTAACAGATACAAACCAGTTGACACAATGAAGAGCTCAAAAATTCTTTCCCCTGGTGAAAACTTGATATCCTTACTGTGAGGGAAGAAATGATAGTCAAAGAAACACTCGTTTACAGTAAATACTCATTTGGGGTAAAGGAATACAGTAGATGAAGTGTAGTGTCATCACAAAATGGTGAAAGACAATGAAGAAACCTCGTTATCAGACTTGTCCAAACCAGATTATCCCACAATATTTATAGATGAAATTGAAAGAAAAGCCAATAACTTCAAAGTAGAACAAATTTGCCAGTGTTCTAATCCTGACTTATTATAATCACCAGTGACAATATAACACATTGATATTCAGTCTGCTATATGAGGAAGTATAAATGACTAAAGAAGATGAAGTCAGGCAGAGTGTCAGACCAGGTATATATAGAATAAAATTTCTGCTGGAGGTGATATAATTTTAAAAGCACTGAGGGATTGATTTTTTAAGTTATCTCATATAGGAGAAGATGCTAAAAGAATGAGAAAAATCACCATTAACATGATTATCCAGAATAGGCAACTGAGAAAACTTCAAGAAGTTAACTCATCCACAGAACCCTCATTTTTCATCTTTATGAGAACATTTTATGCATCTATTGATGATATCCTTGGTGAGAATATGAGAAGGGAACAGTTCAGCTTTCTGATATGATTTCTATAGCAGATTATATCTTTCCATTTTATATAATTGACTAAGAGTTGTAGGAAATATACAATACTGCTGTGTTTGTGATTTGGTCATTACAAAAGAGCATTTGACTTGGTAGTTAAATATAGTCTGAAAAGCAATTCTTTTCCACAAATTGTGGCTTTTATATACATCAAGAACATACAAGATTCCTTGATCAATGTTACCATGGAGGATGAATGATTTTATTATTAATAATAAAAATGTATAAAACAAGGAGGTTATGCTTACCACTGTCATAAGTGATGCCCTGAAATGAGTATAAAAGAAGAAGTATTTCCTATTGATGGAGAGGTACCTAAGATAGTCCTGTTTCTGGATGACATGGTGCTGATTACGCTAAGCTCCAGAACACTCTAGAACCTTCTTAATGAGATGCATGGACACTCAGAGGAGATCGGCTCATCAGTCTCCATGGGAAGATCCAAGTGGATGAAAAATGCTTATCCATTTTATGAGATTATTTCATGAAAGTTCACTAGGCAATCTATTGACCTGGTTTATTAGTACATATATCTTAGGCACTGAAAATGAACAATGAGTTGGATCTGGAATCAAATAGGATAAAGAGGGATTTATTTAATTTGGAGAATTGTGTAGGACTTTCAATGAAACAAGATTTTTTTTCCTAATACAAGCCCTATCTTTTGAACATCAATATTCTTTTCCTAATCCTATATGGATTTGAGTAAGAGAATATGATGATCTACCAATAAATAAATAAATAAATGTTTTGGAAATGGAAAGAAACATACTGGTTACAACTATGCTCTAGCGTAGTATGAATGACTTGCTTTTAAGAAGCAACAATTAACATAAAAGACACTTCAGGCAATGATTCATTTTGTTTTTGTGTTGTATCGCCAGTGCCTAGCATGACACCTTACATAGAACAAGCACTTAGAAATGTTTGTTGAATTAAATTGAATCTAGCAAGAAAAATATCATCAAGCAAATATATGCCCAGAAAAACAAGTGGGCCAGTCATCTAGTGAGAACAAGATGTAAAAACAAATGGATTACTTGAGTACCATGAAAAGTTAGATGATCTAGAATAAGACCTCCCACACTTGGGGTATATTATCTTTGGAGGATTTCTGAAGAAAAAAATGACAGGGCTTAATCAGAGGGTGGATATTTGGAATAAAGGGGAGGAATATAACTCCCCAACTTTAGTCTGGTATGCTGGAAGAGAGTGCACTTACCCTAACTGAAAATGGGCTAGTTAGCAGTTATACATGTAAACACATATTGGTAGAGGAGATGACTGCCTAATGAATCCAGTCTGTATGAACCTGCACATTGTATGTAGCTGAAGCAATCCCCACATGGACTTTTAGATATTCTGTAACTGATTCTGGTCCACTAATCATGTGTGAAGAGTACCATCTTTGATTGCTATAGAGGTGAAACTGTGGACATTCAAGAGGCCTTCAAAATCAGTCAAATCAATGTTCTTGCTATTGTTTTATCCCCTCCCTGGCAGTGTTTGCGAAGAGAAACAATCTATATAATCCTCTGGTTGGGAAGAGGTCTTGGGATCTCCCCATTTAAGACCAATGTATAGTCCATGCAATTTCATTCTTTGCCTTTTGTGTTTGTACTTCACTGTTTAGGTGTGGGAGACTGGAGATGCTCATGATGATATGCTCTTTGAAAAGGTCAGAAGAACGTGCTACCTGAGGTCTGAGACCTAGAGCTAATGATCAGATTTGCCAGGAGCCATATGGTGAAGAGTGAAATCTCAGGATATCTGCTTTGGCCCAGCCTAGCAGAAGGGCAGGGATGTGGACTTATCCAAATTTAAGCCGGAGTTGGAAGTGAACTTGATAAGACAAATATAATGTAGAAACTATGTTATGTCTGAGCCCACCCTCCTCAGGGGCTGAGATGGTATATGAAATGAGATGATATATATGTCCATGGGGCTTGGGAGGAAATGCTTTAAACTTCTGTTCTTGATAGATTTTTTTCCAGTAACTGTGCCTTTTTAAAATCATGTCGATGTTACAGTTAAATGGATCTGGAGCTAACAATGTAGGTGGGGAAATGAATAAAAAAATGGAACTTTAGAGAAACATGTCCCTGACTCCTCAGGGATACCCTAGAATCCTAAGAGGGTGATATAGTCAACTTTGCTCTGGGAGAGTGAGTGCAGAGTGCAGCAACACATGAAATTTTCTTTATATTGCTGTAAATTAAACAAAAGCACTTACTATGTGCAACACGATTAGGCGGTATAATGGTAAGAGAATTTTAAAATCTTCCCTGCTTCTTAATGGGCCTGACTTGGAATCCATCAGGAGAATTTTGCTTAGGGGAGGCTTGTTTTTCAGGAACACCCATGCCTTTTGTTATTTTGTAATCAGGCAGTGGGTCATGCAGATTGTGATATTCTCTGACCCTGGAGAAGGCTATATATATCCTGAGGTGAGGTTTTGCTTTGGGGCTTACTTTGGGAAGAGTTGTATGATTTGGCCAGATTAGCTTTGAAAACCCAGATATTGATGGTTCTCTCTTTGATAACTAACACTGTATGTATGTAATGTTTAGACAGCTAGAAACCCTGTCTATTAGTCTGCTGAATTGTGTTATTTTCTTTGTCTGTATTTTTTTTATCTACTTGTAACTTCTGTTTATATTTTCTCTGAAGTTCAGGGTGCTGATTTTTTTCCCCTGAACTAAGTGAATGATATCTATATTTTATTAAAGTAAGATTGTTAACACCTTTTGAATTGCTTTCCTTTAGAAAAGCAAATCAAAGGGCCTGTTCTAGCAGCCATCATAGGTATGCTAGGGTGCTTGCTGCTATAGGTGGTAAAGATAAAATGATGTGACATAGACTCTCAAGAGGTTTACAATCTAATAGACCCCGAAGGATATGTATACAAGTGACTATGATATAAGGGAGAATGTAATAAAGACATAGGACAGGTCCAGGCAAGGAGTTCAAAGAAATTTGAGGATAATACTTCATAGAGGTTGATTATGGAAGGCTCCATAGAAGGAGAGGCACCTGAGGTAATAGAAACTTAAACAGATGGAGATATTTTAAGAGTACATTCCTAGCATATGGTCATGGTACAAAAAAAATATGGATACTAGGTAATGATGATGAAAATGAGCAACAAAGAATATTCCAGTTTGGCTGTGATGCAGAAAACATGAATGGTAGTAGTATGAGATAGAGCCCAAAAAGGAGGCTGGAGCCAGATTGTGGATAGCCTCGAATGCCAAGAACAGAAGTTTATCCTTTATTTGGAAAGCGATGGGGAGACACCAAAGGGTTTTAAGGAGAGAGAGGAGTGACATTATCAAAGTGATGCATAAGGAAGATTACTTCCAGCTCTTCACAGACACTGTTAAAGTGCCTGCAACATCATAGGTGCTTAATTCATATTGGTTGATTGATTATTGACATATGTTATGTGAAGGATGGATTGGAGAAGAGCTATGCCAGTCAGGAGACTGGTTAGAAGCCTATTACAAGAGTCTGTCAAAGTTAATGAGAGCCTGAACAAATGTGGTTGCATTAGAAGTAGAAAACTGGGTTGAGATTTGAAAGTATCAAAATATAATCAATAGTATTTGTCACATACTTGCTGTGTGACCTTGGGTAAATTGTATGATCTTTCTGTCCTTTAGCTTCCTCATTTGAAAAATAAGAGATTTATGCTGGTTCCCTCCCAACTATGAAAATTCTATAATTCTGTTACATTGCTCTGGTATATAGTTTTATGTCCCTGATTGCTAGAGAGGTATTCCTATGTCTTGGTTTTTATCTACATGTTATTACCCATTTTTAGAATAGAAACACTTATATTGAATATTTGATTTATAAATGAAATGTTTTCTTATTGCTTTACCATATCAAAATAAATTCAGAAAGATTCTATGCAGACTAAATTTATCACATTGTTCATAAGTCTTTAAGTGAAATTGGGTGTATGGATATTAATTAATAATCTAAATAAAACTCTTAGTGATACATATTTTAATCTGATATCCATGAAGCTACATTGAGTAGTAATTAAATTCTGGTTTCCAAAATGGAATCCTTCTCAGACCTCTAAAATAATTACATTCAAATTTACTAGGGCATTTTGGATATAAATTTAAATGGGCTTAGTCATATTTTTAGTTATTATTTATTATGTGACTTAAAATTATACTGTATCTTACTGATGTTTTACGAAGTTATTATGAATATGATTTATTTATAAAAGAAAGTGAGAAAACTGTACTACTAATCCTCATGACTCAGTCATAAATCTTTACTATTTTGCAATAAAACACATTTCCAATAATGTTGAATGTACTTTCCATGGCATTTTATTCTCTTGGGCTTTAACTGCTCCAGGTTCTTAAGATAATGATCTATGCCCTTGAATGAACCAGATGTTTCTTAGCCTCTGAAATGAAAGATTTTTGTGAAATTTATAAAGAGTTGATATCTCTTGAGGGATTAATTTTTCAAACCTTAAAAATGCCACAAGGTTTTTTTTTTTTAAAGCATAGATTAAGAATTTTCCTCTATGAGGGCATGGTGCTGTACAAAATGGCCACTGGATATTTAATCCCACTGATAAGGGGCGTCCTGTGACTTTTCTTTTAACAACAGGCAGTAACATTTTTCAAGTATCCACACCTTGTTCCAGATGTTGAATATTAGGATCTATGCACAGATATCAAAGGAACTGTGGCATAATGGACAGGGTTCAGGATTTAGGGTAGAGGGCCTTGGTTCAAGTCCAGGCTCTGACTTTTATGAGAAGTGTGACTGTGAATAAATCCTTGTGCTTTAGTTTTGCACTGGCATGTTTTCTTCTACACCGTTGTTAGGAGATCACTTTATGGATGAGAATTATTAATTAAACAAAAGAAAAATATTCTCTATCCTCAAAGTCTTCCTTTAGATGTAGGATAAAATATTAGCATATATTCCAGGAAAACATTAACAATAAAAAAGTAACAATATTTAGCATTTATATAGCATTTTAAGGTCTGCAAGTAATAGTGATACAAAAGTTGACCTGTATACAATACAGCATTTTAAGATTTGCAAAGTATTTTTTATCTCATTTACTTTTTTAATTCAAAAGAAATATGCCAACTGGTTACCAAGATTTAGATTCCTTAAGGATTTTAAAAATAATCAATATAATAAATGCATTATCATGAAAATATCTGAATTATTTATTATTGACAAAAGACAATTTAGGATTAGATTAGTTTGTCCAGCATAAAGAACAATGACAAAGTTTGAATACTTTTTTGCCATTATATATGTGTATTTGACATACTGGTAGATAATATATTTATTCAGTCATGACTTGGCTATTGGGAGGGGCTGACAGTGGAGATCTTTGTAAACCTGTGGGAACTGACTCAGCCATTTTTTGAGACATTCCCAGGCTTCAAAAAATAGACCTTTAACTAATGGACAGGCTATGTGAAAGTAGATGTCAATATCCCTGGCTTGAATTGTGTTGGTTTTTTTTTTAAGTTGCTTAGAGAAGCTATGGGTTTTTATCACAGTTCAAGAAATGAATATTTTAAAAACATGTTCTATGAGGATAACTCAGTATATATGACATAGTGGTCAAGAATTTGTTATTAATGTCTTATTGTTCTTTAGATTTCCAAAAAATACTTATTTATACAGATGTTTGACCAGAAAAAGAGATGGGTTGATCATATAATAAGAGTGAGTGATAACAAATGAATAACCTATATGCTACACTAGTGCACATGTAATGTTAAAAGAGCCACAGAAAATTGGATCATTGGTTTAGAGCTGAAAGAGAGCTCACCTGGTTCAATCTGGCCTTATTACAAATGAAGAAACACAGCCAAAGAGCTTAAATAGCTTGCCTAAGGTCACATAGGTTGTGACAGCACTAGAATTCCATCTCAGATCCTCAGTCCCCAAATCCAGAATAATTATCACTGCTTAAGCTACAGATGATTTATGGGAGGACTTGGGTAAGAATTGAGATGCATGAGCAGGTGTGGCTGCACTAAAATTGGCACCATTGTTGGGAGTTACTCATATAGATGAGATTTCAGATCCATTGATGTATTTAAATAAGTACTTGCTTGAAAATCCCAGTTTTTGAAACCTCAAGAAAATAAAGTTCTTAGTTTTAATAACATTTTATATCTTGATATCACTATGTGATTGAGCAAATAGGAAATTTGACATTGGAATATATATTTCTAACAATTTACAACAATCTGAAATAATTTGATGTTATTCAACTAACTTTGGTGACAGTTTTGCCTAATTAAGGATAAGATTGTGCCAGACATTACAGCACTGTTTTAACTATAAGAAGCTACTTCACTCTGAATGTCAGATTGAAGTTTGATCTAAATCAAAACTTGAAAAAAAATTTCAGTGGTAGGTAGTGTTATCTTTATAGAACCTATTTTTTAAATGTTCATGTCTTGAACTGTGATAAAAATCCAGAGCTTCTCTAAGCAGATATTAAAACCACAATTCAAGCCAGTGATATTGGCATCTGCTTTTAAATAGCCTGCCCACTAGTTGAAAGATGAAGTAAATGGTCTATTTTTCCAAGCCTGGGAATGTCTCAAAAAATGGCTGAGACAGTATCCACAGGTGTACAAAGATCTCCACTGTTACCCTCTCCCAATAGCTAAATCATTACTGAATGAAATGAATGACAAGTAGTCCCAGCCGAACTGAGTGGAGACAGTAATGGAGGAAGCTGATATGCTATGAATGCAGCATTAAGATTTCAGTATAGCTATATTAACATATCCATTCTCCTGTGAATGCCTATAACACACTAACCATATGGTATGCTCTACATTTTAAAGTTTTTAACCTTTAAAATTTTTTGACATTGACCTCATGAACAGTTATCTGAATTTTAATAACACATTTCCAAAAGATTATGTTCTTTTAGTAACAATATTCCTCAAATTAACTAGTGAAATAAAACCAACTTGAATCATCTTCCCAGAATTAAATTCACCGAGGAATAAACTTTGAATATAAAAAACTTTGCAGTTTTACTCAGCAAGTTCCATTTCATTTAGAGTATGCAATGTGTATTTGTATTTATTCTTCCCTTTTCTTAAATCAACCTTTTATGTTTAATCATGATGTTAACAGATTATTTTTGACATGTGGAGCCTAATACATAATTGATATTTGTTGATAACAAAAGTGGTTCCTCCATATTTTTTTTTCACCTAGTCAATAAAGGAGATGTTATTTTCTTGAATATATAGAGTCCTGATTCTTGGACATACAAACGCTTCTCTTTAAAAAAAAAATAGTTGTGGCTAGGTGACACAGTGAATAAAGCACTAACCCTGGAGTCAGGAGGACCTGAGTTCAAATCCAGCCTCAGACAAAGACACTAGCTGCGTGACTTTGGGAAAGTCACTTAACCCCAATTGCCCTCCAAAAAAAAAAAGTGCAACTTAAACTGTGGTTGAAAGCAAAAAGAAAATTATTTTTAATTTATGGAATAAAACAAGCATTTCCCTAGTTCAATAAAAAAGATTATTACATATGAAACTGTAAACCTACTATGTACAACTTGCAATTTTTTTCAAATATACAATGAAATTATCATGTAAATTTTTCTTTTTTTCTTCCCTCCCCCACCCTAGAGATGGCTACCACTAGACACAATAGTTATATATATATATATATATATATATATATATATATATATATATATATGTTAAGTTATTCTATACATGCTTCTATTTATCAGTTCTTTATAGACAGTGTCTTTAAAAAGCAACTAACAATCATGCTATGAATCAAAACTATAATTTAAAAATATTTTTAATATTCACTTAAAATTGAATTCCAAATTTGCTGTGTATTTCTGGATTGAAGGATATGCACATATAGACCTTTGGACCTAGTTCCAAATGGAATTTGAAATCTGGTTCATAATGGTTGGACCAGTTCACAACTCTACCAGTGGTTCATTAATGTACCTATGTTTCCTTTATCTTCTCCAGTATCTGTTATTTCTGATAGTTTGTGAGGTAGTACCTCAGAGTTGCTTTAATTAGCATTTCTCTGATCAATAGTGATTTGGAACATTTTTTTCATGTGAATAGTGATAGCTTTGATTTATTTTTCTGAAAACTACCTATTTATAAATTGGGGAATGACTCTTATTTTAATAAATTTGGCCCTGTTTCCTATATATTTGAAAAATGAGGACTTTATCAGAGAAATTTGCTGTAAAAATTTCCCCCAGTTTCCCATTTTCCTTCTAATTTTGGCTGCATTAGTTTATTTGTGCAAAATCTTTTTAATTTCATGATATCAAAATTTTTGATTTTATTTTCTATGATCCTCTATATTTCTTGATTGATTATAAACTCTTTCCTCATCCATAGATCTGACAGGTACATTTTCCCATGATTCCTTAATATACTTATGATATTGCCCTTTATGTTTAAATCATTTATACATTTTAACCTTATCTTAGAATACTGTGTGAAACCCAGTTCTATGCCTATTTTCTTCCAAATTGCATTCCAGTTTTCCCAGCAATTTTTGTCAAATGGTGACAAAAACTAGGATCTTTGGGTTTATCAAACACAATTATTATTTTCATTTACTATTGTGTATTTAATCTAGTCCACTGATACACTACTCTTTTTTAGCCAGTACCAGATTGTTTTCATAGTTACCATTTTGTAATATAGTTTGAAACTTGTACTACTAGGCTGCCTTCCTTCATATTTTTTTTTTCATTGATTCCCTTGATATTCTTGATGTTTTGTTCTTCCAGATTAATTTCTATTTATTTTTCTAGCTTTATAAAATAATTATTTAGTAGTTCAATTACTATGACACTGAGTAAGTAAATTAACTTAAGTACAATAGTAACTTTTACTATATTGGACCATCAGTCTACCCATGAATAAAGAATATTTTTCCAATTTTTAAAAGATTTTTCTTTATTTGTGAGAAAAAAAAATGTGACTTTGTGTAGTTCCTAGGTTTGTCTTGACAGGTAGACTCCCACATATTTTATACTGTCTGCAGTTCTTTTAAATGGAATTTCTATTTCTACCTCTTTTTGTTGGGTTTTGTTGGTAGTATATAAAAATGCTCGTGATTTAAGTGGGTTTATTTTATAGCCTGCAACTTTGCTAAAGTTGTTAATTGTTTCAACTAGTTTTTAATTGATTCTCTAGGGTTTTCTAAGTATACCATAATATCATTTGCAAAGAGTGATAATTTTGTTTCCTTCCTGTCAGAAAGACTTTGATCTTATTGGGAAGATTTCAAGTTTATCTCTATTACAGAAGATTATTGTTTTTAGTTTTAGCTAGATTCTACTTATTATTTTAAGAATGGCTTCATTGGTTCCTATGCTTTTGCATATTTTTTTAATAGGAATTGGTTTTGTATTTTGTCAAAAGCTTTTTTTTTCTGTGTCTATTGATGTAATCATATGATTTTTATCTTTTAAAATTATGTTCAATTATACTTATAGTTTTTCTTGTTCAATTTCTTTTTTTAAGATTATTCTATTTTCTCTTCTCTTAATCTGGGCAATTTATATTTTTGTAAATATCTATCCATTTATTGTCAATTTTACTGGTAAACAATTGGGCAAGATAACTTTGAATAATTGTTTTAATTTCATCTTCATTGGTGGCATATTCACCTTTAGATTTTTTTTTCTTTTTTATTACACATTTAGATTTTTGATACTGGTAATTTGGTTTCCTTCTTTCCTTTTAAAATCTAATTAACAAATGGTTTATCTATTTTATTGGTGTTTTTAATTTTTTCATAAAACCAACTCCTAGTTTTATTTGTTAGTTCAATGAGTTTTTACTTTCAGCTTAATTAATCTCTCCTTTGACTTTCAGGATTTCCATTTTGGTATTTAGTTGGGGATTTCAAATTTATTTTTCTTCTGGCTTTTTTTGGTTTGTTTATTTATATGTTGTAGTGTCAATGCAATATTTATATCACTGACCATGACTACAAATAATCCTGTATGGTGCTTGATAACAAAATATAACAGACTCTCCATATAAAAGACAGAAGCAAAGCATTTATTCAGACATCAGAAAACCAAATCCCAAAACCAGTGAGCCAATTCCATCATAGTAGCAAAGCAGTTAATAAGCCATAACAACACAAAGAGCCACAGTATCCTTTAGCCTTCCCACAAACCAATATAAGATCAATATCTATTCACAAACCTAGCTTCTTGCCTCAGCATCCTCTCTTTCCCACCATCTCTCTGGCTCTGATTCCCAGCTTCCTGTGGGCTGTCCTCCATCCTTTAGCAAACTCCTCCCATCACATGCTCCATGTGACTACATTAAGCCAATTAGGGGGCAGAGTTTATTTTCAAAGCAGGGAAAGTCTTCCCTAGGCTTATTAAGGGGGCAGGGAAGATCTTTAAATTTCCATTCCCATTACATATACTCAGTTAATTGATCTAATCTTCCTCTCTTTTATTGATATATGTGCCTTTAGAAATATACAATTTCCCCTAAATACTAGTTTGCCTGTGTCCCTCAAATTTGGTATGTTATTTCATTGTTGTCATTATCATTAATGACATTATTGATTGTTCCTATGTTGTTCTTTGACCCTCTTATTCTTTAGAATTAGATTGTTTAGTTTTCAATTAAATTTTAATCTATGCTTCTTCAATCCTTTATTGAATGTAATTTTTCATTGTATTATTGTCTGAGAAGGGTGTATTTACTATTTCTGCTTTTTTGAAGGTGCTTGTGAGTTTTTTATGCCCTAATACGTGGTCAAGTTTTGTGAAGGTGCCATGTACAACTGAGTTCTTTTTTCACCTGAAATATTATACTCAGTTTTTCTGGGTAGGTTATTCTTGGTTGTAAACTTAGCTCCTTTGCCTTCTGTAATATCATATTCCAAGTCCTTTGCTTCTTTAATGTGGTAGCTGTTAAGTGTTGTGTGATCCTGACTGTGGCTCCAGGGTATTTTAATGGTTTCTTTCTGGTTGTTTGAATTATTTCTCTTTTACCTGGGAGTGTTGCAATTTGGTTATAGTATTCCTAGGAGTTTTCATTTTGGGATCTTTTCCGGAGATGATTGGCGATTCTTTCAATTTCTATTTTACCTTTTTGACTCTAGGATATCAGGACAAGGTTCCTTTATTGTTTCTTGAAATATGAAGTTTTTGCTCTTTCTTTGATCATGGCTTTCAGGTAGTCCAATAATTCTTAAATTCCCTTGTCTTGAACTGTTTTCTAGGTCAGTTGATTTTTCCTATGTGGTATTTTAGACTTGTTTTTATTTTTCCATTCTTCTGACTTTGTTTCATTGTTTCTTAAAGTCTCATGGAGTCATCAGTTTCCACTTGTCCATTCTAATTTTTAAAATAATTATTTTCTTCAGTGAGCTTTCTTCCTCTTAGTCCATTTCACCAATTCTTTTTTTAAGGAGTCAAATTCTCTGGTATTTGAGGTAAGAGCCTCTTATCATGCTATTAATTCTCTTTGAATAATTTTCTTGTATTACTCTGATTTATTTTCCAAATTTTTCCTCTACCACTCTTATTTGATTTTGAAAATAATTTTTTAGCTCTTCCAGGAATTATTTTGTCATATGTATATATATATATATATATATATATACATATATATATATATATAATGCATGTGTGTATGTATGTATATACCCATATATATCTTTTTTTTCCTTTGAGGCTTTGGTTGTAGCTGTTTTGACATCATTATTTTCTTCTAAGTTTGTGTCTTAATCTTCCCTATCACTATAGTAACTTTTTATGGTCAGGTTATTTTTTGTTTATCATTTTCTCATTTTACTAGCATATTTCTTGACTTTGAACTTTATATTAAAGTTGGCCTCTATTCCTGGGGTGGGAATGAAGCATAGTCCTAGGTTTCAGGCTCTTTTTTAAAAAAAACTGCTGTTTTCATAGACAGTTTTGGAAATTAGGAAGATTTTGCTGCTTCCAAGGTGATGTGATATGGGAAGAGGTATGATCACTGCTCTCCTGGTCTGAGTTCTGGTCTTTACCTATGAAGGGTTCCTGATCTCTTTGTAGCTACAAGTTCTACTGCTCCTCAGGGTCCCTCCTCCCTTGTGACTGAAAGCAATACTGCTCCTCAGGGCCTCTGATCCTTTATGACCAAAAGTACTCTGCTTTGCCCTGGAAGGGAAACTGTGACCTGGAAGTCAATATAGGCAATGGAGTTCCTAACAGTGTCTGGTCCTATGTCTAGTGCTAACATAGGGATCTCCTTACTGTCTCTGGCTTGAGAACTCTGAAATCTATAGCTATTGTCACTGCCTCTAAGGCCCAAAGCTGGTGTTGCCACAGTTTAGACTCTGGATCAGCCCCCCAGCCCAGTGTCATAGACCTCTCCTGCTGGTCTTCTAAGTTGTTTTGGACTGGAGCAATGTCTCACCCTGACTTTTTTGTTGGCCCTGCCATTTCAGAATTGGATTTGAGGTGTTATTTTAATGTTATTTGATGGTGAATGTTGTGAAAGCTTGGTTGTAGCTCAAAAATGTAAATTGTTTTAGAACTTACTATTTTGATTTTAAATGATCATATCTGCCCTGTATCCCCACAAGAATTATTGTTTGTGATAAAATACTTGGTTTGAAAGTTTTATAGCCATTAACATTATGCAAATATAAGATCCTTTTATTTTTATTGTATCTTGAATCTGTGCCTTATGGGCTAGGTGCAATGAGAATGATAGTTATATTTATATGGTCTATTGGTAGTCAAAACATGGTGTTTAGTCCACCATAGAATTAGAAAGATGCAAGTTCGAGTCCCACCATTGACACAGACTGGCATTATCATAAAACCTCCAAGCCACAACCTAAGAGTACAAATTGCAGAGAAAGTGCTGATCTAGATTGGTAAAAGAAATTTCATCACTTAGAAACTTCTTGTGCCAATGGAATCATCGGTCCATTACCTATCCCTAATTAATAATATCAATAAACATGGAAAAAGTCATGATTATATCCCATGTAGACAAAACCTTCAATAAAATATAACCATCATTTATTTAAAAACACTAACAAACCATAGGAATAGATCAACAAACCCCCTCTCCTATAACTTACACTTTGGAGTAGTTCAGGAAACTCTGAAATTTATAGAATCGTGTTGGGCCTGGCAATGAAAGCTCCATGTTGAGGAATCTGCAGGTCAGAAGTTTCCAACTGGCATTTGTAGCGTTTTCTGTGGTATTCCTGAACACATACTTATATGCTTATTTGCTCTCTTCCTCATTAGAATTTGAGCTCCTTGCTAGCAGGGCTTATTTCATTCTTTGTATTTGTATTCCTATCACCCAGCACAATTCCTGGCCTTTAGGAGGTGCTTCATACATGATTATTGATGGATTTAATTGTTGATTAGGTTGATACTAGATTCATAAACTTCAGTAAATAATTAGTCATACTTTCCATTAAAATAGAAAAAAATTCACATAGCATAGAAGTTAGAATCAATTTCCAATTTTAAATAATGCATGTATCTAATTGCACCATTTTAAATTATATTTTCAACTCCAAAACTTATGAAACTTGTTTTTGAATGGAAATTATACACATTTTATTCACTGGGGAAGAGGAGGGAAATTCTATCAAATTACTTGATCCTCTTGGTTGATGAAGTGCTAGAATCTTCATGCACACTCTAGAACAGGAGTCAGGAACCTGTGGCTTCAGGGCCACATGTGGCCCTCTAGGTCCTCAATTGCAACCCTTTGACTGAATTCAAACTTTAAGTCATGGGGCAGCACTAAGGGACCTAGGAAATGGCAAGTTGTTCATGGTTTTCAGACAGCCAGCTATCACTGTTCTCTAGCTCTTCTCTTTCTGAGGCTGTGTGTATATGTGTGTGTATGTGTGTACATATGCATGTTGTATGTTTGCATATTTGTGTATCCAGTTGCACTCTGTCCTTGTCATGGTTCCACATCTGGAGCTATTAATCACTGAGTGAAAGGGTTATGATAAACAATTTCTTCATTAAAAACATATCCAACAATCTCCAGGCAAAAGTAGTCCCCAAGACAGTAGTAAGTAATCCAGAAAGACAAAAACAGGTAAAAGCCTCTACCAAGGAGGTTAAAAGCAATCTTCAAGGAAGTTGCCTGCCCAAATCCTAAAACTTTCTTGTCTTTTTATATACTTCTTGTCCAAAGACCTTATAAGCTGGTGGATCTCAGATAAAACCAGTTGAGTCAAAGTTAACTCAAAGTGTTGCAGGTCTTGGCTCACAATAGGGTTGGTTGGAAATGTAGGGGTTAACTCAAGCTTTCTTAGTTCTACTTATGTCCTGGGTCACACACAACTGACTCTTAGCTAAGACCTAGATCATGGGAGAAAATTCTGCCTTCCATTCTTTCTTGCTGCCTTTCAATGTAATTCAATCACAAGTAGAGAATACTAGAGTGAATCACAGCAGCATTATTTAACTTATAACTTAGGAAGAAAAGGAATAAAAATGGAATAAATTAAAATAACTACTGCATAGGTTGAATTCCTGAAGCTTCCCTTAAACCAGGGATTCTTAGCTTTTATGTCATGAACTAGAAGAAGCTAGTCACATCTGAGTTCAAATGTCTTCAGAAACTTACTAGCTGTGTAAGCCTGCACAAGTCACAACTTTTGTCTGTTTCACTTTCCTCAACTGTAAAATAGGGATAACTTAACACTTATAGACCTCTTCTCAGAAGAATGTCTTAAATGAATAAAATAAAATACATACTATTGCAAAGAAAGCTAATTGTATTGAAATTTTTATCAAAATGCCTAAAAAACCCAAGGCCTCAACCCAGGTAGCTCAAAATATATAGGATTCTTTATATATACCAAATTCAAGAGTTTCAGAAACACAATTCATATTCTTTTATTAAAACCTTTCCATTTCTTCTAGAATAAACAGGAGGAAAGGTTATCCATCAATTTACAGAATCCAAACAGCTCTGTAGCCACTCTGGGTCCTCACAAGCCTTAAAGGCAGTCTTCCTTTGCTTTCTTGGATACCAATGTCCAATGTGGCTGGCCAGATGTTCTAAATCCTCAGTGGCTGCTAACCCTGTGTAATAGTAATGGAATTTTAAACATCCCCTGTATTGGCTTGGTTGAGTGTTAAAACCCAGAGCTTGTGAATCCCACTTGTGGGATGGACTTGTTGACATGAAAAGAGAGGGCTGAACTGGGAGGAGCTGGTGACATGGATTTAGAGAGGCACAAGCAGAGAGAGAGAGGCAGAAGAACTTTTGGAAGCAGCATCATGGAGGCAGAGAGAGGGAGAGCATTGCTGAGGGCCAGTTTGAGTTGCCCAGGACTTTTGAGAGTTGCCACCCAGAGCTGCCAAGGACTGAGGAGACATGGCTGTGATGCTGGTACTTTGTCTGTCTGTTTTGATGTTGTTTTGCCAGATTCGTCCATTGGTGAAGGACAGTGCTGTTGGTTCAGAGGTCCTGAGACTGTTCTGCAGACAGAGAGTGAATTGTGTCCACTGGTGAAGGACAGTGCTGTTGTTTCAGAGGTCCTGGAACCTTGCTGTTGGTTCTGAAGCCCTGAAGAATGATTTTCTTGTTGCATGTTTACAGAAATCCTGGAAGAGAGTCTTGATGTTTTCAGGGATCCTAGGACTATTCTGCAGACAGAGAATGAATTAATGAGGACACTGGCAATGTATCTTGTGGCCTTGCTAAGCTTTGTCTCCTCAGGAACAGAGATTGCTGAGAACTTGCCTCAGGTTAAGATGAAGAGAAGACCTCTCTTTGGGTATTAAATTCTGTGATGATTATCTTAAGCTTCAGTTGTGATGCAGGGGTGGGGAAACTTTTGACTTTTTTTTGTGCTCTGTGACTGACCAGATGAATGTACTTTGTTTATGATTGGAAACTAATCTCCATTTGAGAAGAGGGTCTTTGTGATGGACTAAATGAATGTACTTTCCAGGGGTGGAGTAGTACTTAGAAATTATTGAATTACACTTGGTGAATGCTGTATTTTGAATTGTGCTGTATTTTGATTTTCTCTGTTCTTAATTTGTCACTGAATAAAATGGAGAGTGGCTATGCTGGTATTTTGAACCTTTGGGAAGTTGCCTCTGCTTGGCATTACACCCTGCTGACTTTAAGTTTAAATGGTTAAAAGAATAACAGGTGTCCATAGGCATAATTAGCCCTATCCTCTCATTTCTGGGTCAGCTTCTGGGGAGAAACATGTGCCAGGTCATTTATAGTTGTCCATGGAGAATATGATTTATATGCATAGTGGAGATTGAAATCCTGAATCTGACACTAACCTGTATTCTCTTTCCTGCCCTTGCTTCTCCATTTGGACAGCCAGCCAAGTACTAGGTCACTTCCTTTTTGGGGTACTGTTTGGCTGTTTTCATATTGTTTCCCTTTTTCAGGCAGAAACAATCTGAGGCAAGAAGCTGAAGACTAGATCCCTTCTTCCTTCCCATTTCTGGAGCAACAGAATGAGGACAGGCTTACATTCAATTCACCATAATTGATACTGCCTATAATGGGCAGTGCCATGGACAACTTTATTCTCTAGTAATGGTGTGATTTAAATGAATGAATTGGATAATGAAGATCTGGTATAGTAACAGCATTGATTACTAGGTATTAGGACTCAAGCTATTTTTCTCTTAATATAGGATGTGTATTCCATTCTCAGTCTACCAATAATCCTAAAATTAGTAATAGTTGACATTTTTATAGCTTTTTAAATAATATAAAGAACTTTTTATATATCATCTTATTTGATCTTCACAGCAGCCCTCCGAGGTGGGTAGTGGGAATATAATTGTCTCTACCTTACTGATAAGGGAAATTAGGTTCAGATTGCCCATGGTCATCACATAACTTATGTTGGAGTTGAGCTTTTAACTGGCCTCCTAACTTTAGGACATCTAGGTGATGTAGTGGACAGAGTGCTGGTTCTGAAGTCAGGAAGACTCATCTTCCCAAGTTCAAATCTGGCCGCAGATATTTACTAGCTGTGTGACCTTGAGTAAGTCACTTAACCCTTTTTACCTCAAGAAGGAAATGGCAAAGTACTCCAGTATTTTTGCAAAGAAAACCACAACTAGGGTCATGAAGAGTTGGATATGACTGAACAATAACAGGAAAATGTTCCTACATGTCTTCTAGAGAAGCCTGGAGTTTTTCCCACCCCCCTCCTCCTTTCTTTATCCAGATAAAATCCATCTACCAGCAGTACGGAGGAGAGGCCAGTCCATTCCACTGTCCTGGATTTAGAAGAGTGAAAAGCAGATAGGCAGTGATTCAGAAAGCATAATTTGTTGCTGGATTCTGTTCAAGGCTAGGAAGGGAGGCAGTGATTAGCTACAGCTTCTTTAAGAATGGTCACCGGCATTCACTAATAGAGAGAAACCCACATTGATATAAGCTTACAGATTCATTGGATTATTGACAAGTTTGAGTAAGGGCTTTGGCAATGACAATAGGGATAATGGGGATGGTCAAGAAGAGATTTGAAAGAAGTCCTGGACATAATCAAGTCAATACGGTCTTTGTAGCTTTTGATTATTTTGGATTCCTTCATTCCTTCTGTATAAGTTACCTGTGACTTACAGCAGCATCTGTAGGCTAAAGAAGATGCCCATGTAGGTGCTCTGTGGGGGAGGGTTTTGACTATGTGGTTAGGGAACCATGACTTTTCTGTCTATGGCAGTGGATGCAAACAGTTCAGGAATTTGGACAAGGTAGATACTAGGAGAAAATGACCCGTGATAAATAGGCATGTCCACAGATTCAGTCAGCTACTTTTTGTCATTTGTCTAAAATTTCTCACCAAGGTCTTCTCTTTTTCTTAAGGATCTGCTTTCTCTAGTCAGTCAGTTTAAAAGTATTTATTGTAAGTTACTAAAGGTCAGCAAAACTTTATCTAATTCATCCTCCTTTTACACTTAGTACAGTGTTTGGTGCTGAAATATTTGTCAAATTGACAAACTTGATTGAATTTGGTAACTTTTAAACAACTACTTATTTTAAACACTGAGATGTGTCTAGATAACAAAGAGGATATAGCATTTGATTTTGAAGGGAATATAACTTCTTGCTGTCCTCATGTAGCCATCTAGCTGCCATACTGCTGAGCAGGGTCCCCCAGGTTCTTTAATTTTGCAAATTTTCTTTCTTTTCTCAACCCCTAACGCACATTCTCTTCCCATTCAGTTACATAAAATCTGGATAATATATAGGTGTTAGGCTGGAACCTGGTATTAACTGTACTCTCAGATGTGGGAATGTGAATAATTTCCCTTCCAACATGCAATGGTAGAAGCTTCAGGAAGGTCCTAGGGTTATCTGAGAATTAGGTCTTGGAGAACTGAAGATAAAAGTAATGATTAGTTTATACCATTAGTTTATATCATAAAGAATGTGACTAACTAGTTTAACTGTTATTCTCTAGTAAGCATAAATCTTTACTAGTCAGTCAGCCAGCTAAACATGATTAACAAGAATCTCAGGCTCCTTTGTTCCATCAATGCATATCAAATATATGGGGTACAAATGGCATTTCTAAATTAACATAAGCTTGTGTCATATTTTCTTTATACCCCTAATGCATAGGACAGTGCTTTGTACTTAGTAACTTCCTAATAAATTGTTTTTTATTAATTAGTTAATTATTTTATTATTTACAATAATGGCAAAGACACCCTAAAAGTCTTTTAGTTAGCAGTCTCTAATCCAATGTTAACAACATTTCTTGTTTAATGGTAATCAGAGTGGTTCAGTGTTAAGAGTGCTAGATTTGGGATCAGAGAACCTGGTTGCAAATCTCAGATCTCCCATCCTCTATCTGTGTGATCTTGGTCAAATCGCTTAACCTCTTGGAACTCAGTTTCCTAGTGTATAAAAAGAGGAGGTTGCATAAATGGTTTCAAAGACTCACTCTAGTTTTAAATTTATGATTCTATGAACTAGATTGGCAAAAACAGAAATTTGGGCACATAATTATTCAAGTGTATAGTATACTAATTCAGGTCAGCTTGCAAATTTACATAACCTACTAAATGTTATTTTTCCCCCTCATGTGTCTGTAAGAGTCAGATTGAATTTGAGATTTTTCTAAGACATCATTTGGTAACTAAGGATTTAAAGGGATAGGGCAAAGACAGATAATCACTAGAAGATTGCATCCAGAAATTTAAGAATGTTGGAGATTTCTCTAGGTTTTTCAACTTTTGACAGACTTCTTCACTTCCTCTTTTTTTTTTTTTTGAGCTGAGGCTATACAAGGAAGTGCAGATGTATTACAGGAACAGCTTTTCCAGCAACTTTTATAACCTAGCAGGAAATAAGAAATATTAGATAACTTTATTTGAAAGGCCATTGCCCTTAGACTGTCTATAAGCTTAGATACTCTGTTTAGGCCATACATTTTATGAAGGATTAGGAAGAGAACAGTCCAGTTCTGATTGCACTAGATGAAGTGTGCTATATACCAGTTATCTACCTTCACTCAACAATGGTGTTATAGTTTTCCATAGTATCAAAATTGTTCTTTTATTTATCCTGAGATAACAGCTCCTTAACCTATTTTAAACCTGAAATGTCCCTCCAACAGCTCTTGTGCTGTTGGGTTAGAAATTTCTGACCTTCAAGGTGACCTTGGAATGGCACCTAGAAGAGGAAGGGAAGGGAATAAGCTCTTATACAGTACCTAATATGTTCCAGGTACTGTACTAAGCTCCTTTATTATAAATAAAAGAAAATATTATCTTATTTGATTTTCACAATAGCCCTATGAGGTAGGTACTATTATTATTACCATTTTACAGTTGAGGAAACTGATGTAAGTGACTTGCCAAGGGTAACATAGATAATCAGTACCTGAGGTCAGATTTGAATTCAGGTCTTTCTGATTCCAGGCCCCATGCTCTATCCACAGGTGCTTCAAAGTCAAAGTTGCTTTCAGAGATAACCGTGTACCAAATGGAAACAATTACCACTCTAAGAAGGCCTTTCACAGTAGAACTTGAATTCACTCAGTTCTTTACGGGAAGAAAGTTCTTTTGTTTAGGAATCTAGGAGTTGACCATGTCTGGAAGAAGGATAAAATGTAGTTTCTGAAGCTTTTCTGGTTAGAGTCATTGGCCATACTCAAAGGGTAGGTTTGCATAGGTCAAGGTTTATGGGATACAGCAGTGATGATGATGGAAGTTTTCTGAGGCAGAGAATTAGGGTCCAATGGAGGGTAGGGGCTTCTTATGGAAAGAAACATAGAACTGTACCCTATTCACGTCAACAACTATATTAGGTACCTACTTTGTGAAGATACTCTATTGGACTACATGTACACAAGGACCAAAATGATAAATATTCCTGCTCTCAAGGAGCTTACATCATACTAGGAAATACAACATGT
Organism: Petaurus breviceps papuanus; assembly: GCF_028583685.1. Lineage (NCBI taxonomy): Eukaryota > Metazoa > Chordata > Mammalia > Diprotodontia > Petauridae > Petaurus > Petaurus breviceps. Next base: position 66,705,858 of record NW_027186304.1, on the reverse strand, counting down.
ACACAGATGATTAAATGTCCTTGATGAAGGACATAAAGGATACCAAATAGGGGTTTAGAGGGTGATAGGGATAGGCTTGAACTGGACCTTTAAGGGAGGTAGGAATTCTAAGAGAAGTAAGTAGGGAGTATATTTGAGACATGGGGGAGGGGGAATGACTGCCTGTACAAAGGCAAAGAGATGTGAATTGGAATGTCAGATTCACAGATCAGCCAGTAGGCCAGTTTGCCCAGAATATAGGTTGTATGAAAGTGAATGCTCTAAAAGAAGATTGGAAAGGTAAACTAGATGCAATTTGTGAGGGTCTTGAAATACCAAGGTGAAAAGAACAAGCTCCTGGAAGAGATGTCAGAGAATGGGATCAAAAACATAATTAGAAGGGTGACCTAGGTGATGAGAAATATTATTCCTCCATCAGAGACTGGGAGAAGATCTGAAGGATGTCAATGTAAAAGGTTTCTAAGATATGTAATGGGAGAGAAGAGAAAGTTAATGACTAGTTATCTCTATTTTATCAGAAAGATAAAGTCCTCTGCTCAGAGGGAGAAGTCTGAATGTGGTATGCATTAATTAAGATGGGAAGAAAGATTTCAAAACATCCACCATGAGATATATGACAGTCAATTAGGAAAGATAAAAGGATTCCAATATAGCAGTGAGGGCCCAGGTAGGATTTCATAGCATAAATTTGTAATTGACTCAGAAGAACAGTAATTAGACTTCCTCCAATAGCATTAAACTGTACATGAGGAGCAGAGAAGGTAGATGGTAGGAGTAACTCAAGGTTTGGTTTTGGCAAGGTGAAAGCAACTATAGAGTAAAGGAGCAAGAGATCAAAGAAATGGTCAAATTGATGACTATTGACTGTGAAGGTGAGAAAATGAGGCCAAATTTGGGTAGATGTACTGGCAGAATAGGGGGAGTGAGAATAACTGGAGGTTGAAGTAAAGATGAAGGAAAGAATTATAGGGGGAGATGGAAAGTTAAGAGTCTATGATCAGAGGGAGGAATTTCAAGGTTCCAGTCCATGTTGGTTGTAAATAATGGAGAATAGTGAGATCAAAGGTGTGGTTGTCACTGTGGACAGTTGAGTCAGAGTGACGTTATAAATCATTGGAATTTGGAAGATTGAAAAGCAAGAGGCATTAAAAGGGACATTGATAAGTGTGTTGAAAACTTGACTATGAGGGTAGGGTTTAGCTTGGTTAAGAAGACTAAACCAAAAAGACTAAGACTAGTGCTTAATTTGAGAAAGGAAGAATAATGATTGGGAGGGTAGTATATGACTACAAGGATCTGGAAGAATAGAGTAATGCAGATGTATGGAGAAAGTCTTAAGTAAGGAAATGTTATTAAGTAAGGGTGGTAGGGATAGAGCTTGGAAGTTGTAGTGAAGAATAATCCATTAATCAATCAATTAGCAAACATTTATTTTAAACTTTCCTATGTACTAGGAAGGCAAAAAATAAACAAAGAAAAGAAATGAAAAGACAAATTCCCTGCCCTCAAAGAGCTCATATTCTATTTGTATTTACTTACAAATAGTAAGTATAAGCAAAGTAATTTTTCAGTTGAAGAGTCAGGAAGATTAAAAATGTGGCCCTTTGAAAGGAACTAAAGATTCTAAGAAGTGGATGTCAAGAGTGGATGAATTCTAGTCATGGGAGACAGCCTGTGCAAAAGGATGGATATGGGAGATGCAGCAACAGATGAGAGAATAGCATAAGCCATACTCCTCCTCTCAGCCTAGTCTGGTGGCGAGCATCTGAGGAGCACCCATTATTGCAGAGGATACAGAGGAATGCAAAGTCTTCATTGCATAGGGATGTGTTAGGTTTCTTGAGACAGGGAGTCAGGTTTCTATGGATGATAGGAGATGGAAAGAACGTGAAGGAAAGATGGGCAGAGCCCATATGGTGGCATAGAAGCAGGAAAACTCCCTGTGCTCCCCCCATAGCCATCTCAAATACCTATAAAAATGACTCTAAACAAACTTTTGGGCTACAGAACACACAAAGTGACAGAGAGAAACAAACCTCCTGCTGAAGACAACCCAGTAGGTGGATAGGAAGGGTTCATTGCAGCCTATGGGGAGCAGAGCCCAGCCCTCAGGGCGGCCTGACCAGCCATGGCTAGAGGTCCTTCGGGAGAGTGGATCACCAGCATCTGTGGTGGTTTACAGAGTTATCAGTCCATAGATGCCAAAGACAAAGTGAGAGCTCAGTGTAGACTTTGAGAATAGGGAGTCTGGGAGTACAGTCTGGCCTCTGTCCCCAGGGGGAGAAGCGGCTGAGGGGTAGGGGATGCTGCCACGTGGCTACTTCAGAGCTCCTGGCCTGCAGATTTAGGGGGACCAAGTAACCATCCTGAAGGGTAATTGCTTTGCTTTAACCTGCTTGGATCTGGATTGCTGTCTAGGGTGGAGGTCCTGGGGTATGTGACCAGTGAGCCAGAGCCTGTGGAGCTTCAGAGAGGGCAGCCAACTAATAGCTCTTACAGCTGTGAAAATCCCAGCGATTTGGTATGAAGCTCCCCTCTCTGGAAGCAGAGATCTACTGTGGCAAAAAGCTCAAAAGTCAAGTAATTGAGTGACAACATGAGCAGGCAAAGGAAGCAAAGCAAGCACAGCAATCTGACTTTGGATTCCTTTTTTGGGGAAAAAAAGAATCAAAGCATGGAACAGGAGGAAGACAATGAAATCATAACTTCTGCACCAAGAGCTTCCAACAAAAATATGAACTGGTTATAGATAATAGAAGAGCTTAAGAAGGATTTTGAAAACCAAATAAGAGAAGTGGAGGAAAAATTGGGAAGAGAAATGAGAATGAAGCAAGAAGATCATGAAAAGAGAGTCAGAAACTTGACTGAAGAAAATAACACCTTAAAAATAGACTAATTGAAATGCCAAAGAAGGCTCAAAAAGCTAATGAGGAGAAGAATACCTTAAAAAGCTGAATTTGCCAGATGGAAAAAGAATCTCAAAAGCTCACTGAAGAGAATCATTCCTTCAGAATTAGACTGCAGCAAATGGAAGCTAATGACTTTATGAGAAATCAAGATACTATTAAACAGATCCAAAAGAATGAAAAAATAGAAGGCAATGTGAAATATCTCATTGGAAAAACCAGTGACCTGGAAAATAGATGCAGGAGAGATAATTTAAAAATTATTGGACTACCTGAAAGTCATGATCAAAAACAAACTTAGAAATCATCCTTCAAGAAATCCTCAAGGAAAATTGCCCTGATATTTTAGGATCAGAGGGCAAAATAGAGGTTGAAAGAATCTACTGATTGCCTCCTGAAAAAGATCCCAAAAAGAAAATTCCTAGGAATATTATAGCCAGGTCCTGAAGTTCCCAGATCAAGGAGAAAATATTAGAAGCATCCAAGAAGACACAATTTGAATATTGTGGAAAGACAATCAGGATAACCCAGGAACTGGCAGCTTCTACCTTGAGGGATTGAAGGGCTTGGAATATGATATTATGGAGGTCAAAGGAGCTGGGATTAAAACCAAGAATCACCTACACAGAAAAACTGAGTATCATATTTCAGGGGAAAATATTCAATGAAATAGAGGACTTTCAAGCATTCTTGATGAAAAAATGAGAGTTGAATAGAAAATTTTACATTCAAATACAAGAAGCAAGGGAAGCATGAGAAGGTGAACAGGGAAAAGAAATCACAAGGAACTTATCAAATAAGTTGTACTTTACATTCCTACATGGAAAAACAACAATGATAACTTATGAGACTTTTCTCAGTATGAGAATAGTTGAAGGGAATATAAATGTGTGTGTGTATGAATACATACATTTTTATTTCTATATAGGAGGGTATATGGGCATATGAATACATATGTGAAGGTGTGTATATATGTGTACAGGTATACATAGACAGAGGGCACAGGACCAATTGAATAGGAAGGGATGATACTTAAAAGGTGAAATTGAGATGTGAGAGGAATATAATGAAAGGAGATGGGGAGAGACAGAATGAAGTAAATTATCTCATAAAGAAGAGGCAAGAGAAAACTGTTACAATGGAGGGGAAGAACAGGAAGGCAAAAGGGAATGGGACAACCTTCCTCTCATTGAATTTGGCTTAGGGAGGGAATGACATACACACTAAATAGGGTATCTCACCCTACAGGAGAGTAGGGGGGAGGGGATGATGGAGGGGAGGGCAAGTTTGGGGGAGGGAAGGTAGAAGTACACACTTTTGAAAAGGGACAGGGTCAAAGTAGAGAATAGAACAAGTGGGGGGCAGGATAGGATGGAGAGAAATATAGTCAGTCTTTCACAATATATCAACTATGGAAATGTTTTGTGTAACTACACATGTACAACCTATATTGAATTGCCTATTTTCCCAGTAAAGAGTGAGTGATGAGGGAGGAAGGGAAAGAATCTGGAATTTTAAATTTTAAAATCAAATGTTTAAAAAAAACATATATATGTATATAAAATTTTTTTTCATGCAACTGGGAAATAAGATATACAGGCATCTTACCCTCCTGGAGAGTCAGAGGGAGAATGGGGAAGGATATAGGAGAGTGCAGATTTGGGGAGGGGGTATACAGTGGGATTGCTGTTGTGGGGTGGTGGGTAGGGGAAAGAGAGGGAGAAAATTTGTAACTTAAATTCTTGTGGAAATGATGTAAACTAAAAATAAACAAAATTTAATTTACAAAAAGAATGTGAAGGAAAGAAATCTAGAATTAAGTGAACTTTGTTATCTATGAAATGATGGCAGATGGAAGGGGATGGAAGGGATGATGGGGGCTCTACAAGGATTTCAATGAAGTAGTTGGGCATAAGAGAATAGGGAGGTGGTTTCCATCCTTGACTATAACAGCACTGAATCTCAGGAATTAGGGGAGGTGGAGATGGGATTTTGCTCATTATACAATGGAGGAATGACCAGTTGATTGAGATTTGCACCCTCAATGATACTGTAGTGACAAAGGGTCAGAAAAGGGGGTTGAACTAGAAAAGAGATTAGTCTTCTGGTTGGTTTCCCTGACTCAAATCTCTCCCTATTTCATTCCATCCTCAGCTGTCACATTGATCTTCCTGAAACAATGATTTGACCATATAACTACCCTATTCAATAAACTCCAGTGACTCTTGATTACTTCTAGGATCAAATTTGAAATCCTCAATTTAGCCCTTCCAGTCCTTCATGACCTGGCCTCTTCCTGCTTTTCAAGTCTTCTTACTCCTTACTCCCCTTCACAGAATCTTTGGTCCACTGACACACTGACACTTTACATTCTCACTCCTTTTTTACTCCTCACAGAAGACACTACATCTCCCAACTAGTCCATGCATCTCTGCCTCTTTCGCCTCCTTACCTTCAAGCCTCATCTTAAATCCTACTTTCTTCAGGGAGCCTTTCCTGATTCCCCTTAATACCAATGCTTTGCCTCTGTCGATTATCTCCAATTTATCCTGAATATACCTGTTTTGTTCATGGTTGTTTTTATGTTTTCTCCTCTATTAGACTGTGAATTTCTTGAAAACAAGGTCTTTCTCCCCCTTTTTTGGGGGGTGGGGCACTTTCTGTGCATCGCCAGGGCTTAGCCCAGTTCCTGACTTAATAACTTCATTTTGATTGACTGACTGCCTAGTTGAACATTTGGCTCTGTAAAATACCTACTGATCAGGTCCACAGGGGCCTGACACCTCCCAAATACCTTAAATTAAAGATCTTTCTGTTCCTGTTTCAGCCAGGGATGATATCTTAGGCATTAATTCTTGAAGGCCTCAGATTTATAGTCATACTACTCACTGGCGGTGTCTTTATGATACCAATACTGTAAGCAAAAGATTAATGGATCTGATTAAGGGCAGTCATGGAGAAACCAGTCTGGACAGGGAAGATGTTTTAGCCAAGCACATTGTAGAAACTGGTCTGGTCAGTTATGGCCCAATATCTGTAAGGGGATATCGTTGATATAATTCAAAGGAGAAGCTAACCTAGTATTTTGAATCTGCTTCCCCAAGCAGCAGCAAAAACTTACCAGAACTATTGTACTGATTTCAATTAGGCTGGAGGTGTATTATTTTTCATTTTTTTTCCTGTCAGTGTATTTTATAATGTAGATTGAAAAAGGGTGTTAACAGAGAGTTTGACTCAGAAGTCACATCGAGTTTTTTCTGTACAGGGAAGGGGCCAAATGCTATCTTGTACTGAATATCTTTCCTGTTATACCAACAAACCAAATGAGAGCCTTATGTTAATTAAAGTAATCAAGAATCCTAGAATTTCATAACTGAGGGGAACCTTCTAGACAACATTCTTTGTGAAGTATTGTCTATTATTCATATGCAAAGGAAATTTAAACTAGAATTTAAGCTCCAGGAAGGCAGTAACTGAATCTTTTTCTTCTGTCTTTGTAGAAGGTGTAGTAAATGTTTGTTGAATTGAACTGAATTAAACTCATTAGAATTTCTGATGCTCTTTCCCCACTGTCCACTCCCTTCCCAAAATGTAGATGCAAGATCAAGTTGGAATTTGTCAATTTAGTACAAGACTCTTAGCCTTGTTCCTTTACTGAACTACCAGTGCCAATCAATCCAAGAATAGCTGCTTATTATATTCACTGAATGAAGGCTCACAAATTTGATGAAAATGAAAATTACTCATTGAACCTGTCATCACATCAAACCGATTTATCTTAATTGTTTAATGAACAAATTAAAATATTCTTCTAGTAATTTAAATGAAATATGCATTAAACATGATCTTAGGAAAATAATTTTTAACCTTAATTCTTTGGGAAGGATACTAAGGGAGACTTCATTATAGTCTCAACTCCCCACCCCCTCCTACAAATAAACACAATCTGATTTAAATAGCAAAATTGATCAATTACATTTTTTTTTGCCTATTCCTAAAAGTCTTTTTTTTTGTGTGTGTTTTAATACAGTGTCCTTTTCTGGATTGATATTTTAGAAGGACAGTCAAAGACAGGTTTCCAATCTTAAAAACTAAATTCCTTGTGTGATTATATAACTGAATCACTGAGAATACATATATAAAAGTACTACAATAATTACAGAAACCAGCTTATTGATCAATATTCTAAAATTTTAAATTGTTTCTTTTCTAAAATGTGTGGCATTTTCTTCCCTTTTAAAATAATTTCCCTCTCTAGTCTCATGTAGAGTGGACATTATGATGTAGTGGAAGGTGAAGCTAATTGTGCAGTCAGAACTAGGTTCAAGTCCTGACTGACACACACTAGCTGTGTGAACAGGGACAAATCAGATAAACAGTCAGTGTTCCAGACAGCTCCCAAAGATTACAAATTGTAGATAATTTACTGATCTGTGTTACTAGAAATAATTCCCTACAATCACAGGTATGGACTAAAACAAAATTCTCATATTAAAGGAAGTTATTTTGTAATCAAATGAAATTCTTATAGAAGAAATAATAATAATATTAGAAGAATATTTTATTTCAATATTGAGTTGTTGATATTTAAGATTGAAAGGACAAAGATGTAGCCTCAAAGCTAGTCAAACCTGGATTCAAATCCTACCTCTGATATATTCTAGTTGTATGACCCTGGGCAAGTCATTTAATTTCTTAATGCTCTTGGAAAGCTTTCTAAGACTCTAAGATACAGAGAAGGTGCTGACCGGAAATGGAAAAGGGAGTTTTCTCACTAGAATTTCCCTATGCCAATGAAAACAAAGATTATATATAAAGTCACAGGTAAAAAAAGTGGTTTGAATACAACTGGGTGGATTCTTCAATTATTGCAATTTAATAATTTACAAAGAGTAAACTCATGAGATCACTTGATTGAAATGGACCCTTACTTTCCCTCTTACAAATAAAAGAATCTGAGCAGGAGGCTCAAATTTTCCCATTCATGACGTATTTAATTTGGATTGCTTCTATTTTGCTTTACTGTGAAGAGTAGAAACATGCTAACTGCTCTCTCTGTAGATACAAAAAAAAACTTTTTTAAAGACAAAATATGAAAAGTAAAAGGCAGTAGAGATATGGGCTTAGATATAGCAAAATAGATCAATTGAGCAGCATCCTTCTGTTAATTCTGCTACTGAAGATTCTCATTATTCAGTCATGCATACTGCACAGTAAAGGGCTAAAGAGTTTTTCTCCACCCCCACTCCCATTCTAAACCTGTGTAATCATTTATAACAGCTCTTCTTAAATATTGAATGACCATGAACCTAACTAAACTTACAGCATTTCACATACTATAGAACATTCTCTTCTAAAAAAATGCAGTATTTGTTGATTCCCTAAACAACCAAATTCTTTAGCTTCTGTTTTATAGAATCATAGGACTAAAAATATTGCAGAGGTTACCTAGTATAGTTCTCATATTCTTTTGGTCTACATAAGCATTTATAGTTAAGAGAGTATAATGATACAGTGGAAAGAATATTGAACAAGGAAGCTGGTAAACTAGGTTTTAATTCCTGCTTCCAGAATTGTGCCTAGGAGCAGATGCATCTTAGAAGCTGTGAGAACTGGCAAGGGGGCATGTGATTGAGCTAGCAAGCATATTACTGTGTAGTTTGGATGCCAATTCTATCAGTTGTCGCACAAGACTGTATTTTAGAAGACTGACACCTTGTTAATTACTAAGAGCTCACAGCAGGTAAGCAGGTCAGTATGATAGAGACTGGAGAACTAACTAGATATAAAAAGCAGATTTTCCTAGGAATAGTGGGAAAATAAAAAACAAATGAGAAAGGGAAGAAACTGCATTCCTGGACATATATAATATGTATAAGACTCTGTCTGTGTAGGGTAAATCAGGACATTCTGAAGAAATGTTGGCTTCTGATACTCAATGCAGCCAGAAAAATAAATCATGAGTAGTGGAATATTACAGAATTGTGTTGCTAATCATGGGAAGAAGGGACCAATTATGGTGACTGTTAAAATTATCTTTAATTTATTTTCAATCAACAAAAATTTGCCTTCTTATCCTTCTGTTCCAATGCCCCCAATTTGAGAACTAAAACAAATTTCCACATTGGCCATATCCAAAAATTAAGATTTTCTCATTTTGCACTGAGTCCTTTGCCTGTCTCTCAAAACGTGGGTAGCATATTTTTATTACTAGACCTCTGGAATCTCGGTTGGGTGTTATGCTGAAGCTTTCAAAGTTGTTTGCCTTTACAACATTGCTGTCATTGTATAAACAGTTCTCCAAGTTTTCACTCTATTCTGCATCAATTCTTGCAAGTTTCCCCAGGTTTCCTTGAAAATTTCCCCTTTGTCATATCTTACAACATTACTACCTTCCATCACATTCATATGTCATAATTTGTCCATTCCTCAATTTATGGGCACCCACTCAGATTTCCATTGTTTGCTACCCCCAAAGAACTATAGTTTTGTATATCCATACTTAGGATTCCTTAATGTAACCTTTCTCTGATTTCCACAAACCCATTTTCTCTTATTTCCCTATTGAAATAAATGTATTTTTGTACTCAATTCTGTGGGCATCTGTTCTACCTTCTTTTCATGTTCAGATAGGAGTGAAGTTGAAGGATCAACTTCTCCCTCCAACCCTTATTACTTGTTTGTGTATGTATCCACATGTGTACCTTATTTTATATGACATAAATTTCCCTAAACTTCCTTTCCCCTCCCCTTCAGCACTCTCAGTATTTCCCTCTTTCTCTCTCTTCCCAATCTTCTCTTAAAATAACTAAGACTTAATAGAACTTTCCTAGATTTTTTCTAATTATAGTCTATCTATGACCCTTGATGATGACAAGACTTGGAGGGGACACATGTATTATCTTCCTATATTAGAAAGTATGCAGTTTATCCTTGTTTGGTCAGCTATCATTGCTCATGTCTTCCTTTCATGTTTTTCTTAACTAACCTCTGTTTTTGAACTTCAAAATTTCTTTTCTTTGTCTTTTTGGATGGGGGAAGACAGGACAATTGGGGTTAAGTGACTTGGCTAAGGTCACACAGCTAGTTAAGTGTCGAGTGTCTGAGGCCAAATTTTAACTCAGGTTCTCCTGACTCCAGGGCCAATGCTCCATTCACTGCACCACCTAGCTGCCCTGAACTTCAAAATTTCTATGCATCTGTGGTCTTTTCATCAGGAATGCTTGGAAGTCCTCCATGTCATGATGTTCCAGGAGTTTTCATTTTGGGGTTATATTCAGAAAGTGACCAGTGGATTCTTTCTATTTCCACCTTGTCCACTGGTCCTAAGAGATCTGGGTAGGTTACTTTTAAGATTTTATTTTGCCCTTTTTTTTTTGGAGAGCAATTGGGGTTAAGTGACTTACCCAAGGTCACACAGCTAGTTTTCCTGTTAAGTGTCTGAGTTCAGATTTGAACTCAGGTCCTCCTGACTCCAGGGTTAGTGCTCTATTCACTGTGCCACCTAGCCGCCCCCAACATATCTTAGTGTTCTAGGAATCTGTTTATTTCTCTGGATGATGAATTGAGGACCAACTGGATTTTCATTTTTTTCTACTGTGAGATAAGGTTGATCCCAGGTCATTGTGTTCCAGAGAATTGGTAATTTAGATTGTTCATTCGATTTTCTTTTTCTTTCTTTCTCTTTCTTTCTTTCTCTCTTTCGTTCTTTCCTTCTTACTTTTAAGATTTTTTTAAAATACTGTATGCAGGCTTATTTTTTGGTCATGGGTTTCAGGTAGTTCAATGATTTTTTTTTCCAATCTTTTGACTTTGTTTTAATATTTTTTTGTTGTTTCATGGAGTCACTGCCTTCAATTTATTCCGTTCTAATTTGGGATGAGTTTGTTGCTTTACCAAGGTTTTGTACTGCTTGTCTCAAGCTGTTAATTCCTTTTCCAATTTTTTCTTGTGTGACTCTCATTTCTTTTCTGATTTCTTCCACATGTTCTCCTTTCATTTACTAAAAAAAAAAAAAAACCCAAAACCAAAAAACTTAAAAACAACCTCTTTTTAAAAGCTCTTGCTTCATTTCCTCTAGGAATTCTAGATGAGTTTGTTCCCAAGCAGTGTTTTTCTGAGGCTTGGAGACACTTTGGAGTCCTTCTATTCTACTGTTTTTGTGTCTTGAGCGTACCAGCCACTACAGTAGCTCTTCATGGTGGTATTTTTTTTGTTTGTTTGCCCATCATTCCAGCCTATTTCCCAACTCTAGACTTCATATTATGTCTGCCTCTGCCATGCTTCTGAAAGGAAGATCTGGGTTGGTCATATTGCTATTTTCTTGAGATATTGAGTCTTGTGTTATTCTAGGGTCTCAGAGAGAGTCTGGGAATCGGCGTGCTTTCAGTGTTCCCAAAGTGATTTGGAACAAGGTAAAGTCTGCTTGTCGCTCCTCTGCTCTGAACTCCGCAAGTTCTTGACCTGGGTTCTGGTCTGAGTAATAGTAGAATGATACTGGACTCAACTTCTTTCAGTCAATTTGGAAGTTCTGTTGGTTCAGAGTAACCTTTGGTCTGGAATAGTTGTGCTAGTTATTCCTCTTCAGGGTGGGCTAGAAACTAGAAATGAAATCCTTCTTTGCTCCTGGAGTTTAAGCCTAAATCCTACTATTTGTTTCTAAACTTGGTCCTTTCTTGGTATACTTCCCAGTGCCCCCTTCCTAAGAATGCCACCTCTGGGCATAGGTGCCCTTCTAAGTCCACCTTGGATCTGTGGCTCAGAACTGGGCAGTGGGTGACAAAGCTGTCAGCTAGCACTTGGTATTACATTACCCTGATATTGGCAGTAGGTTCCCAGAATGGGTCTGGGCCCTCCTCGCCTTCGTTCATAGCTTCTTCTCGTACACACCTTGGACTCCACGGGAGCACTATCCCACACAATCCCCAATATCAAGAGACCCCTCTGCCTCCTTTTTCCAAACTGGACCAGACAAAGGACTCACTGACTTTTTCAGATTATCCCTATAAGGGTGTGCATTTCCTAGTTTTGTCTGGAGTAGTTTTCTAGTTGGAAGCTCAACTCCTTTGCTTCCTACTACTCTGCCATTTTGGCTACCCTTCCTATGGTGACTTTTTATTGAGGGATTTTTAGAGGTTCTGTCCAGCTGGAGCAGGAGAGTTAGAAAACTTGCTAAGGCTCTGATACATTGACTAGTCCACATTTCTTTTGATCCTCTTGTAAATAAATGGCTTGGTCCAATAAAGAGAAAAAAAACACCTGAAATATCCTTCTAATGATAGCTCACATTTGTACAGCATTATAAGATCTACAGATTTTAGGGAGAACAGGGAGGCTTGGACTAGGCAGAAGGCAACTTAAAAAGGATCACTGATTTTGTTGCTGCCAGATATCCTTAACAAGGCAATAATATCTTATTGCTTCTCTTAGCCTCCCTTCTTGCTCCTAGCTTCACTTACAGGCCAATCCCAACTGAGAAATCTTTGACTTTTCCACTGAGCCCCCAGAAATCTCATTAAGGAAAATTTTACCATCGTGCGGAATCCCATCAGCTTTGGTCCTCTACCTCATCATTACCCTCTACCCTAAAGCACAGAGTACTGGTACATATTTCATTTCCCCACCATGCCCCACCAAGTACCTTCCCCAGCTAGGGTCCATCACCTGCTTTTTAGTTTCCCTTTGTATGTTGTCTTCCCCCATTAGATTGTAAGCTCCTTGAGGGCAAGAATTGTCTTTGTTCTTATTTGTATCCCTATTGCTTAGCACAGTGCCTGCCACATGATAGCTGGTTAATACATTTTTGTTGATTATTAACTTTTTTTTTTAAGCAATTGGGGTTAAGTAACTTGCTCAAGGTTACACGGCCAGTTATTATTTCTGGGTGTGATGCTGCGTATCTGAGCCCGGATTTGATCCAGGTTATCCCGACACTGGAGCCGGTCTCTTACTCACTGAGCCACCTGACCGCCTCTAAGCAATTGGGGTTAAGTAACTTGCTCAAGGTTACACAGCCAGGTGTTTCTGGGTGGGTGCTAAGTGTCTGAGCCTGGGATTCGATCTCCAGGTCCTCTCAACACTGGAGCCGGTGCTCTTACTCGCTGTGCCACCTGGCCACCCCGATTATTAACTATTGACTATCACAGAAGATCTTGTGAGTGAGGTAGGTCTTAACACCCCAATTTCTCAATAACATGTAAGTAATTTTTTGGTGGATATTAGGATCCCAGAAATGGATTTTGAAGACAGAAGTTAACTGGGGATTTAACAAGGAATTTACTAACCCCAACTCAGATAGATGTTTGGGACCAAGCACCTTGAATCAGCATTAGACAAAGGGAATTCAAACTTACTCTTATCCCGGGTCATTCTGTTAGCTTTTTTGGCTGCCTGGCTGAGTGGTAGTTGTTGTTTGTTCTTCATTCTTGAAGAAAGCCATGACCTCAGGGAGGTGATGCCATGACATCAGGGAGGTGATGCCATGACATGCAAGTGAATTATAAGCAAGGGAGGGCTGTGCAGTCACCAGTCTCACTTTCTCTTCTGGAGCCATCTGTGTTCAGTGGGCATATATTAATCCTGACACCTGGAGAAGGCCCAGGATGAAGTGGGACCTTGGCCTTTTTAAGCTAAGGTCTTTAATAGACTGAGATCCAAATTGGTCCAATTTGACTGAAGCAGAGACCATATAGTGATTAAGTTCAGAACTTTGACTTTTCACAAAAGCACATTCCTCTATCCTTGTTAGCCAGAGGCCACTATACTCAAGTATACTGAAGCAGAGAACAACTGGTCCAGAAAACTGAAGCTCAGAAAAGAGCAGATTATTAGTTATAAGAATAGTAGATCCAATATGATTCCCAGAAACAAGGATGTCTCAGAAGAGAGTAGAGGTGACCACAAGACTAGAAAATTGATGGCACAGAGTGGTTAAGCAATCTGCCATTGCCATTTAAGTATCAGAACCAGTATTTGAACCTCTCTCTCCTGACTCCAGGTTTCAGTGCCATTGTGCCATTTCCACTGCATGACTAGACTAATGAAAGAAGACTAAGAGAACAAAAAGGGACACATTTTCCAATTAAAAAGGTGGATTCTAGAATGTATAGAATCCCAGGCATGGTGGTACACTACCTGTTACTGAGAAGACTGAGGCTAGGGGATCATGTGGGCTTAGTGATTCTGAATTGAAGTAGAATTAAAGCCTATTGGACATCCACACTACATCTTACACTAATACAGTGAATCCCTGTGAATGAAGCCAACAAGGCTGCCTAAGGAGAGATGGATTGGTCCAAGTAGGAAAGGTAAAACATCAAAGCTTCCCTGCTGAGCAATGATGAGCTTGGACTCAGGAGTGGCCAATGAATTTCTGGTTTCAACAACATAGGGAGACCTAGCCTAAAAAAATGTAATGTATATAGTCTTTACATTGATCCCATACAAAATTCAAATTAAAGAATACTGCATTTATTAGATGACTTGTGAGCCTTTAGAAGAAAACCAGGTTATAATTAGGAACAAGCACAGATGAACTAAAAGCATGCCAAACCAATCTTATTTCCTTAATTAGTAGATTTATTAATTTGGAAGATCAAGTACATAGAGTTTTTTGGACAGAGTATCTTTTCATAATGGATTTGTTGTTGTTTTTGAGAATGTCCTTATGGACAAGATAAAAAATAGGGGATAGAGGATAATAATTCTAGGGGAATTCATAGCTGAGCATCCATAAGCAAAGGTCATTAATTAATGTATGTATGTATGCCAACTTTGAAGGAGTCCCACAGTGGGTAAGTTGAGCTAAGTTGAATGTGTTGTATAGCTCCTTTTTTGGCCATGTCTTGTTCATAGTATTTGCTAGCAATTTGACTGAAGAAATAGAAAGCATACTTATCAAATTAGTGGATGATTAAAAACTTGACAGATACAGCTTATATTTTTATCTCTACCTTATAAGAGAATCAAGATTAAAATTACTTTACTAGACTTTAAAGATGAGATAAGATAATAGCAATACATATAAAATCTATCATTTAAAAATAATTCCTTTCCTGTATGTATTCCAAAAGTCTTATACCATTAGACAAATATAGGACATTACTTGAAAGCAGTTTATGTGAAAAAGGCCCTTGGGTTTTAGTTGCCCCCAATCTCAAATTGGGCCAATGTTCTAAAGAAAGTTAATATGATATTTCTTATCTCTTTTTAGTTCATTAGTATGGGTAACCCCTCCTCTAGGGCAGATTGTATTCTTGCTTGTCCTGTGCAATTCTCATCTGCTTTTTACCATAATTTCTCCATAGAGGATTCATCCAAAGTGCTAAAACCCTATGTCTTGTTCTTTTAATATCTTGCAGTGTACCAATATCACTCTTGAACTGTCTACCTTCTATCTCCCATTCCTTCTGGTCCACCTCATTTTCCAATCACATGTATCCTTGAAGAGGTCTTCTACGATACTTTCGCCTGCAAGTCATAAATTGTTGGAAATGTCCCATGGCTAGCTTATACCCTTCATGCACATTTCTCCAGGCTTCGCCACCTTGCCTCAGTATCCTTATCACTTCCTCCTCTTCACCTCCATTCTCTGGGAGAGTATTAGTTTTAAAGAAGTGTTTTTATAGAAACAAGCAAGTTGCGCCTATGGAGAGTCAGATGCATTTTCCCAAGTGTTTTCCTGCTTAGTGCCTCATCCTACTTAATTCTAGGCCCAGCTCATTGTTCTATTGAAACATTGGTCTGAGATGTTTGGATGACTGTATTTACATACTTATAGATGACTGTATTTATCTATATATAATATATAGAAAGCTATAAATAAATATGAATAAGCATAGCTAATGTTTATATAGTACCCGCTTCATGTGGGGCATTGCACGAGCCCTTGGTGATTGTTATCTCATTGGGTCCTCACAACAATCCTGGGAATTAGCTACTATTGTTATCCCCATTTTACAGATGAGGAAACTGAGACAAATAGCAGTCACATGACTTACCTCAGATAACACAGTAAGTTTCTAAAGCCAGATAGACACATGCAAAATAAATCAATATACACATGCCCACATAGTCACATGCATGTATATAAACAGGCATGTTCATACACACATGTATAAACAATGTCATACCTGGAGCACACCACATAAACACATATATACATATGTGTATATATGTATGTATATATGCACGTATGTGTGTATATGGTTTCATATATGCATGTAGATCTAGCCTCAGGCACTTTCTAGCTGTGTGACCCTGGGAAAATCACTTACCCTCTGCCTCAGTTTCCTTATCTGTAAAATGGGGATAATAACAGCACCTGCCTCCCAGGGCTGTCACAAGGATCAAATGAGATAATAATTGTAAATTGCTTAGCCTAGTGAAGGCACATAGTAAGCACTATATAAATGTTGGCTATTCTTATTTTCCATATATGCATATATAATGAAAGACAGCATTGCCTAGTGGATAGAGAGCTGGTCTCAAAATCAGAAAGATACATGTTTAGCCTTTTCTCAGTCACATCACATGCATGCACAGCACAGGACATCTGAGTTAAACCCTCAATGGTCTGGGTAATCCTTTAAGATTATAAACTACAGAGAACATGTTGACCTACATTGGTGGGGAGTGTTTTCTCACTGGGAGTTTCCTACATCAATGAAATCTCAAGTTTAGTTACTATTCTTGGCAAATATACTATGTATATAAACATGTCTATATGTGCTCACATACACAAATGTATTTATATTCTCACCAATTCTCACACTCCTCCAGTGTGGCAATTGCAACCTATACATGCCAGCCCTTTCTGTACTGTGCCAGGACATCAATGAAACACATGTGCTATGCATTGGTAATCTACCACTTTTACCATGATATTGATTCATTTTCATTTTCACTCATATATTCATCGAATGACATCCTTTGTTATGTTCTCCTTCCTTTTTTGTAACATGTTTCAACCTGCTGGCATTTTGGAGACTGTTATCACCAACAGTAAGTCTTTTCAATTGAATTCTGTGTGGGACAACTTTCTTGACATTGATGAACACCTTAGAGAAACATATATCTCCATGTTAAACTTATGGTGCATTAACAGTTTAGTGTCCTAATAAAAATTATACTCCTGCTCTAACCTCTACTGGTTTAGGCTATGTGTAGAATATTTAGTTTTGTTCTGGGTGCAATATTTATTGACTTGATAATATCCAGGGAATGGTGACCAGAAAAAGAAAAGGTCTAGGAAGGAGGTAGGAAAAATTAAAGGGAAAAAAGAATGTTCCAGTTGTAATGTGCAACCTCATAGTTGACTTTAAATATTTGTAGGGCTATTGTGAGGAATAATAATTAGATTCTTGGCATAAAAATAGAACTAGGACCAATGTGAAAAGTCACAAGGATTCAAGTTTTGACTAATAATAAGAAACATATTTATAATTTCCCAAATGAAACAACCCATCATATAAAGTAGTGGGCCTTTTAAGAAGCTAGTTCTTTATCTGTCATAAATGTTATAGCAGGGATTGCTGTGTGGAGAGATTGAACCTCCATAATTCATTCCAACTGTAAGACTCTATGCTTTTCTGACTCTTTAAAGGTATTGATAATGACCTCAAAATGAAGAAATATGTACACAAAATGCACAGAGAACTTATATAAAAAGGTGGGCTGTGAGCTTTCTTTTCACTGATGATAAAAGAGGAAGAAGCTTTGAATTGCAGCAAAAGGAAGGTCAGATCAAAGTAAATACTTTCTAATTATGAGAATTTGAGATATTGCAGCTGGAAATATTTCGTACAAAAAGATGATATACCCCTTTTTGGAATTATATAGGTCAAGCACTCGGCATAGTGCTATGTACCACATAGTCACAAAATAGAATTAATTCTCAATTTTAATGCCCTTACTTTTCAAAGAATTTCAGAGACATTCCTCAACAACCACAGTACCACTCCCTAAAACAAGCTTCTCTATAAATGGGTCTTAGCTCAGCTAAGGTATCCATTGGTGTGAATGTTTCTTTGTTTTCTCCAATATCAGAACAATTTCCTACATTGACATAAAGCATGAAGATTTAGTTGCTCAGAATGTTTGAGCTAGAAGATCCATTTGAGATTATCTTGTCTAAGCCTTTCATCTTGCAGAAGAGGACCATGAGATCCAGAAAAAGTAAATGATTAACCCAAAAACTAGATAGTGGAAGAAATGGAACCAATCCCAGGCTTGGTCTGCATTCAGATTAGAGGGTTGTGAATACTCCTCGAGAATGAAAAACATCTCTTCTAGCTGATTATGACAAAATGTAAATGGAGTTATTCCTCCTACTGATTAAATCCCATGGAAATCAGCTTTAGTTCTGCATAGTTTACTTAGGAAACACATCTATTCACATCTTTACTTTGAAATAAACACTGAACAGTGAAAAGAAATTCACTGAGAACAATCAATGAGCCGAATTACCATTGTGGGAAATTTTATACCAACACAAATTATTTTTAGGGCATTAACTTTCTTCAACGTCAAGCACAACGGCATGTATATTAAATGTAAAGAAGAAAATTAGTCCATTATGTGCTAGGTACTGTGCTAAGTGCTTTACAAGTATATCATTTCATCCTTGCAACAACTCTGGGAGGTAGATGCTATTGTTATCCCAATTTTGCAAATGAGGAAATAGGTTAAGTGAATTGTCCAGGATTACACAGCTAGTATGAGGTCTTCCTGTACCTAGCTGCCTCATATTACATGTATAATATGTTGGACATTTTTACCAAATTCTGACACGGATGGTCCATCCTATATTTTGAGGTTATGCTAAAAGATCAGAAGATCTGGTGGACCAAGCTGGAAACACTTGGCATATAGTTTCCCCCCTAAAGACTGGCATAGCTGAGTTCAGGGAGATTCAGAACCAGCAGGCTGACTGCCAGGTGACAAAGTTTTTTAACTACAGAAACTCATGAAGTATGTAGAAGTTGCTATGTGAAGTTCTTGGAGATATTCAAAGAAATATGATTACTCTTGCTCTCAAGGCACTTACAATCTCTTAGATAAGTTGTTTAGTCATTTTTCATTCATGCTCAACTCTTCATGACCCCCATTTGGAGTTTTCTTGGCAAAGATACTATAGTGGTTCGCCATTTCTTTTTCCAGATCATTTTACAGATGAGAAAACTGAGGCAAACAGGGTTAAGTGACTTTCCTAGGGTCACACATCTAATAAGGGTCTGAAGCCAGATTTGAACCCAGGAAGATGAGTCTTCCTTACTCCAGGTTAGGCACTCTATCTACTGTGCCACCTAGCAACCATAGAGGAGATTACACAAATACAAAAGACTACAATATGACAAATGATAAGGGCATAAGAAAAAAAAAAAACATGCAAAGCGCTTCATCAGGGTCTAAGGACTAAAGATCATTTCTAACTCAGAGATCTAGGTAGGATTCATGGAAGTGGCATTTAAGCTGGGTTTAAATCATGGGTAAGGACTTTACTGGTAGAGACAGATCCTAGAGCATTCTAGATAGAGAATAGGAAGGATGTGGAAGTGGAATGTGACACGTGTTCAAGAGTTGGAGATGAGGATAGCATATGGAGTGGGGATGAGGAACAGTGTAAGTAATTTGTAAAAATAGCTTTTTTTTTTGCAAGATTATGAATTGCATTGAATGCCTACATGAAGAGGTTGAACTTTATGTGTTAGGAAATAGGGGGCACCATTGAAGTCCTTTAATCAGAGATGTGATGTAATCAGATAAGATTTATTCACTAGAAAGATTAATTTGGCAGCAGTGTGAAGAACAATCTGAAATACTCAATAAGGCCTTAAGCTATTCATACATAGCTCTAGTTATATAACTGTGGCTAATTGGAAAATTTATTTGATTTAACTTATCATTAGGAGATAAAAATGTGCTCACCGTCTAGGCAAACTGTATTCATTATGCTACATGTATTCTAAAACAAAACCTACAGTTTGACGTTGAAATGATTACTTTTATCTTCACTTTTATTGATGCAATGCACATTAATCAAAGAAAAAATGTGCCAGCAGAGGAACCTATAGTATTCTCTCAATGACTTTCTTAATATTTTCCATTTTCAAACACATCATTAAATAGAATAGTATTGCCCATAATTGTCAGATCCACATAAACCTTTGAGAATGTTAATACAATATAGCATATATATATATATATTTATATAGTCTGTATGTTCCAATTGAATTAATATCTTCACATAATCATAAAGGGCTGTCATAAAATAACATAGTCATTGCTTTTAGCTCTCAGACCTCACAGAAGTCACTTTTTTTTAATGCTCCCTGGACTAACAGTTGGAATGAATTTGTTGTTACTAATGGTTCCCATAGATGCTGGCTTGGAAAATTTAGCTTATGGACACTGTTAGAATTGAAAATGTAAAGTATTTTAATCTTTTGGTTAGGAATACACGATAATCGTTTTTTTTTTCTTGCTGTGGTATTAGTGGAAGGAACTTTTTTTCATGAAAAAAGGCAGAACTGAATTGTGTAAAGAACTATATCAAAGCTATGTTTCTGTCAGTAAAAATATATAGATATTTAAAGTGACAACTTTTTTTTGTCAGAATTGGGATGAATTGTTAGTATTTTACTTTTACATTAATTGCCAAAATAATAGCTGCTTCACGAAAGGATACAGGGGGACCCTGGATTCTCCAAGGCAAGACCAGCAGACCACCATTCAGTTGTTTTCACTATAAATATAAGTTGAAGTTGAGTGAATGACACGGCATCTTCTCACGTGAAGAGCTGGATTTTTCATTGGCTATAAAGTGAAACTGAAGAGTTTTGCTGTGAGCTCTACTTTTCTGTTAGAAGATCCTGAATAGATAATGCAGCATCCCATCGAGGTAAAATATAACTGGGTTTGTCTTCATTGTCCAGAGACTAATCTGAGGAGCTTTACAGTTAATTATTTATCATCACTATGGTGTAACTCTATCTCATTGCTCAGTTAAAAGTAATTGTGAATTAAAGTCACCTTTTAGTGGTTCATTGGTTCTAGAGTAGAAAAGTTTTTGTTCATCAAGAAAGCAATGAATGGGGCGGCCAGGTAGCACAGCCAGTAAGAGCACCGGCTCCAGTGTTGAGGAGACCTGGAGATCGAATCCCGGGCTCAGACACTTAGCACCCACCCAGAAACACCTGGCTGTGTAACCTTGAGCAAGTTACTTAACCCCAATTGCTTAGGGGCGGCCAGGTGGCTCAGCAAGTGAGAGCACCAGCTCCAGTGTCGGGATGACCTGGATCAAATCCGGGCTCATATACTCAGCACCACACCCAGAAATAATAACTGGCCGTGTAACCTTGAGCAAGTTACTTAACCCTGATTGCTTATTAAAAAAAAAAAGAAAGCAATGAAGACCAGAAGGGGATCAGCTAGAAGAGAAGCAGCTTTATATGGTGCAGATTATCCTTAAAGATACCAAGGACAACATGGCCTGCAGTCAACATTTTGAGTATTTCTGATCACACAAATTGTGTTCATTTATGTATCTCCCTGCTAGGTTTCTGTAAGTATGTGCCTACTCTTCCACACAGAATCTGCTTGCTGTGGCAGGAAGTTTATGAGCTAATTATGATATATTTCTGCATTGTCTTATATTGAGTTAGTGTGATAGATTATTGTTGGTTTTTACCTTATTATTCAGTAAATATTTTATGCTTAATAGTCAATAGCATCATCTTTGTGATGGACTGATTTTATGTGGCTGGAAAGCACATTGGTGGGCATTCAGTTGTTACAGTGATGAGTAGGGGGATTGTATTTCCCCACAATGGGGTTGCTACTAGAACCTTGAGAATTTGAGTTGTAGTTTCGTGGTGGTAGTCCTTTCCTAAGATCCCACACCTACCAATATGGGGTTAATTAGCCAACTTATAGAATAATCACGTAGACATATCTTGAGAGAGGGGCTACACTGTAGAATATTTGGCAGGTATAAGCTTTGTATATATGTATGTTATCTCTTCTGTTAGAAGGTAAGCACCTTGAGGAAATATTCTGTTTCACTTTTTCTTCATGTCTCTGGTGCCTTTAATTTGTTTGACTGATTGATTGGATCAGAATAAAAATATGAAACAATGAATTGAAAATAAGGATATGAGAAAAATTTTGAAGAACCAGGCTAGTTTAATTTGGAGAAAAGAGTAAAGTGCAAATTGTTAATTTTTTTCAAGGATTCACTAACTTGTTCTACATGCCCTAGGATAAGAGCAAATAGGATAAAACTATAGCAGGAACATTTTAAGTAAAGTATATGTCTTAATTGAAAGTAAGTAATGCTAGAAGGAAAAATGGGTGGAGTCAAGGGGTTTGTGGAATCTTCTTCCTTGAATCACCATAAATTAAGTTAGATTATTTTATTACTAACAGTTTTTAAACCAAGGAACTGGCACTTTTCAAAATTCTGTTTCACATGCTCTGGATTGAAGAAAATTTTCCAGGACAAAGATACCTGTTGTTATCTAGTCAGATTCATACACTGATATATCTCAATATCTTAAATTCTCTCTAAATAATTCTTTGGATATAAAATAAAATGTGGTCCAGTGGAAAGAATGCTGGACTTGGAGTCAGTGGACCTGGATTAAAATTCTGACCTTGTTGACTTATTATGTGTGTAAGTAATCACTAAACCTCCCTGATATTGAGCAAGTAAGTCTTTTAACTTCCCTGGTCTTGGATTTCCTGATCTGAGAAATAAAGGGGTTGAATTAGATGGCATCCAAAGTGTCTTCAAGTTTTCAATCCCTGTTGGTTATAACAAGGAACTATTTTAGAGCAAATAATACAGAGCAATTTGTAAGCCCTTATGTTTGATAGTTATAGACTTAGGAATGATCTGCACTTAAATTTGCTATGGAATTAGGTACATTTTTTTTCTCTTTTCATAGAGATACAACTTGTATGGAAGAAAATTAGATTATTTTTATTAATTTAAGAATAATCTTAGCAGCAGAATCCTCTCTCTTTTTCAGATGCTTAAAACAATAATGAGTCAATCTTTTCACTTCAGATGCTTAGAACCATTAATTATCACTTTTTGAGTTAGTGAGTGTACTTTATTCTTCCTATTCAAGATGAGTATACTGGTATACTTAAACAGGAGATGTGATGTTGGTTTAAAAAAATAAAACAACACCTGGAATTCATAGACTTTCCCCAAGAGCTCCTAAATTTTCAGTATTTGGCAATAATCTGGCCCTTTGGAGGAAACAGAGGCGTTCTACAAACCTCAAGAGTTATTAGTAATAACAGGCACTTTCTCCATCAGGCAGGTGGGGAAAAATACACAGTTCTTGGCTCCTAGCCTCCTGGAATCTGGATGACAGCCAGACAAATTCTGATTTCCTTGAATTTTGAACTGGGGTTTGAAAACAAAGCATGCCTTTTCATGAAGGTAAGTCAGGCAGGAACCCTAATTTGGATTAATTAAAACAATATTATTACTAAATAGCAATAGGAGAGCTGTAAGAGCTCATTAAACACCTTCAGTAGTCCTGGCATCTGACTTCTTTATTAGTCTAGGGAATTACTTACACCTGTTACATCAGCCAAATTTACTTTTTTATCCATCCTAATCTTACTTTGAATAAAATACAAGATTGTATTTATTTTAAAAAATACTGGCTATTTTCATGTGGTATCAGTACTATGAAGTCTATTTGGAAAATTTGTGTGGGGCTGTTGTTTTTGAATGACAGTAAACATGTTATTTCCTCTCTTGCTTCTTTTTCCTCATAGTGATTTATTTACTCAGGTCTTTGGACAGAAGATTTTTTTCTAACAGATATATATTATATTATATATATTAGGTTCCTCTCTGTTTTGTGCTATGCTACAGGCCATATTGAGGTGCAGTCTATGATTTTATGGGAATAATAATACCTGTAGGTTAGTTTTGGGTGCCAACGTGAAAAGACATTTGCAAACTTTCAAGTGCTAAATAGATGGCAGTTGTTATGTTATAAGCAGTTTTTGACAGGATTACATTTCCTTACATTTTCTTGACTAATGTAATGTACTTGTCCCTTCTTAGTTATTTAATTTTGGACTAGACCTGTGATTTCATTTGGGTAAGGAACCCCTGATAAAAACATCTACAACCTTCTACTAGTACAGTTCTTCACCTGATCTGTAATTAAAGAGAACTGCTGACTTCACTGAGGAGTTAAATGACCTTTCTAGGACCATAGAAGCAATAGTCGAAAGAGGTAAAATTTGAATACAGAACCTCTTGCTTACAAGACCATCTCTTTCCTCACTATGCCATTGCTGTTTATCCATTATTAAGACTCTTAATATAATGACCAGTTCCTTTTTAAACTTGAGCATTTTGTGGTATGGTCTTATTCTCAAAGCATATTACTCTTTAAATCATTAAACATCAGTAGTCATGTGAGATCAGCAAGTTGGAACATTTTATAGGTAGGAAAACTTAGGAAACTGATGCATGTTATCTTGGTGGCTCAAATCATTCAAATATTTGTTATACTATTCTCATAAGCCAGAATTTGCTTTAGAGACATTTCAGTGTTCAATTTCTTTATAACTGTGAAACGCATAAGAGAACTATGAGTTAAGTTCTGAAGCATTGTTACTGAGATGATCCTACTCTTATTAAATGACTCTCTTGACAATCCAAATTCTGAGTTTCAGAGTGTGGTTTGTAAATCAAGTGTTAATAACAATCTGACTAACCAATGATGTGCTCTTGGGACCATGTGCAAAAACATTACAGCCCAATTGATTGAGTACTGTTTTCAATTTTCTCTTCATCAAAATGTGTTAAAGGGGGAATTATAGGCTGGTGTGAGGCTTGAAATCACTAGATTTTGAAACACTATAAAGGACTTTTTAAACTGCATTTCAAGATTTGTAAATCATTGGTGGTTTCTTTTACCTGAATTCTTATTTTTTTCCCCTTTTATGATGTTATTGATGCTAAATTGCAACCAAGAGAGCCTTAAATTTTTAGATTTTAACTCACTACTTCACTTAATTAGTAATACACACATGTATAGAATTCCAAGTCTTGCTATGGAAAGGTCCTTAGGGGTCATCTAGTCTAACCGTCCCATGAAATGCAAAGAACTGAAATGCCATACATGAGCATACAGGATTGGAACTAGAAACCAGGTCTCCTGATTCCTAGGTTATACTTTCCCCCATTATATCATGTCTGTTGTTAGTTTATATTGTTTCCCCGTTCTTTAATCCTAACTGTATGGGGCGCCTAGGTGGTACAGTGGATAGAGTGCCAGGTCAGGGGTCAGGAAGATCTAAGTTCAAATCCAGCCTCAGACACATCTTAACTGTGTTATCCTGGGCAAGTCACTTAACCCTGTTTGCCTCAGTTTCTTTATCTGTAAAGTGATCTAGAGAAGGAAATGGCTAACCACTCCAGTATCTTTGCCAAGAAAATTCCAGATGGAGTCACGAAAAGCTGGACTCAACTGAAAAATGACTGAAAAACAATAATCCTAATTGTTATCCAGTCGGTTGCTAGGTGGTATGTAGACCCTGGACCTGAAGTCAGGAAGACCTGAGTTCAAATGTGACCTCAGACACTTATTAGCTGTGTGACCTTGTCACACACCAAGTCATTCAGCCCTGTTTGCCTCAGTTTCTCATCTTTAAAAAATGAGCTGGAGAAGGAAATGGCAAACTACTCCAATATCTTTGCCCAAAGACCCGCAAATGTTGTCACAGAGTTGAATATGATTGAAATGACTGAAATGATTGAACAGCAACAAAATCCTAAATTATTATTAATTTACATTCTATATGGGTAATTGGAAAGAAATTGGTAAATTTTGACCCATGTAGCCCACTTTCACTTCTCTACAAAAAACATTATGAAAATGGTTCACACACACATTGATGGTACCCTGGAATCAAATGTATCAAGGGAACAACCAGGACTTTGTAAATAATTTTCAATAGAAGGCAGCATTGCCAAAGTCACACAACTGACTAAAAGGTACAGATAATACAAGATCTTCTACTCAGTAAGTGGACAGTATAATGGTAATTGTTTTTTATTGCATGTTGATTTTTGGTTAAAATAAATTAACTTAAAGGAATAAAATGTGACTTTCAAGATTCACCTCAAACATGCCATCGAAGAGTTGATGACATGACTTGCAGATGACTTTGATTTAAATGAGGCTGTGCAAGGTCACCAGCCTCACTTTCTCCTCCAGAGCCATCTGGGTCCAGTGGCCAGATATTTATCAGGACAACTGGAGATGACCCAGGAAGCAATGGGAGACCCTGGCGCTCTTAGGCTAAGTTCTTTTTAGGTTCTCACTTTGACTGAAGTAACACCCGTTCAGTGAATAGGCCTCTTTAAGAAGTGAGTGAATAGGCTTCTTTAAGAAGTGAGTGAAAGGATTTCCCCTTTAGTAAAAAAAAAAAAATGGAACTGGGAGGGGAAGACCCTCAGGGTTGCTCTATAATAGATGTGATCATGAAGATGACTATGTTCAACCACACATGGAGCTTCTACATTTTCAACAAATCAACTTAGCCTTGATTGATTTGTTTTGCTGGTCTGCTTTTCTCCTCTTCCTTTTTCATTTTTTTGTAGTAAGGCATGTCTTTCTGAATAAGGGGAAGGTTAGCAATGTGGAAAAGTGGAATGATATAAAATAAAGGATAAACAATTTAAATAAAGTTGTGAAAGCTAAATCTCCTGTGTAAAATAATTACTTAATTGAACTTATTCTTACATTGATTCACAGAGATCTGCATGCAACTTTCTGCAAAATTATTTTGCAAGTGAACAATTCCTACATTAATTCTGTATAATTAATACATTTAGCCTCTTGTTTCCAAAGGTTAAAAAAGATCATTAATAATCTTGGAGAGAGCAGTTTTAACTAAGTGATGAGGTAAGAAGTCAGATCTAAATTTCAGAGAATTTGAAATGAGAAGACTGGGAATAGAGGCCATGGGTATGAACAGATTTTTGCAGGAAGTTTGGCCGAAAAGAGGAAGACACACATAGGACAATATTTAGCAGGAACTGAAGGACCTAGTGAAGGTCTGGACATGTTTATAATCAGCAGAGAATAAATCAGTAAATAGAGAGATAATGAAGGTTAGAAAGAGTGGATAATAGTAAGGACAATCTTAGGAGATGATGGGAACAAGGTCCACATAGGGGGTTGTACTTGGGAAGGAGAAGGGTCACATATTTGTCAGAGAATGGAATAAAAGAGGGAATGGTGTAGAATTACATCAATGAGTTAGGAGGTGAGGAGAAGCAGAGAAGCAGAGAAGAGGCAGTTCATATCTTCTTGATTTTCATATGTCCTGGACTTGATTTTCTCAAGATTGGGGCTTACCTCTTGACAACTAGGCTGGAATCATATTAGCTAGCTGGGTTGTCAGCTGGACTAAAACTGAAATTTGCAGAGTTTTTCTTTGCTGTTACCAATTATGCCTACTTATCATGAAGCATAATAATGCTTATGCTGATCATTAAATGTGGCAAATTAGCTTTTTTCAATTTGATTGCACCACTAAGTTCTGTAGCACATGTATATGCACAGTCTTCTGAAAACAATTGCCTTTATCTACTAGAAATGCTAGTCTAATTTTTATTCATAGTGTGTTTTAGGGGGAAGGTAATATGGCATGAGGAACTAAGTATATTCTCAGGAGAATAAAGGTCTAGGTTATGCTGGATCAGAGGTGTCAAACATACATCTTGCAGGCCTCATGCAGTCCATCACACATCTGAGTGCAGTCCAAATTTCATTAAAGTGAAATTGAGAAATATTTAGCAAAACAAATAAAGCTACAATAACATACATACATACAAAACATAGGTACCATTACATTTTAAAACTCATTGGCCCTGGTTTCTAATTGAGTTTGATACCATTGTTCTAGATAGTACCAGAGATCTCTTCTAATTATAAGGGATCTTATGAGAAATTCTCAGGGACAAAGATCTCTATCAGTCATTTCCAATTGTATCCCCTCATCTTTTCTTTGTCCCTGTTAAAGTTTAGAATGTGTACCCAATGCTACCAATCTGTCAGTCAATTAACATTTTATTAAGTTCTTACTGTTGTTGTTTACTCATTTTTAGTTGTGACCTACTTTTTGTGATCCCTTTTGGAGTTTTCTTTGGCAAAGATATTGGAGTAGTTTGCCATTTCCTCCTCCAGCTCATTTTACAGAAAAGGAAACAGAGTCCAATGACTTGCCTAGGGTCACACAGCTAATAAATTTCTGAGGTCAGATTTGAACTTAGGTCTTCCTGACTACAGGGCCGACATTTTATCCACTGTACCACCTAGTTGCCTTACTAGATTCTTGCTACATACAAGCAAGTACTAAGTCCTGGGGACACAAAGAAAGACAAAAGCATGGTCTCTACCCTCAAGGAGCTCCCATTCTAAGAGGGATACAACATGCAAAATTTTTTATGTACAAGATATATTTAGTCTCAAATTTTGGACCATAGAAGCCACATTTAAATTACTTCCAATATTGTACGGTAATAACTGAACCTTCTTCATTTCTTTTTCTTCTGGGAACAGGAAAGGAGAATTAATTATCTATCTATGTCAAGGAGCTGTGGGACTATTGTTAATTCCTAAATCATTCCTAAGTAACATTCTGCTAGATTATTCTAGTTTATAAATTTCTTCATCTGCAAAGTGAAGGTTTTAGAGTAGATTAATTCCTTATGTCATTCCTACCCATGTCTACCATTTTGTGATTCTATGCACACTTATGGCTCTATGGACCCAAAGACCTAAATCCTGGGAATAGACTAGACATTGTTTGCAGCTGTAT
Source organism: Petaurus breviceps papuanus (assembly GCF_028583685.1). NCBI lineage: Eukaryota > Metazoa > Chordata > Mammalia > Diprotodontia > Petauridae > Petaurus > Petaurus breviceps. The sequence goes on along the minus strand of NW_027186304.1, from coordinate 66,677,083 downwards.
TCCAGCTTGATAATGAACTCAGACTGGAGTGATAGCCTATTCTCTGCTCAGATGTTTACAGCTGGATATGAATAATTAATAAGGAAAGATTAGACTTAAGTAGTTTCTGATAATGAGGCTGTTTGGAACAAGAGGGCCAAAGTTTTTCCAATAAAAGAGAAACACCCATCTGTTGGGAGTCAGTTAATTTTTTTCCAATTAAAATGATTGATTCTCAGACATAAATACATTAAGGACACAGATTAGCTTCAGACAGAGGTGCCAATCATTAGAAATACTATATAGTATTGGGAATGTTTTCATGAACAGAAGTAAATATTTATCTACTTTCTGGTTAGGGCATCATCTATGATACTGGATTTTGAATTAAATATAATTAAGAAACTCGTATGTGCCCAGCTATCGTCTAGATATCTGCATACAGTCTGATCCAACTATCAGCCAAACTAAGCTTGAGGAGCTTCGTCACCTGAGGTCAGACTACCAGGGTGATGATATTTTTGGGTCACAGCATCATGAAAATGATCTATGAAGGAATAAAGAAAGGTGATGATTTTTACTCATGAAGGGCAGTGGTATCGAGCTCAAATAGAAATGGAGACCACTAAAGCATATGGATTCCTGTAGGCATATATTGATTCAGATGATATATGTTCATGTTATCTATGTTTTATTGTAGCTATATTTTTTTTGTTAAATATTTCCTTTAATCTGGTTCTGCTTGTATTCCTGTGTTGTGGGACACATGGATTACACATCTTTGAAGCATTAAAAAGAGTAAAAAACAGGGCAAATATCTATGGAGTTCTTTTACTGTGTTGCTTGCCAACCTCTCACCTCTTTCTCCCCCCTCCCCCAAACTGTTAGGTATGAATATATATATATATATATATATATATATATATAAATATATATAAATAAATTTATCAAAGGTTACATGGCTATTTTTTTTTTTTGTGTGTGTATGTGGGTGTTAAGTGTCTGAGGCTGGAACTGAACTCGGGTCCTCCTGACTCCAGGGCTGGCGCTTTACTCACTGTGCCACCTAGCCGCCCCAGGTATGAATATTTTAAAAAATACTTAGGTTCATCTATGATTTCATTGATTTGGACACTTCTTCCACTGGAGTATACTGAAAACCCTTCTAATTTTCTCATCTTGTGTGTTTCTAATCCAAATATTTTTTGTAAATTCTCCTTAGAAGATCCCTACTACCTACTCCCTTATGCTAGAAACCTTATCATGTTATTTCAATACTTCAGGAGTACCAAGGAGTCACTGAGGTTGTTATCCCTCATTTTCATAACAGCTCCTTTTCTAAGCACATTTATGATCGACTAAGTTATTTAGCATGTGTTGGCCCCAGTCTTCTCCACTTTGAAATATAAATGGTGGACTAGTGTGGTACAGTGGATGGGAAGAGTATTGACTTCTCAGAGGACTTGAGTTCAAATCCCACCTCTGACAATTCTTTGTCTCAAGGCAAGATGCTTCTCTTGGCCTCGGTTGACTCATTTGTAAAATGGACAATTTGTAAAATTGGACAATAGCCTCTGAAGTTTCTTCTAGCCCTACATCTATAATCTCATGACAAGTTTCACACAATACAAATAGTACAATAGATCAAGTAAGAGGTAATGAAGAACTGAACTGGGGTGATAGCCATGTTGAATGGAGAGAAGAACGTGGATGCAAAAGATGTCTTAGAATCTACAGTAGAATCTACAGGACCTTGGCAACTGATTGGATTTGGGGAATAAGGGAGAGTGAAGAACTGAGAATGACTCTTGGTTTGCAAACCTGGGTGACTGGAAGGATAGTGGTACCTTTGATAGAATAGTTAAGTGGGGGTGGGGAGGGCTGAATTTAGGGAAGAAACATAATGAGTTCTGTTCTGGGCATGTTGATTTTGACATACTTGTGGTATATCCAAATGGAGATGTCCAGCAGGCATTTGCTGAGTTACAGAAGAAAAATGACTACTAGATATGTACATTTGGGCATTATCTGCACAGAGATAATTGTACCTCTGGCAGATGATGAGATCATCTAGAGAGAGTGTGGTCCTGGAGGTATGTCCTTGAATACGAGGTAGGGTATCAATTATTATTCATTTACACAGACTGAAAAGGAGCTGTCAGATAGCCAGGAAGTAAAGCAGGAGGAAGCAGAGTCCCCAAAATCCAGGGAAAAGAAAGTATTTAGGCAGGTGAATCAATGCAGCAGTGAAATCAAAGTGGATGAGAAAAAGCCATCAGATTTACAATTAAAGAAATTCTGGAGAGGACAGTTTCAGGTCAGCAGTGGGGTAAGAAGTCAGATGGCAAGAGAATGAGAAGTGGGGTGGCTAGGTGGCACAGTGAATAGAGCACCAGCCCTGGAGTCAGGAGGACCTGAGTTCAAATCTGGCCTCAGACACTTAACACTAGCTGTGTGACCTTGGGCAAGTCACTTAACCCCAATCGCCCCATCCTCCCCTCTCCAAAAAAGCTGAGAGAGACAGACAGAGAGACAGAGAGACAGAGACAGAGAGAGAGAGACAGAGAGACAGAGAGGGAGAGAGACAGAGAGAGAGGCAGAGACAGAGAGAGAGACAGAGAGAGAGACAGAGAGAGAGAGAGACAGAGAGAGACAGAGAGAGACAGAGAGAGAGACAGAGAGAGAGAGAGAGAGAGACAGAGAGAGAGAGAGACAGAGAGAGACAGAGAGAGACAGAGAGAGAGAGAGAGAGAAGTGAATGGTGAATGGGAAGTGAGGGAGTAGAAGTAATGACAGGGAAGATATTTCTAGGAATTTGGGTGTGAAAGAGAGAAGAGATATGGTATGGCAGTTTAAGAGGATGGTAAAGTCAATGAAGGTTATTGGAGGATGGGGGCCTTCCTCAGCCTCTAGAAGCAGGGATTACAGGCATGGGCCACTCATCTGTTTCATGCTACCATGGCCATATCATTACTTTCAGGCTAGATGTTAGGTGGTCCATGAGCCTTGGACTCTAAGGCTAACATGGGAGTCACTAACAAGGTAAAAAGGTTTCTATAGGAGCTAATGAGTTGGTTAAAAACAGCAGAATTTTGTATTCATTCTTCCCCTCTGAATAAATACTTTGAATAGATTGGATTACAATTCTTAACTTTGCAGCAAACTCTTTACGGCTATTTCTAGGGTGCATTTGTCACACAGTGGTGATAATTTATGTAGATCTTTCATCTATGATCTATTCATTTCTCACAACAACCCTGTAAGGTAAATATTATTAAATATTATCATCTGTATTTTTCAGATGAAGAAACCAAGACCAAAGGAGGTTAAGTAACTTGCCTACAATCACATAACTAGTAAATGGCAGAGGTAGATTTTGAACCTCTGTCTCTCCTGACACCCACTCCCGCAGGCTTGTCTCTCTTAGGGATGAAAAATCTTCAGGATGATCAGTGACATGAGAATCCAGAAACATGACATTTACCAAGACTGAGGTCCTTGCACTCCCTGAGTCTGCTAAACTTGCAGAAAACAGTTACATGAGTCAGTTCTTGTGAGATTTCCTGTCAGGCTGGAATACCTGGTCTTGCAAAGTTTTGCCTTTTCCATTTCAGGTTTTGGCTGTTAACAAGGTATGCAGAGGTTAATGGAAATGGGGGGAAAAAATCAAAACACTTTTTTAAGGGCTTAAAAACTTTGAAAGACTTAGGAGAACATTTAAAGACTTGTGGGAGAAGAGCCCAAGTGTTTATTGTAGGCCAGCCAACATCCTTATCCTTATCCTTATTCCAGTTGCTGCACTAGCATTCTCCACTGACATTTGGTTTTCACAAGTTCACTGAGCTTGAAGAGAGACATTTGCAACCACATATCCTTCCATATTGTTCCTGACATTTTTTGGGGAAAAATTCCCTACTTTTAAGACTTGAGGAGGCTCTTTTGAAAATTAGATTTGTGGAGAGAGAGAGAAAGGCAGAGAGAGAGAGAAACAGAGAGAGACAGACAGAGACAGAGACAGAGAGACAGAGAGAGGGAGAAAGACAGAGAAAGACAGAGATACAGAGACAGAGAGACAGAGACAAAGACAGAGAGAGAGACAGAGAGAAAGGGAGAGAGAAGGAGACAGACAGACAGAAACAGAGAAATGCATTCATGGAGACAGAGAGAGAGAGACAAGTAACAGTCACAGTCAGAAAGAGACACAGAGAGACAGACTGACTCAGAGAGGGAGACAGACAGACATATAACACACACAGAACAGCACTCTGGAAAAGAATTGAAACGGGAAGGCTTTGGATAAGACCTTATATATCTGAAAAGGGCATCACATAATTAAACTAGAATCTATGAACATTTCCCAGTATTTTGAAGATGCCCTGTCCTCTATGAAAGTCTATGCTTCACCGTCAACTCAGCTACTCAGTCTACAATGGCTGCTGTCTGAAATTTTTATCTCAATAAGAATTTATGGAGTGTGTGTGTGTGTGTGTGTGTGTGTGTGTGCGTGTGCTCAGAACTGGGTGCCCTAGATTCCTTATGAATATTCAGGAATAGTAGGAAGTCAAGTTAAATAGGGAGGGTAGATCTAGACCCGAGGTTCCCAAACTTATTTGTCCTACTGCCCCCTTTACAAAAAACAAAAACAAAAACAAACAAACAAATTACTCAGCATCTCCCCTGGAAATCTTTCTTTAAACCTGTAACTTTTAAAAAATTTGCATCATCTCAAAAAATATTTTTTAAAAACATGACTCATCTTAAATTTAATAGTTTATTGTAGATTTATTGGGGGGCAGTTTCCTGCATTGAAATTTTGATGACACAGTACATCATGTAGCTGTATGGTATTGTATTGTAAGCAAATCATCAGACATACATATTTCTGCAGAAGTATGCTGGACTTCCTGACAATGCACAACCTGCTAACATTTGCTTGTTAAGACCTGCTGGAGTATTCGACCACTGATCAGTTATAACTTGAATTTTGTGTGTTTATTTGGAAAATAATGTAATTACTATAACTTTAACTCTTACACAACAGATGAAACATGTAGGAACAGTTTTTCAAAATTTTCTTATCTTTTCTTCTTTCCTTATCCACTGTCCCCTTATTTTTATTCACCCCTCCCCCCAATTGCATCCTCTGCTGCTCCCCCTGGATTGTCCCAGCATCCCCTGGGGGCAGTATCACCCACTTTGCGAACCTCTGAGCATGGTAGAAAAGGTTAAATCTGATGTGATAGGAAAATGACAGCTATGGAAGGTTTTTGAGCAGAAGAGTGATATGATAAAAGGGGTCTTTAAGTATAAATTCATGCAGAGGCAGAAGAGTGACTCATGGGAGGAAAGAAAAGGTTGTTACAGGAATCCAAGATGCAAGCTGATGAGGACCTGAGCTATGGCAGGTGGGGAGTGTGGATTAGCACCAGGATTAGAGAAGACAGGAGAGAAGTTTAAAAGAAAAAAAAAATAGCGACTGACGGCATGCGACAGTGATTGAAGGTATGAGTTCAAATTGACTGGAGAGAGGCAGGGGAAAAGAAGTCACATTATTGAGAGAAACAAGGCAATTTTGAGGGAGAATTGTGTGCTTTTGGGTTGGGTGTGGTAAGTGCAATTTTGGATATGCTGAGTTTGAGGTTGTGGTGAGACAAGTAAGGGGAAACATTACTTCCTGGTACCAGCTGGTGCATGAAGGGAGGGCCAGCCTTGGATCATTAAGACTTGAGTTCAAATTCTTCCTCTGATGCATACCTGTGTGATCTTAGACAAGTAACTTAACCTTGATGGACTTCAGGTTCCTCATCTCTAAAATAAGGGAGTTGGACTAAATGGAGTCTGAGGTCCCTTCTATTTCTAGGACCCCATGAACTGCATGACTATGGATATCTCCAAATTCTCTCAGTGTCTTAGGTAGCTCTCTAACACTGTACTAGTTGTCAATGAGCTGTGCTGGAGGAAGTTTCCCTAACAGGAGTTCCTCACACAGATGAAACCATAGGTCAGGATGGAACAAAACTTATTTATAAATCAAAAGTTCTCATGTATGAAGAGTATTTATTGGAAACTCCTACACAGACTATTTTATTAAATTTAAGTTACAAAGTCATAAGTATAAATTTCCAAAAGGTCCTTATTTTTTCTGAATTCAAGATAAAAAAGTGTGAAGCATATACTCTGTGCTTAAAAGATTTATTTTCTAGTTAGTGGAGGGATTGTCCTCTCACTCTTCCATTCCGTATGTAACATGCAGAAGTTGAACAAAAGTATTTATATTTATACCACACACACACCTGGATTTGGCAGATCTATCCAAATTTGAAGTTGCTACAGGTCTTTTTTCTGATTAATTTTTAGCTGAAGAGACCGGGCATGGTTAGAACAAAGTAAACTCCATAATTGCTACAAGGAAATATGGGGTTAGAGGAAGTGATCATATTAAGTATAATTCAATATTATTTAGGAAAAATATCACTGGGGATATAATTCATCAAGAAATTCAGACTGAAGCATCTTGCTCATTCTAAACAAATTAAAGGTAGAACATGCTTTGATGGAAAGGGATCCCAGCCAAGGCTCATTCATGGTTCATACTAAATACAGCCAAATTTATATATATTTAGAAAAAATGGCATTTAACATGACTCTATGTAAAAATGAATGAAAAATATATTTTTAAAATCTTCCTGGAAGAGATTTTGCAGAAAGATACAGATGATTGCTTGTTTTTGAGGGCAAAAATTCTCAATGGATAATATAAAATAACAATCACTACTGTGCATTGCACTACAAAGTAGAGAGTAAACAAGTCAGTCTTGGGCAAGTCAGAATAGTGTTAGCAGCTGGAGGGCTAGAACTGAAATGATAAAGACCTGAATTTAAACCCTGTCTCATGTTCTCTGTGATCCTTTTGGCCTCTCCCTCTGATTTGATGGCTCCTGATGGAACCTCCATTTAAAGTGGGTGCCTGGACCAACCATGTAATTATTTCTTGGTAAACTACCCTCTGAACTTCTCTATCATGCCCCCTCACTGGATATCCTTATCTCCTCCCCACTTTTGGTTTCCTTTTATAGGTTGTTTTTTTTAGAATGCAAATTCCTTGAGGGTAAGTGGTATCTTTCTTTTATTTTTAGTTTATATTTGTAGTCCTAGAGATTAGCAAGGGATATAGAACATTTTTTGTTGTTCAGTCGTTTTAGTCATGTCCAACTCTTTGTGACCCCATTCAAGGGTCTTTGGGCAAAAATCCTAGAGTGGTTTGCCATTTCCTTCTCCAGATCATTTTACAGATGAGGAAACTGAGGTAAACAGGATTAAGTGATTTGCCTAGCATAACACAGCTAAGATGTGTTGGAGGTTGGATTTGAACTTAGGTCTTCCTGACTCTAGGCCTGGCACTCTATCCACTGTGCCACCTAACTGCTCTGTACCCAGCACATAGTAAGCTCTTAATAAATGCTTGTTGATTTCTTGTCTTGTTGAGGTTGTGAGGATTAAATGATACATTTACAAGGTTTTGCAAACCTTGAAGTGAGATGCATACACACACACACACGCACATATATATTTATATATACACAATATACATACAAACATACAATTATGTATAGCCACACATTTATGCAAATATACACATATGTCATATACATATGCATGTGAATTATGATTCTTCAGCAAATCTTTTGGATTTATGAGGTCTTTCATCTTTTTAAATAATTGTTGTTGGACCAGATCAACATTTCCCAATCTGTGTTTCATGGAACACTGGCATCATGCATGTGTGTATGTGTGTATGGAGGGAGGGATGAGTGGTTCTATGAGAACATTTGGATGTTAACAATATTTTTCTTCTGATATATATGAAATGATTAAAATATAGTACATGAAATAATATCTTGGTATAAAAATAGCTTTTTCATTCTTTTTGCTCCAAAATGTCCCCAACACCCCTTTATCTGGGGATTATTTCTTAAACATAGGGTGTAAGAACTGTTATTTATGGGTTCTGCCAATATATTTCAAGTCCTAAGGTATTACATGGTCACATCAGTTTGGGAAATCCTGGATGATCGCTTAGATCCTTTTTTAGCAATAATATTCTTTGATTATTTGAATTCAGAGGCAGTTTAAGCAATGGGAAGTATAATTATCTATATAATGATGTTCCAAGGCCATAAGATTATTGATTTAGAGATAGAAGGGAACTTAGCAGGCACTAAGTTCCACCACTAAATTTATAGATGAGGAAACTAAGGCCTGAAGAGGTGACATTACCTACTCAATATCACATACACAGCAAACAACAGAGCTAAGATTTAAAACCAGGCTACAAAATTACAGACCCTCAGAGCTGCAAGACATCTCAGGGCTATCAATTCTAATGCACACCCACGTGGAACAAGTGAAAATATTCTCATAAAGTAAAGGAGACCAAAGTCACCAAACTTGAGCTGCACTTTAGTCTTGATAGACCCACATTTTATTTTTCTACAGAATACAGTCTTGAGAAAAATAAGAAAAGCAACAAGTGATGTGTAAATTGCCTACTTTCGGCAACAAATAATATGTCTGCCAGGTGTTTCTGTAAATTGCCTACTTTTTGGAAAACAAGAAAAAGTAACATGTAATCTGTAATAGCTTACTTCTGATAAATAAGGAAAATAATTGGAATAGGCATTTGTATTGGGTAAAAAGATTATAAGGACACACCTTCCCTCCAATGCAAATGAAGGTCTGGGTACTGGGGAGGAGATTTGGGGTTTTGGGGTTGTCCTAGATGTCCCTAAGGAGGGAGACCCGTATGCGCAAAACCATTTAGAGCAGTTCTTTTTGTGGTGGCAAAGAATTGGAAATTAAGGGGATGTCCATCCCAGATCTTTTTTCCCTTGAGTTACCTGCTGTCTAGTTATGCCTGTGTAGTACTTTTAAACTTTTTTTTTGAGCCTCAAATAAAAAAAAAAACTATATTTATCCCTATTAAATATGTATCTTATTAGATTCATCCCAACGTTTTACTTATCTTTAGGAATCCTAATTCTGTCAGTGTGTTAATCATCTCTCCCAGATTTGTGTCATTTTCATATTTCATATACACTCCTCTATACTGCCCCAAGTTTTTTTTTCCTTTTGGGTTGAACAGCCTCACTTTTTTCAATGACTTGGGCAGTGAGGTGGTGCAGTAGATAGAGTGCCTGACCTTGATTCAGGAAGACTCCTGTATCTTTGCCAAGAGAATCCCAAATGGGGTCACAAAAAATTGGACGTGACTGTAAAAATGACTGAACAACAGCATCATATTGCTTAGGCTGAAGGCCCAAGTATCCTGTGTACAGTCTTCCACAGTCACTCATAGGCTTTGTAATTGGCTTTGAGGTTTCAGCAGGGGCTGTCTTTAGGATTTATGTTCCATTCTGGATTTCTCTGTGGGAGATATCACGGTATTGTGGAGAGAGCGCTTCCTACTTAGAAGATGGATATTTGGGGGTTGGTTCTGATCTTGTGGGAAGAGAAGCTTTCTTATTTGTAAAAGGTGATCAGAGATACTTGCATTTCCTACTTCTTAGGAATTTTGTGAGAATGCTTTGTAAAACTAAAAATGCTCTATGAATGTCGATGACTGTTT
>NW_027186304.1:66632808-66667469 GCF_028583685.1 Petaurus breviceps papuanus | reverse complement strand
ATTATCCACTATACCATGCTATTGTTAATTACTTTGAGCCTTAGTTTTCTCATCTCTAATGTGGGTATAATGGCACTTGAGCTATTATTAGTTTTTCTATATGCAGGGACTGACTGACTATAGCAAGGACAACATATCATCGTTTGACCTTAAGGCTGGACTTGCACGTAGGCAGAATAATTAGGCTTGTTCAGGGACCTAAAAACCCCCTTCAATGATCTTTGCTAAAGGGCATAAAATTCCCATGTTACTCATGTACTTATTGCTTGTGCTAAAATGTAAGTTTTATCTGGGAGGGAGTAATATATTAAGCTATTATTATCCTTAGCTGAAATTATTTATCAGATTAGAGGAGGAATGTAACTGGAAACCTTGTCATGGGGAGTTGGAATGGATGGGGCACTCAGTAGGGGATGTAGGTCAATCTCTGGTTAGCAGGAAAGCACTGAGGGTTTGGGAAGGAAGGAGCACAGAATGGGGGATAGAAGTGCACCAAAACTCAGCTTTATCCATTGTATAATCTTTCCAAAGGCCTGTATCACTGACCCATTTGCCAATTCTTATCCTTTCCCCATTCCCTTTACCTTTACAACACTCGCAGCCATATAGCTAGTTTTTTTTCATAATACCTCTGTCTAGGCCTCCACTAGGCATGAGAGAGGCAGCCAGGACAGGAAAGGACAAAGCGAAATATGGATCAAAGAAATAGAACTGCTGGCCTTGGGACCCAGCTCTGCCAGTAAAAATGGGTCTGCCTGGGTTTCTGTTTTTAAATCATGGTCTCTATAAAGTTCCCTTAGACTTGAGCTGGAGAGGAGGTAACAACTCAATTTTTGACCTTTGTTAACATTAGTCAATCTTCTCCCTTTCTTTGAAAGATTCTATAATGGCAAAGGTCAAGTATAAGTCATGAAGGACCCTGGAATAATTTTGTCTTTTCAAAATATAGGCAAGTGGTATCTTATTTGCATCAGTACATTTAGTTATTTATGTCTAAGAGAAATTCTTGGCTGAGATCACTTCTGTTTAGAAGCCTGAAAAAATGTGTACCTTAGGCACATTTCATGATTTTCCAACAGCAAGTCATACTACTCAAAATTACAGTGTGTGATTATCTTTAAGAAATGATAAAGCCCTGGTTTTTTTTATGGTTGATTAACTAGGTTATTACAAATCACGTCAGCCTTGAGCTTGGCACATATCCCAGCAAACAAAATTCCCAGGCTAAATCCAGAGTTTCTTTTTCCACAGCAGAGATTTGAATCCATAAAGCCCCTAGAGATTGTGAGTGTCCAAAACAGACATTTCCCAGGGTTTCATATGGTCTTCTGGAAAGCTCTAGACCAAACAAGTAGTTCCATATGGAAGCATCCAAACTGATGAAGCACCATTTCCTGTGGACTCACTTTACATTAAAGATTCTCCTAAATTCATTCTTTCAGCAGGCAGCTGGCTCTGGTTCTGATGTTAGGAGCTATGCCACGCTGGTGATATCATAGTCATCACTCCTGACAAAGAATGACAAAGAATGTTATCTATTATTCTTCCAGAGATTAAGCAAGTGCTATTTAGTTTTATATCATCAGGAATCTCATCATTTTCAAACAGGATTTATTAAGCAAATTTTTGCAATAGGCCTGAGTTCTAGACTTCATCCATCCTTCAATCCAACCCAGGCTCACCCCCGGCCTTCCTTTCCATTCTGCACACTCAATAATAGATAGAGTTTGTAAAGTGTTATTTTTCACACACACACACACACACACATACACACGCACACACAACTAGGTGTCACAGTGGATAGGGTGCTACACCCGGAGTCAGGAAGACTCATAATCCTGAGCACAAATCTGGCTTCAGACACTTAGAAGTCATGACCCTGGGCAGGTCACAACACTATTTGCCCTAGTTTTCCTCATTTATAAAACGAGCTGGAGATGGAAATGATAAACCACTTCAGTATCTTTGCCAAGAAAAACCCAAATGGGGTCATGAAGAGTCAGACACGACAGAAAAATGACTGAAAAACATACATAAACACACATACATATATACACACAACTCTTTCTGTCTCTCTCTCTGTTTCTCTATCTCTCTGTCTCTGTCTGTCTGTCTGTCTCTCTCTCTCTCCCTCTTCATCTGATACAACAACCCTGTGAGTCAGATGCTATTATAATCATCCTCATTTTACAAAAAAGGAAACTGAGGTAAAGAAATGTTAAGTGACTTGTCCAGTGTCACACAAATAGTACATGTCTAAGATCAGATTTGAACTGAGATCTTTCCAATTCTATGTCTAACTCTCAATCCACAATGCCAAGTGGCTTCTGCTCTTCAATAGCTTTGACTGCTATCTGCTTTAGTTGGCTTAGAGTAATACTGCAATTCTCCTTCCCCAATATCTCTACTTCATCTCATACTCCCAGTGATCTCTTCTACATCATGGGAGGGAAAATATTGTTTGAGGTTTTAGCTGGATCCCATCACTCCCAGTCTGGATGTTGTTCTCAATCTGAGACACCTTTCTCATGCTCAGCTTGGGCTAATGCAATTATTCACTCCTATTTTTATCCCAGAAAATCAGAGTGCGGGCAACAGGAAAAAACCTGCCCAGAATTCATCTGGCCTCCACTAGCCCCTCGTATGCTGTAGATAACCTTGGAAGGACTCAAGTTAGATGTGCTTTGCTGCTCCTCAGACCTTTGCCAGGAGATCTCTCATAATTCCTTTGTAAATTCTAATTTCAGTTTGGATCTGAGGTTAGGAACTGGTGAGGGAAGTAGAGTATGTGGCAGGGGTGAGAGAATCAAACAGCCATATGAAATTTTTTTAATCCATTAAGTGGTGAAACATTTCACTTTAAAATTTTTGATATATCTTTTTTAAAATGTGGCATGTATTTCTTATCTTAATAAATCAAATATATGGAGTATAATCGAATGTTTTATTGACAACTCATGGTCATCATTTTGAACATTAGCTTAATGTGTGTCAATATAACTTTATCAATGGGTTGGATTATGGACATGGAACTTTCTGGGCACTCTTATAAGGATGCACCTAGGAACTTGTTTTCTTGAAGAAGTCCTTGGGTCAGGTGTGTACACAGCTGTAGGCCCATAACTGTGAAAGGAGTAGAGTTGTATGACTCATAAATGGAAGTTTAAGGCTAATGAAATGAACAGTTAAATATCAGTTTCAGACATACTGTCATTCTGCAGCCATCTGAGCTGCTTAATCTTGTCCTAGTTTCTAGATGTCCTTTAAAAAAATTTTTTTAAACCTATATGTAGTCTTTAAATTTTTTTTTTTACTCTATTTTCTACATATGCATCACTGACCAGGGACCATTCATCCTGGTTTCCCTTCCCACTAGTATTTTTCATCCCTGGATTATACCTCTTACAGTTGCTTAATGGGAATCTTTTAAGCTGTTGTATTTGGAGTTAGAGGACCTTTGTGAGAATCTCTAGTGTGCAATTTACTATGTGTGTTACCTTGGTCAAGTCACTTAATCCTTCTTAAGTTCAATTCCATCAACTGTAGAATGAGGGAGTTGAAAGAAGTGATATCTAAAGTCTATTCTATCAGGAATCTATGCTTTTGTCATGAAGATCTGGTTGACTGTTGTCTTGCCTAAACCTTATTTCCCCAGCACCCCTTTGTAGCAGGAATAAGTATGTCGACTTAGAAGAACCACCTCATCTTAAATGTCCATTTTGTGATTGAGTTGTTTTCTTACTGTCATTTTTCTATAAGTTGTTTTCAATAAGATTAATACTCTTTTGGTATAGGTTAATAAACAACGTGTGTGTGTGTATGATTTAATAATTGATAACATATGTGGGTCTGCAGGTAGTGGAGACCACCAATGAAAAGCTATTATAAAAATTTTAGTTTTGTCTTATAGTGTCATAAATAAATTATACATCAATAAGCTACGCATCAATTATGATGTAAGTAAATTAGGTAATAAACCACAAATCAGACCGTGGGTGTATCCGGAAAACATCCTTAGTTGGAAACCCACCAGAAGCCCTGGCCATCAGATTGCTCTTGGTTCAAAACTAGGAAAGACTCCTGTGTTCCCTCACACATAAAATTTAAAGCATTTAGTTATGCCTTTGTGTTTGCTTTAGAGTAGTGTTGATTGATGAGCACTTGTCAGAATGCTACCTTGGAGGGAGATACATGGCCTCTAGATAGGCAGAGAGGGAACTTTTTCATGAGAACTGTTATGAAGCATGCCTACCCAAAACTTTAGGAAACTAGTTGGTGATTTGTTCTTGGTGGCAGTGTGTGTTTGTGGGAGGTTGATGTTTGTATTGTTGAATAGAAAACAAGAGTGATTGCACATGCAATGTTGAGTTTGACAAAGTGTTTCCATCATTTTAGTAAATATCCTTACTAATAAATTGGCTTAGTGTAATATAGTATGTTATTGCCCATTTTAGGGAGTCTTTTGTCCGGTGACCATTTTAACCTGGTGATCAGAACATAAGGAATCAGGGTTTATTGTTGTCATTTGCCTGTTAAAAGTAGATTTAAGGATCTGAAGCTACACAACTTCCAGTGTAGAAACCTCAAACATGTCATCACTCACAATGATGACCCATCTCATACCTGGGCTTTATATTTTTTGTCTGCTCAACATCATGAACTTTCACTTTCTCTTACTTCTTCAACATCTTGCACCATCAAATATATATGTACCTAGGATTTAGCATCACTCAGAACTTTTCTTTCTCCTGAGCCCCAAACTATGACTTTCCTTTCTTTGTCCTCGAACTCCTTATATTCCACATCTATAACTTACTTAATCTTATTAACCTTGTCCTATGCCTTCATACTAACCTCTATCTCTTGACTCTTTCCTCTTTTGCTTATTTATCTTCTTAAGACTTCATTGTTACCTTATGTGGACCCTATGGCGAGGCATTTCAGGCATGGTCTCTCATATGCCCTATAATTCAGTTGCCTCAATGATCCTCTTTCATGCTTATCTTGTCAATCTCCAACCCTTCACCCCCTCCTCCACCACTCTACTCCCACAATCTTCTTTTTATGCTCCCACTCTTACAATACTGAATGCAAGTGGAGACATTTTTTTAGATCATGCTAATTGGATTCACTACAAATTCATATTTTCTAAAATCAAATGGTGTTCACTGCTACTCAGCAAACCCTTTGTCTCTTGTTTTCCAATTATTTTGAAGCCCCCAATCTTTAACTTTGTAGAGATGACTTCATTTTCTTTCCTAAGACAACTGAGATCATCCAGGGTGACTTACTTCATTATTTCAAAGTTTCTCCTTATATTTTAATGACGTTTCTTCTTTCATGTCTCAAGGGAAAGAAGTATCCTGCCTCCTTTATAAAGTTAATCATTGATCTATACTCTTGATACCTGTAACCTATTTCCTGAGCCTTGTTAAAGACTGTAATTCTTTTTTTTTTGCTTTTTGGAAGGCAATTGGGGTTAAGTGACTTGCCCAAAGTCACATGGCTAGTAAGTGTGTCAAGTGTCTGAGGCCGGATTTGACCTCAGGTCCTCCTGACTCCAGGGATGGTACTCTATTCACTGCACCACCTAGCCACCCCTGAGTATAATTCTTAAATGATATGTATCCTATCATGTGTCTTCTATCCTTTCTTCTCTACTTTACTCTCTGTTCTTGTTTGACATGTGCATTAGGGAGCTTACAAAAGGATGAGAGTCTCAGTAATATCTGTTGAGGAAAAGTTGTATAGTCAGGTTGAAATGGATTGTGGACCATACATAATAGATAGCATGTATACAGAGCTTTAAGGCTTATAAAACACTTTCTATACATATATGATAACTATAACACACATATATGTGAGTGCATGTGTATGTATGTGTATGCAGAAATTTGTTTATTCCTCACCATAACCCTATGAAGTAGAGGCTATTATTTTCCCCGTTTTATATCTGAGGAAACTGAGGATAGGAGAGGTTAAGTGTTCTGCTTAGGGTAATACAACTCCAAAGTAATTGGGGAAGTGTTTGAATTCAGTTCTTCCTGACTGGTGTTTTTTCAGCTATGCCACTTAGACTTCCATGGATGGAACCGAGACGGTGGAATAGAGAAGCACTTATCTGAGCTCTCCCAACATTCCCCTCCAAATAACTTTAAGATAACACCTCAAATCAAATCCTGGAGTGGTAGAGCCAACGAAAGGTCAGAGAGAGACATTCTTTCAGCCCAAACCAACACAGGAGATTAGAAAGAGAGATCTGTGACATGGAGGAGGAGGCTGGCCCAGAGCCCATGTGGATGAAACAACACTGGTGGTGACAAAACAGTAGCTGTTTGGGGAGCTCTCGAGCCAGAGACAGTAAGAGGACCAGGCAACTAGACAGAAAGAAATCACAGGATACCCATGTGCTAGCACTGGACACAGGACCAGATGCTATTTGGCAACTCCATTGCCTATGCTGACTTCTGGGTCCCAGCTTGTGATAGTAATGGCAATTAAAGATTCCCCTGTATTGGCTTGGTTTTCAAATTGATTGTATTAAAACCCAGAGCTTGTTAATCCCACCTGTGGGATGGACTTTTTGATGTGAAAAGAAAGTCCTGACTGGGAGGAGCTGGTGACGTAGATTTGGAGAGACAAGAGAGAGGCGGAAGTTCTTTTTGGAAGCAGCACCTCGTGTAGAGGGAGAGACTAAGAGATTGCTGGTGGCTGCTTTGAATTGCCCTGGACTTTTGAGACCTGCCCCCTGAGCTGCCAAGGACTGAGGAGACATGGCTGTTTTGCTGGTACTTTGTCTGTCTGTTTTGATGTTATTTTGCCAGATTTGTCCACTGGTGAAAGACTGTCCTGTTGAAGAAGTCCTGGAACCTGGCATTTGGTTAAGAAGGCCTGAGACTGTCCTGCAGACAGAGAGTGAATACTGTCCACTGGTGAGGGACAGTACTGAGAGTGAATACTGTCCACTGGTGAGGGACAGTACTGTTGTTGCAGGGGTCTGGAGACTGTCCGGCAGACAGAATGAATACTGTCCACTGGTGAAGGACAGTGCTGTTGTTGCAGGGGTCTGGGAGCCTTTCTGTTGGTTTAGAAGCCCTGAAGAAGGATTTTCTTGTTGTATGTTTACAGAAATCCTGGGAGAGGGCTTTGCTAATGTGTTCAGGGGTTCTAGGACTGTTCTACAGACAGAGGATAAATTCATGAAGGGACTGGCAATGTATCTTATGGCCTTGCTAAGCCTTGTCTCCCCAGGAACTAAGATTGCTGAGAACTTGCCTCTTGGGTATTAAGTGCTGTGTTTAAACTTGATGTAACTCTGGGGTAGATTCAATTGTGATCCAGGGGTGGGGAACTTTTGACCTTTTTGTGTTCTATGGTTGAGCAAATGAATGTATTTTACTTATGTTTGGAAACTAATCTCCATTTGAGAAGAGGGGCTTTGTGGTGGACTTAATTAAGGTATAGCCTAGGGGTGGAGAAGTATTTGGAACAGAGACTTTGTAATTGATTGAATGATTGGAAAGTCCTGGGGTGGGGTAGGCCTTGGAGATGATTTAATCACACTTAGTAAATGCTGTATTTTGAATGATGTCATGTTTTGATCTTCTCTGTTCTGGGTTTGTTACTGAATAAAATAGAGAGCACCTATGCTGGTATTTTGAACCTGGGAAGTTGCCTTTGCTTGGTATTACATTACACAGCTCAAGGTCAAAGTCATCAGCCTCAGTCTCTCCTCCAGAGTTACTTACTACAGTCCAGAGGCAAAGCATAGGTCAGGACGACTGGCAATGGGCCCAGATCCTGGGCATATCCCAGAGCATATCCAAAACCTATCTTGCATTATGTAGTAATTCAAGTATCTATCCCATCTTCCCTAGATGAGAGGTAAGCTTTTTGAGGGCAAGGATTGCTTCAGTATTGATTTACCTTTCTATTCTATTCACTTTTTGGACAGACTATAAGGCAGTCATTGTTATAAGCATTTCTGCTATAATAGTTTGCGGGAGGAGACCACTCAAAAGCCTCTAAATTCTCCTCCATCACAATGACAGGTCACAATTTTTCTCTGAGCACTTTCTAACTCTTGACTTTAAAAAAATTCCAGGTAAAAACAACACTAAATATTGTATCTCCAATGCCATAAGAAAATTGAATGTCTTATGCTCAGTTTTCATGGTGGATAATAACATTTCTCATGAAACTCCTTTTGTAGGAATATTTCATATTCTTTACCATGGTCTACCATGGTTACCATGTTCTAAAAGCTGAATCAATGGTGTAATACTAGCTGGAAAAAAAAAGATGGTCAGGATATTAACCAGAAACTAACTTAGCTCTGTTAGGATGAGATCTAAAATCATCTAGTAATAGAATTACTTTGTTGTCATCAGGGAAGCCTGTGGTACTGAAAGGTTATTTCCCTGAAGCTACTAAACTATGATGGAAACAATCATTTTCCTCCATGCATTAACTTGGGCTTTGTAGGTGATAAATAAATGTGTGACAAAGGCTCTAAGATGATTATATCTTCTAGTTACCCAAAGTTTTGTTTTCTAGAAACCTGAAACATGCAAATAGAGTCTTTCTGTCATACTTTAACCTTGTGGTAATTGGTTCAACTGGTAGCTACTAGAATAGAATCACTGCAATAGACCAATTTATTTGGCACTACATACCAGAACTGTTCTGGGGATAGAGTCTATTAAGAAATGAGTTCTTTGTGCTTCTGTGTCTCTCTCATGGTTTTCCAAATAATGTCAGGCTGGTAATTCCTTTTAAAGTAGGTGTATTATGTAATAGCTGTTCATGATTGCCTTTTCTATAGGAAAATCTCTTTGTGGGTCTAACAAGGATTCTCAACCTGGGGACTATGAATTGATTTTTATTTTTTAAAAAAAGATTTTGATAACGGTATTTCAATGTAATTTCTTTCCTTTGTAATCCTTTGTATTTTATTTTATTCATTTAAAAACCTTATTTGGAGAATAAGGCTTCAGCAAACTGCCAAAGGACCCCTTGACACAAGGAAGATCAAAAATCCGCGTTTAAAGTAACTGCAGGTGCTTTACCTTAGCCAGCTATGTTATGGACTGTGGGGTCAGGAAGAGAGAGAGACAGAGACAAAGAGACAGAGAGAGACAGAGAGAGAGACAGAGACAGAGAGATAGACAGAGACAAAGACAGACAGAGAGAGAGAATACATTATCCTTTCAACTGAGATTTGAGAGGACTAGGAACAGGGAAGTATTTAGAGGCCTGTTTCCTTGGGAGCCTATAGAAAAATCAACATTTGTTATGCTAGCCAACTGCTTTACGTGAGGCAGAATCTTGACAGAGTTAATTAGCTTCTCCTCAAAGGGAACTCTAGAAAACCTTCTTATGGGAATTAAGAAAACATTAATACTTATATTCCATTACAGTCATGTGCCACACTTTGTTTAGCCATCCCCTAATCAATGGGCATCTTCTACTTTGTTTCCATTCTTAACTACCCTTCAGCTAATGCCCACATCCTGCTTTTCAAATGCCTTGTTTGGGGGGCTTTCAAAATGGAAAACTTACCGAATAATGATTTATTTTGAGCTGAAAAAGTAACAGAGTATAATATTGTCATGAATATTTAGACATTGCTAATATGAAGTGCTCTATATCAATTATACCCTCAGACCTTATTAAGGGTAAATTATTACTTTCTCAAGTGCAAATAAATTTAGACCAGACATAATTATTAGTGGCAATAACTATAATCACATTAATATAAACATATCCTATAAATACTATGGCAACTGTTGAAAATGGAAGCATTCAAAATGTGCAAACTCTGAAGCTGGATTTAGTTCACAATTGTCTGTAACAATCCTGACAATGCCAGTGAGCTTCCTCAGAGGATGACGTTTCATGAGCAATGGCAGATATTCACTTTAATTCTGTGTAGGAAAGTTGCTAATATTCTTTTCCTCCTTTAGAAGTACAGAATCCATTCATTGGAAAAGACCTCTGATTGTCCCAAGTTATACTTCAGAATCCTTTCTGGATCTCTCCGACCCCCTAAAGTTATTATCTAACCCCTGTTTTATTCAAGGGAGAGGACTAGTTTGTTTCTTCATTTCTCACCAGGCTGTAATCTGGACTCCTTCATGCCCCAGTAAACTTTCCATTCTAGAAAGTGAGTGGGACAAGTGAAAATATTCTCATAAAGGAGACAATCACCAAACTTGAGCTAGGCTTTAGTCTTGATGGGCCCAAATTTTATTTTTCTATAATGTATCTGCCAGGTGCCTATATTTGGTAAACAAGAAAAGCACCAAGTGATCTATAAGTTGTCTAGTTTTTACAACAAAGAATATGTCTGCCAGGTGTTTCTGTAAATTATTCGCTTTTTGGTAAACAAAAAAAATGTAATATGTAATCTGTGATAAGCTTACTTCTGATAAATAATTTTGTATTGGGTAAAAGGATTGTAAGGACACACTTTCCTACCAATGGGAATGAAAGTCCATTTACTGGGGAGGAGATTTGGGGTGGTCCTAGCTTGCTTGATTTTGTACTTTGCCTCCCTACACTGGTGTATGTTCTGGGTAGATGATGCCCAACTCTCGAGAGACTTGTTTGGGAACAAATAGCTTTTGTTTCTACCTAGAGAAACCCCTAAGTTTTCTTTGGGTAAGGGTTTTTGCGGGTCTTTATTGCACACAAAGGTCACTTCAGCTCTGGAATTCACTTCAGCCCCTCAGCTCCTCCTTCTGATTGGATAGCTCTAACTACAACTTCCCTTTTAGGAGGATACCTGTTCTTCATTCTCCAGACATGGCCCATTTGTGGCTACCTTCCCCCACCTTGCTTTTGAGCTCCCTTTTGTGTGTTGTTTTCCCTCTTTAGAATGTACATTCCCCTTTTTTTTTTCTTTTTGGAGGGCAATTGGGGTTAAGGGACTTGTCTAAGGTCACACAGCTAGTAGGTGTTAAGTGTCTGAGGTCGGATTTGAACTTGGGTCCTCCTGACTCCAGGGCTTGTGTTCTATTTGCTGTACCACCTAGCTGCCCCCTACACCAGGGATTCTTAAGCTGGGGGCTGTATACTTGTTTTTAGAAATATTTCAATAATTGTAGGGCAATATAATAGGTTCACTTTGTAGTCTTATATAATATATATATAATATATTACTTATATATATTTATATAATATATATAAAATATATATATTTTTAATGCATTTAAACACATTGCCAAGGAAATAGCCATTTATTAAGCATGTATTAGTTGCTAGGCACTGTGCATTTAATGAATATCTCATTTGATCCTCACAATAATACTGGGAGGTAGATTCCATTATCATCCCCATTTTATATTGCCAAGATTCATATAGCTAGTAAGTATCTGAGGCTGGATTTGAACTTAGATCTTCCTGACTACTTGTCCAGTACTCTATTCACAGTGCCACCTAGTTGCCTTTATCTTGGGAGTAGATTTGGACTCTCTACCTGCTATCACTGATTACTGACAGTCTGTCTCCCTTTTCTTGTTCTTGAAAGTCTGATTCACTGTAAGGGTTATGGGATTTAAAGATCTCCCATGCCCCATGGACGTGCTGACATAGCAGAGCAAGAGAAAGTGAAAAGACGAGCTAACGGTCCTGCGGTTGGCAGTTGGTGGCGGTTGCCTTTTTTTTTTTTTTTGAGTTAGGACCCCTGCTGAGCACTGCCAGGGGCCGGAGCTGCTGGGAGCAGGACTTTTCTGCTAAGGACCCCTGCTGAGCACTGCCAGGGGCCGGAGCTGCTGGGAGCAGGACTTTTCTGCTAAGGACCCCTGCTGAGCACTGCCAGGGGCCGGAGCTGCTGGGAGGCGCTGGGTGGTTGCTGTGAGTGAGGAGAGTGGGACCTTTGCCTGAGGTAGCCTGTTCTGTTTTAAAGGCTTGAGAATGTGGGTGCTTTCTACTTTATCTACCTGTGCCAATATCATAACTACTCTGATGGCTTTCACTTTCTGGTTTTGGGACTCAGTCTTTTGGTATCTTAATAAATTTTCTAGTTTATTTCCCCAAATGGCAAACCTGACGTATTTTGTGATGGATAATTATATCAGTATATTTGTAATCTCTATAGGCATTGTGAATATGGCATTGCTGATACATTCACCTAGCTTCATAATGCCTCCAGAGAACCACACTGACACAGAGATGGGAATAGATGGGTGCAATGGTGAGTGATGAGGATGTCTTAGGCCAAGCTGGCAGTGGAATGGCAGCAGTGATATGACAGAGAGGTTCTTGGAGCAAGGCAAGGACCATGTTCAAGACAGAAGCTCTGGGGATAGGAAGTAAGAAGCAATATGGTACAGAGCCATGATGAAGGGAAGCTAACTTGAAAATGACCACTCATTACTATAGCGTGCTATGTGGATTGTGCAAGTCCAGGGGGAGAGAATCAATTCTCTAGAGATCCCTGGGAAGGGGGTTATTGACCTGCTAGCAGTTCCAATTCCTTTTCCCTTGTGGGGTGGAGAGTGGAGGGTGGAGGTTGGGGTTGGTGACACACCTAGTGTAGTTGACTTGGAGGACCAAATAGGCTCTGGGTACTGCATATCCTCTGGAGCAAAGTTGTCTTGACTCATTATGGCCTTGGGTGTTTCTTTTTTGATCATATTAATAAATTCTGTCCTATATTCCATGTCTTATTTGTCCCATTGCTTTCATTGGAACCAAAGGCCTTAACTTTTTTTTTCATGGAGACCTAGACATGAGTCAAAGTCCAATTTTCTGGTTTTGGGGCTCAGTTTTCTGGTATTTAAATAAATTTTCTAGCTATTTTCCCCACGTAGAGAGCCTGTTACATTTTGTGATTAATAGCCATATCAGCATATTTATAGTTACCATAGGCATTGTGAATATTGCATTGTTGATATAGCCTCCTAAGACCTATATGTAGATAAGGGAAAACAAAGTCTTCCTCTAGGTGAAGGAACAGAGTTTCTGAAGGCAAAAGATCCTGAGATTGTCCATTGCTATAAACATCTATGCTTTTTGATGTCAGATATCCATACAATTGTATTCCTTCTGGTGAGTGCTCTAAACCTTCTCTTCTTAAGTCACCTATACCACTTCTGACCTACTTCTCTTGCTATATCAAGAAAATAGAAGCCATCCATTGTGCCTCCTTCTTAATTCCAATTCAATACTTTCAATCTCCTCCACATCATCCCAACTTTCTTCTCCTTTCCACCATTCTCTGAGGAAGTGGTTGTCCTTTTCCTTGCCAAGGTCAACCCTTCTGCTTCCAACTGTGGGGCTTTCCAGTCAGATCAGTGGAATGATTTAGTAGATAAAATGAGTTTAGGACTTTTGTGATTCATAAAAAAGAAAATCGTTGTGAATTTTAGACCAATTTTAGGAAAACAAAATGTAACAAATCAGCAGGAATGTATTTAAGTATTGTGTAGAGGTCTCACCACCTCCCAACTCCTGCAGTTTTTTCTCTTTGATCATCTCGTCTCTTTAAACTTCAGTCTCTCTTTATCCAGTGACTGCTCTGTTACCTACAAACAGAGGCAGACCTCCTTATCCTTAAAAACATCTTTATTTGGCCCCATAGTCATTGTCCTATATTTTTCCTTTTTCATAGTCAGACTCCTAGAAAAAGTTGTCTACTCATTGACTCAACTTGCTCTCAATTCTTTAATTACCCATCCCTTTGCAATTTGATTTCTGACCCACAACTCAACTGAAACAGTCTCTCTAAGTTTACCTCCTCCTGAATACTCTGTCCTCCCTGGGTTTCTGGGACACTGTTCTCTCCTGGTTCTCTTCCTACCTGTGTGGCTCCTCCTTCTCACTTTCCTTTTTTAGCTTGTTATCTATGTCTCAACAATTATTCATTGCCATAGCTCAGGAATCTCTCCTGATCCTCTTCTCTTTTTCTGCTCTCTTTTGTTGATCTCGACAGTACCCATAGGTTCAGTTATCATCCTGATGACACCTACCCCTACATGTCTAGCTGTCCTATCTTGCTTCAGTTCCAGGAACGCATTATCAACTCTACTGTACATTTCCAAATGGAATCCCATAGGCAACTCAAACTCAACTCATCCAGAACTGAAATTATCACCCTCTTTCTAAAACCTAGAGCAGTTAAGTGGTACAATAGATAGATAGCCAGGCCTGGAGTTAGGAAGACTCATCTTCCTGAGTTCAAATCCAACCTCAGACATTTGTTCATTGTGTAATCCTGGGCAAGTCACTTAACCTTGTTTGCCTGAGTTTTCTTATCTGTAAAATGAACTGGAGAAGGAAATGGCAAACCAATCTAGCATTTTTGTTAAGAAAACCCCAAATGGAAGCTTAACATTAAAAACCCCAGATGACAACAGCAACATAAACTAAGATCTTGTTAATTGGTCCTTTCACTTTTAGGCAAATATAGGGATAAGAAGTGGAAGCAGTGTCAGATTTTATATTCTTGGGTTCAAAGATCACTGCAGATGTTGCTGTAGCCATGAAATTAAAAGATCCTTATTCCTTGGAGGGAAAACTATTGCAAATCTCAACAGCATACTGAAAAGCAGAAACATCAAAGCTGTGTTTTTTTTCCAGCAGTAATGGCTATGAAAGTTGGACTAGGAGGAAAGTTGAGTGCTGCAGAATTGATTCTTTTGAATTGTGGTGGTGAAGACTTCTGAGAGTTCCTTGGACAGTAACAAGGTCAAATCAATTAATACTTAAATAAATTAATTTAGGCAGTTCACTGGAAGGTCAAATACTGAGGCTGAAGCTTAAATACTTTGACATATAATGAGAAGATGGGACTCAGTGGCAAAGACCCTGATGTTGGGAAAGATTGAAGGCATACCATCATCCTTTTAGTCATCCACGTTCACTATCCTAGAGATATCCTTGACTCTTAATTTTCCATCTTCTTCCTGTATTCCATCAGTGGCCAAATAATGTCAATTCTACTTCTATAGAACCTTTCATATCTGTCTCCTCTGTACTCACTAGCCACCAGACTTACTTCTCTTCTATTTAGATGATTATAATAGCCTCCTCAAGTCTCTCCCCCTCATCATTCCATATGCACCTACCAAATTGATATCCCTAATGCAATAGGCTGTTCATTGGTCTCCTGATCACAAGTCTCTTCTCACTCTAATCCACATACAGCTCAATTGTTAGAAGGATCTTCCTAAAGACCATCATGTCTAACTATGTTAACCCTACTTTATTCAATGAACTCCAGTTGCTCTTTCTCAACTCCGGCATCAAATACAAAACCTTCTATTTAGCATTCAAAATCTTCCATAATGTGACCTCTGCTGTACTTCCACCCTCACCACCCACCTTTCCATTCTTCTTTCACCGCCAATCCCCCCACCCCCATGCTCTGTGATTTAGTGACACTGACCTTCTTTCTTGACCAAGCCACTCCATCTCCCAACTCTGGGCATTTTCACTGGTTGCCCCTCATTCCTGAAATTCTTTCCCTCCTTATCTCTGTTTCTTTAGTTCCCCTGGTTTCCTTCAAGTCTCAGCTCAATTCCCACTTTCTACAGGAAGGCTTTCCTGGTCTCCCTTAATTCTAGTGCTTTCCCTCCATTCATTATTTCCAATTGTCCTATATATAGCTTTTTGTATATAGTTGTTTACATGTTGTGTCTCCTTCCACTCTGCACCCCCATTAGATTGTAAATTCCTTGAAAGTAGGGACTTTTTTCTTTTCTTTAGATACCTAGCATTTAGCATGGCAATTAAAAAATGTTTATCAACTAACAGAAGTGACTCCATCAATTCAATGAGAACCCACTGGGTAAAGATTATATTGACAAAGCAAGGCGTTAAAGGACTGAAATTTTTCACTTTTCAACCAGAGCGGCAGTCTGAGTCACCTAGATAACCAGCAAAATAACTAACCAACTGAATAGATAAAAAGAAGTTCATTCAAGTGAAATGTGAAGAAAAATCAAATTGTGTTATATTGTGTCATGTAGATAAACCAAGGGTTCCCTTCTAATTTGTTCTGACCAGTAAATAAGGTATTAAGAGGATGCTTGAGCAAAGATTAGGTTGGTGAAGGTCTATTATTCCTAGGGTCTATTATTATAAAAGTCATTTAATTTCTTTCTTTAGTTGCCTCATTTATAAATTTAGTTACCTCATTTACAAATTAGGATAGTAATATTTGTACTGCCTAGCTCACAGGATTGTTATGAGCATGCATGCCTGTATGTATGTATACATGTATCTACACACATTTATTTGTTTGCCTTCTACAGACTGCATTGCCATTATAAAGCTATACAATTTCTAGACTAGGTCGAGGGTTGATAGACTAGTTTCATAAAAAAGTATTTTTTAAATTACTTTTATAGTTTAGGGAATGTTTTCAGAATAGAAAACATAACATTGCCCAGCAGTTGGACCTTAGTTTCTTGATCTGTGAAATGAGGTGATTGAAACAAGTGAAATCTTGGGTTTCTTCCTGTGCTAAATATCATGACCCTATGGTTCTAGGATTATTACCATTATCCAGAAACACTTATGAAAAGGCCACTTGAACATGGAACTAGGTAAGGTGTTGTTTAAAATGAGTTGAAGTGATATGGTGCCCACCCTCTAGAAGCTCATTCAGTTCTAGAACATTTACTTGATAATTTACATGGTGTTACTGGTTATCTATTTTGCCTGATGACAAAAAGGAGACAATTGTATGAGATGCACAACTCATTTCTATTTGGTGGTGAAGAAAATTACTGTATTGTTCTGATGTGTTCTAAATCTCTCCCTGAAATAATCAAATGTGTTGCCTTGTAGGACCCCCTTGTCTTTTGCCTCACTGGGATAGAAAGCTACAATGAAAAGAACACTGGGTCTGGAGTCAGAGAACCTGGATTCCGGTTCTGCCATTGCCTGTGATACTGCTTTCCCTGTGAGTTGAGCAAGTCACAGCTTCCTGGGGTCTCAGTTTCCTCATTTGTAAAATAAGGGCAATGGACTAGATGACTTTTAAGGTCCCTTCCAATTCTAGATCTAAGATACTATTTAACATTAGGACTTGACCCTTTTTTTCTTCTGATTTTTCAGTAGTAACACTAAAGAGTGAAAGTTTGCCAACTCATCAATTAACCTTTCTTCTTTCTCAAACCAGTTAAATCCTACAAGAATAACTGACATATTATATTTAATCTTAGGTGTATGGTCCTTTTCTGCCTTTTCTTCACATGTTGTTTTTTATGAATATAATTGGCAAGATCCATATATTTGAAGGCAGTTAGAGCCCTTACTAATCCCTTGAGTTGTAGTTTTGACTGCTCTTCTAGTGTTTTCTATAAAACATCATGGGACTTATTTGTGTAAGGTTAGATCTATCTTTTTTAAGGTTATCTCTAAGTGGAAGGAAGTCAATGTGAATTACTCAGTCTTTTATTATCACCAGTGGAAAAAAGATTTCTTTGGATACAAAACTCTTCGTCCACTCTAACAGCAATCGAATAGTATTTACATTTACATGAACAATAAATTAAATGAATCCTACTTTCTCTTTTCTTAAACAAATGCTCTTAAGGTGAGGGCCATCCTCATATTAATTTGGGATACAAAGTACTGGTGTCCAAACTCAACCACGGTGGAGCTAAAAGATACTGAAAAAAAGAGTTTATATATTGTTGAAACTAATTTTTTGCAATATTAAATGGAAACTGTGAAGAAATGATCAATATATATGGAAGAAGAATATGAAAGTGTGTTGACCTTTATGAGAGTTTGTACCATTTCATAAAATTGTGTAAGTGCAAGAACGACAGTTTTATTACAAAGTGTATTATAATAAACCAAAATGCAATATTCCTGTTTCACTACACCTATTATTTTGGAGCATCTTGAAAGATGATGTTCTTTGTGTCCAGAAACATAAAAGACAGTAATTCAAGGTGCATTGTGCTGTTGGCCAAATAGATTTTGACAGGGGTACTTCATCAATATTTTACTGTGAATGAAAAATGAATATCATCCCATTTTATTTATTCTCTCTAGAATCTGGCAACCTCTTGCTATGTTTCAAGGGAAAGCTTACCTCTCCTGGAGACACTATCTTTTTTTCAATCTCTGGAGAAGACTTTCATGCCATTTGTCTGTTATTTTTTATTTATCATTTAATGAAAATCCATCAGTGAATCTAAGACTGGTGAATCTTAGGTATAGCCAGCTTGCACTGGGAGTAAGTCATGGCATCCCATTATGATCTGCATTTTGATTTCATCTGGATGGTTATGAAATGTGACAGTCCAACCTGTCAGGAGGAATGAAGGTCATTTAAAAAAAATAACATCTCTCCCTGCTCCCCACTCCTACAAAGGCATGCCTGAATAGTATAATGAACATTTAGTGTTAATTTTGGTTGTAGAATCATAATTCCCATGTCATCCTGGATTTTTTTGAGAAAAGAGTTAGTTCTCACAAAAGGTACAGGATCCATAGACCTAGAAATAATAATAATCCTTTACATTTATATAATATTTTTGCTTTTTTAAATTTAAAATAAATTTAAAATAAAATTTAAATTGAAAAAATTTGCATTTAAAAAAGTTTCCTTATATATTATTTTATTCAACTTCATGCAGACTCTGTAAAGTATGTAAAGGTAGTATTAATCCCATTTTAAAGGTGAAGATAAATGAAAGGTTCAGATAAATTAAATGATTGCTAGAGTATAGACTTATGAAGACAGGGGCTATATCTTATTCAACTTTGCATCCCCAAGTGCCTAGTAGTGTTAGTACTAAATTTATGCTAAAGACTTACCCAATGGCATACAGGTAGTTTGACACAAGCTAAAGCTGAGAGTATACCTGGGGCCTTCTAACTCTTTATCTCTATACTATACTATAAGAATCAAATTTTCTACAAAGGCACTGAAAGGTAAATGTAAAAAGATTGCCCCTCTCTGACTCACTGAAAAGTCCAATCCCTGACTGTGATAAGCCTAGTCTTGTTTGGCAATGGAGGTTAAACAATAAACATAGAGGAGCCAGCACATGCAAAGCAATCTCCTCTAGGGAAATGATCTAAGATGCATGAGGGCCATCTCATCTGACAGTGGGGAGCCTCCCAGGAGTATAAAAGGGCCACCCTGACTACTTTTTGTTAGCATCTTGGAACGTGATAGAACCCTTTCCCTCTTACAGTTGTCTCAACAGAGTGGGAAAGAGAGTACTTTAAGGCCCTCACCTTAAAAGCCGTACTCACTATGTATCCTCATGCCATCACTGGGGTGTGGTATACCAGAAAAACAACCACTTGCTAGCATTTCTAGGCTATATGTGTTACATTGTCCTAGATTTAATGCTTACCCGAAAAATTGACCTTATAGAGTTCATATTAAAGATATAAAAAAAAAACTACTATCAAATAGAAGAAAGTCTAGTATCTAGTTATTATTGACATTTCTGGTGAATTTTCAAAACCCAATCTTTAAAATTATCAAAGTATTGGGGAAATTTAATTGGAATAGGGTTTTGTAGAACCCCAGCCCCTAAATATTATGTACCTTGTATGGGTGTGATAGATGAAAGAAATGCATATCCACCCATAAATATATCTGAGAGAATGTCAGAATTTTATATTTGAATGGGACCGCAGAGACCATCTAAACCAACACATACTTGAACAAGAAGTCCCACTTCAATATTGCCAAGTGGGCATGTAGTTTTTACTTGAAGACCTCCAGTGAGGAGGAGCTCACTGTCTCCTGAAATAGTCCATGGTACTTCTCTATAGCTTTTTTTTGTGAGAAAGTTTTTCCTTATATAACCCTTCATTTGTATCTTTGCAATTTTTACCTATTGTTCTTAGTTTTGTCCTCTAGAGAGAATCCTACAAACATCTGAGCATACCTCTTGTGTCCTGAGTCTTATCGTCTTTTGATCAGCTATCCCCAATTCTTCCACCAATATTCATATGGCATGAACTAAGGTCTATCATTATCCTGGTTGCCCTCCTCTAAATTCCCTGCATCCCATCAATGTTCTTCCTAAAATGCGATGCCTAGAACTGAACACAATGCTCCTTGCATGGAATGATGAAAGAACACTTGAACAATCACCTCCTTATCGGTGGAAATTTACGTCTTTTCTAATGCCACTTCAGATTGCTTAGCTTTTTTCATTGCTACATCACACATGACTCATGTTGAGCATGTAGTCCACTAATGCTTCCAATTTTTTATAATGAATTATCTAGCCATGCCTCTCCTCTCTTGGACTTTTAAAACTGATTTTTTGAACCTGACTGTAAAATTTTATATTTACTCAATCTAAATACTTAAATGGAATTGTGATACCACCAATTTGGATATGACATCCAAAGTTTCATATCACAGCCCAGATATACTTATTCATCCTATGTAACTTCTGTTCATGTCTTCCAATAACTTCACACAGGAGATCCATCCTTTATGCCCAAGGCCTTCTTTTCATTTCCTTGAAATCACATGAATATCAGGTGCTTTCTTTTGGGATTCTGAGAAAAGACTAAATTTCATGAAGGAATATCACAGTAGTTACTATTTACAGCTTTCTAATTCACAGCTCTCTTTAAGGGTGACATTACATAGGGAGTCAAGAGTGAATAGTGGAGACCACTATCCAAGTTCTGACACTACTCTTGCCGACATTCCTAATACTGTGACAATGCTCTAAATTCCACACATTTTTTTGGGTGTGTTAAGTGTCTGAGGCTGGATCCGAACCCAGGTCCTTCTGACTCCAGGGCTGGTGCTCTATTCACTGAGCCACCTATCTGCCCTTTCAGGCATTTCTTACTGAACTAAAAGAACCGGTTCTCTGTTACCCAAAGCAAAGAAAATCCTTATCTTGGATAGTCCCATTTCAGACATTCCATTTGAGAAAGTAGTATACATTTTCTGTCAAGTTCCCAAACCATTGTTTATTACTTTTAACTCCCTCTTGTCATAGATTTCATATCTTGTATAGAAAAATGAACTTCTAATAATTCTAGCACTCTTTCACTTTTCCATCCACATTTATATTTTAAAATATAAGCTTTATCATTTGTATCCTCTTTAAAATTATAGACTCTTCCTGAAAAGAAGAGTAGAATGAGGAAGAATGACAATGATGATATGATGATAGATGAGTTGACAAAAGCTACGTTAAAGAGTTCCTGACATGGGGAGATTGAGCTGTTGGAATCATAGGGTCATTTTGGATGAGAGTCCCTACAAATGACTATTGTGGTGACTTCAAGGCCAGATTTCCCCAAAGCCATAAAGTTTTCTCCTACAATGTCTTAGTTTAAGTTTGCTCATTTTATGTCAATCCAACCTTTTTTTTTTCTTTTTGGAGGGCAATTGGGGTTAAGTGACTTGCCCAAGGTCACATGGCTAATTTTTTTTGTGCTAAGTATCTGAGGCCGGATCTGAACCCAGGTCCTCCAGACTCTAGGGCTGGTGCTCTATTTGCTGTGCCACCTAGCTGCCCAATCCAACCTTTTTTTTTTTTAAATGAGCTTCTGCTACGTGCAAACCGTTTTAGCAAGCACTGAGAAATAGTCAATAAACATTTACTACACACCTACTTTGTGCTGGGCATTGTGCTAGGCATTGGAGATACAAAAAAGGCAAAAACCAGTTTCTGTCTTGGAGGAGATCACAGCATAATGGCCAACATGCAAATACTATGTACAAACAAACTATATACAGGACAAATAGAAAATAATCAACAGTGAGAAGGTAATGAAATTAAGAGGGATTGAGAAAGGCTTTTTGCAGAAAGTAAGATTTTACCTGGGATTTAAAGGAAGCCAGGAAAACCAGGAAGAAGAGATAAGGAAGGAGAACATTTCAGGCATCTGGGATAGTCAGTGAAAATGCCTGGAGCTGAGAGGTAGTGTGTCTTGTTTGAGGAATAGCAAGGAAGCCAATGTACTGGATTACAAAGTATGTAGAGAGCATAGGATATAAAAAGATTGGAAAGGTAGGAGAGAAGGCAAGTTATAAAAAGATTTGTATGCCAAAGAGAGGATTTTATATCTGCTCCTGGAGGTGATGGGGATTTCATTGAGTAGGAACATGGCATGGTTACACTTGCACTTGCTTTAGTATAGTCACTTTAGTGACTAATTGGAGGATGGACTAGGGTTGGGAGAGGCTTGTGGCAAGCAAACCAGGCAGGAGGTTATTGCAATAGTCCAGGTATGAAGAACTGAGAACTTGCACCAGGGCAGTGGCAGTATCAGAAGAGAAAAGGGCATATCTGAGAGATCTTGCAAAGGTGAAATTGACAGACAAACAGATTGGATATAGGAGGTAAGAGAGAGTGAAGAGCTTAGGATGCCATCTAGGTTACAAACCTAGATAACTGATGAAGATGGTGGTACCCTCAATAGTAATAAGGTAATTTGGAAAGAGGATTTGGGAGAGAGATAATGACTTCAGTTTTAAACATGTTGATTTGAAGATGTCTACAGGACACCAAGCTCAAAATAGGCATTTGGAAATGTCATCCTGGCAGTCAGGAGAGAGGTTGAGACTGGATAAGTAGATTTGAGAATCATCAACATCAATTATAATTGAATCCATGGGAGCTGATGAGATCAACAAGTGAAATAATAAAAAGGGAGAAGAGAAAAAGTCCCAGGAAAGAGCCCCAGGGGATACCCATGGCAAGCAGGCATGACCTGGATAAGACCTGAAAGAGACAGAAAGAGTAGTCAGACAGGAATGAAAAGAACCAGGAGACAATAGTGTCCCAAATTCCCCGAGAGAAGAGAATATCAAGAAGATGGTGATTGGCTATGTCAAAGTTTACAGAGAGGTCAAGAAGGATGAAGATTGAGAAAAAGCCATTGGATTATGCAATTAAGAGATCATTGGTAATTTTGGAGAGAGAGATTTTGGTTGAATGATAAAATTGGAAGTCTGACTGTAGAGAGTTAAGAAGAAAGTCTGAGAGGAAGTAGAGACCTCTATTCTAGATGGTGCAAAGATGTAGGAGACACAACTATGAGTAAGAAATTGTATCTTCACTTGTTCTGTAGAGGGGTTATGGGGTATTAATAAAATGTTTGAGACTGAATAAAAGAGGAAGATTTTGAAATTTGTATGATATAAACATGATTACAGGAGCACAAAACTCTCTTCTTTGTAAAAAAAAAAATGGCCAGACCAAAGAAATTTCACCAGTCTTGTTTTTCTCTTTGATATTACTAAACTAAGCATTCATTTGTTGGTCTTGAATTGGAATTGAACCTTTCTGAAGTAGCTGAGTATGTCAGTTATGGTTCTGTGGAGAAAGATATGTGGAATATATCCTGCCTAATGGATATGTGTTACAGGGGGTTCTTGGTTGGTCCTTGTGAGCGCCCAAACCTGAAACTATGCTCTGCCACCCATCTTACCCCCCTCTTATGAAGCAAAAGTGTTCAATTTCATGGCTAAGTACTCAAGTCCACCCCCCCGCCACTACACCTTTACAATCATTTTACTGAAAAGCTATCTAAAGAACCTCTGCTCAGTTTTGTGTCTTAATAATTCATTAAAAACACACAAAAGAATTAATTACTTCCTAGCTTGACATTCTAAATTCATCCTATTCAATAGCAATAACAATAACAGATAATTATAATTCTAGATGACATTTTCCATTGACCTAAAGTTGGAAAAAAGATTTTGTTCAAGCTAGATATCACCTACAAAATATGAGCTCATTCATGCTCAAATATCAAATTTTTATTGAGGCAGTTGAAAGTTTCAACATTGTCCCCCATAAATGACTGTTCAATTCCATCTGTCTTATGGAAGCACATCCATTAAACTACAATGATGTTTCTTTCTAATATTTTCCATAGAATCGACTGCTTTATTATATGTAGCTACTGTTAAAGAAAAAGGCATTTTAATAAAGATTCTCTATAAAGATTTCATTTTGTTACATTTCTAGGGAGGAACAAAAAGAGTCAAAGCTATCTTATGCTAGAAGAATTCAGATACTGGGGAAAAATAGGTAAGCCCCAAAATATGCATTTTAGAAGCTGTTTATAAGAATTAAAATGAGAGGTTTCTATATTCTTCTAAGAGTTGTCTTTTGTTTAAAGAGAAGAAAATCTAGAAAAAATATTGTGGAGACTGGAAGAACAACCAACTAACATATGTTATTCATACTTCATATTTATATTCATAACATTTTAAAAATTATTTCTTCTATCTTACCCTTTCCTCCCTCCCCAAACTGTCCTATGACATATCACTCTCAACACGAACATTCATGGAGATGTGGAATCTTGTAACCACTGGCAAATTTTGATATTTTCTAAGATTTTATTTTCAAAATGTTATTCTGATTCCCTCTCTATACAGGGTACACTCAGACTTTGTAGAAACCCCATTTGGAGGAGAAAAAAAACTTTTAGGATTTAAGAATATTTTTAAAAAGTTAATCCAAAGTCCTGTGAGAAATCTGAAAAGTATAGATTTACTTTATTTTGCTTTATTTTCTTTTTCTTGCCTGGGTTCAAGTTTGAAGTACAAGCCATTAAAGGAACAGGTCATCATGTATGAAACACGAGAGAGATTTGATTAAGGTTCTTTCCAAGAAAGATAAAGATGATTTTTCTCATGGGGACAGTAGGACTGTTTCCCTTCTTATTGTACATTTCGAAATCATTTATAAACTTTGATCAGTCATGCTAGATGAACTGTTTATGTTTATTCTTGATAATAAAAACTGATTATGTGAAGAGAAATGCTTTTTCAAGAACCTATAAAACCATTCATTTACTCCCATCGTTTTCAATCCAATCTTTTATAACTTTCTTCAGTCTATATTTTTCTTTACCCACAGTCTCAAAAGGATTTGGGCAAAGTTGGCTTTTCCTCAAGTAATTTTGTTTTGCTCTTTAACATTTGGGGCCGCTTATAGGTGAATGCTGAAAATGGATAAAATCATAGTATTCAAGAATTGAAAAGGACCTCAGAGATGATCTTATATGATCTCTTATCAGAAAGATGAAACTCTTTGATTACATCCCTTCCAGGTGGTCATTCACCCTCTGCTTGATGGTCTCTGATTATAGGGAACTTACAAGCTTATCAGAAAGTCCATTCTACTTTTAGAAAGCTCTAATTATTAAGTTTTTTCTTTTGTTTAAGCCATCTTTGGGCACTCATTGAGACCAATTTCCCCCCCAAAGACATACCCAATGTGTGGACCTTATAACACTCTTCTCTAACTTCCCTCCTTCCCTCAAACCCCTATCCAGAATGTACTAGGGAGAAAAATAGGTATACTCACTTCTGTGCATCACTGTATCTAGACCTTTTCTCTGCTGTCATTGCTCATAAAGCTCTTACTTTGAGGTTTACTCCATTCATATTCATCACTCCAGATCCAGGTAGCAGTTATGTACCATCTTTCAGGTTATTTCTGCCCCATCCTAAGGAATTCAATACTTACCTTGTAGTCTTCCTGCCTACCTTAGCCCTTGGCCTTATGTTTATGATCTTCAATATATTTACTAAGTTCCCTGGAATTTATAGGCCTCCCAGATCAACATTCACATCAGCAAATATGACCTACAATTTGACTCCATCTCAGTCACTCATTGGGACGATAATGCCCTTGATTTCACCATCACTCACAAATGTTCCATGTCCATGACTCAGAATACAGAAATTTCTTTATCTGACCATAACATCCTATCTGTACTTATGACTCATTGCCCCTAAACCTATTCTCCATCCTCACTTTGAACTCCAATCTCTCTGTTTCTCATTGTTCTTCAAGGCAATCATTCTTACTCTGGCTTCACTTTCCTCTTTCCAGTCTTGACCCTAGAGTTAACTAGTTCAGCTTTACATATTCTCCTATTCTTGAATCTCTTGTACCTTTGTTCTTTCTATGCCACTGCCTTGTCCACCACCTAATCCCAGAACACCCCAAACATACCACTTCTTCTACTCCTACTTACTTTCTATTAAATGGTACTGG
This sequence comes from Petaurus breviceps papuanus, assembly GCF_028583685.1. Classification (NCBI taxonomy): domain Eukaryota; kingdom Metazoa; phylum Chordata; class Mammalia; order Diprotodontia; family Petauridae; genus Petaurus; species Petaurus breviceps. Next base: position 66,641,484 of record NW_027186304.1, on the reverse strand, counting down.
GTGAAGCCAGGCAACTATACTGACTGAGTGTACTACAAATGTATGTTTACTCATTTCAACTATAAGGAAATCTTTTTACTCTTCTAATTGACTATTCTCTAGTTTATACTCTGCTCAGAAACTTTTCTAAATCTTTTCTTTTCTCCTCATGACTCCCTCCTCATGCCATTCCCCTTTCCATCTTAGCAGAGCATCTTGCTTCATCATTTACTCAGGAAATAGAAGGCCTTCTCTGAACATCATCTGTTCCCCTACTCTACATCTCAAGACTTCTTGGCATCATTACCTTTGTCTCTTCCTTTATTTTAGTCTCTGATGAAGAAGTACGTCTTCTCTTTACCAGTATCAACCGTTCTACCTATATTCTTGGGATCATCTTGTTCCATCTCCTCTGGCAGATTGCCTCTTTAATTATCCACTCTCTAATCTTCAATAATTCCCAATTTACTGACTTTCTCTACTATGTGAAAATATTCCCAAGATTTTCCCATACTTAAAACAACTTTGCTTGACTCTGCCATTCCCTCAAACTATCATTCTCCATTGCTTCCCTTTCACATAAAAAGCTGTATATACTTTGTGCTTTTACTTCTCTCATTTACTTTTTTTTAAAAATTTTTTTGGAGGGGGGAAGGCTGGGCAATTTGGGTTAAGTGACTTGCCCAAGGTCACACAGCTAGTAAGTATTAAGTGTCTGAGGCCGGATTTGAACTCAGGTCCTCCTGACTCCAGGGCCGGTGCTCTATTCATTGCACCACCTACCTGCCCTGCTCATTTACTTTTTAACTTTTTAAAATTCTCATTTTGAAGTACTTGCATTTTAAAATAATTTTCAAGACACACATTTCTTTTTTTCCCTCTAAAACAAAAAATCCTCAAGAGCAACTGAGTACTAGGGTACTTTCTTTTTGCTGGTCCTTGTTGTGGTTCTAGTCCCAGTTCTCCAACTGAGGTAATTCTGAGTTCATTTGGGCAGGGAGGTATGGTGGTATGGAGGTTGGGGATGGTGATGATTGGGCCATGGGAGGGATACCAGAAGGAGGAGATTATAAGGACATTAAATGGCAGCCTCAAATAGATGCTTGACTTTGTTCCTGGGAGGTAGGCATAGTGGAGGCTGTAGGCTGACAGCTTCTTGGACTAGCAGCCTGGCAACTGGTCTGCCCTTGTCCTAGGAGAAACATATTTTGTCTTCCACAAATCATGTATCACCTCTTGCTGATCTAAAATATCCATTTAGTTAATAGCAGGGATAAATTAAAACATTCAAAAATATTTTCCATTGTGCTTTAGTGGGTAACATTATAAATACAGACAGGATGAAGGGGACAGTTGAGGGGGAATCGAAAGAAAACCTATTACATGGAAACTAAGCAGCTTCATTTCACTGGTTTCCCTAACTGGAAGCAAGGCAGAGCGTCTTCTGCATGTTACCTCTGAGAAGGTTAAAAGAAAAGAGGTAAGGGCCTGTTGGAGGGAAAAAGGGGAAAATGAAAAGTATCTCAAATCCACAACCACAGAGATGATTTGGCCACATTCATCCTGCATTTCAAACAACCTGGTACTTGCTAGGATCCAAACTAATGAGAAACAATGAATGTGACCACATTATTATATTATTATTATACATGATTTATATTATATATTGTATTTATAGATATTATTATATAAAATATTATATATTATAAATAAACCACAGTGGTAGCCATTAATTGACAGGACAGACAGAGCTTCCCTGGAACCCTCAGATGAGTGTTATGGGAATGGGAATCTAAGATCTTTCCTGCCCCTAGGCCCTTTGATAGGCTTAAGTAACTCTGAGAAACTTCCTTGATTTGAAAATATACTCTGCCCCCTAATAGGCTGAATGTGGTCACATGGAGCCTGTGGCAGGAGGTTGGTTTTTACTTGTGATTGGGCAGTGGGTCAAGAGGGTTGTGACATTCTCTGATCCAGGAGAAGGCTATGTATACCCTGATGTGAGGTTTTCTTTTGGGGCTCACTTTGTGAAGAGTTGTATGATTTGACCAGATGAGACTCTGGGCAGCCGTTGAGTCCCCTAGCTTTGAAAATCCAGATGTTGGTTCTTCCCTCTCTGGTAACTGACTAGGTATGGATGTAATGGTCAGACAGTTGGAAGCCTGTCTGCTTGTATCTTGTTTGTATTCTCTGAAGTTCAGGGTGTTGACTTTTTCACCTGAACTAGGTAAATGACATATGTTTGATTAAAGCAAGATTGTTAACCCATTTTGAGTTGCTTTTCTTTAGAAAAGCAGATCTAAGAACCTGTATTGGCAGCCACCCTGGGTATGCTAGGGTGCTTGCTACTACAATGAGTTAGGGACTGGAAAGTGAGGAAGGGAAGTCTGAAGGCCGTTGGTGCTTCCAAAGCTTTAAAAAAGTGCTGGGGTCTTGAGAAGGAAATAAGCATTTATATAGCATCTACTATGTGCTAAGTACTGTACTAAGTGGTTTTCTAGAAATACTATCTCATTTGATCTTCACAACAACCCAGCAAGGTAGATACTATTATCATTCCAATTTTACACTTGAGGAAAATGAAGCTAACACATTGAGTGACTTGCCCAGGGTGTACACGGCTAGTATCTTGAAGCCAGAGCAGAACTCAGGTCTTCCTGACTTTAAGGTAGTACTTTGGTCACTGCACCACCAGCTGCCTCTAAAAACCCCATTATGTGCCACTCACTGTGCTAAGCACTTTGCATTTTCTCATTTGATTGTCAGTGTAGGTGCTGCTATTATCTCCCCTATTCTTTCCCATTTTATAATTGAGGAAAATGAGGCAGACAGAGGTTAAGTGTCTGAAGTCACCATTCAACTCAGTTCTTCCTGACTCTAGGCCTAGCCCTCTGTTTACTGAGCTAACTACTTGTGTTTTACTTTACTACTCCGCCTCCTGGCTTCAGGAGACAGAGAGGGGTGTTTAGACTGGCTCTTGGTGAGATTCTTGAGTGTTTTGTTGATTTTTTTGTACTTAGAGAACTGGAAGAAAAGGAGGAGGAAAGACTCATTCTGCTTAGTCCCAGGTGATTTATGGCAGTGTTCTATCCACTTCAGCTTTTCCAACACATTGGGCAGGTATCATGTGGTCCCAGCCTGGAGACTATACAGTCATTATGGAATAAGTGAATGACTGTTGGATAACTATTAGACATTCTCACCCAGCACATAGGCATCTGTGCATGAAGGAGAATTTGACCTTGAAATTATAGTGACTTAAATAATGGCTTGTATTTTCTGTTTGTCTGATGGTGGGGAATTGCTGACCAACCATGTCCTATATCTAATCTAGTCTCACATCATTAGTTATCTGTTGAATATTTCCCAATGGATGATCCATTGGTATATCAAACTCAACAAGTCCCAAAATAGAACTCATTATCTTTCCTTACCCCTCTTTCTAACTTCTCTGTTTCTGTAAGGACATCCCAGTTCTTCCAGTTAACCAAGTTTGCAACCTGGGGACCAGAGGAAAAATTGGAGGATTTCTTGGTTGTTCCAAAGTGCAAGTCCACAGGTACCAGTAAAGAGCTGGGTGCATCATCTCAAATTGAAAGTTCTTCAAGCGCTAAGACATAACACGGTAAGTGACTAGAGTCTAGTTGCCAGACAAACTTACCTTAGCTCCCTAGGAAAAGGAGGGCAAAACCAACTTCCCTGATCAGCCCCATTAAATTTTAGCAGGGATAAAAAGAAACACAGTGAGTCAGGTGAAGATGATCTCCATGAAACAAGAGGTTCCATCAACTTTGAGAAGTCCTCAAAGTGCAGGAGTGGGGAGGATAATCTTTGTATGGTCTAGTAGAGTACTCTCCTCTCTAGATGCTCATTGTCCACCCAAGGGACAGCGTCTGCATCTCAGCTCATCTACCTAGTGGGAAAGTTCATTACCAGGTGTGTCGTGTTTAACTTGTTTCTGGCTTATCACATTGGGGTAATTTTCTCACAGTAGCATGTATAGGAACTGTATAGTCTAAGGATGGATTTGTTTCCCATCATTATGCCCCTTTATTCACTTTACATTCCAGCAAAACTAGAATGCTTGCTATTCTCTGAAGCTGACATTTTATCTCCCACTCTATGCCTGGAAAGCATTCTCTCCTAACCTTTGCCTCTTGAAATCCTTAGCTTTCATCAAGACTCAACTCAGGATTATCTGTGTACTCAAAGCCTATCCTAATTCTACCAGATGTTGGTACTATCCCTCTCCTAAAATTATCTTATATATTTTTAATCTGCATTCATATGATTTAGAATTCAAATGTACTTTACAGGTCATCAATTCCAATCTTTCATTTTCGAAGTTAATTGACTTGTCCAGGATCAAGAAGGCAAATATATTAAACACACCCTTTATAGACCATGACAATGAAAAAGCATAATTGGTAAGGGAAATATGAACAAAAGATGAATACCCAAATGGTGACTCAATAATGACATTCTAAAGAAAGAGTGGTTATAAGAACAAATTATAGAAACAATAATTATATTATAGAGGAGAATAATGTGGTGCAAAATGCCAAAATTTTTCTTATGAAGTTAAAACAAGTATTAGAAGAACATGTATATTTCTCAATGCTCCTATTAACATGTAAGATGCAGGGCTAATGAATTAAGTATGTAATTAAAAACCTAGAAAATCAATAAAATAACAGGTCCCAAATAACAACAAAAACAAATTTTGAAAATTGAAAAGACAGAAACAATATTAAAAATATTTAAAATTATTCTAATAAAATAGTATTTCAAAGACTGGCAAAATGAAGAAGCAATTATTTAACTTGATCTAAAAAGGAAAACCAAATGATTAAATAATGAAACTCAAAAAATAGGAAGGAGAAATCAAAAGAAATGATGATGTAAAGAAAAGTAGTAGAAACTATGAAATATAATTGAATTATTCCATAAATCTTTTAACTCTTGTTTCTTCAGAAATTTGTCCAGTGCTATATTTTCCCTTTTTGTTTATATTTTTATTAGACATTTAAAACTGTAGAAGGATATTAAAGTCACCTGTCACTATTTTGGTAATATTATAATGAAGCTTGAATAATGTATCTTTTATGAATTTGGAAGCCAAGGTATTTGGCGCATATACATTTCTTAATGATATTGGTTTGTTGCCTATGGTTCCTCTCACCATAATACAGCTTTTTCTAATAGTATAATGGCAACTTCTGCTTTTTTCATTTATATGATGTGTAGCCAATTTTTTCCATCCCTTTAGTTTTATTTTGTGTTATGTCTTTTTTTTTTTAAAAAGTGTTTTTTTTAGACAGCATATTATAGGCTGAAAAGAAAAAAAACAATAATTTACCCTACATAATGTAGTACTTTTTAATTTAAAAAATGTTTATTGAATATATAAATGACCATTTGGATCAATTATGCTTGTTGAATTTCTTATATGACAACATTATAGTGTAGAAATTCTGTTTTTATTCAGCTGCAGCATTTTCTTTTAATAAAAAACTCATTCTTTTTGCTTATTTATGAATTTTTATATCAAAGTTCAAAATGGAAATAAATATAATTTGGAATGTAAAGGGAAATAAGATTTCTATTTTGATATTGATTTGAGATAGAGTTTTCAACTACTACAGAGAAGTCATGTGATGCATAGAATAGAGAACAAGTCTAAGAATCAGGAGGACATGAGATCAAGTCTCACCTCTGACACATACTGGCTATGAGCTTCCTTTACCATTATTATCCTTGTTACTAATCTCAAATTGGATGTCCTGTGTGAATCTCAAACTCAGCTTCTAAACAGAATTCATTATCTTTCCCTCCAAACTCTCAATTCTTCCTTAGTTTCCTGTTTCTGTCAAGGGCACCATCATTATCCCAGTTACCCAAGATGACAAACACGTAATCTTTGATTTCTTATTCTTACTCACCTCATCTATCCAATATGTTGTTTAGTTTGCCACTTTAACCTTCATGACATTTCCTGAATATATTCCATTCCTTTCTCTTCATTCACATATCTGCCAATTTGCCACCATTCTCGTTCAATCGTCTCAAGCCTGGACTATTGTAAGAATTTGCTGGCTGGTCTCCCTACCTCAAAGTTTTCTCCCCTCCAACCCACTCTCCATTTTATCTTCAGGTTTGATCATGTCAGTCCTCTTCTCAATAAATTACAGTGGCCCCCTTACCCTTTTTCTGTTTTGGCATTTCAACCAGCTTCCATTCCTTTTCTAGCTTTCTTATATCTTACTTTCCTAGTCCCTTCCAATGCTTGGCTGCTTGCTATTTCTTGAGTATAATACTCCAGCTCTGCAGCTTTTCACTCACTACCCTCCATGATTATAAGGCTCTCCCTTCTTATCTCCACTTAGCTTTCCTAGCTTCCTTCAAAACTCAGCTCAACCCCCATGTTTTATAAGATGTTTTCCTGATCTTCCTGCCTCCTCTCCCCCTTGTGCCTTCCTTTTGAGATTACCTTTCATTTTCCCCATGTACTTGTTGTTTTCATGGGACAGTTAGATAACGCAGTAGAAAAAGCACTGGGCTTGGTCTTAGATACTTAGTAGCTGTGTGATCCTGGACAAGTCACTTCACCTTTGTTTACCTTAATCCACTTGAGATGGAAATGACAAACCATTTCAGTGTCTTTGCCAAGAAGACCCCATGGACAGTATATCCATGGGGTCATAAAGAGTCAGACTTGACTGAACAACAAAAGTTATTTTCATCTTATGTACTCTACCCTCAAACATAGAATACGAGCTCCTTGAGAGTGGGACAGTGTTTTTATATTTATTTTTTGTATCTCAATACTTAACACAGAGTCTGGTACATTGGAAATAGATTGCCCTCTGACCTGATATTAATTTATAGTGCCATTTCAATGACAGTCCTTTTCCTGACTATTGCTGAAAGAATTTTCAAGTTTTAGCTTATTTTATTTTTTGTTCAATGTGGTGATATCTAATGTCCTTTCCAACTTTTTGTATGCTGTGATTTAGAATTCATCTTTTCTTTTCCATGTGGTTTGGCCAGAAGAGAGAAAATTATAGACACAAGATGTATATATCATTGTTTGTTATTTTGAAACACTGGGGCTGTTATTTTCCAATCAGAAGATAATATTTTTGCCTGTCTCTTAAACTTTGTTCTTGGCTCATTCAGTCTAGAGTTGAAATACTTCAAAAGATTTATGATTTCAACCTGGTAAGTAGTTTCTCCTTCATCATGGATGGCAACCCCTCCACACCTTTGTGCTGGGGAGATGGTAAGGAGAATCTCTTCTGCCTCAGTTGTTGTGCCCCAAATAATAATGACCTGTAGGCCAACCTTTCTGAACTTAGATAGAGTAGTTAGCAGATGAGCATGAAAACTTGTGTCCAAGCTTGTACTGGATCCCTTTCCAGCTTGGTATAACTTGCCAAAACTTCTGCTCAATGGGCATGGCTTTTAAGAACCTAGGATCACTTCCACATTTCAGTGTGGTATCAATGTATGACTTTAATAGAGGAAAGATTGTGTTATTCCAAAATTCAATTGAAACCACCACATAGACATACATTTAGATAGAAAGCAGTTTTCGGTAATAACTTAGAATCATAATTCTAGCTTTAGAAGACCGTCACATTTAAATGCCTTTAATTAGACCTTACCAACCTTATAAAACAGAGATATGAAGTGCCTCTATGACAGCTGCCCTGAGTTATTGGGGACAGATTGGGAATGGCCCTAATCCTGTCTAGAACCATTATGAGGATTGCTAGACTTCTGATTATAAGAAAGTCATTAGCATTTTGGGGGTTTGGGGTTTTGATTTGTGATTTCATCAGTGTAGAAGCAATAGGGAAGATAAAATAAAATCAGAGCAAGTTTGCTGAAATTTAATTAAACTCACTACAACAAACACCTATTAAGTATCTACTGTATTTAAGGCACTTTTATAGGTGTGGTAGATGAAAAGATGATACAAGACTGTTTTCAAAGAGCTTTTGATTAAATATAAGAAATGATAAGTATACAAATAGCTAAGATACAAGAGAAAGTGATATGAGTACAAAGGCAAAGCACAGGCAAATGGCTATAAGAAAATTGAAAAAAAAATGATGCCTGTACCTGGTAGCCATAGAAGATTTAATGATAAATGCAATATTGGATTTGGAAAGGGAATAAACATCTATTAATCACTTAGTACATTCTAGACACTGGGCTAAGCATTTTACAAATAATATTTCATTTAATCCTTACAACAACCCTGGGAAATAAGTGCTATCATTATTTCCATTTTATGTTTCAGGAAACTGAGGCAGACATGGATTAAGTGACTTGCTTAGGGTAACACAACTTGTAAATGTCCTGAATCTAGGATCAATGCCCTATCCTCTGCACCACCTAACTGCCTCATAGGTCATTGTAATAGTAATGAAATTTGAAGATCCGTTTGTATTGCCAAGCTAACAGGTGCTTAGCACTTAGTTTCGAATTAAGCCTCTGTAAAGAAACAGAAGGTATGAACCCCTGTTGCTGATATAACAGGAAGGAGCTGAACAGGGAGGAGCTAGTACCGTATATAAGGAAAAGCACCAGCTGGGAGAGTCAGAACTTCTTGGAGCATGCATGGTGGAGGCAGAACAACTACTGTGTGTGTGTGTGTGTGTGTGTGTGTGTGTGTGTGTGAGAGAGAGA
>NW_027186304.1:66530614-66632708 GCF_028583685.1 Petaurus breviceps papuanus | reverse complement strand
GTTTAAGCTATTTAATTAACACAGAAGCAGTTATGGGGGGGAGGAGAGAGAGAGAGAGAGAGAGAGAGAGAGAGAGAGAATTTCTCTCAGTGAGCATCTGGAGCCTGGGCTGCTGCTGCTGGACTGAAGATTGAACTGAGAATTGAGAAGAATTGAGAAGAGAAATGAGAATTGAGAACTGAAACAGAATTTCTTAGAGCAAGCTGCATGGAGGCTGGATAAATTGATTTTGATCTTGAGAACAGAACTTGTGGTGGTAGAGTTTCTTCAGAGAGCCAGCCAAACTCCTGAGAGCTTCTGAGAACCAGCTGGAGCTGCCAAAGAAAGAAGCATGACTGTGGTGTCAGGACTTTGTCTGCCTTTTTTAGGTCTATGTTGATTTCACAGGCAGAAAGTGAATTGAGATGATAGTGCTGACCATGTGTGTGAATATTGTTGTAATTTCTAAGCTTGATGTGTGTAGATGTTGTTGTGGCTCTGTTAAGTTTCTTCTTCCCAGGAACAGAAGCTGTGAAGGACTTGAGGTGGACTGGATACTGTGAGCTCCAATGTGGATCAGGAACTACACAGAGAGCTGGACAAGGAACTGGGAGCTGTCTGCCTTTGAACTCAGGTGGCAGTTGGTTAGATTTGGCCAGGAGCTAGGACCATGGAAGAGGAACCATGGAAGCTGAAAGCCTGCCTTGAGTCAAGATGAAAAGACCTCTCCATGGGTACTGACTAGTGACTGATGAAATTGTAACCTACTTTTGACTTAGGGGTGGATGGCCTTTGTATTTTCCACTACCCCTTAAGAGGGTACTGAGTAGTGACTGATGATATTATAACTTGGTTGTACTCCATGTGTGGAGGACTTTGACTTTTGTACTTTGAGTCCCTTAAGGGGGCAAGCCTCCTTAAGCATGATTGAATGATTGAGTTACTTAATAATTGATTTACTAAATGATTGTACTTTTTTTTAAAAACTATGTGACCACTTTGGTGAAAACTATGTGGCCATTTTAACGATAAGTTGTTGAGTTGTGACATGGTGAACGCTGTACCTTGTTTTCTGTGAATATTTTGCTCTGACTTGTTACTGAATAAATAGGGAGTTTGCTATACTATGTAATCAGAACCTTGAAGCTGTTCACAGCATCAGTCCTCTGGAAAGCTGCTCATGCTTGGCTTTACAGTCATGAAGAACTTTGACAAACCAAGATGGGAGTCTATTTTGACTAGGAGGATGATGTGAGCAAAGATGCAGAGGAAATAAAGAGCAGAGCAAGAAAAGTTTTGGAAATTAGTCCAGTTTGGATGAAATGTAGAATATATGAATGGGCAGAGTACAAAATAATCCTGCAAAGGTAAATTAGAAATGAACTAGGAAGAATACTGAATGTCAGAATTAGGAATTTATGCTTAGGAAACTATAGCAGATTCTTTATTTGAAAAGTGACATAATCAAAAAGTCATTCACCAAGGAACTTAAAATAAAATCCTTATGAAACATCATTGAAGAATTTAATTGGTTCTGTCCTATTGTATTTATGAACTAAGAAAGGCAGAAGTTGAGTTTTGGAGGGGATTCTAAGAATAGGGGATGATTCATGCAAAGCCATAGAAATGGTGTGTCATGGTCAAGGAACTATGAGTGGATCAGTGCAGCTAGATTGTAAAGTATAAAAAAGATTGGAAATGTATAAGGGGCCAGGTTATAAGGAGTTTTAAATACCAAGCAGAGAAATTTTATATTTGATACCAAGGAATGGGTAATGAGGAGCCATTAAATGGGGGTTTGACATGATCAGACCGTTACTTTAGAAAATACACCTTGCTGAGAGGAAAATGGACTAGAGTGGAGAGAGACTGAGATAGAGAGATAAGTTAAGAGGGCTATTGTAACAGTCCCAGAAGTGATAATTGCTTGGACTAGGGCTTTGGTGTGGAACCTGCAGCTTCAAGGCCACATGTGGCCCTCTAGATTCTTAAGTGTGGCCCTTTGACTGAATCCAAACTTCACAGAACTATTGGATTCAATCTTGGATTCAGTCAAAGGGCCACACTTGAGAACATAGAGTGTCACATGTGTCCTCTGGTATCTCCTAGTGTCCCCTAGTTCACCCCTGGACTAGCACAATGGCTGTGTGAATGGAGAGAAAAATGTAAGAGAGATTTTGTAAATGTTAAAATGACAAAATTCATCAATAGATAGGACATATGGGGGTATGTGAGATTGTGGAGTTGAGGATGACATTAGGGCTGTGAGCCTGGGAGACTAACCATAACAGGTATGTTAGAAGATAGAACTGGGTTTTATAGGGAAAGATAGTAAGTGCTGTCTTGGACAATGTTGAGTTTGAGGTATCTAGAGGATTTTAGTTCAAATTACAAAAGGTAATGGGTGATATATGATTATAACCCAGAAAAAATGACTAGGGGTAATACAGAAAACTGGGAACCATCTGCATACAGATGACATTTGAACCCATGAAAACTGATGAGGTCACTGAGTAAGAAAACAAAGAATGAAAAGAGGAGGTTGGCCCAGGGCAGAGCCTTCAGGGGATCCCATTGATAGTAGGCATGAATAAATAACCAGCAGAGGACCCTGAGGAGTGGTGATAGATAAAACAAGAAACATAAGAGAGAGTAGTGTAGGACAAAAGCCTTGTTAAAGCCTCAGATACCCCCTAGTGTGGTCAACCCAAAATACAATAGAACATCATGTGACTAGGTGGTTTCCTAAATGAATATGGGCTCACACGGATCCTTTGGGTATAGTTTAATGGCCCCTGTTTCTATTTGAGTTTGAAACCTCTGGGGTAGAGAACGAAATGAGGTAACACATTTAAATTACACAGGGGATAGAGGACCAGGCCCGGAGACAGGAAGTCCTGAGATTCAGCCTCAGACATTTACTGGCTGTGTGACCTAACCTCTGTCACTTAACCTCTGTCCACTTCAGTTTCCTCATCTGTAAAATGAGCATCTACCTCCAAGGGCTGTTGTGAGGACCAAGTGAGCTAATAATTGTAAAACACTTAGAACAGTACTTGACATATAATAAATACTATACAAATGTTAGTTAACACCATCATCATCATTATCATCATGAACTCTTTGTGGACCCATTTGGGGTTGTCTTGGCAAAAATACTGTAGTGGTTTGTCATTTTCTTCTCCAATCTATTTTTACAGATGAGAAACTGAGGTAAACAGGGTAAAGTAACTTGCCTACGGTCACACGATTAGTAAGTATCTGAGGCCAGAGTTGAATGCAGGTCTTCCTGACTCCAGTCTTGGTCCTCTATCCACTATGCTGCCTAGCTGCCTATAGAGAACATTAAGGAGAAGGCAATAACAGTGTCAAACACTCTTAAAGAGAGCAAGGGGAATGAGACTGAGAAAAGGACTTTAGATTTGTCAGTTTAGCGATCATCAGTGGTTTTGGCCTGTTGGGTGAGGAAAGGAAGGCTCTGTGTTTCATCATCTGTTCTCTGGGACCATTCTTGGTCATTATAGCTGCTGAGATTTTAGTTTTCTTTAATCCTCATTTCATCTACTTTACTTTATCCATTATTCTTCTTGCTCTGCTTATTTCATTGTGTAACAGATTCAGCAAATCACAGAAGAATAGTTTTAAAAATGGGGACAGGGATAGGAACTGGACCTATACTTTTATTGGTAACAGGGAACTCACTGTTGAGGAAAGTCTTCTCAATCCAAATTGGTACCAAAAGGTGGGGTAATACCTTTCATCTGTTCTAAAACCTCACCAGATGTACTTTTGATTATTCAGTCCAACGAGTTATACCAATAAAAACTTCATTCTTTTATAGTAACACTTGTTCTTATTTGCATTCAGAGATGTACCATGGCATAGTGGGACCTGGCACAGAAATCAGAAAAGATTGGGTTGGAGTCCTGGTTCTATATTTATTAGCTGTTTGGCCCTTTATAAGTCACTTCACCTTTTTGGGGTCTCAGTTTCCTCTTCTGTGAAATGAAGCTGATAATCCTTGTACTGCATATCTTGCAGGGTTGATGTGAGAAAAGTAAATTACAAACTGCAAAGAACTATTAAAATGTATTATTCATATTATTTCTGAGAAATTGGTTATAAAACAGTGGTCATTTATCAGTTTTAACACACCAATAACCTTTCAGTTCTAATTACAACAGGTTAGGCTTAGGGAACCAGCTGGAGTTCACATCCTGTGATCTAGAAACTATGGAAGGAAAGAAAATGCTTAATTATGTCTGCTGATCATCAAGGTCCATTTAAAAAAATTAACTTTTCAAGATTTCTGATCTCTTTGGCATGTTGCATCCTTCTATATTTCTTAAAATAATGACATGTCTGATTTTAGCAGACAGAGCTTTGTCTCTTTAAAAAAAATCACCATGAGTCATTTAACTTGCCCATGAAATGATTAGCAGCTTTGATGATAAAACAAACCAGCAAAATTCTTGTATTCTTTGTGCTCTATGCAAAAGTAGGAAGGAATGAATTCCCTAAACCCTGCCATGAGTGGAAAGAAGAAATGATGCAGCATGACTTGATTATACTGATAACCAATCCAGAGATAAGTATAGGTTTACTCATGAGACAGTTTGAAAGTGGTTTGAGGGAAATGAAAAGTGATAAGCAAGGGCCTGATACAGCAAAACACAGGATGCCAGCTAATGCAGTTGAACTAGAGCATTGCAGGAAAAGCAAATATTAGAGATAACTTGAAGAAGGGCCAATGAAGACAGGGCAGTTGGCTTTAAGAATCAAATATCTGATTCAGTTTTTTTCTGTTCAGTTCAGTTCAATTCAACTCAATTCAGTTTTAACTAATTTAATTCTAGAAACATTGCTTTATTGACCACCATGGATAAGACACTGTTGTAGGTAAGAGAGAGATTTGTTGTTGTTCGATTGTTTCAGTTGTGTCTGACTCTTTGTGATCCCATCTGTAGTTTTCTTGGCAAAGATACTGGAGTGGTTTGCCATTTCCTACTATAGAGATATAGAGATGATTAAGACATAATCCTTTCCCTCAAGAATCACAGGATCACTGGATATAGGGGTGGAAGAGACCCAAGTCCAATACCATCATTATACAAATGAGAAACTGAGGTCCAGTATCTACAACTTAGTTGGAGAAAAAGCAGACATACAAAATAAGTGTAATACTAATTAGAAAATGGTAATACATAAGATAAAGACAAATAGAGTGCTAAGCATAGGCATACATGACTTCTAGCTTTGGGTACAATAGTGCCAAGAGAAGAATAAAATAAAAGGTGAAGTAAATATAGTTCAGATAAAAAGAAAAAGAGTCTTTATCCTTATTCCTCCATTCTGCTTCTCTCCCATTATCATGTGAAGAAAAAATACTTCCTGTATTTGGATCTGAATTTGCACATACAACTTTGCTGTAAACCTCAATAAGCTTGATGGTATCAGGACTGTAAACCGTCAGTGGGTCTTATAGATTGAAAGGAATGATTTCCATCCCATATGGAAAAACACAGATAAAAAGCTCTCTGTTTAATTTGCTTTGAAAAAAGCTCTGTTTTCTTATTTCTCATTTATTTTCCTTTCTTCTAGAGTTCCTTTTCCTTTATTACTCTGAATCAGATCATTACCACTCTGTTAGTTTATTCACTGATGAGCTAGCTATTTCAGGATTCTGCTGAGGTAATTTTTGTGTGCTCAGATTGCATATAAATTGTAGTAGTGTTCAAATTAGACATTATGTGGTAGGAAGAAAAAAATCTGCTTTAGAAGGTAAGGTAGAATAGCTTGTGTAATTTATGAGTGACATGATCATTGAGCTGAACTCTGGAGCTGTAGGCAGTCTTACCTTATAATTGGGCTATGTTCCAATAATCACTAGGTTACCTGTTAAGAACTTTAGATGTATTTTATAGGGAATAGCTTGAGGAATTTACACACACACATATGTGTGAATAAACACAGCTGTTATATATATATATATATATGTGTGTGTGTGTGTGTGTGTGTGTGTGTGTGTATTGTTATTGTTCAATTGTTTCTGTCATATCTAAGTCTAGGTGACCCCATTTGGGATTTTCTTGGCAACGATAATGGAGTGGTTTGCCATTTTCTTCTCTAGATCATTTTACAAATGAGGAAACTGAGGTAAACAGGATTACATGACTTGCTCAAGGTCACATAGCTAGTAAGTTTCTGAAATCAGATTTGAACTCACAAAGAGGAGTCTTCCTGAGTCCAGGCCCAATGTTCTATTTAGTATACCACCTACCTGCCATATATATTTATATAAGTGGTATATATGCATATATACATGTATATATAATTATAAATAATACACATTATATATAATTATATCCACATATATTTTTTCAGGTACATGAAGGAGGGAGTTGGCTAGCTTGAAGAGTGTTTTGTATACACATGCTCACACACATATCATTGGAAATGAGGAGATACAAAGATCCCAGGAAGCCCATATGGTCAGGGAGGCAGGAGGTAGTCAGGGAGGCAGGAGGTAGTCAGATTGGCAAGGTGGTTCAGATTTTGCTAAAGTAGGATGGGGACAAAAGCAAAATGGCAATCAGCATGGGTGCAGCCTTCATTTGTCCTCTAGTTACTTTCCTGAGAGAAAATTTCAGTTGTAAAACCACATAATCTTGTGCATAAGCCAGATCTAGGGGCAAATGGAAAATACAAATAGAGTACAGGAAGAATCAGAGCCATGGTCAGAGTATGAGAGCTGACAGATATGACAGGGAGCAGAATGGGAGTGAATGGGAGATGAATGAAGAAGGACATTAGTGTCATAGAAGGCAACTAGAACCTTCAGCACTTACTCTAACTGTGGGACAGGCTCACATCTTTGCCTCCCTGTTGTAGCAGGAGGGGGAAAATTGAATCTAAGCAACTGAACTGTGTTCCTTTGGGTCACTAGATTAAGGCTATCTGCTTTGGGAAGGATCTGTGAGCTCTCGGGACATTTTAGTTGTTTTTAATACATTTAGATTTGTCCCATCTTAGAGTATGATTAAAGCACTGTATACAGTTTGTTATACTTTTGGGTATGACATTCATTGAAATGCATCAAGAATGGGACAAGGGCAGAAGATTTTTAGTTTTTTTGCCTCAGATAATGGAGACACTGAGCAGACTGTGGTTGGATACCTTTTATATACCCTGAATCTTTACTATTAAGATGATTGTTGCCACTCACAAAATAGGCAAAACTGGAATTGAGAAGTAGCCATCTCTATGGCAGTAAAAAGCGTTTGTTGCTAGAGCTTCCTCTGAAGTTATCTAGATTATATAACCAGTGGGTTAAGGCATTTGAATGACAGCACAGGATCATTATTAAGAAACAGGAAACAGGTCAATGGCATACTTTAGTAGCTAAATCTGCTTTACAGAACTACTTTTAAAGGTTATTTTTAAAAAAAAATCATAAATGGAATTAAATAGGAGGTAAAGAGATTTTCATTAAGTAGCTGTAATAAGATGCTTTCTATGAGAAAAGTATGATTCTGTTTCCCTTTCCTTTTCATGATTGGGCAAAGCCAATTTCTATATCCTCTTGTGGGATTGGGAAAGGAGTGTTTTAAAAAAAGTCCCTACCATAGGATATTTCTGAGTATGGACCCTGAATTATAAATATGTGAGTTTGTTTTTGTTCACTGTGCCTGGTATTTTGTTGGGGTAGGGATGCAGAGTTGGAGCTCTTACTAATTGTATAGCTGTAATTCTATTACTTCAACCTAGTGACTGAAAGAAACACAATTCAGGTGCTTAGATTAAACTTTTTCTCTCCTGCTACAACAGGGAGGAAAAGATGTGAGCCTCTCAGAGTCCACAGTTATAATAAGTGCTGCAGGTCCCAGTTGCATGTGTTATTTCATGAGTTTTTAAATTTCTTTTGTTAATCTCACATGGGGTTTTTTTTTACTTACAGAATGTTGTCATTACTCTATCGGGCACAAAATTTTTTTTGAGGCTTTTGAATTGCTCAAGTTTGGAGAAAACAACTACTTTGCTATCTTGGAGGTCATGGGATTATAGTCTTGATACTCAAATCATATAGATATAAAGCAATGAAATAAAATTACAGAAATGTATTAATAAGTATTAAATATTACCAAAAGGCTATAACAATATATTAAAAATTGTTCATTAAACAAGGTTTATTTATATCAGGAATAGGGGGATGGTTCAATGTTAAAAGAATTATAAATGTAATAGATCATATGTATAATAGACAATACAAATTACCAGATTCTGTTAATTGATGGAGCAAAAAAATCTTTGACAAAATACAAGACTAATTTTAGTGGTTGTTACGAAAATATGATAAATATATTTATCAAAAATCAAGAAGTAGCATTATTTATAATTGAGAAATATTAAAAGTCTTTTCAACAAGATCAGGAGTAACAGAAGGATATCCATTATCTGTGTCACTTGATATTCTAGAAATTATATGTGTATATACATATATATCAATAATACATAAAAAAGAACTTGAAGAAATAACTATTGGTAAAAAGGAGGCATTTTGGGGGTGGAGCCAAGATAGTGGAGTAAAAGCACAAACTTAGCATGGGCTCTGGCTTTAACCATCTCCAATACCTGTAAAAAAAATGACTCTAAACAAATTTTAAAGGTACAGAATCCACAAAGAGACAGAGAGAAACAAATCTCCCACTGAAGGCAGCCTGGCACACTGACAGGAAAGGTCTATTGCAGCACACTGGGAGCCAAGTGCAGACCCCAGTGAGCTGTGGTTCTGGTGCCAGGGCAGCCCCGACCAGTGCCCAGACTGGCCATAGCAGACTTCAGGAGAGTGAATCACCAGCAGCTGTGGTGGTCTCCAGACTTCTTAACCCATAAACACCAAAGAGAAAATAGAAGGTCAGTTGGGAACTCTGTTGTAAGGGTGAAGGAACAGTAAGGTCCAGTCCGTGGCACAGGGATGAGAAGTGGCGGGAGGTGGGGTAGTGCTGCATGGCTGCTCTCAGAGCTCCTGGCCAGAAGATTGTAGGGGGACCAAGCAACCATTCAGAGGGCGATCACTCTTGCTTTGACCTGCCTGGAACTGGATTGCGGTCTTGAGTGGTGGTCCTGGGGTGTGTGGCCAGTGAGCCATAGCTTGTGCAAGCTATAGAGAGGGTACCCAGCTAATAGTTCTGGCAGCTGCAAAAACCCCTGTGATTTGGGACAAAGCTCTCTTCATTCTGTAAGCAGAGTTCTACTATGGCAAAGAGCTCAAAAGTCAAGTAATTGACAAGATGAGAAACCACAGTCAGAACATACAATCCTTTTTGGGGGACAAAAAGGATCAAAGCATGGAAATGGAGGAGAAAAATGAAGTCAGAACTCCTGCATCAAAAGCTTCCAAGAAAAATAAGAATTGATCACAGTCTGTGGAGGAGCTCAAGAAGGATTTTGAAAATCAAATAAGAGAAGTGTAGGAAAAACTGGGAATAGAAATGAGAACAAAGCAAGAAAATCATGAAAAAGCAAGTCAACAGCTTGCTAAAGGAGACCCAAAAAGTACTGAAGAAAATAACACCTTAAAAATTAGACTAAGTCAAATGGCAAAAGAGGCCCAAAAAGCCAGTGAGGAGAAGAATGCTTTAAAAAGCCAAATTTGCCAGATGGAAAAGGAATGTCAAAAACTCACTGAAGAGAATAATTCCTTCAAAAATGGATTGGAGCAATCAAAAGCTAATGAATTTATGAGAAATCAAGATACTATAAAATAGATCCAAACAAATGAAAAAATATAAAGCAATATGAAATATCTCATTGGAAAAATCACTGTCCTGGAAAATAGATTGAGGAAAGATAATTTAAAAATTATTGGACTACCTGAAAGCCATGATCAAAAAAAGAACCTAGAAATCATCCTTCAAGAAATTCTCCAGGAAAATTGCTCTGATATTTTAGAACCAGAGGGCAAGATAGAAATTGAAAGAATACATTGATCACCTCTTGAAAAATATACCAAAAAGTAAACTCCTAGGAATATTATAGCCAAATTCCAGAGTTCTCAGGTCAAGGAGAAAATATTACAAACAGCCAGGAGGAAACAATTTGAGCATTGTGCAAACACAATCAGGATAACACAAGATCTAGCAGCTTCTACATTAAGGGACTGAAGGGCTTGGAATACGATATTCTGGAGGTCAAAGGAGCTAGGATTAAAACCAAGAATCACCCACCCAGCAAAACTGAGTATAGCACTTTAGTGTAAAATATGATCATTCAATGAAATAGAGGACTTTCAGGCATTCTTGATGAAAAAACCAGAACTGAACAGAGAATTTGACTTTCAAATACAAGAAGCAAGAGAAAGTAAACAGGAAAAAGAAATCATAACAAACTTATTAAAATTGAACTATTTACATTCCTACATGGAAAAATGATAATCATAACTCATGAGACTTTTCTCAATATGAGGATAGTTAAAAGGAATATATATGTATATATACACACATGTATGTATATAAATACACATATGTATACACATGCAAGCATATATGCATACACATACATGCATATATATGTATATAAAGGAGGATGTATGTTTGTATAAATATATATGTGAGTTTGTGCATATGTGTGTACATGTATACACAGAGAGCACAGGATGGGTTGAATATAAAGGGATGATATCTTAAAAATAAAATTAAGAGGTGAGAGAGGAATATATTGGGAGACTGAGAAAGGGAGAGATAGATTAGGGTAAATTATCTCATATAAAAGAGGCAAGAGAACACTGTTACAATGGAGGGGAAGAGCAGGAAGGTGAAAGGGAATGGGTCAACCTTACTCTCATTGAATTTGGCTTAAGGAGGGAATAATATACACATTCACTTGGGTATCTTACCCTACAGGAAAGTGGGGTGAGGGGATAAGAGGGGGAATGGTAGATGGGAGGGCAGATTGGGGGAGAGGGTAGTTAGAAGCAAACAATTTAAAAAAGGGACAGGGTCAAAGTAGAAAATGGAATAAGTGGGGGGCAGGATAGGATGAAGGGAAATATAGTTAGTCTTTCACAATATAACTACTATGGAAATGTTTTGCGTAACTACACATGTACAACGTATGTTGAATTGCTTATCTTCCCAGTGGGGGGAAGAAAGGTAAAGACTCTAGAACTCAAATTTCAAAAAACAAATGCTAATGCATATTACATGCAACTGGGAAATAAGAAATACAGGCACTGGGGTACAGAAATCCAATTTGTCCTAAAGTTGGGGAGGATATAAGAGAGAACAGATTGGGGAAGGGGCATTCAGTAGGCTCACTATTTTGGGGTCAGGGGTAGGGGACATATGGGGAGAAAAACTTGTAACCCCAAATCTTGTGGAAATGAATGTTGAAAACTAAAAGTAAATAAATTGGAAAAAATAAAAAATATGTATTTGTAGAAGATATGATGATTTTTAAGAGTCCATGAGATTCATGAAAAAAAATTATCAAAGCAATAACTTTAGCAAAGAAGCAGGCTTAAAAATAGACCCACAAAAATCACCAGTTTTTATACGTGTGTGTGAATATATATATATATATAAAACAAAAACTAGGAGGAGTTAGAAAACATAAATTTCATTCAAATAACTATAAAATTCATGAAATATATGAGTCTCAAAATATATGAGTCACATAAACTAAAGGCTAGACATAGGCCCAAATGGCTATTTCATGGGACTTTTGCCCTTAAAAAATGTAGAGCTGTGTACATAGCTACTATATATAAAAGCATAACTACTATATATAAAAGCAAATCCAAGAAAAATGGATTTATATCAGAAAATTTGGCTATCCCTGTAATTGAAATTGGAATAAAATTTGGATAAAACAAACAAAAAATCCCTGCCTTTTTACATTTTGTAACCAAATACTAGGACATAGAAATAATAATTCTCATTCAAAATAACTACAACATGCATAAAATAACATGAGAATCAACCTTTTAAGGTAATAGATTATATAAATGCAGCTTTTTATATGAATCTAAAGCAATTTTGACAGAAACAAAAATACCAATAATTGGAGAGAGATTCATTGTTTATGGGTGTCATAACAACATAATAAAAATTACTATACTAGCTAAATTAATGTGCAGATCTAATGCTTTATCTATCAAACTACCATTATTCTTTATGAAATTAAATTAAAATTAAACAAAATTTAAAAAATTTACCTAAAGGAACAGAGTAAATAATCTCAGGAGAAATAATGTGAAAAGAATTTAAAGGAATACAGCATTACTCAACTTTATTTTTTTCTTAAAGAGGGCAATTGGGGGTAAGTGACTTGCCCAAAGTCACGCGTCTAGTTTTTGTCTTAAGTGTGTGATTTCAGATTTGAACTCAGGTCCTCCTGGCTGCAGGGACAGTGCTATATTCACTGTGCCACCTAGATGCCCATATTACTCAACTTTAAACTATTTTCAAAAGCAGTAATCATGAAAACTATTTAGCATTTGTTAACAAATAGAAAAGTTCATCAATAGAAAAGGTCAACTAGGCAGTAGGGCACAGAAGCAATAAACAAAGTTATCTAATGCTTGAGAAAACCAAGAAGACCAACTACTATTGTAAGTACTACCATTTGAAAAAAAATACCACTTGGAAAATTGGAAAGTCATATGGCAGAAGTTAAGTTCAGTATACTCTCTCTTCTACCATCGAACACAATGAGGTTTAAATAAATATATGATCTAAATATAAAATGTCACACTATGAAAAAAAGGAGAATGGAATTGAAAAATGAAATTACTTTTCATAGCTATGACTAGGGGAAGAATTATTTTTTTCCAATTTATTTAGTTTTAGTTTTCAACATTCATTTCCACAAGATTTTGAGTAACAAATTTTCTTCCTGTCTTTCCCCTATCCCCACCCCAAGATAGTGAGCCAACTGAATATCCCTTCCCCCAATGTGTTCTCTCATATATCCTCCTCCACCTTCCCCTAACTTTCTAGCAGGGCAAGATGGATTTCTATACCCCAGTGCCTGTATATCTTATTTCCCAGTTGTATGTAAAAACTCAATTTTTTTAACATTTTATTTTTAAACTTTGATTTCCAGATGTTTTACCTTCTTTCATCTTCACCCACCCCCACTGGGAAGACAAATTATTCAACATAGGTTGTACATGTGTAGTTATGCAAAATGCTTCCATAGTAGTTATATGGTGAAAGACTAACTTTATTTCCCTCCATCCTATCTCATTTCCCACTTATTCTATTTTCTGTTTTGACCCTGTCCCTTTTCAAAAGTGTTTGCTTCTAACTATCCTCTCCCCCAATATACCCTCCCTTCTCTCATCTCACCTGTTATCCCCTTCCCCCCTACTTTCCTATAGGGTAATTGAGTGTGTTTGTTATTCCCTCCTTAAGCCAAATTCAATGAGAGCAAGTTTGACCCGCTCCCTTCCACCTTCCTGCTCTTTAGGGGAAGAATTCATAAGCAAAAAAGGGATAGATGGAGTACGGTGGCTCATATCTATAATCCCTATTACTGTGGAGGCTGAGGATAGTGGATCATTTGAGCTCAGGAGTTCTGAGCTGCAGTACAGGGAAAACTGAGCTAAGTCTGCACTGAGTACAGCACAGATATGGTGAGCCCCCAGTAGTAGGGGGCTGTCAGGCTACCTCAGGAAGAATGAGCCAGCTCAGGTTGGAAATGCAACAGGTTAAAGGCTCTTAAGTTGATCAGCAGTGGGACCAGTCTGGTGACTGACCACTATTCTTTCAACCTGGGTGAGATAAAGAGAATCATTTTAAAAATAAAAGAAATAATAGGGATAATCATAAAAGGTAAAATGGGGGTGACTAGGTGGCACAGTGAATAAAGCACCAGCCCTGGAGTCAGGAGGACCTGAGTTCAAATCTGGCCTCAAACAGTTAACACAAAAATACTAGCTGTGTGACCTTGGGCAAATCACTTAACCCCAATTGCTCTCCAAAAAAAGCAAATAAATAAATAAATAAATAAAAATAAAAAAGGTAAAATGGACAATTTTAATTACTAAAGATTAAAAAGCTGAAAGAACAAAATTCTTCTGAGAGAAAGAGATAGGACACACCATGTGCTGGGTGAGTCAAACCATTACCTTGGCCATCATCTCCCATTAAACCCTAATAGAGAAAGCTCAGGACCATGAACCCAAGAGCCTTGGGAAAAGTAGTGCCCTTCAGACCATTAACCCTACTTCCACTACACAACCTGGAAGCTATCATGAAGTGAGTAACCCCTTTGGAAAAAGGGGTTTACCTTCTTGACAATTACCACCAACAACTGCCACAGAAAGGCAGGTAAACCCTTAGGAGAGATCTGGGGATTGTAGCTATAACTACTATACCAGTCCTGATTCCAGTCCAGCCCCAACTGCCATCATCCAATGGAGCAAGCCATGTGTAGATGAGACTGGAAACTCTTTCTAATGTTTCCCCAGCAGACATAACTTCTAAAGACCCAAAAAAGAAAATTCTCACCACCAATGTCCTTGACACTATCTTACGGTTGATAATGGACATGGTATCTCCCTGATTCCCTAACTCCCACCTGTGTCTTCAGGAAGCTGTAGCATACACAGTGGCCACGCTCTGGTAGACCATTCTGGCAGATGGCTAAACCAGGTTGAGGGTATATGAAGATTTCTTCTTGTGATATGAGTGGATGAGAACGATTTGTTTCATTGGCCATGAAGGCAGCTGAAGCTGGCACTGTGGAGTACTTAGAGCTTGATTAGACATTGAAGACAACAAGGTCATCCACTG
This sequence comes from Petaurus breviceps papuanus, assembly GCF_028583685.1. Taxonomy (NCBI): domain Eukaryota; kingdom Metazoa; phylum Chordata; class Mammalia; order Diprotodontia; family Petauridae; genus Petaurus; species Petaurus breviceps. The sequence continues at coordinate 66,617,931 of NW_027186304.1, read as the reverse complement.
AATCTTGAGCCATCACTACTCTATCAACTTTGCATTGTTTTGTCACTGGACTGTGATGACTCTGGAAGAGCGAGTGAGGCCCACAACTTTGTGCAACTATGCTTCACTTAAATCCAATTTATGCATGAATCAAAAGACATCACTGTTTTACTCTTTTTGCCTGTCTCAAAGTCCTATGACAACAGGCAAGTGATGAAGCAGCAGGTGTGGACACACTGGGACTTGTTGTCATAACCCGGCACACAGGCGGCTCAGGTCAAAGAGTTTTCTTTACTGGAAGCAGGAGTGGAAATTGGCAGCCTGCTGGGTGTCTGAGCAGCCTCTTAAGGACCACACTGCTCACTGACTAGTGTGATGAAGGGGCTAGAAAAGGCACGATAAAAATTGTGGGCTTACCTAACCCTGGCCTGTTTAATGTGGCAGGTGGGAGAAACGAAAAAAAGTACAAAAACTTCTGCAAAGATGATTCCACTCACCATCTGTACATGAAATATGCACATGCTTATGGACAACACAAAATTCAGTAGACATGAAAGAGGAACAGCTCTTGTTGCAAGAGAACTCAGAAGGTACTGCATCCAAATAGCCCTGAGTGAAACAAGGCTGGCAAATGAAGGTCAACTTACCGAAGTCAGAGCTGGATACACATTTTTCTGGAGTGGCCACAGTGAAAGGGAATGCTGTGAAGCTGGTGTGGGTTTTGCAATCAAAACTAATCTAGTCAAAAAGCCTGTATGCCTGCCAAAAGGAATGAATGACAGGATCATGACAATGCAATTGCCACTTGCAGGAAAGTGCCATGCCACCATAATTAGTGCCTATGTTCCCATCGTGATGAACCCTGATGAGGTCAAAGAAAAATTCTATGAAGATCTGGAGACCCTCATCATCAATGGGCCAAAAGAGAACAGGCTTATAATTCTGGGTGACTTTAATGCTAGAGTGGGCTCTGTCTACCAGACATGGAAGGGAGCCCTAGGGAGGAATCCAGTTGAAAACAGCAACAGCAATGGTCACTTACTGCTGAAGACTTGTGCATCTCATGACCTTCTTATCACCAACTCTGTCTTCTGTTTAGCTAAATGCAATACAACTTCACGGATGCACCCTCACAGCACACATTAGCATCTAATAGACTATGTCACTGTAAGGAGAAGAGAAAGACAGGCTGTGAGATGACAAAGGCAGTGTTTGGCACAGAGTGCTGGACTGATCATAGGTCTCCATGCTAAACATTCACATTTGACAAAAGTAGCGAGCCCCAAACAAAACGACTACCATAGAACTTAATGTCAATATATCAGAGCACTTCTCTGAGTGGGAACGATTTGTTTCTAAGTTTGAGGGAAAGTTGACCCAACACATGGTTTGCCATAGAGGCAAAAGAAGTGTGCAGCTTTCAGAGATTTGGTGAACAACATTGTATTTACTCATGTGGGTCAGATCAAGGCAGATGAAATTCAGTTTTATGCGAATAGTAACAATCCAAAGAACTTCTATGATTCCCTGAAGACTATTTTTGGGCCAAAGACTTATGGTGCATCTCAGCTACTAAGTACTGATGGAATCATATTGATTAGTGATAAAGACATGATCCTGGACAGATGGACTCAAAACTTCCATAGTGTTCTCAATAGACCATCATCAGTCAATTCTGAAGCCATTGACAATTTACCTCAGGTTGAAGTCAATCCAAATGTCCAGTTGAAGGAGAGGTTTTGAATTCCATTAGGTTTCTTTCCTGTGGCAAAGCACCTTGTACTGATTCTATTCCAGCTGACATTTACAAGGTGGGGGTCCATTGCTCGTACAAAATCTGACTGAAATTTTCTAGGTTATATGGCAAGAGAAGGTTATCCCCCAGGATTTCAAGGATGCCTCCATTGTCCATCTCTAATAAATAATATAATAATAATATAATATAATAATATAATAAATAAAGGAAATAGATTTCCTGGTGTGGTTTCAGAAAGGGTCGAGGAGCAGTTGATATGGTGCTTGCTGGCTGACAACTCCAGAAGCAGAACAGAGGTCTGTATGCAATGTTCATCAATATGACCAAGACCTTTGATACTATTATCATTAAGATTTACAGAAAATCGGGGCGGCCAGGTAGCACAGCGAGTAAGACCACTGGCCCCAGTGTTGGGATGACCTGGGGATTGAATCCCGGGCTCAGATACTTAGCACCACACCCAGAAATAACTGGCCATGTAACCTTGAGCAAGTTACTTAACTCCAATTGCTTTAAAAAAAGATTTACAAAAAATGATATCAAAATTTGGTTGCCCAGAGTCAGTTTCATGATGGCGTGATTACCTGGGTTCTGGATAATGGATGATGCTCTCGTGATTTCCCAGTCATCAGTGCAGTGAAACAAGGCTGTGTGCTTGCTCCCATGCTTTTGAGCATGATGTTCTCAGTGATGTTGTCAGATGGTTTTCATGAGGATGAATGTGGTATCATGGTCAGCTATTGCACTGAAGGTGAATGGTTTACTTTGGAAAGGTTACAAGCTAAGACTAAAGCAGAAGGAGAGTTGGTGCATGATTTTGGTTTGTAGATGATTGTGCCCTCAATGCAGCTTCTGAAGCTGAGATACAACAAAGTGCAGATTGATTCTCTGCTCCTTATGTTAATTTTGGCCTAAACATCAAGAAAACACAGATGCTCTACCAATTAGCACCACACCATTCATTTGTGGAACTGTTGGTTACAAATATAAATTACTATACCAAATATGAATAGTGAGACAAAACAAATACCTATATTGGTCATGTCAAAACAAGTCTTATTCTGAACTCCAGAGTGCAGCAACTCTTTGACAAGAAGTAGCTAGCATGCTTCATCACCATATCTCTGGAATTGCAATTGGTCATTTAGAGCACATCTTTGAAAATTCCCATATTTAAAGAAATAGTTATTTCCCCTATAGTTGTTTCACCAATGCTAGTTGAGCTCTATACCTATTAACACATACCAGATTTTATACATTTATTGAATTTAAGAGCTGGCAAGTACCAATAGAGATATCCAATTAGAGATTATCTAAACCTATCCTCCTTTTATAGATGAGAAACTGGGGCAGAGAGAAGTTAAATGAATCAATATAGGGTTGTATAACTAATCAATTACAGATATAGGACTATAGCCTGCCTCCTGTCTAGTGCTCTTTCCATTAATGAAAGCCCAGGCTATTCCTTCTTTCTACTCCCTCTGAAACCATCTTCATTTCAGGTACTCAATTAGTTCTCACTTGGACAGAAAAGGAAAGAAAAGGAAAAAAAATTCTTTTAACAAATGTTCATAGTCAAGCAAGACAAGTATCTCTAATGCCTGCATTAAAAATGCATAAGGTAGGGCGGCTAGGTGGTGCAGTGAATAGAGACCAGCCTCAGAGTCAGAGGGACTTGAGTTCAAATCTGATCTCAGACATGTGATGCACTTTCTAGCCATGTAACCTTGGGCAAGTCACTTAACCCGATTGCCCTGCCTTCCCCCCTCCAAAAAGCAAAAGAAACAAACATAAGTCCATTTTGGACTCTAAATCCATTGCTTCTCTGTCATGGATACCATACATTGGTCATAGTTCTTATGACTTTTAGTGTTATTATATTAATTATTCTCTTTTTTTGTTAATTTCATTACCAGTTTATAAAAGTCATCAAAATTGTCCATTTTTATTATATCGATATTATAGTATAAATTGTTCTTCTGGTTTTCACTTTGCTTATCATCAGTTCATAAAAGTTTTTCTATCTTTTAAAATTCATTTATTTCCTCCTTTCTTATACTATCACTTCCATAAATCACAACTTTTTGGTCATTTATCAATTGTTGAATATCCTCTTAGTTTCCTTTTTTTTGGGGGGGGTCACCACGAAATAAAGGACCTTTTCTTCTTTCTTTGATCTCTTTTGGATATATGATCCGAGCTATAAACTGGTTAAAAGAACACACATTGTTTAACAACATTTTTGTTCTTAATTCGCAATTACTTTCCAAGTAATGACTTTACTACCGTGTTTCCCCGATAATAAGACACTGTCTTATTAATTTTTTTGGACAGAAAAACACCAGAGGGCTTATTTTCAGGGGAGGGCTTATTTTAATGAACATTGACAGCAATTTTAATAAACAGGTAAATGTGAACAAAAAAATGTACCTTTATTCAATAAGCAAATCACTGGGGAAGAACAGGATGACGCGCTCACTGCTGCAGCTCTGATTGGATGCAGCTCGGAGCATGGCGTGTGTTTCACGGGGGGGGGGACGGTGCATACAGAGGGTACCGTAATTTAGCGTGTAGCACAGGGGATCACCTTCACTACAGTATCAATCTCAATAGGGCTTATTTTCGGGGGGGGGTTTATTTTAGAGGAATCTTACACAGTAAGGGGAGGGCTTATTTTCGGGATAGGTCTTATTATTGGGGAAACACGGTAATAGTTCATCAATATGCCTCTTTACTCAAAGCTCCTCCAACATTAATAATTTTGGGGGGGTCATATTTGCTAGTCTAATGATCATTCTTCTCCTGGGGGAAAAAAAACAACAACAACCTTTAAGCGCTTCTCCATTGCTTACTGAATAAACTCTAAATTCTTAAATCTGAACTTTAAGGTATTCTGTGTTAGAGTCCCAAGAAGCCTTTTCAGTATTCCCATATCTCATACTGCTTCATTCATGACTTGCATATTCTGGCTTAATCTATACCCCCCCTTCTTCTCATTCTGCCCTCTCACATTGCTGACCCTTTGCACATGTCAGCTCTTGTACCTGGAGTAAACTCAACTTCCGTCTCTGTCTATTGATGAAGATAGAGCACTGGGGCTGGAGTCAGGAAGATCTGACTTTAAATTCAGCTTCTTATACTTACTAGCTGTGTGGCTCTGAGCAAGTAATTTAACCTCTGTTTGTGTCAGTTTCCTAATTGTTAAAATGGGGATAAGTTTCTAGCATCCACCTCACAGGTTGCTGTGAGGATTTAAATGAGATAATATTCTAAAGCACTTTACCACAGCATCTGGTATAAAGTAGGTGTTTTATAAATGCTAATTATCATTATTATTGAAATAACTAGGTGGCAACGTTTATAGTTCTGGGTCTGGAATAAGGAATGCCTGATTTCAAAATGGCCTTAGACACTTACTAGCTGTGTGATCCCAAGCAAGTCATTTAAACTTTATGTACTAAAGTTTCCTCGACCACAAAATGGGGATTTTAATAGCATCTACCTCTCAGGCTTGATTCAAGAATCGAATAAGAGAATACTTGTAAAATATTTAACACAGTGCCAGCTCATTGGTTGGTTGGCTGTTGTCCTTTGTTCTTAAAGAGGATCAAAATGACATCACTATGTTAGAGTCAAGGTATGATGTGTCTGACTGTGACTGATCAGATCAATACTTGGAATGTGTTGGAAAAGCTTGAAATGCCCTACAATGGGTGAGGCTCAAATAGTCCATATGAACATTTGGGGTGAGGGTGTCTCTAAATTTGTACATTTCACATTTCTTTTGAGCTACTGTAATTCTGCTTCAGTCATAGAGCACAGTGCCTGGTATGCCATACTGGGCAGTCCTTTGCCAGAGTCTCCTGTGTCTCAATCAATTCCAAAGTTCTTCAGAGAGACCTTGAGAGTATCCTTGTATCACTTCTTCTCACTTCCATGTGAGTGTGTGCTTTGCTTGAGTTCTCTGTGAAACAGTCTTTTAGGCAAATGTACCTTTGGCATTTGAACAATGGTGCCAGCCCATTGCACTTTCTGCAGTAGAGTTTAAGTGCTTGTCAGTTTAGATAGAGGAAGGACCTCAGTGTCTTAATTTGACTTTAATTTTGCAGGTGATCTTCAGAATTTTCCTAAAACAGTTCAAATGGAAGCAGTTCAGTTTCTTGGTAGTGCTGGCATATAATATATGATTAGTAAATGCTTATTCCCTTCCCCTTCTCCTATTGAAATCTCTCTCTTTCTTCTAGATCCAACTCAGATCCAATATTCTTAAAATCATCTATGACCTTTCCCCAACTTTCATCAGTTAAAGTGAGCTCTCACTCTTAACTTGCTCATTCCTCTCTGTCTGGAATTCTCTGTCCACATCTCATGCTTTCTTTCATCAATTGCTCACATATTGTTATAGGTTCATAGGTTTAGAACTAGAATCAGTCTTATAGGCCATCTGCTTAAATCACTACATTTTATAAATGGAAAACCTTAGGTTTAGATAGTTGAAGTTGTTGCGGTTTAGACTCTGCCTACCAGGGATGCCAAAAACTATTGCAGTTTCATGATGTGTTGTGGTGAAGTCGTGTCAAAGAATTCAAAGCCAGAACACCTCTTATCCAAGTGGAGGTATTTATTGAGACTGACGCCTTTCATGAAGTGGGCTAAGTCCCAAGAAGAATCAGAAACTTCATAGAAAGTAAGATGGATTTTTATAGGATAAAGATGTAATTACATAACAGAAATTATGAATACTAAAAATGTAGGAGGGATTTGTTAAGGAATTAGGTAGTTAGGTAATAGAGAGGAGTCCTAGCCACAGTGGAACTTTGCATACAATTGCCCACAATTCATATAGAAAAATCCATTGGGAGTATGTACATATGATAATGATATTATAATAACCCTCTCTACATCATAAATTCACTCTAGGTCAGTTCTTTACTATAATTGTGCAGGTGCCTACTTATGGAAAGTCCCTTCTATTGTTTTGGAGTCTACATCCTGCCTGGGCATCCTGGTGGTGCTGCTTTCTGATTGACTGATTCGTCCTGTCTGAGACTAGCTGGATGTGGTTGTGTTTGAGTGCATGAACACACCTGCTGTTTCTGTGGGAAATATGAGCAATGGGTTTGGGGGCAATGGTTAGAATGCGGGTAGTGGTTAGAATAGGGGCAGTGACTGGGACCCCATCACATGGACATGCCTGCTGTTCCTGTGAGAAATATGAGTTCATGGACACATCCACTGTTCTGGGGAACAGTGATGCATCAGTGAAGAAGTTAGGATGTTGAGTATGTGTGTTGGGGGGGATAAGGGGTCAGCTAGGGGCAGTGGGCCTGCTGTTCAGTGGGGCCTATAAGGAAGTTAGAATATTGGGGCTGGGGGCAACTTTATGAGGATTCCATCAAAGTGACTCACCCATATCCCATCTATCCTTCCCATTAAACTCTTTTTCTTGAGAACATCTTGTATCATTTTTGTATTTTTAGCATCTAGCAAAGTACCCAGAACTTAAAAAAAAATTTGTTGAACTGAATTGTGAGGAAATTCTCAAGGAATCCTGAATCTTTGTTTTTTTTCTCCCTGAAAGACAAATTATACTTTGATATTCTCTATGCCCAAAGACCCTGTTGAGATTTATCAACCTTCTCCTCTCCATCTAAACTAAGAAAAAGATATGAAAATAGAAGGACCACAGGCAAAAACTTTTTAACCCTTTATTTCCTATTGTTACCAGGAGTACAGAATCTTATAAAACTTTCAGAACTGTGTGCCTGTTTTAGGGATAGGAAAAGAGTAAGGTAGCTGAAAGATGATCTTTTATTCCTCAGCACAGTTAAGTTTTAGGTTTCTAAAACTATATTAAGTTACATTGTGGGCTAAATGAGCTTCTATGGGCTAGTCTGGGAACTAAACAACCATTTATGATATATAATTTTTTTCCTATGGGAAAATATGTTCTAAGTGCCAAACTAGTAAGTCCCAGATCTTTTTGAACATAACTTCTTAGTAGGTTATAACTGCCTGTATTTTAATTATTTGGAAACTAATAATACATTTCTCATTTGTTTTTATTTTTAGAGCATTTTGTTTTGTTTTTAAGTATTTTTATTTTAAGTATTATTTTGTTAAGTATTTCCCAATTGCGTTTTGTCAATTTTTTAACATTTGTCAAATTTTTAACATTCTTTTAAAAAAAATGTTAGTTTCCTAGTTATCTTCCTCCCTTCCACCCTTTCCTAACTCACTGAGAAAGCAAGAAATATGATTATAATTGTGAAGTCATGCAAAACATATTTTCTTATTAGCTATGTTACAAAAGAAACACATGCAAAAAATCCCCCCCTCAATTTTTTTAAAGTATCCTTCAATCTGCAGTCACAGAACAAGCGTTTATTAAGCATCTACTACATACTAGACTACTACTTTGCTCAATACTTCACAATATTAACTTCGAACATTATTTCATTTACATATAACATTCCTCCCTGACTATGATGAAAAACAGATAATTTACTAGGTAGAGTTCTATTGTTTTTAAGTCAAATATTAGATTCTGTGGTCATTCAAATGTTGAATTCTATAAGATATAACACTAATTATAGTAAAGTGTTCAGTTTCTGGTTTTTTTCAAGGATATGATGATTATTCTGAACTATGGGAACTTATCTTTCTTGTTATTGTTCCTGGATGATCAACAATCCTTTGGCTGAACGCAAGCATAATAGTCTCTGGAATGGCTACCCCAAATACAGTCAATCCAATAGTGGTGCTGGTAGAAAGGAGAACTAATTTGTTGCAAAATAGCTAACTTCCTGTACATACTTAAAAAAATAAAATGATAAGATATTCCACTAAACAAGACTATAGTTTTGTAGATCCTTGGCTTGGTGAAACTATATCACAAAAGTGTGTCTTGAAAAAACACTTGAAAAAAGTATGTCTTAAAAACTTGAAGGATTAATTTTATTTATTTATCATTCAGGTATCCATGCATTCATGCCTTTATTCATTCATTCATGCAGGAGAAGCATTATGACATAGTACATAGCAGGCAGCCTTCCAATCATGAAGACTGCCTCTGACAAATGGTTGTTGTGTGACCACACACAAATAACTAACCTTCAGTGTCCTTGGCAACTCACTAAAATTATATAAATGAGTTATCAATATGAATCCATAGAGGTAGGTTTTGGAAGTTTCCAATATACCCTTTGAGGTACAAGGTCCAGACTCCCTCAGAATTTATTTATGTGATTATAAAAGATATTCAATCTTGGCCATTGAGAAAACAAATATTCAAATACAGACAAGTAAAAACATGATTGTATATGAAACATACTTCCATTCTTTAGAATTAAAAAAAAATAAGTAACTTGGGCAAGATATTGAGAAAAATATCCTACTTATTTCCATGTCTCTTTTTCTTTTTTAAAGGCAATTGTGGTTAAGTAACTTGCCCAAGGTTAAATGGCCTGTTATTTTGTGTGAGTGTTAAGTATCTGAGGCCGGAACCGATTCCGGGTCCTCCCGATGCCAGGGCCGGAACTCTTACTCACTGCGCCACCTACCCACCCCTACCATGTCCCTTTTTCAACTACTTTTCTCTGGCATAAATTTTCTTGCTTTTGTTGTGATGATGATGATGATGATGATGATGATGACAGTGATTATCTGAAAGAAAAATAAAAAAATGAAGAAATTGGAAAAGTATGAAAAAGAATAAGGAGAAAGAGAAGGAAGAGAATTCAATTAATTTAATTAATATTGCCACTCTGTACTTCCTTCAGTCAGTATTACTTCAGTACTATTTCTTCATATTCTTCACCTATGCCATTTCTTTTTATTTTTTTTTTTAAAGCAGTCGGGGTTAAGTAACTTGCTCAAGGTTACACGGCCAGTTATTTCTGGATGTGGTGCTGAGTATCTGAGCCCGGATTTGATCCAGGTCATCCTGACACTGGAGCCAGTGCTCTTACTCGCTGAGCCACCTGGCCGCCCCTCCCTATGCCATTTCTTATTGTGACATAATTTTCCTTAACTTTCACTTCCCAAAATTTGTTCATTCTTCAATTGGCTATAGCAATTTTATACAGCTGAAATTAAGTTGCACTTAAAAGAAAAGTATATGAATACCAATAATAGTTCTGTGCGGAATGGTAGAGGGAGGCAATTCTGTGATTCACCTCTTTGCCTGGATAAGAGCAGGAGTTCAGAGGCTGATTGGATGGTCATTTTTAGGGTTAATTCATAGAGCTGCTTCTTTTTATTGCGCTGAGGTTAGGGACTCTGAGTTTCATGAAAAGAGGGATTGAGGGTATTTGCTTGTATTTACTATATCCAAGATAAGGCTCTGACCTTGGGAATAAATGTTTCTTGAAGTTCTGAGTTGAAAATCGAGTGGTGTATGCCGAAGAGGAAATGGTTTGCTCTTTCCACCAATGAAGAATAAAAATGAAAACAAGCCGGAGACATAGAAAGGGGAAAGAAAAGGTGATATGTATTTCAGCCATATATATTTCTGTAAGAGTTAACACCCAACCTTCATTTTCTTTGAACTGCAAGGATGGAGTAACTGGGTCTCTGAGGCAGCATGCCCAAAGTGGTTCATATACAAAGGGAAGATCACGGGGCGGCAAGGTAGCACAGCGAGTAAGAGCACTGGCTCCAGAGTCGGGAAGACCTGGAGATCGAATCCCGGGCTCAGACACTTAGCACCCACCCAGAAACACCTGGCCGTGTAACCTTGAGCAAATTACTTAACCCCGATTGCTTTAAAAAAAAAAGAAAGGGAAGATCACAGAAATAGCAGAACCCAGTGAGAGGGTATGCTAACCACAGATCAGGGCAAATTTCTAACTTGCAGTCCAAACCTGTTTTGCCTCCTTGGTGTTTTCATCTAGACAGTTCTAATAGGATTGTGACTTTTAAAATATGCAATTACTTCCTTTAGGCTTTAGAAGTGAATCAGAGGAGATGGGGAAATGGGATAGGCAGAATATTTTGTTCAAAACACAGTGGAAAGGGTAGGGAAGTACAGGTGCAGAAAAGAATATGGGAAAGATAAGATTTGATCTCAGCAACATACACTGGAATTTTACCTTTGCTACCATGATAGGCAAATTTCCTCTGCAGGTTTGTCCACACATTCCCAGGAGACCCACCAACCTGGTTTTATTTTGAAAGTCAACCAACAGCCTGGAAAACAATGTCTTTTTTTTATAAATGTGTACCATCAAGGTTTCTCCCTGTAAACAAAACCTGCGGAGGACATGTCAGTGACCCCAATAACAGAATTTACTTCCTTTGGGATTAGCTGCAAAGTCAGATTAATACTGGTGATGATTCTTAGTCTACTTTTTCAGTTAAATAAACTTGTTATTGTTGGTTAGTTGTTCAGTTTGTCTGACTCCTCATGACCTCGTGGACCATGGCCTGGCATGCTATCTGTTGAAGCTTGTGCAAGTTCATGCTGATTGTTTCCATGATACTATCTATCCATCTCATCCTCTGCTGTTCCCCTTTCCTTTTGCCTTCAATTTTTCAATTAAAAAAATTTACCTATATTCTTTTGCCCCTCTTCTAAAAAAGGGGTTGCTTACTTTGAGATAAAATTCTATGTGATATAGAATAAAATATTTGAGTGATTATATCATGTATTTATCTGAATAGAATTCCAAGAAAATATTTCATAATATTCTCCTCAGTGATTTTTCAGAGAGCCAAGTTGTAAGAGCGGGTGGGAAACACACACACACACACACACACACACACAAACACACACACTTGTATTTATCTTTTTTCATTTTCATTTCACTTTTTAATTATTCAGAGAATATTAACTTTTTTTGCTACAAGAAAAATATATATGCCCTCTCTCATAACATGGTTCTCTGAACATATATAGATACATGTATGTGTATGTATGTGTGAATATATATGATGTATATATGTATGATATGATATGATATGATGTATATGTATATGATGTATATGTATATCTATCTGTCTGGTCTTAGTCATTTAGTGTCAGGGGTAAGGCTGTAATGAAGAATTCCCTTTCATGTGAACACTAACTTGCTTTTGGAAACAGTTTTAAAGTCAAATTCCACATTTGGTTACTAGCTTTATTCTTCAGTGCTTGATACCTTTAAGAGAATGACAATTTTCCCTTTGTATGTGCCTCAGGGGTAATAAATGTGATTATAACACCACACAGTGTTTCATAGCTTGGAGATGCCATATTACATTATGGCGATACATATTTTCTTCATCATTATAATACTATAGTATTGGAATGTTTGAACATTATAACTGGTACTGTGTCACCTCTGTGAGGCTCCTCCAAGTAAACAAAGTTTTACTCTAATGCAATTAATTATTTAAACCTTGTTTCCTGTACTAACAATTTCAGTTTCTTTATCTATAAAATGGAGATAATATTTTCCCTTGATATTTCATAGGTCTGTGAAATTACAAAGATAATTTCATTTAGGCAATGTATAAATGTCTTAAAAAAGAGACACTTTAAAATGTTTTTTTCAAAGATAAGAATTGAAGCTGACCTTATGTAATATTGATATATTTTTCACGAGGAGAATTTTGACCTGGTATCTGCAAACACTTTGCAATAAATTGCCTTTCTCAAAAGTTTAAAGCTTCAAATAGATCGATAGTTTTAAGAAGTATTATTATTAATCAATGTTGTAAAGGGAGAAATAGATCAGACATACCTTAAGTATACATAAACATGCATTTATTTGCTTTGTTTTTAGATATAGATCACTTCAATTTAATACTTCCTTGTGAAATTTACAAAGCAACTATTTGTCCTATGCGAGAATTAACTGAGATAATAACATACATATATTTTATAATCATAAAATATTTCATAAATATTAGGAAATGTTATATATGTGCAATCTTAAATTGGTCATCATAAAAATCCCTAATTTACCTAATTCAGCCATCATCACAATGCTAATTAGTTCTGAATAGATGAGAATCACTTTTCCATTATTCAGGAAATATTGAACTTTTTTTTTCTACAATAATATAAAAAGGCAATTTTTTTTAAGGACCAGCTTTCTTTTCATCTTATTTTTTACCCCAAGTACAGATTATTTTTCATATGGGTCTCTCCATACCTTGACTCCTTTCTGCTGAACATTATGCATAGTAGAAAATCTTAAAAATAGCTATATGCTGCTCAGTGATAAACAGATAGACCAAGAGTTCTACTAGCAGAACCAAGGGACTTCAGTGATGCCATATGATTGTCCACTAACAAGAAAGCAAATGAAAGGTAAAGTCAGTTTTGATAGAAATCATTTTTCATAATACTTATTCAGGAATATTAGAAAATGAAGGAAACCATCCTTATGGTAATGTATATATTTTACTTATATACTATTTCCCACATATGTATAAACTATATATTCATGTGCATATTTTTGCATGTACATATATAGACATATATACACACAATATATTTTGATATATGTATATATCATGTATAATTAAATTTATTATAGATAAAGTTTGTTAGTTTGACTCACCTGATGAATAACTTTTTTGGGGAAATAAAGGATGGAGTAAGGACCTGTGGTCTAATCAGGTTGGGGAATCCTTAAGGTAGAAAGACTTTCCAACAATTCAGACTGTCAGTTCATATATAGTTTATCTTCTTGGAGAGTTGCCTGGGAGAACTGAGAGGTTAATGACTTGCCTACATTCACACAGATCATATCTAGAAGAGTTAGAACTCAAACCCAGATCTTTCTGAACACAAGCCCAGTCCTTTATTTTCTCTACCATACTGTCTCTCAAGAATAACAGATTGTAAATAATAATAAATTGGAATGTAACAAGCCCTGTGGTAGAGTGGAAGGGGTAATGGATTTGTCATCAAAAGACTTAGATTCAAACCTCAACTTTGCAATTCACTGATTTTGTGACCTTGGGCAAGTCGCTTCCTCTTTATGGGGCCTCAGCGTCCTCTCTCATCTGTAAGACTAGATAATTTCTAAAGTCCCTTGCAACTCTGGTATTCTACAGCCCTGTAAGCGGGCAAGAAACAGTGCTTAGCATAGTGCCTAGTAGCTAATAGATACTTAATAACTGCTAGATGACTATAAAGTAAGGGACTAACTGTCCTATGAAATGTTTAGAATTAGTCTCAAGAGTACACTAAGATATGATTGTAAAGTGTTTCTTCTGTATAGAATGGAAATGGTGGTAATGGAAGAATTTGCAGGCCACATATGAGAGGCCAAGAAGAGAGTAAGGCAAGGGGAACTCAACAGTTTTGACCTCTGGGTTACTTTTTGTTCCTTCACTTTTTCTCCCGTCTATAAATTCACTTGAGAAAACAAAAGAGAGTTAGAGTTGAAAACTTCCTATCCTTCTCAATCCTGAGAGCCATTGGAAGTTCAGTGGAAAGGTAATAGCCACAATTACAGACATAACGTATGTGTGATGACCAACGTTGATAGACTGGACTCTTCTCAGAAATTCAGGGTTATAAGTCAACTCCAAAAGACTCATGATGGAGAGAGATATCTACATTCAGAGAAAGAACCAGAAAGAACAGAGTTTGAATGCAGATAGAAGCAAACTACCTGTTCTCTTTCTTTTTCTTATTTAGTTTTGTTTCTTCTTTCCCATTGTTCATTCCATCTGATACAATCCTTCTTTATAACCTGAATAATGTCTAATATGAAAGTATTTGCAGATCCTATACTTGATTGTATGCCGTCATGGGGAAGGGTTGGGGAGGGAGGGGGAGAAAATTTGAAACTCAAGGAATTATGGAACTGAATCTTGCAAACTAAAAGTAAACAAACAAATTAATAAAGACCAAAAAATTTTTTAAAAAAGCAGTAGCCACTAAATGGTTGTTGACCGAGAGCAGATTAGTCATTGGAAATTATGAAGGAATTACATAGACTTTCTGACCTTGTCAGAATGAGACCTTGAGCAGAAACATTGTCCTTGTTAACTAGAAAATAAATATAAAAAATAGAATCAAGCCTGAGAACACCAGTTAGCTGAGGCATCTCTGCTCTGTATTTCAAGGGGCTCGGTGCTTTGATTGAGGAAACCCTTTTTGTGTAGAAAATGCCCATTCTTGGCAAAGTTTGGAGAAATAAACAACTCTTTATGGGCATGTGAGTAATCTTTCTCTTACAAATGATTTCTAGCTTTGGGTAAAACATAAAAGAAATGTGGCAGAGCTTACTCCTCCTATGAGGCAGTAGCATCTCAGTAGACACCAGCTGAAGCCAGATGTTGGGAGCAAGAGAAGTGCCAACATCTCCTGCTGCCATGGAAGCAACCGTCAGCAGTCATGGGACCATTGGTACAGTATCTATCCCAATCAGATGTGTTCCCTACATACATGTTGGTTATGTGTTTTCATTCTTTTCATAAACGGTTTAAGTTTGTGGTGTAGTATGTCCTAGGTCTGTGGTAGAAATGATTTCTTACTGTACTATGTCAATAAATACCTTTCATCTGAGGTAGTACTTCTGACTGACTATTAAGGGTAAATGCATTGCTAGGGGCTAATGAGCTCTAGATTGGGATAGGTGTGAACCAATAGAGTACCTTGAAACTGGGATAGTCTTCTTTGGGGGGAGCCATGGTTTGAGTCGAAGGGTATTCTTAAATATTACATGGGAACTTAACACAATCTTCTGAAATATCTGTTTGTCATGAACTACCAACAAATGTTTTAGAACATCTAACTATTATAATGGGTTTTCATAGATCGTTTCCCCTAAAGATACGTTGCTTATATGCATCTTAAAATAAAGGGATGTGGTGGTTGGAAGTTAAGTAGATAGTCTTGTTAGGCCAGCCTCGCTTTAGATGCCACATGCCATGTGGACTGAACAGCTAGAGAAGATAGGAAATGCCAGAATTGGAAGTCATCTTTCAATGCCATAGGGAGGTAGCTGAGTTGTATTTAATACTGAAATAGCAAGTTGATAGAAAACAAAAGTGCTTCTATGCCACCAAAGAATGTGATTCAGCAGGGGAAAAAATGTCAGTGAAGTGAAAATTATCTCGCTGAAAATCAATAAGAAGAAAATGTCCCACTCATCAATACATATACTCACCAGATACTCTGGGAGTCTTTTACTATAATCCTTAGTGATTATCTAGAGTAGTATATAGTGTAGTGAAAAGATCCATGGATTAATGCTTTTTTTTTTCTTTTTTTGTAGGGGGGAAGGCAGGGCAATTGAGATTAAGTGACTTGCCCAAGGTCACATGGCTAGTAAGTGATAAGTGTGTGAGGCAACATTTTTTTTTTTAAAGAAATTGGGGTTAAGTAACTTGCTCAAGGTTACACAGCCAGTTATTTCTGGGTGTGGTGCTAAGTATCTGAGCCCAGATTCGATCCCCAGGTCATCCCGACACTGGGGCCAGTGCTCTTACTCACTGTGTTAACTGGCCTCCCCCTGAGGAACATTTGAACTCAGGTCCTCCTGACTCCAGGGCCAGAGCTCTATTCACTATGCCACCTAGCCACCCTTAGATCCATGGATTTAGAATCGGAGAATATAAATTTTAAGTCCCAGTTCTATTACATACATATCCATGGATGACTGTGGGCAAGGTATTTCCCATCCATGGGATTTCCTCATCTGTCAAATGGGGGGAGTGGACTGGACATAGAGGTATAAAATTCCATGCTTTGTTGTGGCCTGAACCAGATTAAGATATAATTGGAAAATGTTTAATGAAATAATACAATACAACACAGATAATGCTAATCTGTGGCTTTCTAGGTCAATATGTGGCTTGCAGGGATCTGTTTCTATTTGAGTTTGATACCATTGGACTAGAAGAAATTATATATTACTTTCCAGTTCAAAATTCTAGGATTTTATTAACTTTAAAACTAGTCATCCTAGAGGCAGGTAGGTGGCACAGTGAATAGAGCATCGGCCCTAGAGTCAGGAGGGCCCGAGTTCAAATGCAGCCTCAGACACTTACCACTTGATAGTCATGTGACCTTGGGCAAATCACTTAACCCCAATTGCCTTCCCCCTCAAAAAACCCCAAAACTTTGTCATCTTTCCCACCTTTTCCTTCTTCTCTGCCCCCCCCCCCCCACCAATGCTTTAATTTGCTTAGATTTTAATTTTGGAAAAAAGTGGAAGGAGAAAGATTCAAGTAGAAGAGAAGTAATTTTGAAGGAGAGCATGAAGGTTTAGCACCTGTGAAGATGCTCAAGGGTTGAATTTGGGGAAGAAAAATTAGGTTGAAGACAAAGGAACAGTAGGAGAATGAAGGAGATGTCAGTAAAGGAGAAAGAATGAGAGAAGGAAGTTGTTGGGACTAGGGGAAAGGAAGTTGTGTGGGGTTAAAATGCCATTAGAGTGAAAGGGTGCTAATGATGTAAAGCCAGTTCTCCAGGGCCACAAGATCTACTAAGGAGAAGGACAAAGGACTCAAGATCTCACTTCCATAAAGTATAGAGAATAGGTCAAATTTTGCAGTGATTTGCATAGAGTCTATGGCGTTTTCCTGCCACAGCCACATGTGTTCAAAGGACAGACTGGTCTCTTTCCTAGGAGAGAAGGTAAAAGGGATAAAAGAATATTTCTCTAATCCCCATGTTATCATTGTCAGTGAAGTTTCTTGTTAAAAAATGAGGAGAGGGCTTACATATGAAAACAAAGAAGGAAAAGGAATCTGAAGAGGCAGAAAGGAATCCTGACCTATTTCATGAAGTTAGAAGGTAGAAGAACATTTCATAAAGGAAAAGGGGAAGGAGGACCACTGAACACTTGGAGCTAGGTATAATATTAATAAACATTTATATAGCATTTATTATATGCCAGGCACTGTGCTAAGTGCTTAGCAATTATTATCTCACTTGATAGGTAGAACAACTCTTGGAAGTAGGTTCTATTATTATACTTATTTTACAGGTGAGGAAACCGAGGCAAACAAGTTAAGTGACAGCTAGTAAGTGTGTAAGACTGGATTTGAACTCAGGTTTTCCTGACTCCAGCCATAGTGGATAGAGATCTACTGCTCTGTCTGGCTGCTTGGTAACGTAGGTAAGAGACTTTTCCTTGACATCAGAAAACTGAATCTTCTGAAGCAGTGGCAGATGTTTATTGTCTAGGAAAGGATAATGTAGCTCCCTGGTTGATTCCAGAAGAGATCATCCATTAAGGGTCAGGATGAATAGTGGTGGCTGGTGATTCCCTGCTGCAGGGACTAGGGGCATCACAGAGACTGTTATTTATCAGTCTTATGATGACAATAGGGACCTGCTGTTTTTTCTGGGGCACCTGAGGAAAAACTTATGAAAACTTGTCAAAATTGATGACTCCTAGGAGTTTCTAGAGATCCATGGGGTAGTGTGGTGCATTGGGAGGAGCAAAGTACATGACTTCAAAGTCATTTCAGTCATATTGTTAACTACCTGAGACATTGAGCAAATCTTGAAAACTCTTTGGGCTTGTTTTCTCATCTGTCAAATAAAGAGATCCAACTTAATGAAGTCTAAGGTTGCTTCTCTGAATCTGATAAATCTATTATCCCATGCTTCATGTAGGCAGAGATGATACAGACCCAATGAATCTAGAAATCAATGCTGACAAGTACGTATCGATGGATGAAAAAACAAAGACCTTAACTGCACAGGTGGTGTTTTTATTACTGCTGCTGATTGAATGCAAGAGGTTCAGAAGAGAAAGCCAGATCTGGGAAGTAAACAGCAGTTTAAAAAGATGGTCTCCAAGAATAGGATTTGTATTTCTAGATTACAGTTTAAATGATAGAAATATCATGCTCCTGGACAGGGACAGACTAAACCTATCAACAGCTTATAAGGATTCATTCGCCTAGATTTTTGAAAGTGTAATAAACAAAACCTTAAAATGAAAAGGAAAGAGAAGGGAGAAATGAAATTGTGTTTATCTTCTAAGCTACTTCCACAGTGAACAGTTGTAATGTTGGAGAATGAAACAAAAGTAAAAATGCCCAGAAATTTTTAGCAGATAAAATTATATACAAGAGTCAACACTGAAATCCATAGTCTTATATGTTTGTATAGAAGTTCACAAAAGGTGGATAACAAGAAGAATGAAATAGAGATTTTAATGTAAGGAGACATATTTGACAACATAGGCATCATTCTGACTTTGTGGGATGGGACCCATGACTGTAATGCTCTTAAGAAGATATCCTTTACTCAAAAGAAAGAAGATAATTAAAAAGGTAGAGATATAAAGTAGCATTGAATATTAGGAAAATATATTTGTAACCCATGATTCCAGGTTCCTCCAGCTCTGGGCTCAGAGGGGACCCAGTTTAATTCTGGGGGCCAACTCATTCAAATTTTTTTTTTTAAATTCGTGTGTCCAAATCTCCAAATGTGCTCATTTCTAGGTTTCCACAAATATAGGTAAACTATATTTTGAACTACTCTGAGTCTTACACAAGAAGACAAATTGCTAAATAGATATTCAATAGAGAATGGCACTTACTACCCCACAGAAAACAATGCAAAAGCACCAAGAGCTCATGGGAGCACCCAAAACTGTTTAAAACACATAAAGCACCCATAGTTGTTGTCCTTAAAGGAGACTAGACTTTGAGTTGGCATTGGGGTAGCACTCTGATATTCCAGTGAGACCCTTCTCCTACCTGAGTGGGACATAGACCTTCCCAAACCACCACAGAGTTCAGATTCTCCCAGGAAGGCTAACATACTTTAGGACTACTGGATGAGCAATCCTCTTCTCATTGGGCGTGATGTTAGAATAACTTAATGTGGTTCGGGGAGTAAAGCACAGGTTTCCTGTTCCCATAGGTCATGGTTTTCAGTCCTTCAGAAACTCTCTTGCTGAGGACCCCCTGTAGACAATTCTCTTCTGTCTCCCTGGAGTTCTTCCTCTTTCTTGAACTTTCTTCTTCATTTCTTGAACTTGAGGTTCCTCTTGAGGCAGGACCCTGGGTCACTTCTGTGGTGAGGCATCCCACCCCTACTCTACAGGGGACTGAGGTTGAGAACCATGGCTTCTGAATCATGCTCTTGATCCATTGGACAAGGCTATGTCTGTCTCTGCCAATGGCTTCTGCAGAAACTCTGACTCCTCTGCCCCAGTGTCCCAGCTAATTCCATTTCTTGGTTTGGGAAAACCTATACTTATGTCTCTGGTTGCTGACCTGTACTGAGAAAACTGAGAAAGCATATGGAATTCCCACCTGGCTTCTGCCCCAAGCAGTCTGTAAAAGGTACCTCCCTCCGGCTCTTTCTAGAACCAACATCTGCTCTGATTTGCTTTGGTCTGTTGGAAGAGAGAGTAGGTAAAATGGACTGTCAGCTCTCCTTTATAGGCTAGGACAGAGGAACTGCTCTTCTGACAAGAGTTGCTGACAACTGAATCATCCTGAGGGAAGACCCTAGCCACTGAAATTATTTCCCTAGGAGACACTAAGAATTAGTGCCATGGATTATTTCCAACATTTGTTCCCATCCCTCACACTCACATGCTACTGACCAAAGTTGGAGAGAAAAATCATAAACTATGGTGGCTAGGTCAAGTAAAAATGTATGTTATAAAATCTTATGGGCTTTCACTCTGGCAAGGACAGTCTTTTATACCTTCCTAATTGATTTACTATCCCGCTCATCACATTGACTTTCCCAAACCTTATCATCCCACCTCAACCTTTCCATAGGTTCCTCCTCCCTCTTCCCTATCAGCTGAGAATCTTCCCTACTACTTCACTGAAACATTGAGGTCATTTGCTAAGAGTTCTGTCTTTTTCCCTCCTCTTCATTTCATGTCACTAAGATGCCTTTCACCACTATCTCCTCCTTTACCCCTGGCTCATATGAAAAAGGGCCTCTTCCTCTTGCCAGGTCTCTAGCGATCCCATTCCATTCCATCTTCTACAGCAGACTGACACCTCACAGGGGTGGGGAGCCTGCAGCCTTGAGGCCACATGTGGCTTTCTAGCTCCTTAAGTGTGGCTTTTTGACAGAATCCAAATTTTACAGATCAGGCCACATGTGGATTTAAGGCCACAGGTTCCCCACCCCCGCTAGCATCTTCCTTCTTTCCCTTCTCTTTAACCTCTACTTGTGTATCAGCTATTTCCCTGCTGACTACAAACATGCCCATGTATCCCCCATTCTCAAAAAAAATCCTTCCTCATCCTCTTATCTCATCTCCCTTTCATGGCTAAACTTCTTCAGAAGCCTATTTACAGTGGATGCTTCTACTTCCTTGTCTCTCACTCTCTTCTAAACTCTCTTTGCAGTATGGCTTCTAACCTCATCATTCAGCTGAAATACCAGTTACCAATAATCTCTTAATTGTTAAATCCAACGACCATTTGTCATTCTTTGTTCTTCTTGACCTCTCTGTGGCTTCTGATACTATCAATCACCCTCTTCTGCTGGATATCCTTTTCTCACCAGGTTTTTTTTTTTTTTTGCTCTTTTTTGTAGGGGGGAAGGCAGGGCAATTGGGGTTAAATGACTTGCTCGAGGTCACACGGCTAGTAAGTGTTAAGTGTCTGAGGCTGGATTTGAACTCAGGTCCTTCTGATTCTGGGGCCAGTTCTCTATTCACTGTGCCACTTAACCAATCCTCTCTCCAGGTTTTTGAGACGCTGTTCTCTTTTGATTCTCATTTTATCTGTTTGACTATTCCTCAGTCTCCTTTGTTGGGTCTCTGTCCAGATTGCTCTAGGGGCAAAATGTGGCTGTCATTCAAGGCTCTGTATTCTCTTCTCCCTCTGTATTATTTTACTTCATGATATTATTAGCACCCAGGAATTAAAATACCATCTGTAGTAGATAATTACGAGACCTATTTTTCTAGCCCTAGCCTCTCTCTTCACCTCCAGCTCCTGTCTCCAGCTGCCTAATATACATCTTAAACTGCATGTCTTGTTGACATCTGAAACTTAAGTGTTACAGATTGAATTCATTTTTACATCGCTCACCGCCCCTATCCCTAACCTCTTCCTAAATTCCCTGTTAGTGACAAAGGTACCATCATTTTTCTTGTCAGGTTTGCAACCTAAAGGTCACCCTTGCCTCCTCACTCTCTCTCACCCTCATCCAATCTCTCTCACTCTCATCCAATCTATTGTTAAGTCCCCCAGTAAAGGCAGAATTTCACTTATCTACATCCCCACATTAGACAGCAGGGGACGGAACAGTATGACACAGCTATCAGTTACCTCCACCTTGATTCATTGTAATAATCTGTCGGTTTCTCTCCCTGCCTCATAATTTCTCCCTACTTGAGTCCATTCTCCACTCAGATGTCATACTGATCTTCCCAATGCACATGTCTGAACACGTCAGGCCCCCCATTCCATAAATTGCAGTGGCTCCCTAATTAGTCAAGGATCAAATATAAAATCCTCAATGTGGTTTTTAAAATCCTTCATAACCTGGACTCTTTCTACCTTTCTAGTCTTTTTATACCTTACTCCTTTGTATGTATTCTGTGAGCCAGCAACACTGGAGTCCTTGGCATAGCTGCCATAAGACACTCTCTGTCCTGAATCTGGTTATTTTCACTGTCTGTCCCCCATGCCTGAAATTTTTTCCCTACTCATCTCTGTCACTTGGCTTCCTTTGTGTCAACTAAAGTCCCACCTTCTGTCATGAGCTTTTCCTAGTGTGCCTTAATATTAATCCCCTTCTCTCTGAGACTATCCCCAATTGATCTTATATATATTTTATTTCTACATAGTTGATTGCCTGTTTCCTCCTCCATTAGACTGTTAATGCTTTGAGATTAAGAACTATTTTTGCCTTTTTATTCTCTTCGTTTAGCTTGGTGTCTGGTACATAGTGAGTGATTAAAAATGCTTATTGATTTCTTGACTTAATGAGGAACTTAAAAACAAAGTTATTAGTGAGAAGATGGTATCGAAATAGGGAATTAAAGGAAGAATGACTGGTGCCTGTTTGAAATAGAGGGCCACAAGGGGTGACCACTAATCAGGTTAGCAAGCTCCCAGGGAGGAAGTGCCTTAAATTGAAAGGGTTAATACCTTTACATATTAGTAATGGAGGCTTCATGTATCTGGCTACCTGCTGGAGTTCTCTCTATGCCAAAAACTGAGTAGCTAATACTTTCCTAACTTCTCATAATGATAATTTCATCCTTCAAAAGATAGATTAATTGGTGAGAGTTACATCCATTCTGGACCTAGTTCTCACCAAAAAGGGAGATTGGTTGTGGAAGTAAAATTATGGGACATGGGAGGAAGTAACTATTTCATTTTATAGTTTCTGTTGGAAAAGAAGAGAAAAATCTGACATTTCAGTGTGTGTGTGTGTGTGTTTTAAGGAAAACTGATTGCAAAGGGCTAAGAGAAAAAAGCTAAGATGGACTACAATTCTATGGAGGCAGCTATCTCAGGAAATGTAAAGTTATGGAAAAATGGAAAAGTACAAAGAGATTACTACTCTAATAATGGGGGTAAAATAGAGAATAATGTGGATGCAAAGGGATCTCATCAACTAATATATATTTAAAAGATACGCATAGAAGGTAGAGGTGAGGGTAGGTAATAAAAGATGAATATAAAATAACACTTGTATAACACATGTATGACTGATTTCTCAGATCAACTTATAAACTTATAAACAGAGGGAGTGCCTTGGGATCATTGCTTTTGAGCTAGCAGTGACTTTAGAAGGCATCTTCCCTGGTCTCATTTTTATAGATAAGGAAACAGACCCACGGAGATTAAATGATTTTCTCAAGATAACACAAATAGTAAATGACAGAGGGAGGATTAAAAACCAGATCTTGAACTCTAGAGTACGCTGATTCTCTAGCTTCAGGAGCGCTAAAGTTTTTCATAAGCTGAGCCTGGAAAGGAGTGTCTTTTTCAAGGAAAAGAGAAAAATCAAAGAAGGTCTAAGACTATTTTTTTAAAAAAAGGATAGCACAAGGGACTTTGTTAAAAATCTAAATCTATGATCTTATGGTCAAAACTGGGGCTTGTCAGACCAAATTTGTTTGTTTCTTTTTTTTTTTTGTCTAGTGTTAAGTCACTAGATCAGGGGAATATCGTAGAAATAGTTTACCTAGAATTAGAAGGGACCTCAAAGGTCATGAAATGATGTTGGCTCTTTGTGATTACTGTTTCCTTTTCTAGAGGCTTGGTAACCACACCTTTGACAAAATATTTTAGATTTATTTCCCCCCAGGAGTAAAAATCAACCTCAGTGGCTTAGTTTGTAGAATAGCCATTTAGGAAAAGGAGACCTTTTCTAGTTTTAAGGCACATCCCTAGTTCTCCACGAGTTTTCAAAGATCATGGACAATGACTGTTCAGCAACCAAATTTCCTGATTTCTAATTCTATAAGGTATTAGATACGAATCTGGCAACTTAAAAACAACCAAGTGCTTTTCACTATTACACTGTTTATGTTTCCAGTCTCTAGGAGTAATTTTTATTCTCTCCTTTCTTGATCAAAGATATTTTTCTTGTCAGAGAAAACAAGAAGCAAAGCAAGGGTTTAACAATTTCTCTCATTCTATCCTTCTGTTAACACACACCCATACCCATATCCTGCCCCCCCCACCTCCACACACACACACACACACACACATACACACACACACACACATGCAAACAAAGGAGCCAGATTCATTTTCTCAGCTTCTCTCTAGGGTCAAGCTATATAACATTTCTTTTGTATTCTTTCTATTAATTTTATAGTCATTGGACATAGTGTTTTCATTGTAATGTTTACTGATTCTGCATCAATTCACCCTTTTCTATGCTTCTCTGAATTCTTCACGTTCATCAGTTTCTTATGGCATTGTAATATTGCATTACATTCATGTATCAAAAATTGTTCATCTATTTATCAATTTATGGGAATCTGCTTTGTTCCCAGCTCTTCAAGGAAGCTAGGTGGTACATGGGATGAAGAGTTGGGCTTGGAATCAAGGAGAGCTGAGTTCAAATCCCACCTCAGTTGCTTACTAGCTGTGTAACTCTTGGCAAGTCACTTAACCTTTTTCTGGCTATTTCCTCATCTGTGCAATGGGGATAATAATAGTACCTATTTCCGAGGGTTGTTGTGAGAACTAAATGGGATAATAACTGAACAATGCTTTGAAAACCTTAAAGTGTTACACAAATGCTAGATATTATTATTATTAATTATTATTTGCTAATATAAAAATCCTACTCTGTTTCAGTTAGTGTGAGACTTTTTTTTCCTGTTTTTGTCTTCTTTGGGAGTGTATACCAAGTAGTAGGATAAATGAGATCATTTTTACTTTTGTTTATTTCCATTAGTTGATCTGAGAAATTAGTTATTTTTGACCATTCTCCAAAGTAGCCAATGTCATTTGGCAGGACATTTCAGGTAGGATGATATAAGCGTCAGCCTTAGCATTGGGATGTGGGAAATAAAGCTATTCAGCCTCAATTTCTTCCTCTATAAAATGAAAATATTGAACTAAATGATAATTCAGCCTCAGTTTCTCCCTCTATAAAATGAAAATGTGGGACTAGATAATAATAGTAATAATGATAATGATAGTAGCTACAATTTATATGGCTTACAAAGTGCTTCACACATAGGATTTCATTTGACCTCGCAGATGATCTCTAAGCTTCCTTCCTGTTCTCACACATTCTGTTTTTAGGATAACTCTGTTCTTAGCCGATGACTCTGTCCTCTTAGCTGCTCTCCTCTTCTTATGCAACTCTTTCACTTCCCCTCTTCTTCAGTAGAGATGGTGAAGGGATTAAAAAGAATGCTGTACAGGCAGGGTTGTAAACAGATTGAGGACAAGAAAGCACATTCTTTTTTTTGCTTTTTGGAGGGGGGAAGGCAGGGCAATTGAGATTAAGTGACTTGCCCAAGGTCACATGGCTAGTAAGTGATAAGTGTCTGAGGCAACATTTAAACTCAGGTCCTCCTGACTCCAGGGCCAGTGTTCTATTCACTGCACCACCTTAGCAGTCCCCAAAAAGCACATTCTTTCTTTGCCACAAAAATACTGACAATACTTTCTTTGCTTTGAAACTACTCAGGAAAAAAAATTGTACCCTGGAAATCATAGCAGCATGCAGTTAGAGACCCTCCAAAGGAACCTACAGGCAATCATAGGTTGTAAAGACTGCCATCACACTTCCCCTGACACTCCTTAGAACAGAACCCTTTGGGCAGTTCTAATGATGCCCATTTACTTCTTCTTGAAATAATGTTTCTAAATGCATAAAATAGATAGAATTTCAATGGAAATCAGAAATTGTTGAAAATAAAGATGATTTTTTTCCTCTATCATAGTCAGAGATCTCCTAAATTTTTTCTGTGGATCTCTTGGTGGGAAGGTGGTGGGTTGTGGACCCCAGTCTAAGGACTCCTGTTTTTGAGTCACTGTGGTTTAGTAGAAAAAAGCAGGGCACTTCTCCTTGAAGGACTAAAGTTGAAGTCATGTGATCTGAATCAGAATCTCCAGTTATTACTGGTGTGATCTTGGGAAATTCACCCAACTCGTATAGGCATCAGTTTCCTCATAAATAAAATAAATAAAGGACGTAAACTAGAGGATCTCTAAGGATTTCAACTCTAGAGTGATGATCTTAGGCTAACCCAGGACTTAAACATGAGTGTGGTGTTCATTACAATGCAAAACACTAGGGTCTCACAATAATTTTGATCAGTCCATAAATCTAGTATGATCAAAGAAAAGGCAATAACTAGCTTAACAAATTTATTATATTTTCCAAGGTATTTTAGTTTTAATGCGTTTATTTTTAATGACTTTCCCTTTGGCTCTCCTAGGGACATTAAGAACAGAAAACCCTCTACCACACTGACAAAAGCTTTAAATTACTTGTGTCATTACTGTATAAACTAGTCAAGGCTTTACTCAGACTTGATATCATCTTGACTTGTAACCCACAAATTGTGGAATCGGGCTGATTACATATGTAAAATTTGTGTCAGAGTTTATTTTGATTAAAAAACATGTAAGCGACATAAGAGATATGTAAGAGATGGTACATTTTTCATATTTCTGACTCATAGTTTCTTTTGTGGACCAGGCCTTGGCTCATTGGTAGTACAGGTCTACTAAGCTACTGGTAAGTTATTCATTGATTAGCAGATGGAGATTTACTTATTCATAGCAGAGGAAAATATTGAACAAAGATATACCACAAAGTGAGATATACCACAAAAATATATCACAAAGTGAGAATTCTGATCGTTAATTCATCTGAGGGTATATCCCTGCCTCTGAGTTTCCCATGGTGGTCTGGTAGCCAAGCATCAGAAAATGGCTGGAACTCATTGTGGCTTTTTGTATTCAGGAAATCAGCAAATATAGCCAAAGACATAGGTTTTATCTCTTTAAACCCAATAAGACTTGAGAATGGTGTCAATAATAGTTAATTATTTACATGTTAATAATAAATAAATTAATTAACAATAAATGAAATAAAAAAGAGTGAGGCTCTGGACTCACTCTCCAAGAATGAACATAGTTACATTTCCCCTCCCAAAAATCTTTCTTTAATGCTATTACCTTGAGTCATAATTTTGTCATGTTCTCACTGTTAGCTGCCAGTGATTAGCGCTTCTGTTCCACTCAAAAATTTATACCAATTAGATTTTATAAAGGAATATTTCTGAAAAGATATATCAAGGACAGATATTATGAACATTCCCCCAACATCTGGGTGTACACTCCCCTTTATAGCAGTCAGTTCCTGGTGAGCATTGGTTCAAATTGAATGTCATTGCTATATATCATTTACCTTACCAATTTCATTTTCAGTAGCTGGATGACTTCTTATCTCTACTACTTCTGGACTGAATCCCAAAGAATTTATTTGGTTACTGGGTTAGGTTCTGAGGATTATTCCTTGTGCTCTTAATGCTGAGCTGGCTGACTACATAGCCAAAATATGAACTTTGGTTCCTAGACTTCTGATAGTTCACTATTCTGACCTTTTGAAGTTCACAAGATCATAACTATTGTCAATACGCCACCTAAAAATAAGACTGAATAAATACAGAGAAGGCAAAGAAAAGTGACCTCTCTTCATAGACCACATGTCAGCATTAGATAGGAAGGGCCCGAAGCCTCTCCTCTTATAGCATTATGTCTACTACATGAACAGTAATCAGGCAGGCAAGACCCAGAGCAAAACAAAGATTTTTTTTCAGATTTTCCAGATTAGTACCTTTTGAATACAACTCAGTTTTGGCTACACAAATAATCAACAGTTCATCTCTTTATCACATGGTTCATAGATTGGATCTAGTCATAGAATGTCTCCCCGTATTCCAAATCAGGGAACAAGGCACCTCTCTTACCTGCCATTATTCTTTTCCAGAAGCTGGGTGCCCAACAACTTCCACATAAGGAATTGCTGGAGCTGAGTGCCAGCTCCCATTACATTAATAACAGCAACAACAACAGAACCCATGTAGTAAAGGAGTGTGATAGGTACTCTTCCTGCTACAGTTCCTATCCTCCCCAAAATGAAAAGGTGCTGTAGGACACAGCAAATAAGGGGAGTTCACATGTTTGGACACCAAAGCTTTTTTATTTTCCAAATCTTTTTCTAAGCACACAGTTCACAAAATCCAGAGGATAAATATTTAATCGACTGGTCGTGGAAAGCAAATTAGTTCTACAACTGAGCTTGTAGAGAATAGATCTAGCCAGTGACGGTCTCCCCAAAGGTTGGTTTATAGCTTTAGTCACTTACAATCCTGTGCCAGGTAGGTCTGTTTTTCAGGCTTTACTCGTTGTGGTTCTTTGGAGGGTAATTCCTCCTGGTAGTTTTGTCTAGTTCCCAGAGGGCAGTGTTGGTATTGCTTCTACAGGAATTCATTTCCAGCCCCTCTTCTTTTTTTTTTTTTTAAGCAACTGGGTTTAAGTAACTTGCTCAAGGTTACACAGACAGTTATTTCTGGGTGTGGTGCTAAGTATCTGGGGCCGGATTCGATCCCAGGTCATCCTGACACTGGGGCCGGTGCTTTTACTCCCTGAGCCACCTGGCCGCCCCTAAGCAATTGGGGTTAAGTAACTTGCTCAAGGTTACACGGCCAGGTGTTTCTGGGTGGGTGCTAAGTGTCTGAGCCCAGATTCGATCCCCAGGTCATCCTGACACTGGGGCCAGTGCTCTTACTCACTGTGCCGCCTGGCCACCCACAGCCCCTCTTACTTCTAATGAGTTACCTCTGTTAATTATTTCCTATTTATTTGGTACATAGCTTATTTCGATATGAATATTTGTTGCCTCTCCCATTAGATTATTAGCTTTTTGCAGACTTTTGCCTCTTTTTGTATCGACAGTGCCTAGCACAACGCCTAGTACATAGTAGTTACTTAATAAATGCTTATTGATCAATTGATAAGAAAATCTTGTATCCATCCAGATGCATTTTGAAATCTGAACAGACAATTTTTAATGTACTTGATTTATTCTGTGTGGATGGACAGACCAAATTCCTATTAGTTTTTGAAATGTTCTGGGGTTCAATTGAATCATCACAATGTTCTCCACAAATAGGAGTATCTGTGTGACCTTACCATCCACAAGGAATCTATTTTCAAATTGGATTCTTTACTAGATTTACTCTGTTACAGTGATGCAAACTTATGTCTCGACCACCCATTTTTATTATCAAACTTGCTCAGCAGGGTTATTTCTGTTATATATTTCAGGGAATACTGAATGATTTTAATATATGGCTTGGAGGCACCTTGTAAAAAAAGTCTATTAAAGCTGCCATTTTGTTCTACTAAAATGCTTTTCATAATAAACAAACAACAAACACAATGGTTGTGGGTGAGAGAGAGAGAGAACATATGATGTTTTCTCATACATTAAGCCAGATTCCTTTCTTTTAATATAATTTTAATGGATGTTCCCTCAATAGGAAAATCTGACCTGGCATGTGTAAATATGATGTAGTAACCCTGCTTTCAAAATTGTTTAAATCTTTAAATAGTTTGGTGCTTATTCTTTTTAATGATCTCAAGTCAGATTTTCTTAATGTATCCATCCTTTCTTTGCTAAAGAAAGGAATAGATCAGATGCATCTTGGTTATTTATATGCAAGAATAGTTTGCTCTTTTAAGATACAACAATACAATTTGATTTTCCTAGTATGTTTCCTTATAAAATTTAGAAAATGAGTTACTTTTCCTGTGTACTATCTCATAAAATCAAAGTAAGATTCATTTCCACTGCTGTATATTTTCTGAAGTACTTTATGATCCCAGGGAAAGGGTTTATAGATAAACAACCTATCTTTATTATTGTTTTGGTTGTTATTGATGTTGGTTGCAGGTTCCAGAGCCAAATTTCTTGTTCACTATCAGGTACTGTGTTCTGTTTGCCAGGTGGGGGACTATTCATCAGGGACTATTCATCAGGAGCAAGTTCATTTATTTAGTATTTAATCTTGAAAATCTCTGAGGCAGTGGGAAACAAAGGAGGATTGATCAAACCAACAGATGGAACAGTCAGTTTTTATTGATGTGGTGTGAGAGAGGAACAGCCATGAGTTGTTTTAACAAGTTTTCTTTATTGTCATTGCTACAACACAATTTCCCATTTTTTTTCATGACAAAGGTCTGATAAATTATCTTTCCCTTTATAGATTTTCTCTGAATTATATCTGAATCCTATACACCCATGCATATATAGATATGTGTGTGTGTGTATACACACATATGAAACATACATATATAATAGTAATTATATAGTGCTTTAAGATTTTCAAAAATCTTTACATATATATATATCATTTGATCTTCACAGCAACCCTAGAAAGTAGGCGCTATTATTGTCTTCATTTTACAGATGAAGACAATGAGTCAGACAGAGGTTAAGTGACTTGTCAAGGGCCACACTGCTAATTAGTATCTGAAGCAGGATTCATACTCAGGTCTTCCTGACAATAAGTCTAGCAATCTACCCACTATAGTTAGAGTCACCTAGCTTCCTTAGTTTTCTCCTCTGTTGACAACAGAGATAGCAATTGACAACAAAGATAATATTTACACTTACCTAACAGAGTTTTGTGAAAATCAAATATATAAGGTATCCCAAAAGTCTGAGGATAGTTTCAAACTAGTAGTTTAAGGGGCATTTTAAATTCTTAGTGCATTTTTAAACTATTAAAACCTCACTAAGACTTTTAAGACATCATGTATATGTCAAATTAAAGTATGTTATGCCTTGAATCAGAGTAAACTGTGCTTGTATATGTATTACCAACATATATCTGATTTATTCCTCCTTTTAGAAGAGAAAGGATAGATGCATATAAAACAACTGATTTTAGGTAATTAAAAGGAAGGAAACAGGAATCAATTAAGAGAACATGTATATAGGTATAGATATGTACATGTATACCACACATGTATACACTCATATACATGCACATATTATAATATTCACAATATGTATATGCACATAAATGCATACATGTGTATTACAGACATGCATGTAAATTTTTTTTTTTAAGCAATCGGGGTTAAGTAACTTGCTCAAGGTTACACGGCCATCTATTTCTGGGTGTGGTGCTGAGTGTCTGAGTCCAGGATTCGATCTCCAGGTCATCCTGACACTGGAGCCGGTGCTCTTACTCGCTGTGCTACCTGGCCGCCCCCACGCATGTAAATATTGTATACAAAGGCACACATGTGTGCACATAACACATATACACACATGTGCTTTAGATCTGTGATTTTACCAACATAGGGTTCTCTGAGTATGGAAAATCCCACTACCAATGTAGATTAACAATGTCTCTGTAACTTATAGTTTCAGTGAGTTGCCTGGGACAGTAAGACATTATGGGACTTGTCTGTCATCACACGGTATGTGCCAGAGATAGGATTTGACTCTCAGGTTAGCCTTTTATTCACTAAACAATATTTCTGGTATAAAGATATGAATTATACTGATCATTTGATATGCCACTCAGATTTGACTATCTGACTTTTAAAAAAATTATTTATGAATAAAAAGTAAAACTTTCTCCCATGGAATAGGCACTAGGTTAATTCTTAGATGAAAAGGAGACTGACATGTTAGACTTAAAGAGAGCTTAGTTATACCTGATTGCTAACAAAACAATGGATGAAGGTAACATGTCCCAGGCTGGGACATGGCCACCTGGGTACATTTTTTTTTTTTTACTAATTTGGATCACCTTACCACATTCATTCAGTCCAATAAACAGTTTTTCAGCTCTGCCAGGCCTGAAGACAGACCTGGAGGTTTTTGCACATTGGACTTTATGCTGTTTCATCCTCAGTAGTAAGCGAAGGGAACAACCACTCTTTACAAATGCACCTGTGTAGGTGAAGAGAGCACCAACCATCTTTGTTATACCAGTCAGAAGCAAGTTAGAGAAGGAGACACACATTTTAACCCAGTGATTTTGATACTCATAGGTTATACTTGTAGATTAATTAGTCACTTTCGCTGTTTCTGTGTGTCTCTCTTCTCCTCTGGGGAAAGGTACCCAGTCTGACCAGACTGTCTCAAAGAATGATTAAGAATTCATTTAAAGATATTAATAAAGAGACAATTGTGTGTTTCATGCTGTATTGAAGTAATCTGTGGTGTAGTGCAAAACACTCGATTTGAGGTCCAAGGGTTCAAATCCTAGTTCTGCCACTCTATTACCTCTATGATTTTTGCTCAGTGCCTTCACCTCTCTGGGCTGAGTTGAGTTCATCATTTATAAAATAAAGGGAGGGAGGAGATGGGAGTTGGAAATACTTGCACTCTAAAGTTCTTTCCAATCTCAAACCTGTGATCCTATGACTCACTAAACTGAAGTTGTTCGATTAAGAGTCCTGACTTTGTCCCATGTAATTGTTTGGGTGATGAAATATTCAGTTTGAGATGTCTTTGTAAATGAGAGTTCTATGAAGAAGTGATTGACAGGCAAATGTTTAGGTGTAGACAGGGAGATTTTTATATTAGCTACAAACCAATGATAGTTGAACGTATGGAAATGAATGAATTTGCCTAAGGCTCTGATGTAGACAAAAAAGATGTCCCCCCTTCCCCCCTCCTCACAAAAACAATCAGAAGGATATCCAGAACTAGCTGAAACCTCACACAAAATCCAGAAAAATAAAATTAGGCAGGGTACTAAAGAGTGATTGATATTACTAAAAGCTGAGGAGAGGTTGAAGAGAAATGGTAGAGAGAAATATTTTTTTGTCTGGGCAGTGGAGGTTTGTTACCTTGACTGGAGTAGCTTCTGTGTGATGGAGGGAATAGGTACAAACCAGGTTGGAAGAAACTCTAACTACTAAATGAATGAGTGTTGGGCTTAGTAATACACTTAATTTTCACTACCTGAAGCTGACCTAGAGCATGAGTAAAGGAGAATTTGGCAGCCTGAACCATCATTCAGTTTGACATTCAACACATGCCAGACAGAACCAGGAACATGGCAGGACAGCATTCTGTGTGCCATTTCGAGAACAGTTGGAAAAGCTTTCCTGGCATCTCTTTCACATCTGGCTGAGCTAAAAGCACTTGTTCAGGCCAAGTTTCACTGATCTTTCCAAAATAAATGCTGCAGAGTTGAACGTCCTATGTAGAGACTTAGTCACTATTCCCAGTAAGGGGGAAAACCCACACGCTCATAAAATAAATTCAATGTGAAGGAATTCAGGTCAGGCAGGATTATGAAAACAAGAAAAAGTATGTTTGGCAGTCAACCTTGTCATCTTCTTTGTCACTGTCCCTTTCCTCATCTTCTGCATGACCTCTCCAACCTTCTAGAAGCACTATCTGACAGTGATCCCTTGTAAAATATTAACTAATAACCTGTTAGGGATATTTGCATCTTAGTAGAAGACTCCTGAAGGGCAGTGAGGTGGCACAGTGGATAGAATGCTGGGCCTGTAGTCAAGAAGACTCATCTTTCTGAGTTCAAATATGGCCTCAGACATTTAGTAGCTGTGTGATGCTTGGCAAGTCATTTAATCCTGTTTACCTCAGTTTCAACTGGAAAATGAAATGGAAAACAACACTGGTATCTTGCCAAGAAAACCCTGTACTGCAGTTATGAATTAAAGCATGCTACCATGGTCCCATTCTAGTCATACCCCACACCATACCATACTGAAAAACATGTTCCTTGTGTGCTAAATCTTGTTTGTCCATGAAGAGAAGGACCTGACTAGCAGTGATACTGGTAATATCTCTTACTCTTTGCAAAAGTACACCAGAGATATTCCTTAAATTGCTTTTCCTTTCCTTCACATCCAGATTAGGAAAAGAATAGGACTGATTGCTAATATTAAATGGCATTTCTTTGCTATTATGACTTATTTGCATGAGTTAAACATAGCCCACACACTTACAAGTAATTATTGATTTAATTCACTTGAGTTCATTCCTATTTTGATAATGTGATTTTAAATTAAGATTTTCCACAGTTTTATCAATATGCTACTCTGAAAAACACAAGAAGAAACTATTATGCGGGAAATGAAATATATAGATGCCAAATGAAGAACATTTTATGCCTCCTGACATGTTGCTGTGCCTTAGTCTCAAATTAATTTAAGTATCAACTGTCCTTAACCCTGGATGAGAGTCATAGAGTCATAGAGAGACAGAGAGCACAGTCTGAAAAATTAAAATTGAGGATCATCCAAAGAGCCATAGAACATTGCATAGTGGAGATGGACAGGTTGCAACTTCTCACAAACATGGAGGTTTGTCTATGACAAGCTGTGACTAGTTATGTCAGAGAAGTTGTATAAAGGAGGACATCAAAGAGCACTATGATTGAAAAGGAAATGATCTACCCAAAATGAGAAAATATTTGTAAAGCATTTTGCAAATCTTCAAAAGGCACACAAATACTAGTTATTATTAGTAGTATTAGTAGGAGAAAGATGAGGAGCAGCAGCAGCAGTTAGTAGTAGTATTAGTAGTGGTAGTAGTAGTAGTGGTAGTGGTAGTAGTGGCAGTGGTAGTGGTAGTAGTAGTAGAAGTAGTGTAGTAATTTAGGGACAGCCTGGCGATTTGTGAGCACAAGCAAGGTGGGATTTCTGTTGTTTTTTTTCCTTCTTGTTTTTGGAGTTCAGTTTCCCAGGCTTAGGCTAAATTATAAACATCTGAAGCATTAATTGCCTTTGAATCCTGATAATTCACAGCTGTGCTGAGCCAAGTAGGTTTTTGTACCTCCAAAATCTGAGCCAATCAGGGGCCAAGTCTTTGTTACATATTCTGGGAGGTTAGCATTTTGCTTTGGGGGTTCATGCATGAGAAGGATCTTTTGATTTCCTGGTTGAACCTCTGAGTGGCTGTTTGTTAAGAGCCCCCTGACTGCTTAGGTGTCTGTGCTCCCTTGATCCAGTGATGTGTGTAAAGTGTATAACAATATTGCATGTTCAGACAGCGGGAGCCCTGTCTGTTGGTCTTTGGGTTAGTTTCTCTGCTTGTATTTTCTATACTCACTTCTTCCTTTGTAAGTGAAGGATTGTTAACCCCTTTAAAGCTGTCCTTTCTTTATAAAGCAGATCAAAATAACCTGTGCTAGTAGACCATCCTGGGTGTGCTAAGGTGCTTGCTAATACACTATTCTATCAGCATCCTTCTCATGTCAAGAGAACATGAAGATGGTTACCCCCACTCAATTTTGGAGCTCCAATAGCAAGTTTATAAGAGGATGTAGGCAAGAGTTGCATAATACAAGAAGTCAAAAATTTATTATGTACCTACTCTATGTCAAGCACTATGCTGTGTTGGGAATGTAAAGAAAGGTATATAAGAAAACTGGTAGAGTGGGATAGGGTTATGAAGGGCTTTGAGGATAATACCAAGGTTGTAAGCCTGAGTAATTGGAAAGATTGCAGTTGGTTCAACATTAAGAAGTATAAAGGGATGGTGGTGATCTTTGTTATTGGAGGGGAATTTTCACATCATTGAAATCACAAATGCTTTGGGCTATTAGAGTATTTAAATTCCCAAGTCTTATAATTTCTTTTCAAAATGAGGACATAAAAGTAAAACAGGAAGAAAAATCTCAAGAAAATTAATGGAAAGGATGCCTAAAACTGAACTTCTTTGATTTTACACAAATAGGGCCGCTTACCAAAGTTGGCGACAGCTAGGTGGCTCGCTGTGTAGAGTGCTATGCCCAGAGTCTGGAAGACTCATCTTCTTGAGTTCAAACATGACCCTAGACACGTATTAGCTATGTGACCTTGGGCAAGTCATTTAATCCTGTTTTCCTCGGTTTCCTCATCTGTAAAAAAATTAGCTGGAGAAGTAAATGGCTCCAGTATCTTTGCCAAGAAAACCCCAAATGGGGTCACAAAGAGTCAGATTACCACTGAAGAACTCCTGAACAGCAAAACCCAAGTGTGCTCCTCTAGCACACTTCTTTCTCCAAACTTGACTGATTCCCCATTTAATATGCATGCTATCTCTTTAAGAGGGCTGTTCTATGCTTATGCATTTGATGGAGCTTCAGAGGTCATATCGAATTAGATTTTGCTAGCAAGATAGGTAATTATTCTACACATAGTTCTTGGTTTGTGACTCACAACTTCTTTAATAGAAAAGATAAAACAATGTCAATAAAAATCACATGAAGGAACAGACTCTGAAGGCAAAATCCTTGTCATTTTTCATCTCACTTTATTAACATTTGGAGTCTCTTCATGTGAGAGTTCTGTTGTGATATCTGAACTGGAAACAAAGTCAATACTCACATGTTTAGGGAGGAGTTAGAACTCATTTACAATGACGATGATGATGACAATGGATATTTAGATGGAGCTTTTAAATTTGCAAATTGATTTATATATAACACTATCAATTTCAGCCTAATAATAGTCTAATGGACTTGGTACTCCAGATATTATTCCCATTTTATAGCTCAAACAGGTTAGTTCACTTGCTCACAGTCACACAGGTGAGAGGTGGGATATCCTTGCCTTGGCAGACACAGGTGAACGCTTCTAGAGAGGAGTGTAGCATTAATATATTGCTTCACTTAAAAAAGTGTCACCTATTGTGGACTTTTTTTTTTTGCTTCTTGGAGGGCAAGGGTAGGGCAATTGGTGTTAAGTGACTTGCCCAAGGTCACATGGCGATTGTGTGTGTGTGTGTGTATTAAGTGTCTGAGGCTGGATTTGAACTCAGGTCCTCCTGATTCCAGGGCTGGTGCTCTGTTCACTGCACCACCTAGCCATCCCTGTGTGGACTTCTGATACTAAATATTTTAATGCAGGATAATGAAAAGATATTTTAGTGTAATCAGGAGACTGGAGTCCTTAGAGAATGCTCTGTATCACCTGTAGCTTTAACAAGTTTTCCTTATTGTCATTACTATAACAAAATTTTCCAATTTTTGTCATTTCATGACAAAGGTCATGAAATTATCTTCTTTTTAGCTATTCTTAGATTTATATCTGAACCATATAGACATATATAAGAAACACACACAACATACACATATATAATAGCTAGTAATTTTATAGTGCTTTATAATTTTCAAAAGCATTTCCTTCATTTTGCAGATGAGGACAATGAGCTAGCCAGAGGTTGTCACTTGTCCAGGGTCGAACAGCTAAGTGTTTAAAGTGTCTGAAGCACAATTCAAACTCAGATCTTCCTGACTTCAACCAGTAATGCTATGCTCTAAAGACTGAGTCCTCATTGGCCAGTCCTCCATTATTCAACATAAATTATATTCTGTTCTCTGTGAGCCCAGGAAGGCAATCAACCATAACTAATGAGAAATGCAGCAGGGAGAACATCCCACTCTATTTTCTCCAATGATACCTCTGACTACCTGTTTTATTTTTTAAGAATGGAAAACCACAGATCACATCATAGGGGAAAGGAAGGAAGAAATAAAGTCCTCTAAACATTTTGAGTAAAAATTGTCAAAGAAAAGAGTGGCAGATTGACATATTACCTTTGGGTAAGGCCCAAAATGCTACATCATTGAAAGATCAGAACTGCTATTTCTAGGCTTTTACCTTGGTTGCTTCTGTCATCATCAATCCAAGTACATTTCTTCTGGTTATGTATCCTTGAAGAACAGATTGAATTCTCTCTAAACCTTTCCTAAGAGAGAGAATTATGGCAAATATAGCCATGGAGAGATGTGTGTGTGTGTGTAATATATAAGCATATGTGTATGCATGTATGTATGCATTTATGCATCTATATATGCATACCTGTATGTACACATACAAACATGTGAATATGTGTCTGTATGTTCATATCTCTCTCCCTCCCCCCTCTCTCCTGTCTCTCTGTCTCTCTTTGTCCTTCTCCCTCCCCCTTCCTTTCTCTCCCCCTTTCTCCCTTCCCATCCCCTCCCATTTACTTTCCCCCTGCCTTACTTCCCCCCTTTGTCTCTTCACCCTTCTCCCTCCCCACCCCCAGCCCTGCCCCAGAAGCTACAAATAGCTCATTGGACTTACAGTCATGGAGACCAAAATTCAAATTTGGCCTCAGACATTTACTACCTATATGACCCTGGGCATATCACAATACCTGTATTTGCTTCAGTTTCCTCATGTATAAAATGGGTATAATTAAACCATCTCCCTCCTAGGGTCATTGTGAGGCTCAAATGAGAAAATTGAAGAGTACCTAACACAGTGCCTAGTACATAAGAGCTACCATTATTGCTATTATTGTTATATATATTCTTTAATATATTATATGTAAAATGCTTCACAAGGCTCTGCTTGGATCCCTGACTTTGCTCTGTGTTCTGGTAGCATAAATATATCAGTTAAAAACCTGAGAGATCAAGGCGACAGGAACTTCATTTTTCAGTATCTGTCAGCTTACTGTAATGGACGGCTTGCTCTAAGCACTGTACTCAGCCTGTCCACTTCTGGCCCTATGACTCAAATGAAGGAAACTCATACATTTTTAGAGGAAACTTGCAATTTAGGGCTTGATGTGTGTTTTTTCCTGATTGCATACTTGTACCTGGCCAAACCACATCTAATTTCATTTTCTCAGTTTATAGCATTTTTTTTAGAAGTGGGATACGAGAATCATATCCTGATGTTTCATTTCATCAACAAAGTGGGCTAGCATAAAGCCAAGTTCATACCACTCTGTGATTCCCAAATTTGATAAAAGTCTTTAATTCACTAAGCTTTCTCTGGACATACTTAGACAAATCTGTGGCATTTGAGTAACCACCAGAATAAAGATAAATTCCTGGCTCTGGAACCCTTTTTACTTCTTTGGGCGCCATTACATTTCTGTGGGAATTTTTCTTCCGTTATTGAAATGGAAGTAAAAATAAAAGGAAATCCCTTAAGAGAAGTTCAGAATTTGTCTCTCTTAACAGAGGTCCCTTTGAGATGCCAGAGGTTTCTTAGAATTTATTTATATGGGAAGGTAGAGGGGTCGGAAAACAGCCCTTTAAGTTGGAAGGGACAATGAGCCCTTTTCACAACAGTGACTTAACCTGCTGCTTTCTCTGAGTAGCTGAGATCACCTAGAGAGCTTGCAGAAATCACAGCCTGTCCTCACTCTGCAGGCAGAAATCCACACTATGGCCGAATGCGCCGGGACATTTGGCTGCTTCAGATGTCTGTTTCCACAATGGCATTCTCAAGTGTTTGTTTTTGTACTCCAAATAGTGTCTAAGCTCCACTTACCTATCAGGAATCAGCGGCACATAGCAGCAGGGAATGTGCTCCATTCCAGATGGGTATTTGGGATGTGAGGTTGGGCCAGGTATAACAGGGTACATAGATTTTTAACCTTCCCTTCTGTCCATTAAGGAAAAAAAGTCTATTCTGATAATCCCCATGGTTGAAATTTGAATCTTCCCTATTGTTGAAAAGGCTAATGAATTCTAGTAAAGAGTTCTTTAAAAAATTATTGATGTCTTTTGTTTTTATATTATCTCCATCTCTTAATGTATTCCTCTTCTCTCCCTGACAGAGAAACGCATCCCTAGAGAGCCAGCTAGATGTCGGAGAGGATAGAGTATTAGGCTTGGGTTCAAGAACACCCGAATTCAAATCTTACCTCAAACATTCACTAGATGTGTAAGTCTGGGCAAGTTATTTTCTCAGTTTTCTTATCTGTAAAATAAGGATAATTGCACTTACCTTACAGGCTAAAATAAAATCATATATGTGATACACACACATACACACATATATTAATGCCATGTTTGTGGTCATTCAGTCACTTCAGTCATGTCCAACTCTATGACCCCATTTTACAGATGAGAAAATTAATTAAACTGAATTTAAATTAAATTAAATTTTAAAAAATTGCCTAAGTTCACTCAAGCACTAGGCAATCTATTGATGATATTCTTGAAATGGAGATAATTCTCCTTTTTGAGGTTAGGGAATGAAACATACAAAAAAATCAGATCTTCATTCTATTCCATGAATAGAAAGATGGTCTATTGCATCCTCTCATAAACATCGCCAGAGTGGGGATGATGTCCTTTTAAAACAAAGAGTTGTTATTCAGTCCTATTTGACTCTTTGTGACTGCATTTGGGGTTTTCTTGGCAAAGATACTAGAGTGGTTCACCATTTCCTTCTCCAGCTCATTTTACAGTTGAGGAAACTGTGGCAAACAGGGCTAAGTGACTTGCCCACCGTCACACAGCTAGTAAGCATCTGAGGCCAGATTGGAACTCAGGTCTTCCTGATTATAGGCCAAGCACTCTTGCCACTGCACCACCTAACTGCCTTAGAAAATAGGAACTGAATGGGATGTCATTTTTACATCTATACTTTGCTTCTTTCAAAAAGGACTTGAGATGAGTAGCTGGGTGAAATCTAGTATGAAGTAAGGTATTTAGGGATAAAACAAAATAGTGTCCATCCAAAAGAAGGTTTGGCTTCCAGACAGCAGAGCTGAGTAGGCCAAAGAGCTCCAGCAATGAACTTGGCTGAAAGTTTTCCCACAGATAAAGCAAAATGGACAACATTCTAGGTTAGACAGTTTTCATTTTCTGACCACAAAAAGTACAGGAATTCATATGCAGAGACATTCTTTCTTAGAATTTTACTTGAGCAGGAATTTAGCACATAGGTCCTTGTTAAAGAATGTTGAATAACACAGTGGATAATGTGTTCAACCAATTTTCTGAAAGACACAGGGACACAGTTGTACCAACCTCCCAACCAGTTTATAAAAGCTGATATGACATTAAATCATAGCTCAGCAAAGGCATTTCTGTGAGGGCCTGAGATAATGCTGTCTAGATCTTTAGTTTTTTGAGACTCTAACTTAATGCAAGGATGAAACTGAGAGGAGCTCGATGAATGGATAGCTAACATCCATTAACTAGTTTCTTTCAAATATCATGTGTCTTCAATTTTGCACAGGTGCTGGAATACATTCAATTTACAAATGCCTGAAATGCCTAAATTTTCTCTCTTTAATTTTTTATTAAAAAGAGAGCCATAAACTTCTCTATAAGGGAGATAGACTGTACCATGTGGATCCAGAGGCCCACTTACCACCATCATTATATGCCATACACCAGCAAGCTCTCATACAGACTGTTTGTGCCCAATATGTGGTAAAGCCTTCTGAGCTCACGTGGTCTGATCAGCCACAGTTGGATACACTGTACATTGCATTGTGATCATATTTTGGTCCTCTGACTACAAAGGATAACAATGATTCCAGAACTTATCTCAGAGATGCAGTATGGTATGATGGATAGGGCACCAGGCTTCAAGTTAGGAAAACAAACCCTGTGTACAAACCCTGCCTCAGATACTTTCAAGCTTTGTGAACCTAGGAAAAGTCATCTAATCCTCTTTGGGCCTCATTTTCTTCATCTTTAAAGTAAATAAGAAATGGGGCTGCACTCAATGATCTCTGCGGTCTCTTCTGAACCTAAATATATGATTTTATGATCTTGTGATCCTTCCTCTGTTTCTTAAAAATAAAGGTTTTATTACTGTCTGCAGAATGACAGTGGTAAGAAGGCAAATCAGCTTGGAGGGAGTATAGTGTGTAAGCTGCTTTCATAAAATAATGTCTCGTATTGGTACTCTGTGTGATGTATCTTGTGGGGGACCTTTGTCCTTGCCTTGGCTACTTCCTATCCATTTAGATTACTGAATGGTGGATCAGGCCCTTCCCTAAAGGGGTAGGAATGGGGGTTGTTTTTTAGACTCTAGTACTTGGCACACCTTCACACCTAAATATAGGTACTGGAAAGGAGAAGTTGACATTCTTTTAAGGAAATTTAAAAATGGAACTTTATTTTTGTCTTCAGACAGAAGGTTGTCTCACTTCAACTTGGGTGTGACCATCAGGTGTGACCATTTATACCTAAATATAAAACCAAAACTTTTATTTTTAAGAAGTAACTTGGGATATGTTCAAGCTGTCACTCTATTGACTGAAGGATTGACTGCAGGTGCTCAAATTAAATGTTATAGCTGCAGTGGGTTGCTAATTCACCTGCTTTAAGAGTGGGATGTGGGGATGCATGGAGGGGGTTAATGCTGAGGATTATAAACTCTTAGCTATTTAAATGGAAAGGACCTCAGAAGCTACTGAGTCTAATCCATTGTTGTTGTTTTTTTACAGATTAGAAAAGTGAGGCCCAGGTAATCACTTTCCTTCAGCCTAGTCAGTTTATTGTTCCTCACTCCCTAGAGGTTGCTTCCAAACATTTTCATCTGTCCTCAAGCCCTTCCACAAGCACCATTCCTCCTACCCTCTCTGTAGGAGAAGTATAACCTGGAATCATATTTCACCAAAAAAAATTGAGGTCATTGGAACAGCACTCCCTTTCCCTCTTCCTCTTCATCTCATATGACTCAGACCTCTCCCCCTACTATCATCCCCTTCAGCCCTATCTCACATGAAGAAATGACCAATTTCCTGGCCAAGGTCAATCTCCTTACATGCATTCTTAATGCTGCCTGTCTTTTGTAGCAGATTACCCTCTCTATCATGCCCATTATTTCTCTTCTCTTCAGGCTCCTTAACTGTTGCCTATAAATAAACACACCCTTGTCTACCCCATCCTTAAAAGAATCCCTCATTTGATCCAACCATCCCTGCTAGCTTTTGTCTAGCTCTCCTCTCTTCTTAGCCAAACTCCATGAGAAAGCCATCTACACCAAATACTTCCCCTTCCTTTACCTTTCACTCACTTCTAAACTCCCTAAAATCAGATTTCTAACCTTATCATTTAACTATGGAGGCAGTAGCCAGTTGGTTAAGTGAATAGTCCTGTGCTTGGAGTCAGAAGTGCAGGGGGAGGAGAGAATATAAGAGAATATTTATCAAGAGCCTGCTCTGTGACAAGTGCTAAAATAGGGATAATAATAGCACCTATCTCCCACACTTGCATCAACTGAGATAATAATTGTAAAGCATTTAGCATAGCACACATCATTGTCATCATTATTATGGTCTCAAGACCCCTTTACACACTTGAAATATTGAAGACTTTAAACTTTTGTTTTTTTTTTCTTGTGGGCTATATCTATAAATAGTTGTCCTATTAAAATTAATATATTTTAGCATTATAGTGAAAATAGTTTTAATTTCATAGACCCCCTAAAATAGCCTTGGGGATCCCAGGAATCCCAAGACCATACTTTGGCAACTGTTGCACTATACTTTGTTGCCTCTTATTTAAACAATTAGAGAAAAAAGACAATTATATTTAAATTAAATTGAAGTTGATGTTTGGGATGATTTGGTATTCTGCAAGCCTGATGATGACAATTCCACATCAAGAGAAATTTAAATTTAATTGTTGAAAATTTCAAATGATGAATAATATTCTTGAGTTATTTCAATTTTTAAAAGGTTGCATTTGGGAAAACTACCTTAATATATTGTATTTATGAAAATGAATGGCACTGAGAAATATAATAACTCTACTTGTACTTTATTTCTGCATTAAGTTTAACTTTAGTTCATCCACTTCCCATTAAAATCCAGCAAAAAGAGGTCAGAGGACATGGAAGACCAAGAAAAAGGTCATCTGTTTGGAGATTAGTAGAGGTCAGACTGCAATGGTTGGAGAAGTGCATAGGTTTTGAGGAACTTAAGGCAGTGAAAGGGAAAATATAGGAGAATAGCCTAAAAAGATGGGAGAGTTAAGTGAATTTCTCTTTTTTTGGGGGGAGGGGTATAGCATGATCTTAACATGCTTGTAAGCAATGGAGACTCAAATAGATAAGAAAAGAATGAAGATGAGATAGAGGAAGTAAATGATTGAGGGATCAAATTCTTGAAGGAAATGGGAAGTGAGAGAATCACAAAAAGAAGGGTCACTACACAAATAAAGGGGTCACATTAATCTTTGAAAGTGGAGTAAACAATCACAATTCTCAAGAGACCTTTCCTGCTTTCTCTCATTTTAGCTATGGTATTTTGAAGTTTAGATAAAAGCTTGAAAACAGCAATAAAAGAATAGCATCTGTATCTGGGGCATATGATTTGTTTGGGAAAATAAAGGCTCTCAGGTTGGTGGACTTCCCTGCTACTTCTTTAAAATGTTGAGCGGGATGTGACCCCAGACCAGTATGTCATCCAAACATCCTTGGGTTATATTCCTTCTCTGCTTCTGAAACCTACATTCCTGAAAGAAATGGAGTTCCCTAGGGATCCAGGGCCAAAACATAAAACTAGCTCCTTG
The DNA here is from genome assembly GCF_028583685.1 of Petaurus breviceps papuanus. Classification (NCBI taxonomy): domain Eukaryota; kingdom Metazoa; phylum Chordata; class Mammalia; order Diprotodontia; family Petauridae; genus Petaurus; species Petaurus breviceps. The sequence goes on along the minus strand of NW_027186304.1, from coordinate 66,573,516 downwards.
TTTTCAGAAGAAAGGAAGTATAATCTATCATAACAAGCTTTAGAATTGGAGTTGGAAAGCTTAGGGTCAAGTTCCAGTTGTACCACTTACTAACTTTGGGGCTTTGGAAAAATTATTTCATTTCTCTTTGCCTCATCTTCCACATCAGGCAAACAAATATTGAATGGGAATAATCTGTACCCTCTTCCATCTCTGATCTTTACTTTCATATCCCAGGTACAGCTCCCTGGAAGACACACTGCTTAGATAAGAGACAGGAAAGGCATTTCATTTTCTGGTACCAGGCTGGCAAGGGAAACTTTCCCTCGCCCAGGACACAGTCTCAATTGATCATTCCTGAGCTATTATAATAAGAAAAGTTAATATTTATTTAGCACTTTAAAGTTTACAAAGCATGTTATTTAATTTAATAAAATAACTCTGGAAGGAAAGTTCTGTTATCATCACCATTTATAGATAGAGAAACTAGGATTCAATGTTTTGTCAAAATTCAGATGGGATTTGAACTCAGGTCTTCGTTGATTCAAATTCAGCACTCTATCTAGTAGTCTAGACGTATCAAAGTTGCTGCTGCTAGAGGCCTGCTAAATACCTATCAGAACCAGATTAAAATGCAATTTAGAAATGTTTGGCCAAATAAAGATACAATACAACATAGATAATATTAATCTGTGGTTTTCTAAGTCAATATGTAGCCATAGAAATAGCTTCTATTTGTACTTAATGCCTCTAGGCTAGCCCATGCTGTTTCTTCATCATCCTCTAATGAATTCTTCCCCACCATAACAATAGGATCCAGTTTGCCAATCAACAGCACCTTTAAGATCTGGATACTGTTAGGTAGCACAGTGGATAAGAGAGCCAGGCCTGAAGTCAGGAAGACTCATTTTCATGAGTTCAAATATGACCTGAGATACTTAGTTGTATGACCCTGGGCAAGTCACTTAACCCTGTTTGCCTCACTTTGCTCATTTATAAAATGAGTTGGAGAAAGAAATGCCCAGCCTTTCAGTATCTTTGCCAAGAAAACTCCAAATGAAGTCACAAAGAGTCAGACATGACCGAACAATAACAACTATTTTTAATATACTTCAACTTCAAGAAATATTTATTAAATGCCTACCATCTTCAGTGCCCTATGTTTGTTGCTAGAACAGATTGGAAGATTAAATAAGAAAAGGCTGTAGATTTTCTGGAGCTTACAATTCACTAACTCAAAATCACTGCCCTGAGGCACATTTGTAAGCATCTCACCCTACATTTCTGGCCCAATGCTTATGTATTCACTTTTATATCATCTATTCTGGTGTTATTTTGGGGTTGGGCGGGAGTGGGGAGGCTAGCCCATTCTGATATATCAGAATTGATGACAGACTTTTCCCGGTCACAAATTCCCACATATGAAGGATAGCTCTTTTGAAAAATGAAAAAAGATAATAGGTAGTGCCTGCTTTGAAGGAATTATGACTTTAGAATCATAAAGGCAAATCATTTAGCAGTGACTGTGACACCCCCCCCCCCACTTACAGGCAGATTCTGAATAGTTCTGGAGGCAATCTCTCTCTCTCTGTGTCTCTCTGTCTCTGTCTGTCTGTTTGTCTGTTTCTCTCTGTCTCTCTTTATCTGTCTCTCTGTCACTGTCTGTCTGTCTGTCTGTCTCTCTCCCTCCAACACCATCCCCATGCCCATTTTCATCAATTACTTTAGCATATAAATGAAACTCTTTAGCTGAGAATCTGCCTCACCTGGTGAGGTAACTGGGATCTACAAAAGCTGAAGAAAATATGATGTTATTGGGACAACTAGGTGGTACAGTAGGTAGCACACTGGCCATGGAGTGAGGAGGACATGAGTTCAAATCCAGCCTCAGACACTTGACACTTACTAGCTGTCTGACCCTGAGCAAGTCACTTAATCCTAATTGCCTTGCTAGAAAGAAAAGAAAATATTATGTTATTTTAGCTTAATGAGGGCCAACTAGGTGGCTCTTTGGATAGAGTTTCAGGCTTGAAGTCAGGAAGACTCATATTCATTTGAATTAAAATATAGCTTCACACACTTACTAGCTGGGTGTCCCCGGGCAAGTCACTTAACTCTGTTTGCCTCAGTTTCCTTATCTGTAAAGTGAGCTGAAGAAGGAAATGACAAACCACTTCAGTATCTTTGCCAAGAAAACACCAAATGGTGTCACAAAGAGTTGGATATAGCTGAAATGACTGAACAGCTTAATGAAGTGACTTCTTAGGTGATTCCTTCTCTTTCTTTAATTCCTCTTACATAAGCCATACTGTTTAATATAAACAACACACAGCTCTACACATTATAGTATTTTTCCTAACATCAAGCCTGAATTTGTCTCCCTGCCACTTCCACTGATTGCTTCTATCCTGTGGCACCAAGCTGAGCAATCCTAGCTCATGGGATGGTCCTTTAAATACTTGAAGATAGCCACGTTCCTGCAGTTAGCCCTTATGTTGCTCCACACCAAATTCCTTCGATTGCTCTTCATATGACATTGATTAAAGGCCATTCATTTTCCTGGTTGTGCTCTTTAAAACTCTCCAGTTTATCAGTATTCTTACTAAAATGAGGTGCCCTTCCACATAGTCTCGTGCATTGTGGCTGATTTGGTCATAGGACATCAGAGCTGAGCTATGGGGAGTAGGGGACTGCATGTGTGTGAAGGAGACAGGTCTCTGATGAAACTGTAATTCAAATTTTACAAAAAGCTAAGTATTGAAGTCTAAGAGCTGAGACTCCTTCCTTTCCCCAGGAGCACAGCTGAAAGAGATCCCATCATGTTCATCTTCAAATGGTATTCAGGCATGAGGTTAATTAATTAACTTTGTCACATTTTTGTTGGAGTTCCCAGAAATATTTTACATTCTAAATTCTGTACCAATAGTCAGAATCCAGGTAGATATGATCTCCTCTATATCATTTGGGACACTGATGTCCCGTTTGCTACACACAAGTTGGATTGGGGACTGGTAATGGGATATTGGTCCAAACCTGTGAAATACAATTAGGAATTAAATAATTCTCATTTACTCTAGATTCCAGTGATACTAATTGTCTACTTAGACAAAAGGAAAAGAAAGAGTTAGCATCCAATAAAGATAATCCAGAGTCGCAAATGAAATTTTAAATCCAAATGATCGGGTTGGCCATGTGGCCTAAATTAATCTGATAATTCCCAACATCCACTTTTTGCTATTTACATCCTGCTTACAAGCATAATAAATGATATGTATGTAACATCTGGGCTTTTTCCCCAACTTGCAGGTGGGTCCCACAGAAAATAGCTATCCTGGATTCTGCAACACTAAAACTATTACTTATGATGCTCTAGTGATGTATTTACTTTTAATAGTCAGAGGATACAATCTGCTCAAAGACAAGGCAATTAATGAAATGGTATGGTATTGAAACAAAATATTTCCTTCCCAATAAGCCTGAAGCATGTTCTCTAATATATGCATCAGTGGGAATAATGAACCATGGTGGTGAAGACTTTTATGAATCCCTTGGACACAGCAAAGAGGTCAAATCAGTCAATACTTACAGAAATTAATTCAGACTGTTCACTGGAAGGTCAAATATTGAAGATGGAGCTTAAAAACTTTGTCCACATAATGAGAAGACAGAAATCAGGGGAAAACACCCTGATGTTGGGAAAGATTGAAGGCAAAAGGAAAATGGGATGGCAGAGGGTGAGATGGATAGATAATGTCAGAGAAACAATGAACATGAACTTGGACAGACTTCACGAGACAGTGGAGGATGGAAGGGCCTGGTGCACTATGGTCCATGGGGTCACAAAGAATTAGACACAAATGAATTATTTAACAACAACAATAATAATAACAGATACTTATGTGGAGAGACACAAAAAAGGGAAAATATGTGGACAAAGCACATGCACAGAGAAGACACGTATAGGATTCTAGGATGCATGTTTAGAGGGGTATCTACATATGGAAAAATGGGAGCAGGATTCACATTTGGAGGTTTATTCACAGGTAATTTGTTCTTGGCCCCATGGACAGGGCCAATTCTTGCTTCTGACTCTTAGGGACCACTGATGCCTTCTAGTGATGTATCCCTACTGCTCCCTCTGACACTGGTCTTATACGCTACCCCTAGATTCTTCCAGATGCTGACACTGTTAGGTACTTACGATACTTGGCTATTATATCTATTCTTTCCAGTTTAGGGATTTATTGAAATCTTTAGCTCCAGTATTGCTATGCTCTTTTAGAAAAAGCAGAAACCTCTTACCCAGGACCAGTAGAAAACCCACCAATTTATTGTGCCCTAAGAGTCTTGGTTACTAATATTGTAGGAAATAAATTTGATAGAAAAATAAGAAACAACAATAAATAAGTTAAAAACTAAAAATTGAATGGATAACCTGTCTGAATCTCATTCATGTCTGTGTCCTGATTTCATCATAATAAATTAAAAACTACTTGTATTATACAGCCATTATATTTTTTAATACTTAACATTTATGAAAAAGTAGAATTTTTCTGTTATGTATAAAGGGGATATTGTTGCTGATATAACAAGAACTTTCATTGTCTGCTTCTAATTTTCTCTCTGCAAAGAGAGCTAATGATAATTCACCCAATTTTAAGCACCATACTAAAAACACTTCCAGTAAAAGCTAGATTGAGCTATTCTGTTGTAACATAGTCATCAAAAGAATTGCTCGTTAGAATCCTCAAGCAGATAAATAACAAACTAAATTCCTTTTCACTTAAAAAAAACCTGAAATAATTTCCTCTCGCTCTCTCTTTTTTTTCTCTTTTATTTTCTCTCCCACCAGAGGACAGAGACAGGTGTAGCAAAAAAAAAAAAAAAAAAAACAATACTTGGCAAATAAAACACGGTGAAATTAATTCGACTTACGGCCATCAAGAGTGATTCAAATTCACACATATTTTAACTGTAATGTATGAATATCATATTAAAATGACTTCCACTTGCCTTTGGAAAAATCTGTTTGGAGTATCCAGTTTTGACCTTGCTTATATCAGCATTTATTACCACTGTCACCATGCCTAATAACTCTTGTATTAATAGCTTGCCAACATTGGCACTAGGGGATAATTAGGAGATCATCAGGTTTTTAGTGAAGAAAGCCATCTGATTTTATTTTAAACGTGTTGTTGCCTGGTTACAAGACAAAGGTCTTGGTCCAGTGATGTTTTTTGAAACATTATTTTTTCCCCCTATACTCTGCTCAGAAGATGGAATTATAATAGAAAAGGAAAGGAATACAGACAATTTGATTCAGAGGATTTTAAAATCCTCAGATTTCTATATAAACATGTTAACTCAGGCTATCATGTGCCTCATTTAACCCAGCCATCATGGAAGCTGGGTTTCCATTTCTTATTCTGAAAAGATCGGTGACTCTGAAGTCAGAAGATCTACATTCACATCCTGTCTTTGATAAGGTCTACCTATGTGACCTTTGATAAGTCACCTTACTTCTCTGAGCTTCAGATTCTTCAACTGTTAAAAGCAGAGTTTTGGATCATACATCCTCTAAGACCTTGTCTAGACCTATTCCATTCTGCTTCTTTCACTATAATTTCCAACATTAACAATGGAATGAACATCTCTATAGAAGCCTTTATAATATAATTAAGATGAAATTAAAGGATCACATTATTGGACATAGAGGAATAGTGAATTTTTTAAGGTTTGGATCCTATTAGTACAAGGTCATCTAGGATGAGGCCTAATTAAAAAACAAACATATGAAGGCACACTCTGCTTTGGAGCACATTAACATTTCATTATGTAAATACGGATTGTGAGGTAGAAAGTTTACATTAACCAGTTCAGGAGTAAGCCATGGTGAAAAGAGACATGCTATAGATTCTAATATAAGATTTATGCAAAAGAAGTTCAGGGTCAGCTACTCAGCTAAAGAAATATAGAAGTGGGAAGTATGACATAGAATGATAGAGCATAATCAATTTAGATAGTTGGTCTATGGAAAGTTTTATTGGCTTATTATTATGTATTTCTACTGTGCCCTGATAATTAAATTTTATTTTCTTGGCCTATTTTCCTCATTACATGTTTTAAATTAAAACAATTTTCTTGATGAAGTAGTAAAACATGGTTTAGGGGACAATGAAGAATATTATATCTGAGGCCCTTTTCCATCCACATATTCAACATTGAAATTGAGCAGGGGTAGCAAGTTTCAGGAGGGCACGGTCCTTGCCTTAGTTAAGCTTTGTATTGCACCCCCTCTCCAAAATGCACTTGGTACACAATAAGGACTTAATACATGTTTCACAGGATAATAGCATCGTAGAGTTACAGCTGGATAGGACCTCACTTTAGTTCAATCTCCTAATTTTACAGATAAGGAAAGTCAAACCCAGAAATATTAAGTGATTTTTCTCAGATCACACAGGGACACAAGAAACAGAGATGGGATTTGCACTTGCTTTCAAATCTAGTGCTCTTTTCTTTTTTAAGTTAATTTATTAATTTTTAGTTTCAATATTTGCTTCTATAACTTTTAATTTTTCCCCTCCCTCCTCTCCCACCTCCCCAAGACCATATTACCCTCCCTTCACACTATAAGTTCTGTGAGGGCAGGCCCTGAATCCTCTATGTTTAGTTTTTCTTTCTTTTAAAGAAATTGGGGTTAAGTAACTTGCTCAAGGTTACACGGCCAATTATTATTTTTGTGTGGGTCCTAAGTATCTGAGCCCTGAACGGAACCTAGATCTTCTGACTCTGGGGCCGGCACTCTTACTCACTGTGCCACCTGTCTGCCCCAATGTTTAGTTTTTCTAATACCCTTGGCACCCAAGTCAGCATTCTGCACAAAATAGCAAATATTTGATATAGGCTCTACATGTACATTCCTATTAAACATTTTCATGTTAGTCATGTGGTATAGAAGAATTAGAACGAATGGGAGGGACCATGAGAAAGAAAAAAACAAAATGGAACAGCAACAACATAGTCTGCTTCGCTCTGCATTAAGACTCCATGATTCTTTCTCTGGATGTGGATGGCATTTTCCATCATAAGTCCTCTGCAATTGTTTTAGGACCTTGTATTGCTGAGAATGGCTCTTTCAATGTCAGTCACAGAACGCTGTGGGTATTTCTGTGTAGTGTTCTCCTGGTTCTGCCCTCTAGTGCTTTTTTCAACTGCCTGGTTATACCTTATAATAAGAAGTTTTAAAAGAAGACACGATAACTTTTGAGGGTTAATATTTCATAGAAATTTCATAACATATTGATCTTCATTTCTTATAATCTGTAGAATTTAATCATTTTCCAGTAACTTCAAATCAAATCTCCCCAGAGTTAAAGCCAAGAGATAGTAAACTAGATATTAACGTCATAGTCAAAAGGAACACAGGAAAACACGAATTAACTGAAATGCCTGGAATGTTGGCTATTATTGTTAAAAATGGATATAAGGAGACATGGACAACAACAATTAGATATGACCTTAAATCCTGAGGGAAAAAAAAGGCCGATACTATTAGGAGAAATTAATTCACTCAGTTTTGGAACTCCATTCCTAGGCCCAGTTATCTTTGTTGGTGAATCAGTGACCATAAATTCAAGTAGGGCTCTATATACAATCAATGCCTGGCTACCAAACCAGAACAGGTTCACATCCCATCAAGATGCTTTCTGTTCTCTCCCTGCCTCCCATCTTGCCATTCTTTTTCCCAATTTCTTCTGCATTGCCCCTCTCCCCCCCCCAATTTCATATGTTTTACTTCTGGCTCAGTATTTAAAGCAACAATACTATATTACTATTGTTCCTTGAAAAGGGATATAAATTCTTTGGATCAATGAATGAACTTTCTGACTCCACTGACTTCTTTTTCTGACCTATAATTTGTTATACTCCTCTCCTCATCTCCCCTACTAGGATGCTATCTCCTGGAGGGTAGGGACTGTCCTGCTTTTTGGTTTTCATGCCCAAAGCACTTAGTAAGTGTTTAATGTACACTTTGTCATTCATTTCATGATTTTGGAATTTTGAAGGATGATTGGGGGTTTTTGATTCTGAAGATCTCTCGTAACTATTTTAATCAACCATTCATTTGCTTCAATAATTGAAAGTTGGAAGAACCTTTCCAATTTAATCTACTCTTTTGAAAAAAAGAAAACAAGTTTATGACATTTTACCTTCATAATTGGATATGCATGTGGTTAGGGAAAAGGGAGACATCTTAGAAGAGAGTAACTTTTCAATTTGCCTGTTTTTAGATTGCTACTGTTTCTCCTACTCTGACCTTCATTGTTCACGGCATACCGCATGTCAATAGCTTAGGCTAAGGTAACCAGTTAGTGTTACCATTGACTACAAGCAAATTATTACAAGTTCCTGGAAGGATATTAGACTTCTTTGGACCTATATTTGTACAAGGACAAAGACTTGGAAGTATCTGGATGTTTTGGATGGGGTGAGCCACTTTGGTGGGAGTATTTGGGCTTTTTGATTTGAGGGAAGCACAGTAGTAGCAGTAGCAATAACAGCAACAACAATAGCAAGGTAATAGGATAAAGGGAAGCTAAGTGGTACAGTGGATAGAGTGTCGGGCCTGCAGACTCTACTTCATGAGTTCAAATTTGGCCTCAGACATTTATTAGCTGTGTGACCTTGGGTAAGTCACTTAACCCTATTTGTCTCAGTTTCCTCACCTGAAGAAGGAAATGGCAACTCACTCCAGTATTCTTGCCAAGAAAATCCCAAATGGAGTCATGAAGAACTGGACATGGCTGGAAAATAGGAATAAACTGAACTACCATTTCTAGAATTTTTTTTTTGCCAGGGAAACAAAATCATATAGGGTCATAGTATCATAGATGTACAGTGTTAAAAATATCTTATCCTTTTTTTATAGATAAGGAAATCTTTTTTTAATAGATAAGGAAATCAAGGTCCAAAGAGGTGAATTTCCTTTGCCAAGGTCATATAGGTAGTAAGTGATACAACTCGGATACAAACCCAGGTCTCCTGATTCCAAACCCACCACTCCATAGCTACTCAGTGGGAAAATGTTGCTGAGGAGTAATTCTGATTTTAATTGATAATAATTTATAATCAGAAGGACAAAAATGAATAATAGATCTTAATCAATTGTTCTTTTTTGTCCCACTTGTTTGGAACTCTCACCACCACCAATCACTCAGTACTAGTCACATCATTTCTTCTCCTTTTTAGCTTTGGCCACCTTTTAGCATGCACTATATTCTTTATGCATCTGTGTATTCCTGCATTCATGTGTGTGTGTGTGTGTGTGTGTGTGTGTGTGTGTGTGTAAGTGTAAGTGTATATGGCATATATGGACCTTTACTGAATGATATTATTTACCATTGAATGACATTTATTCATCAACCTCTTTTAAATCTCAGTTTATTCATTGGTAAAATTCTAGGCTAGATTAGATGATTCCTGAGGTAGCTTTCAGCTCCAAATCTTTTATCCTATGTACAGCCCTCCTGTGACTGTCCTAAAACTTATATAGCCACTCTCCTGACTATCCTAACTCTACTCCCTTTCCTGTTCTTTTTGCATGTGATATTGTTTCCAGATTTATAGAGAGAACTTGGGCTGAGTTGTGAACTTACTTCTTTCCTCCTCATGCTGTGTCTTTTTAGTAAATAACCCGTTAAAAAGCTAATCAGTATTAATTGCTTATTGATGGTATTGGGAAGAAATCAACTGGTTAAATTGATAGTGGAATACTAGTCACTAGTATTTATACTCAAGAGCTATTTGAGGGTAAAATGCAATGATTCTGGGGAAAACAAACTTTTAACGGGGGCTTGAGTGATAATATTAGAACCCCACTGCCCTCTGCGGTATCCACAGAATCCTGTAGGGGAGATGTAGCCAGGTGAGTTCTGTATATTTGACCTAGTTTATATGTAGGTTGGGAGAATAATTTTAGAATTACACAAGTATAAACAAACACAAACATTTCAATATACAAAAAAAGAACAAGACAGAGGTTTATATAAGAAAGTCTGCACTTCTATTACAAACCTGCCCTCTGAGGGTTTCTTTTTTTAGATTAATTCTTTTTTTAAGCAATGAAAATACACGTTCTTTCCTTCTCATCTCACCCTATTGAGAAAGCAAGAAAAACAAAGCTCTTCTTACGAACATGTATAGTCCAAAAAATCCCCAAATTCCCACTTTGATCATATGAAAGAAGTCTCACTTTGGACTCTGAGTTTATGACCTCTCCCTCAAGAGGTGGGTAGCAAGTTCCACCATGAGTCTTCTGGAATCATGGTTGGTCATTGTATTGATCAAAGTTCCTAAATCTTCAAGGTTTGTCTTTATATTATTCCTTGTTATTGTAGAAAGCATCTTCCTGGTTCAGCTCCTTTTCACTCTTTGTAAATTCGTATAAGTCTTCCTAGGTTTCTCTGAAACTATCCCCTTTATCATTTCTTAGGGCACAAAAGTATGACATCAGATGCATATACCAAAACTTCTTCAGCCATTCCCCAATGTATGGACACCCCATCAATTTCCAATCCTTGGTCACTGCAAAAAAAGAGTTGTGTAAATATTTTTGTGCATCTGGTTCATTTTCTTCTTACTTTGACCACTTTAGGATTTAGATTTAGTAGTGGTATCATTGGGCCAAAGGTCACACGCAATTTAATAGCTTTCTGCTGCCTTTTTTTTTGGTGTTTCATCTTCTACTGGCTCCTCCTCTCTGCCTAAATCCTGTTCATATGTTTCCTTTTTAAAATAAAAACCTCCCCTTGACTCTGTCATCCTTTTTACCAGATAAACTTCTTGATAGTGTAGCCTATACCCATTACTTCTTACTCACCACTTACTTACTAATCAACTTTGCAGTCTTTGGCAAAATCATTATCTTCAAGACCTTACTTGTCAAATCCAAACTACTTTTCTCAGAAAATAAGCTACTTGAGGACAGGGTGTTTTGAATTTTTACAAACCATTATCTTCCTAGTATTTAACAAAGTGCTGGAACAACTTTAGCTGTTCTGTAAATGCTTGCTGAATTACTGTGTCTCCCCTCTCCCCCCAAAGCTGCCCCTTCTCCCAGCTTCTCTATTTCTATTAATCCTATTGCCCTCCTGCCAGTCACTGTGGTTCAAAATCTTGGAATGGTTCTTTCTCTCTCACATGACACATCCAATTTGTGGCCAAAAACTGTCCATTCTCTTTGTGAAAATCTTTCATGCTTGTCCCCTCCTCTATATTAACATTGCTACTATTTTAATAAATATTTTTGCCTTGACTATGAATGAAAGAATAAATGAATGCAAAGTCATTTATTAAGTACTTACTAAGTGCAAAGTTCTGTGATAAAGACTAGGGATTCAGAAGTGAAGTGGAAGAGTTCACATTCTCATGGAGAGGTAGCCCACATAGGAGTTTCAGGGCTAGTCAGATGTAAAGGTCCCAAGGTCCCTAGGATATAATGAGCAAGCACCCTGTCCTTAATGTCATTGTAATGGTAATGAAGATCTTCTCTGCCCCTTAATGGGCCTCAAGAGGAACCCAACTGGAGGGTCTTGATTGGCCAGAGGCTTGTTTTTCAGGAAGGCCCATACCTTTTGTTACTTTGTAATTAGGCAGTGGGTCACAAAGTTTGTGATGTCTTCTGACCCTGAAGAAGGCTATATATATACTCTGAGGTGAGGTTTTGCTTTGGGACTTACTTAACGGGAAGAGTGTTTAAGTGATATAGCCAAATGAGTCTCTGGGAAACTGTTGAATCCCCCAGCTTTGAAAACTGAGATGTTGGTGTTTCTCTCTCTGGTAACTAACTATGTATGTATGTAACGGTCAGACAGCTGGAAGCCCTGTCTGTTAGTCTGTTGAATTGTGTTATTCTGTGGTTTTTTTTTGTCTGCTTGTAATTTCTATTTGTATTTTCTGAAGTTCATGATGCTGACTTTTTCCCCTGAACTAAGTGAATTACACACACACACACACACACACACACACACACACACACACACACATATATTTACATACATAAATGTGTACACATATGTGTATATAGTGTGTGTATGTTTAATTAAAGATTGTTAACCTTTTTTGAGTTGCTTTCCTTTAGAAAAATAGATCAAAGAACTTGTGCTACCAGCCATCCTGGGTATGCTAGGATGCTTGCTGTTACAGTCATTTCCACTGACAGAGTGAGCCAAGGACTTTGGTGTCCAGAAACTTTTTTTTTTTCTGCATCTTCAATAGCCATAGTTGATGAGAAAGCAGGAGTCTGCAACATTTACAAAAACAGTTGCTAGATTGCATCTCCATATGGGTTGCTTCTCAGGATGATGGCTGCAGGACCAGAGCTGTGTAGCAGCAAGCACCCCAGCATCCCCAGGGTGGCTGCCAGCACAGGTTCTTAGATCTGCTTTTCTAAAGGAAAGCAACTCAAAATGGGTTAACAATCTTGCTTTAATCAAACATATGTCATTTACCTAGTTCAGGAGAAAAAGTCAACATCCTGAACTTCAGAGTATACAGACAAAAAGTTATAAGAAAACAGAAAAATATATCAAGCAGACAGGCCTCCAACTGTCTTGACCATTACATCCATACCTAGTCAGTTACCAGAGAGGGAAGCATCAACATCTAGGTTTTTTCAAAGCCGGGAGTGGGGGTTGGGGCGGGGCTCTCAATGGTTGCCCAGAGTCTTGTCTGGTCAAATCACACAACACTTCTCAAAGTGAGCCCCAAACAAAGCCTCACATCAAGGATTAAATAGCCTTCTCCTGGATCCAAGAATGTAACAACCCTCTTGACCCACTGCCCAATCACAAAGTATCTCCTGAAAAACAAGCCTCCCTCCACAGGCTCCAGGTGCACTTAAGCCTAGGGACAGGGAAGATCTTAAATTTACATTTCTATTACAGGCTGGAAGCAACTAGAAATCTAGGAGGCACTACCCTTCCAAAGGTTCTTGGGCACACACTCATTGGTGCCAATGGGTCAGTGGTTGGTGCTGGTTGTAGTGAGGGAGATAGGTTCCCTCTCTCGTGGGCCTCTCTCTTTCATAATTCCTTCAAGGGCTAGACCAAAAATAGGGTTGGATGACTACAATGGCCTTCTAACTAGTTTTCTGCCTCTATTGATTCTCTTCTCCAATACATACTTTGCAGAGCTGCCAAATTAACCAGCTCACTTTCCTGCATCAAAACCTTCGGTGTTGGGGCGGCCAGGTAGCACAGCGAGTAAGAGCACCGGCTCAAGTGTTGAGAAGACCTGGAGATCGAATCCTGGGCTCAGACACTTAGCACCCCCCCCAGAAACACCTGGCAAGTTACTTAACCCCAATTGCTTAGGGGCGGCCAGGTGGCTCAGCAAGTAAGAGCACTGGCTCCAGTGTCGGGATGACCTGGATCAAATCAGGGCTCAGGTACTCAGCACCACACCCAGAAATAATAACTGGCCGTGTAATCTTGAGCAAGTTACTTAACCCCAATTGCTTAATAATAAAAAATTAATGGGGTATCCTCCTGTTACACAATACTGAACAAATTGTGGTATTGGGTGTAATGGCAGTTATTCTGCCATGAGAAATGACAAAATGGATAATTTCAGAGGAAACCAGTAAGATGTCTATGAACTGATGAAGAGTGCAGTGAACAGAAGTAGGATGATTTACATGGTGATAACATTATAGAGAAAAACTACTTTGAAAGACATTAGAAATCTTATCAATACAATGATAAACCACAAATCCAAAAGAACAAAGATGAAACATGCCATTTACCTCCAGACAGAGGGGTGATAAACTTAAAAAAGCAGAAAGATACACATTTTTGGACATGGCTAAAGTGAGAATTTGCTTTGTAAAACTAGGAGACTATATACTATATTGGGGGTCTGTGTTTTTTATTTGCTAAATGGGAGTATTCGGGGAGGGAAAGATGAATTTAAAATGCTTTTCCATTGGAATTTCTAAAGTTTTCTGTCGTTTACAGTCCTGGTCAGTATAGAATTTTCTTTAAAGGTGGGTATAAAACAAAGTGCAGAAAGCAGGGGATCAGGTTAATGGAATTTAAAATTTAATTTTCAGGAGCTATTTGACATTGATGTGGTTTGTGACCCCTAGGACATAGTTTCTTAATCTTGACTATGAATGAAAACAGATGCTGGGACCACTGTCTCTGGCACAGGTCCTAAAAGTATTAAGGGCAGGCTGAGTGCCCTGGTTTGGCTTGCTGCAGTGAATAGTTGCAAAGTATTAAACACTTATGATATAATTTTGATCCTATGATCAATAGTCCAGCTGCCACCCACTCTTAGTTTTTGGTATATTTTGTGTAATTTAAGCTTAATTTTCCTATTTATTTTTTTTAAACATATTATGCTCATCTATATTCTCAAGTTTCAAGGCAGTTGGCCAAAAGCTGATAGAATTCTGGTCAGAAACAACCTGTTTTCCTGCTAAGGGGCAAGAGAGGCCACTGGAAAGCCTTTAGGGTACTTTGAAACATCCTTGTATCTACTGTTTCCTCCTCTTATGCCTGCTCTACAGTGCTCAGGAATCAAGCATTTTTCAGCTTTGCTTACAAAATATTCTGAACCTAACGTTTGAGAGTATTTCTAAGTTAGCTTCATGCCTCAAAAAAGGATGAGAATATCTGGTCAGTGTGGAGTGTTTTGAGAAATTAGTCAAAGTGTTAAAGTATTTCTGAACGCTTAATAATATTTTCTTTAGAACATTGCAGAGCACCAGCTTTTCAAAAGCAATGACTAAAGTGGATGGTTTATGAACTGTGGCCTGAAAGAGCAATATCATATTTACATACTTGACTTATCTGATCTTTTAGAATCAATTCCAATTTAGGATCTCAATTTCCCAGTAGTAACTATTTGTTTTTTTCCCCAATAACTAGACTCTCCGACTTTCATGGGATCCAAAGCATTATTCCCTGCTTTAGATTTTCTTACACTAATTCAATTTTTCTGTTTCTACCTCTGTAAAATGTTGCCTGTCTCCTCTTTCCCCTGAGTTTTGCTATGATGGCACTTTGAAACATTGGATCATAGATCTATGTATACATACAGAAACAAATATATAGTATACATACATACATGTGTGTATGTGTATATATAAACACATGTACATACATATGTCTATATGTATTCATGTACACATGTATGTATATATGCATGTGTGTATGTATATCACACTAGGTGGCACTATAGATAGAGTACTAGACCTGGAGTCAGGAAAAACTAAGTAAAACTCAACTTCAGGCACTTATTATATAACCCTGGGCTAGCTACTTAACTGCTACCTGCCTCTGTTTCTTCATCTGTGGAATTAGTATAATAACAGCATCTACATCATCTCAGGGTCATTATGAGGATAAAATGAATAATATTTGAAAACCTAAAAGTACTATGTGATTTGTCTTCCTCTTTCTTCATCATCATCATCAGCAGCATCATCTCCTTCTTTTCCTCTTGTTCCTTCTCCTGTATCCCTTCTCTTTCTTCATCCTTTTTTCTATCTTCTCTTTCTTTCTTTTTTCTCTCTTTTTTGGGGGGGATGAAGGGAAGGCAGGGCAATTGAGGTTAAGTGACTTGCACAAGGTCACACAAGTAGAAAGTGTTAAGTGTCTGAGACTGGATTTGAACTCAGGGTCGGTGTTCTATTCACTGCACCACCTTGCTGTCCCTCCTTTTTTCTCTAAATAAAAAGGACCTTAAAAGGCATCTTCATTTTACAGAGGAAGAAACTAAGGACAAGGGAGATTAAGTCATTTGCCTAAGATCATACATACAGGCAGTGAACATTGGGGGCAGGATTTGAATCCAGGTCCTCTGAGTCTAGAGCTCATATTCCTTCTCTTATACCGGGAAAAACAGAAAATGTCACTATCTGGCAAGGTTAGAATAGAAACAAAAAGTTAAAGTTGGGGTAGAAATTGAAAATGATACTCATTGCATTGAAAAGAGATACTTATTTGTTTTTTGGCTTCTCTCTCCTACCTTAGGACTATGGGCAAGGCAGGTTATTTCTATACCAACCTTCTTCATTCCACCAGGTAGATGAGAATAAATTACCTTCTGTTGGTACAAGCCTCTATTCCATTCCTCAATTCAGAAACTGAAATTTATTTAAGTTTATACTATAGTCTAAACTACCTGAATCTAGCTAACCAATGATTCCATTATCTCAGGGAATGTGATCTATCATCCCATATTTTTCTATGCCCATTATTTACTAGCTTATAAGGAAATATTTAAAAAATAAAAACATATATATTTCTGGAATCAGATCTGCTCCCAACTAAAAAAGATAACCTTAGCATTTTGGACAGAGGTTAAAAACCTCTGACCTATTTAGTTCTACATATTAAAAATAGCTTATTAAACTACCTCCTCCCCACTTCCCACATCTTTCAGTTAATTAAAGAATGCAAATCACAGATCATTTATAATGTTTATACAAAAAAATTAGGAAATAGAAACAGCTTAAATTTTAAAAATCATTTAAAAATATAAAACTTGCCTGCCAGTTATAGGCCCTGGCAGAGGGAATTACACGTTTACTGGCCTTGCATTGATCCCAAGCAGCCTTCACTGCCAGGAAGATGAATCTCTTCCAACTACTCCCAGCAGAGTTCTTTACTTGAGACTGCAGAAGTCTGCTGCTGGAGCCAGACCTGTAATACTCAGACTCTAGTCTCTGAACTTTTTTTTATCACAAAACACCTGCAGTGGCTTCTTTTTCTTATTCTGTTGCTGCTGCCAACCACTCCAGCCTCAGCTATGGTTAAATGTTCTTCTCTGTCACAGGCTAACTCTAAAACTTCTTGGCAAAATGTGATTCACTTCCTTGTTCTGAGCTAATGATTGTCATCGTCCCTTCTAGGTTAGGAAGAGACCTCTTTCTGTCCAGGATTGCAATTCCCAGAATTCATACTTAGGTTTCAGAAATTTTCCGTACCCAAAGGACAGTGATTCTGAAAACCAGTTACACTCTACTGCCTTCTCTTGTGAGTAATATGGAACTGAGCCTAAGGGCTGCTTATAGTATGAGAATCATTTTCTGAGCCCCATCAGCTCATAATGCTGAGACTTGTCATGAAATCGTCTTGTGTTCATTTGAATATATTTTATACTTATTTATATGTGGGCAGCATGTTGTACAAATAGAATATAAGCTCCTTGGGGGCAGGGACTTCTTAATTTCTTTTTTCTTTGTATCCCCAGCACATAGTATGGTACTTAGCATGTGTAATTTGTTGTTCAGTCCTTTCAAGTCAGGACTCTTTGTGACCCCATGTGGAGTTTTCTTGGCAAAGATGCTGGAGTAGCTTGCCATTTTTTTTTACTCCAGTTTATTTTGCAGATAAGGGCACTGAGGCAAAAAGAGTGAAGTGACTTGCCCAGGGTCTCATAGTGGGCAAATGTCTGAGGCCAGATTTGAATCAAAGAAGAATCTTCCTGACTCCAGGACTGGCACTTTATCCACTGTGCCACCTAGCTGCCCTGACTTAGCATGTAGCAGGCACTTAATAAATACCTATTGATTGATTCCATACTAGAGGAAAATATGGGTGAGGTTATTTCAAGTTTAAAGATTGGAGATTATACTTTTAAATATTTGGTCACATTGGAGATTTCTGATATTAATTGTTAAAATGAGGTTCAAAATCTAGCCTTGACTGTTTCTCAGATGTATAAGCATGTCTCCATTTACTTCCCCCTCCAATTTTTTCTAAAAGTGCCAATCACAGGCATCTCAGGATACTTGGACAAATTTGAAAAACATACACTTATAGTAGGAAAAATAAACCAACAGCAGAACTCATAAATCAGGGTTAGCCAAACCAAACAGCTGAGCAAATGTAGATGGGCTATAATTTTGCATTTCATGGCACCTGGGCTACAGGGTAAATCCCGGATGGTGTAATTTACTATGGGTGGGACTTTAACAGACAGAGGCTAATTATATAAATTTGAGGTTAACCCCCTTCAGATGATGGAGTGCAATATTCTTCCACCTCCACCTTTTAAAATGTCTTTCAAGACCTTGCATATGAAAGTTCTCATTTCTTTCTAATTTTAGAAAATGAATGGGAAATACGACTGATGTCCACCAAGAGACTGGCAGAAGGGTTACTATAGTTTTCTGGCATTATGTCCATCTTTTAAAATTGGAAACCCAATTTCACTTTGGCAAATGATATCAATTTTTACCTCAGTAAGGAACCTGAATAGTACTCCCTGATCTACTTATTTTTAAGAAGCTTATGATCTCTGCTCCAACAAAGATGTGAGTAGATCTCACCTCTTCCCAAAAGAGGGATTGTTGTCAGGAGCTTACTGCCTCATACCTGATGTCCCATAGGAAATAGATTGAGATGCCACTAAAAATTAGTCAGTGAGGAGATGAATTGTTTATTTTAGCCTAGTACTTTTTCTCCTGGGAAGGAGAATTAGCTTTTTTTTTTTTTTTAAATTGTAAACAAAGTCTTCAGGCTTTTTATTATGCTCATAACCTCATTGTGGGTCTCTTCTAGTCCTAATCAAATCTATCCTGTTCAGGATGACTTAGTAAATATTACTTTTTTATATATCATGTTTTCTTATCCTTTGTTGTCTTTATTGAAACGAATATTTGGACCATATTGAGAATATTCATTTATATATTTAAAGTGTAGATTGTGATATTTTCTCCGTGTAAGCATTTGAGTAAAGTGGGGATGGAGGATGGTAAGCAAAGGAGAGAAAGCTACAGGAATAGTGAGATTAATATAGAGAGAGGCACAGACACACGCATATGCACATGCAAACTCAATTCTTTTGGTCATATTTACTAGAGTGGGCCTAGGAAAACATTCTGAGTTTCAGTCTCAAGTTCACTTTTTATTTTCATTGCATATTAAATTAAACTTAACTTGCCATTATATCACATTTCCATCTGATTATTTTAGCCTACCTACATCATATTCTATCTTGTTGTTTTAAATTCTGTTCCCATTTAAATGAATTATTTGTACTGCTCCCTTAGCCCTTTCCAATGCAATGTTGGAATCTTGACCAGATATTGTATTTTGGTAGAAACAAAAGAAATTGGGGCTAATGGTGGGAACAAAGTGTGCATTCATCACAGTTTGCTAAGAATTAATTTAGTATTGCCATCTAGATAAGCTGAAGGGAAGTGATACCATGACACTGAACCATTTTATGATTTTGCTTTGGAAAGCAGAATAAGAATGTTTAGGAGCGCTCATAGAATATTACCATTGGAAGAAATACATAGTCTAATATGCCCTTAAGTAAGAATAACCTCTATCAGCTCCTCAATGAGCATTTATTCAATTTTGAATTGAAGACCTCTGGTGACAGAGAGCTTACTACTTCCCAAATGAACTCATTCTACTTTTGAATCAGCATCATCTCTGAATCCCTTCTTCCAACCTACATTTTTAATCATAGGTTGCATTCCCAGAGGGGTAACTAATACTCTCAGCATTTTACCATAAGCCTGAGGGCCTAGGTTTCTGCAATTGGCATTTATAAGTTCCTACTAAAATCAGCTAAATGGACTTGAATTAGTTTATAGAAAAGGGATTCACTGAATTGGTTTAGTAAGAAAAGTCAGTACAGCTGTGCTTGGAGCACACTCTTCCACAAATAACCTGACCTCCCACTTAAAGGAAGTCCTTTCTTGAATCCAGATCTGCCATTTTTTCCCTGATGCACTGTATTATCATCTAACAGTCAAGTTTCTCTAATGATGTGGTCAATGTTGGGGAGAGAGACAAAGACAAAGACAGAGAGGAGAGATAGAGACCAAGAGAAAGACAGACAGAGACAGATAAAGATAGTAACCTTGTCCCTCTCTCTCAAGGGCTATTTCCTTTAATAGGCTTAGTCAGAATCCTCAGAACTGAAATTATACATTTCTTGACTGGTCTACTGGACTGAAAAAATACAGAAATTTCTTTCTGTTTAAAGACCTCAGGGGCTTTAACCAATCATGCTGATACCTTCCTTACCAATTAAATATCTTAATAAAACAGGGTATAGACAATCTTGTTTACACCTTAAAAAAAACCTAAGTATGTCTAATTGATTCATTTAACCTAACCAAAACTTTTGTATTTTCCCTCTAGTTAAATTTTTTTGTCCCCTGAAAGTCAGCTAGGGAGGTTTTGGGAAAATCTATAGTCCCAAATCTTAGATAATTCCAAAATTTTGGGGAAGTTCCAAATCTTGTCCTTTTCCCATTTTTTCCTCAGTGCCTTATACTAAAGAGTCTCAGAAAAATTAATATCACCCAGTTCATAAAAAAATAAGAAATTAATATTGTTTCATACGTCCAAAAATGTGATGATAGAACCTAACAGACACATACTATTTTATAAAATTCTCAGTGGTTACCTCCTGTCTTGATGTTTATAAATAGCCTCCAAGTTCAGAACAATAAAGTTAAGAAAATCAAGCCTTTCTTTTGGAAGGGAAAGCCTGGTCTTTACAGAGCCTATGGCACACTCCCCATAGAGATTAGGGACCATGTGTCAAAGGAAGTCATACCCTCTCCATCATATGTGAAACCAAACACATTGCTTGGGTGAAAATTCTTCCATGATACCAG
Source organism: Petaurus breviceps papuanus (assembly GCF_028583685.1). Taxonomy (NCBI): domain Eukaryota; kingdom Metazoa; phylum Chordata; class Mammalia; order Diprotodontia; family Petauridae; genus Petaurus; species Petaurus breviceps. Next base: position 66,552,878 of record NW_027186304.1, on the reverse strand, counting down.
CAGTCCAACTAAGGATGGGACAAAGCATCTCTAGGTGTCTTAACAAACACAGGGCACGTCAAATATCTATATGGATCCCTTTCATACATAGTGCAATCCCACTCAAGATGCGAGCAACATTTGCTCTGGTTCCTTCACAAGCAGGTATCTGAAATTTCCCCAAAGATCCCTACTAATACATAAGGAAATTTCAATATAGTTTTTAATATTTCCCTCATTTGGGCAAGAAGTTTTAAAAATATAGGGTTCCTTCAAAGGAATTAAGCATTTTGATCATCCAGGGTTTCTAAATGAGAAGACAGTCAATAAATGTTTACAAATGCGAAAGGTACTGTGCTAAGTCCCAAGGATAAGAAAAGAGACAAAAGACAGTCCCTGCCTTCAAGGAGCTCACGATGGGGCAGAAATATAAGCAAGAACCAAGCTATATGCAGGACAAACAGGAAATGATTAAAAGAGGGAAGTCACTGGAATTGAGAGGTTGAGAAAGGTGACCTGTACAAAAAAGGATTTTTAGTTGTGACTTGAAGGAAACCAGGGGAGCCAAGAGGTGGTGATCAGTAGGAAGAATATTCCAGGCATGGGTGCACTTTGGAAAATGCCTGAAGTCCAGAGTTAGTATGTCTTGTCTGAGGAATGGTCAGAAGGCCAGTTTCATTGGATGAGAGTACATGGTGGGAAGTAAGAGATAAGAAGATAGGAAGGTGGGTGTATGTGTGGGGCTAGGTTATGAAGAGATTTGAATATGAAAGAGAGGATTTTTTATTTAATCTTGGAGGTGATAGGAGCTACTGAAGTTTATTGAATATGGGGGTTGGGGAGTATGACGTGGATCTTCAATTCAGGAAAATTGCCTTAGTGGTTTAATGAAGGATGGATTGCAGTGGAGAAGGACTTGAAGCAGATAGACTCATCAACAAGCTATTGCTATAGTTCAAAGGTAAGGTGATGAGGGTCTGCATCAGGGTGTGGTGGTAGTATTCGAGAAGAAAAAGGGATAAGTTTGAGAGATGTTTCAATGGTGAAATTGATAGGCTTAACAAGATTGGATATAGCGGCAGGTGAGAAATAGTGAAGAGTTTAGGATGACACCTAGATTGAGATTGGGGGACTGAGAGAATGATGGTACCCTCGATAGCAATAAGGAAGTTTGGAGGAAAGGAAGGTTTAGGGGGAAAGGTAATAATTTCCATTTTGGATAGTTTGAGAGTAAAATGTTAACTAGATATGTGGTTTGAGATGCCTGAAGGGAAGCTGGAAATGCAAAACTGGAGGTCAGTAGAGAGTTAGAACAGGATAGGTAAAATAAAGAATCATCAGTTTAGCAATAATTATATCCATAGTTGCTGATCAGGTTACCAAGTCAAATAGCATAGAAGAAGAAGAGGAAGGGACAAGAGACAGAGCCCTGTGGGACATCTATGGTAAGAGGGCATGACCTAGATGAGGACCCACCAAGAGACAGTGAGGAGATGTCTGAGAGGTAGGAGAGAACGTAGTATCACCAGCACTAGAGAGAAGAGAGCATTACGGACAAAAGGGTAATCAGCTTTGTCAAAGGCTACCAAGAAGTCAAGAACAATTTGGAGTAAGAAAAGGTAATTGGATTTGACAATTAAAAAGTAATCAGTAATGTTAGAGAGAGTTGTTTTGGTGGAATGAATGAGGTTGGAAGCTGAATTGTAAGGGTTGGTTAAAAGAGAGAAGAGACAAGCTGGAGGCACCTATTGTAGATGGCCTTCTCAAGGAGTTTATCAACAAAGGGCAGAAGAAATATAGGGTGATAGCAGGATGGAGGAATCTAGTGAGGGTTCTTTATCATCATGGAGACACAAATACATTTATAGGCAGTGAAGAAGTAGAAAGGACTTGAAGATTAATGTTAGAGTGGAGATGACAGGGCAATCTGTTAGAGGAGATGGGATGGAATGATAATGTTTCTGTAGGTAGAGGTTTGTTTTGACAAGGAGAAGGCTGCCTCTTTTGTGTGAAGATGATGAAGGAGATAATGGTAGAAAGCATCAAAGTGATATGGGATGAGAAGGATGGGAGAAGAATGAGCTCATGGACAATGGTCTCTGTTTTTTCAGGAAAATATGAGGCAAAGAACTCAGCTGAGAGGGCGGGGGAGGGGTACCATGAGAAGATTAAGGAGGAATGAAAAAGTTTGAAAGAGCTGCTGTGGAATATGGAGTTGTTAATGGATGTGTAGGATTGTCTGGCAGTGGTGAGGACCCAGGTAAGGTTATGTCATATAAATTTTTAGTGGATCCAGTCAGAAGAGTTCTGTGATTATCTCTACCTTTGTTCAGAAGCACATGTGTGGAAAGGAAGACAGTAGCTAGTGAAAGTGCTCCAAAGCTGAAGCTTAGCAGAGTACAATTGATAATATGATTAGGAGATCAGGGACTCAAGAGAAGAGGACAGCATAGAATTGAACTGGTTCAACAAGGGGTCAAGATGAGGTAGGAGGAGAGAGTGTCTAGTGCAGGGCTGATGGCCTGGGCAAGAATTGATGGGTTGAGTAATTGGAGGTCACAGAGTGGATGAAGAGTTGGGTTTGGTAGGGGAAGGGAGCAAGAGAGTCAGGTAAGGAGATTTCAGAATTTTTGAATATGAAGGTGTTATACCACATTTATTGATGGTGGTGAGATCAAGGATATGAACATCTTTGTGTGTAGATGAGGGTGGGTGGGGAATAGGCATAATGGTAAGGAAATTTGAAGATCTTTCCTGCCCCTTAATGGGCCTCAAGTAGAACCCAACAAGAGGGACTTGATTGGGGGGAGGCTGTTTTTTTTTAATTAAAAATTTTTTTTTTCAGAAAGGCCCATACCTTTTGTTACTTTGTAATTAGGCAGTGGGTCATGAAGGTTGTGATGTCTTCTAACCCTGAAGAAGGCTAAATACATACTCTGAGGTGAGGTTTTGCTTTGGGGTTTACTTATGGGAAGAATTATGTGATTTGGTCAGATAAGACTCTGAGTAGCTGTTGAGCCCCTAGCTTTGAAAACCCAGATGTCAGTGCTTCTCTCTCTGGTAACTAGCTATATATGTATGTAATGGTCAGACAGCTAGAAGCCCTGTCTGTTTGTCTGTTGAATCGTGTTATTTTTCTCTGTCTGTATTTTTTGTTTGCTTGTAATTTCTGTTTGTATTTTCTGAAGTTCTAGGTGCTGACTTTTCCCCCTGAACTAAGTAAATTTTATATATATTTATGATTAAAGTAAGATTGTTAATCCTTTTCGAGTTGCTTTCCTTTAGAAAAGCAGATCAAAGAACCTATGCTATCAGCCATCCTGGGTATGGTAGGGTGCTTGCTATTACTGGAAGTAATTTAATTAATTAATTAATTAAAAAATTTTTTTTTCAGAAAGGCCCATACCTTTTGTTACTTTGTAGGCCACTGGAAGTGAATAGGTTGAGGAATTGAGTGGTTAGAGTGTTTGAGGGGAAGCCAGTATGTACGTTGAAGTCCCCTAGTATGAGGTGTATTGGGAAGAAAGAAAAGTTGTGAGCAAGGTATTGTGGAAGGAAGGTGAATGACCTGGAGGACTAAAGACAACAGCTAGGAGCTAGCAGAATTTCACTTGAGTGGTAGATATAGATTGCATGAACCTCAAAGGAAGAGAGTTTACTAAGTGATGGAGGTATGGGGAGAACATGGAAGCTGCTGTGGGGAACAAGGGCAGTACTGAAAAGTATGGCCAAAGAGGCTGTGCTATGGGTGTAGGGTTGTTGTTGTGTTTGTCCTTCGTTCTGTAAGAGGACCATGACACCAGGGAGATGATGACATGACTTGCAGTTAACTTGGATTTGAGTGAGGGAGAGCCTCATTTTCTCCTCCAGAGCCATTTGGATCCAGTGGCCAGAGATTGATCAGGATGACTGGACATGACCCAGGATGAAATGGGAGACCTGGTCCTTTTAGGCTAAGGCCTTTTCAGGTACTCACTTTGAGTAAGGTGACACCATTTAGTGAATAGGCCTCTTTATGAAGTCTGGGTGGTTACGACAAAATGGAAGGAAGAGAGAAGAAAAGACTTAGGATGAAGGAAAGTTTGCTGCCTATAGATCAGTCATTTCACAGGGCACATTGGAAAGGATGGGTAGGTTTGGTTGGGATTTGGGGGTGAGTGGGTTGAGAGAGAGGGGAATAAGGAATCAAATGGTGAGAGATGAGGAATAGGGTTTAGATGATGACATACTGGTTCAGAGTCACTAGAATTTTTAGGGCATGAAAAATGTGTAGATGCTTGTCATCGAGTGGAACGTGCTACTTCTCTTCCCAATGAAGGCTGGAGATCAGACAAGAGATAAGAGCTGTATTAGATGAAGCGCAGTCAGATGGGAGGCCTGGTTTCACTTCTCTTTATTTTTCCCCTCTGAAAGTTGGAGTCTGGGCAGGTGATTGGGCAGCTAGAGATGGGAACTGAGCCTAGACAGTAGGAGATGGAAGGGCCTAGGTCAAAGGGAAGGTCATTTTTTTTCTCACAAGTATGGAGGACTTAGGGGGAAATTCCATTGGCCCCTAACAGCTGTCCTTCAGGGGACAGGTAACAGTAAATGGAAGATGGTATGTCAAAGTAAGGTGCCTCCTCTTCTCCCTGGAGGCTGGAGACAAGGTGAGTGCAATCAGAGGTAGAAGTCTCCAGGGCACAACTTTGGCACAGATGGAAATTGATCCCCAGGAGGGGCAAGTTGTCTTGCATTGGTGAAGATTGAAGTCCACAGCCTCCTGGCAGTCTTTTATGAGGAGATGCCCACAGCAGGAAATGGAAGGCTCAGGTCAAAGGAAGGTTTCTTCTCACCCCAGTCTAGAGATCAGGCAGGTACAGCAGGAGGTGGAAGTCTTCTCTGAGGGAGAATCTGAACCTATGGACCTGCAATCCATAAGAATCGCATATAAGATATTTGGCCTTAGGTCACAAAAAAAGCAAGTAACCTAGGTGTGCTTGAAAAGAATATATGTATGTGTATGCATATAGGCATATACATATGTATACACACAATATATATATATATACACACATACATCATATATAGTGATATAATGCTACATAGTGATATAGTGAGCTATGCCATTTAAATTATTTCTCAACCCTTTGTAATCTGGCTTTCAACCTCTTCACTTAACTGAAATGGCTTCTTCCAAATTTCTGCTCCTTCCAGAGCCACAATCTCTTGATGGATAAATCTGATGGTCTGTTCTCAGGTCTCATTCTTCTTAACCTATCTGTTGTATTTGATACTACTGACCCCTCTGTTTTCTTAGATACTCTCTCCTCTGTGGGACTGTTGACTCCTCTATTCTCTTTCCTTCTTGGCACTATGGCCACTCCTCAGTCTCTTGTGCTGACTTTGTATTCCCGTCAAGTTCCCTAACTCTTTGTCTTCTCCATGGTTCTGCCCTAGGCCTTCTCTTATATATTTCTACCATTTTCATAAAGTTCTTCTCTTCTTTAGAGGCAGTAAGGGGGTGCAGGGGATAGAACACAGGTTCAAATCTGCTCTCATACACTGTAACCCTAGGCAAGTGACTTAAGCTCTGTATGCCTCACTTTCCTCAACTGTAAAATGGGGATAATAATAAAACCTACTACTCCACAGGGTTATTGTGAAGATCAAATGAGTTAACATTTCTAAAGTACTTTGTATAGTGCCTGGCACATCATCCCTCCCTCATCCCTCCTTCATGCATTTACAGATGCAGCTCATATAATTTGTTGTCTCCCCCATTAGAATTAAGCTTTTTGGGAATAAAAAAGTTTCTTTTTTCTTATATCCCCAGTGCCTAGCTCAGAGCCTAGCATATGGTAGATGTTTAATAAATAAATGCTTATTAATTGATGTGTGACTAAATAGTTGGGTGATCTTGAACAAATGAGTACATTTATAAAGCAGGTAGTATAGTAGATAGAGTGCCAGGCCTGGAGTCAGGAAGACTCATCTTCCTGAGTTCAAATGTGACCTCAGGCACTTATTAGCTGTGTGAATGAGCACGTGTAGCAGCAAGCACCCCAGCATCCCCAGGGTGTCTGTCAACACAGGTTCTTAGATCTGCTTTGATAGAGGAAAGCAACTCAAAATGGGTTAACAAGCTTACTTTAATCAGTCAAATATGTATCGTTTACCTAGTTTCAGGGGTAAAAGGTCAGCACCCCAAACTTCAGAAAACACGGACAGAATTATCAAGACAGAGAAACAGATCAAGTAGACAGTTTCCAAACTGTCCAACCATTACATCCATACCAAATCAACATCTGGGTTTTTCAAAGCCGGGAGCCCTGGACAACGGCTTCCCAGAGTTTCATCTGATCAAAACACAGAACACTGTGAGCCCCAAAACAAAGCTACACATTAGGGATTATATAGCCTTCTCCTGGCTCAGAGAATGTAACAACCTTATTGACTCACTGGCCAATCAAAAAGTATCTACTGAAAAACAAGCCTCCCACCCCAGGCTCCAGGTGCACAGTAGCCTAGGGGCAGGGAAGATCTTTAAATTTACATTCCCATTACAGCAAGTGACTAAATCCCATTTGCAAATGGGGTCATGAAGAGTCTGATGCTATGGCACAACAACAAGCAGTACCCAAGTACTTCCTTTTAGATACTGTTACCTAAAAGGAAATGTCCCGATTTTTAAAGGAAACATTGAAAATTAGACTATTTAATTTTATTCTAAGACAAAAGAGGAAAAAATGCTGTTTTTTTCTCCTAGATTCATTCAAGCAAGGGTGTCAATACAATGAAATTCTCAGGCATTTTTTTCCAGTGAGTCTTTGGAAATGCTATGCACCTCAGATTTATCTGGGATGAAGCCCTCACTGTGAATCAGTTGGCCCTGGGTCCCTTTCACTGGGCATTTTCAACAGGCTGATTGAGTCCCTAGAGTGGCAGTTGACCCAAAAGAGCAATGGTGTCAAACTCTAATAGGAAGAGATCCATGTTGACTTGGAAAACCACAAATAACATCATTCATATTGGTTTTTTTTATTTTGTCAAGATTTCCCAATTAAAGCTCACTCTGTAGCACTGGGGAGTGTTGACTGGGTGTTTGACACTTCTCTTCTACAGCATAACCCTGTGTTTAATGGTCTGCCTACAATGCATGGTGGGGATGGGACAGCTCAGTGTGAAGTTTTCATGTCAGAGAATGGTTGATTTGCTGCTACCTTGACCCTGGGAGTTCTTGGTTTCCTTTGAATTTCTAGATGTGTCTATTACTACTCTTTTTCCTATATAAAAAATAAAAGAAAAAGAATCAGTAAAACCAATCAATACATTGAAAAAGTTTGAAAACATGTGCAATATGTAACACCTGTCTGTGGTCCTCCCATCTCCAGAAGGAGTTGGTTGGGAACACCTCCTCAAATCTCTTCTTTCAATGCATTCCTATTCTTCACAACTTGGCAATATTCACTTGAAAATATTTTAAAATTTATTTTTTTGACTTTTTAATGTCATCATAATTATCCTCAGTATCCTTCACCCTCCCAGACAGTTATTTTATGTAAAATAGTATTTTTAAAAGAAAAAAATCTGCACAGCTGATTGACATGTTGAAAATATTAGAAAACATGTGCAATGTGTAACACCTGTCAACTTTCCGCCTCCAGGACAGGGTAGGTTGAAGATGTTCTCTCCTATCTCTTCATTGAATTCATGTTTGATCTTTATAATTTTGTTACAATAACTTTTGGTTTTTTGCGAATGGTTTTCTTTCCATTTATATTGTTGTTGTCATTTTATATAGTGTTTTCTTGCTTCTGCTTACTCCATTTTGAATATATTCATGTAAATATTTCCAAGCTTTTCTGAATTCATTATTCTTATTTTCTTATAGCACAGTAATATCCCCTTACATCCATGTACCTCAATTTGTTTAGACTTTCTTCACTCAATGGACATTTACTTCCCCATCCCCCAATACTTTATTATCACAAGAAGTGCTGCTATAAGCATTTTGGTCTATATGGGGACTTTCTTATCCATGGCTTCTTTGGGGGAAAAGAATCCCTGGGTTAAATGATATGGACATTTCAGTCATTTTATTTTCATAACTCCAAAATGCTGTAAGAAAGCATTCTTTCTCTACAAAATCAGATCAGCAACTACTTTGCCACCTACTGTCATACAGACAAGTTGGGGGCCCTGAAAATTCTGGGGTCATGTTGAAGAATGTACTTGGACCCAGGTCTTCTTGATTGTGAGGTCAGTTTCATCTGTCATGCTGCCTAGCCCAGAGTGGGCACTTAAAAATGCATATTTGATTGAAATGTGTAGAAAATTACCATCCTCAAATGGCAGTATAGAATTTTATTTCAATTTTTAAAGGCAAATAAAATATTTAAGGGTACCTAACTTTACTAAATTACTTTTAAAAGGAATTTCTCTAACCTTTCCCAGAGGATTAACCATGTGGTTTCATTGTGGAGGAGCCCTGTGACTATACTTTAAATTCTCCCTGTGGAAAGTCTTTAGGTTAGCTCCAGGAACACCAAAATTTCTTTGGGTTGTTTTATAGAAAAGTCTCATGAGGGATAAGTGTTTGATTATGGAAGGCAGCATCTGCCTCTCAATGAAGTTAGTAATGAAGGCAATTAGGGCACAGGCTTTTGAACCAACTAGACACAAAGTCTACCTCCACTGTATTACTAAGAAAATACAAATATTGCTGTTGGCCAAGTGTCTGACATTTTATACATTATTACTATGAATTGGCTGTTAATTAACATTTCTGGCAGACTTGTGCACTAAAGCTGGTCTTTGTATTCAAGATACCAACACCTCTAGTAACAGAGCCTCAAGTTCCCAAATTTAGGCAATGCTAGGTAGAAAAGTACAATTGTGCCTTGCTTCAGAAATATTTATTTTGGGGGGATATATTTTAAGGATTTGTTGGTAATGTTGATGAGTTCTCTTATGTATTATTTATCTTAAATGCACTTATTAAAACACTTTATAATAACACAACTAAGTTTTCTCAAAAATCCATGCAAAGAAAAAGCCTTGCATTTTCCACTGGGTTCCTGAGGCTTTATGACCTCTTTTTCCTTGAAAAAACCTTTTAAAACCATCAGCATGAGGCTAGGAAGTCAGGAGGAGGTCTAATGGCACTAGTTACATCCAGCACCTCCGGGCTATTCTCGTCATGGTTCATGTATCAACCGATACTGCCAGTTGTGGGGAATGGTGTGAAGGTTTCATGACATTCATGAACTAACCTTTTGAGACTGTGATGAGAAATGAATCCTCAGTGCTTCTTCTGATTAATGCCAACACTTTATTCTGAGGATAAAAACTCTGCAGTTCTCTGTAGGAATTTTCTTCAGGTTTTTGTGGTTGAGTGGTTTCAGTTGTGTTCAACTCCCCAAGACCCCATTTGGGATTTTCTCAGCAAAGATACTGGATTGGATTGCCATTTTATCCTTCAGCTTATTTTACAGATGAGGAACTGAGGCAAACAGGGTTAAGTGACTTGGCCAGGATTACATAGCTAATAAGCTCCTGAGGCCTGATTTCAAATCAGTGCTCCTGACTCTAGAGCTCATGCTCTGTTCATTGCTATACCTAATTGCCCCTCTCTTTGGGTACCTCCTGGTTTTTATTTTTGCTCAATCACTGAGATATGTAAATCATTTCCCAAAGGATCAGAGTGGCTTTAACTTATACAAAGCTTCTAATCACCTTTAAGTAGGCAGAAAACATGAGTCACTCAGTCAATAAATGCCTACTTTGTGCCAGGCACTGTGCTAAGTGCTGGGGATTCAAAGAAAGGAAAAAGACATTTCCTGCTTTCAAGAAGCTTATAGTCTAATGGAGGGAGACATTATGCAAACAAGTATATACATATATGCAACACACAAGATGAAATGGAAATAATCAAGTTAGGACAGACCCTAGAATTAAGGAGGAAAGGGAAAGACTTCTTGGGGAAGTGAAGAGCCAGCCTTATTACTTAATCCTAAAATTAACTTATGCTAGACTGAATATGATCAGTAACAGGCAAAAGAAATCATTCTTACAGAATGAGAACCCATACAAGGAATAAAAATAAGACACTCATCTTATTTTTAACCCTTCTTAGATAAGTCCTTCATTGGTGTTAATGGAGTGTGATCATGTTCTGTTGATCTGAATAGGGAGCTAGGAATTAAGACTCTTGCAGCCTAGACTTGGCTGTAACTCTGCCTGACTCCCTCTGTGACTTAAAATGAACCAAAAAAACCCTTTGGAAATGGGCAAATTAAGTATTCATAAAAATTCTTCCAGTTCCTTGTATGAACTGATCCACAGCTCTCAAGGGAGTGCAGTTAGATCCTTTAATAGCTTTTCTCAATTAAATTGATTATTGCACCAAATCACAGCATCTTAGGGATTTTAGAAGTCAAGAGCTAAACTTAATCAATGGCCTTCTTAAGGCCTTTCTTTAGTGTCACCTTTCTCTAGTTTCCAGTGCCTTTCCGAAGAAAACACCTTGTATTTTGTTTTGTATGTGTCTTGTATTTTGTTTTGTATGTGTTTATATGAGTCCATGTTGTCTGACTCTATGGAATTTCCTATAGAAAGTTGGACAAGGACTCTTCATCTTTTCTTTGGTCTCCCCTTTTATAGAACAAAATTGACCCCTAATAAAAGTTTGTCAGTTGATTGATTGAACTTAGAGATCATTAGGTCCAAAGTCAATCATTTTACAAATGAGGAAGCTGAGACTTGGAGAGATGAAAGAACTTATTAAAAATTTCATAATTATTAAGTGACAGCTCCAAAATTTGGATTCTGGTCTTTTGGTTTCAAAGCCCTCATCCTTTCTATGTCACCCTAAGCTCATCTAATTGATTTGTCTACTCAAAGACTTTATCCCACCAATTGCCCTTGGACAAACAGGCCTGTTCTAAAGCTGTGGTATATCATGGTAATGGAATATTATTGCGCTGTAAGAAATGTCAAGCAAGGACTTCAGAAAGACCTGGAAAGACTTTCTGATGCAAAGTGAGGTGAGTAGAACTAGGATAATGTCATATGCAGTAACATTAACACTCTACAATTGAAGAACTATGATTGTAAAGCCAAGCACAAGCAGTTTTCCAGAGGACTGCTGCTGTGAACAGCTTTCGAATTTCTGATTATATAGTATAGCGAACTCTCTATTTCATTAACAAATTAGAGAAAAAATATTCACAGAAAACAAAGTACAGCATTAATGTTATAACTTCACAACTTATCACTAAAATGGCCACATAGTTTTCACCAAAGTGGTCACATAGTTTTAGGCAAAGTGCATTCATTTAGTCAATCACTGAAGTCCTTAATTCAATCACAAAGCACAAAAGTCAAAGTCCTCCACCCATAGAATGCAATTAAGTTACAATATCATCAGGCCCTACTCAGTACCCTATTAAAGGTAGTTGAAAGTACAAAGGCCATCCACTCCTAGGTCACAAGTAAATAACAATTTCATCAGTCAGCATTAAATACCCAAGGAGAGGTCTTCTCATCTTGACTCAATGGTCCCTTACTGCCTGAATCTAACCAACTGCCACCTGAGTTCAAAGGCAGACAGCTCCCAGTTCCTTGTCCAGCTCTCTGTGCAGTTCCTGTTCCATATTGAAGCTCACAGTATCTAGTCCAACGCAAGTCCTTCACAGTTTAGAAGACTGTGGGAAGACAAAGCTTAACAAAGCCACAGACAGACAAAGTAGCAACACCACAGTCTGGAAGCTCTGGCTGGCCCTTGGAAGTCTACAGCAGCTCCAGCTGGCCCTCAGAGGTCTTTAGGAGTTCTAGCTGGCTTTCTCCCATTCTCAAAATCAAAGTCACTTTCTCCCGTTCTCAAAATCAAAATCACTTAGTAGCAGCCTAGCCTCCAGATGCTTGCTGAGAGAAGCTCTCTCTCTCTCTTTCTCTGGCAGTAGCTGCTCTGCCTCCACAATGCTTGCCCCAAGACGTTCTGACTCTCCCAGCTGGGGCTTTTCCTTATATATGCTATTAGTCCCCCCTGTTCAGCCCTGTCCTGTTATGTCAGCAACAGGATACCTTCTGTTTCTTAACAGAGGCTTGACATAATTAGCTTGACACTAAGTGCTAAGTACCTCTTAGTTTGTCAATACAAAGGGATCTTCAAATTTCCTTACTATTACAATGATTTAGCTATTTTCAGCAATACAATGATCCAAGATGCTTCCAAAGGATTCATGACAAAGCATGTTATCCACCTCCAGAGAAAGAATTGATATAGACTAAAGCATGCTATTTCTCTCTCTCTCTCTCTCTCTCTCTTTCTCTCTCTCTCTCTTTTTCTCTCTCACCTTCCTGTACAGAATGAATAATATGGAAATGTTTTACGTATTTACACATGTATAATTTATATTGGATTTCATACTATCTCAGAGAGAGGGGAGGGAAAGAGGTATACATTTGCAACCCCCCAAAAAACCCAAATGTTAAAACTTATTTTAACATGTAACTGGGAAAAAATCAAAATATTATTAAAAAAAGACATACTAATTAAAAACTCTCATATTATTTTAGAACTTTTTTAAAAAGTTAATTAAGCTTTGTACCACAAACTGATATGGAACTCTGAACTTTATAAACAAAGCTTATTTTTTAAAAAAATAGTAGCTTAGTAGAAAGACAGCTTAACTGGAAGTTAGGATATCAGGGTCATAGTCTTAATTCTGTCCTCAAATTGCTGTGTTACTTGAATGAATTTACTTAATCTCCCTGGGCATTCCAGTTTACCATTTGTAAAATGAATGGGTTGAACCATATAATCATCTTCTATGGGTTCTAAAGCAGGGTCTATCCAAGGTTTCCAAAGTGGGTGATACACTCCCTGGTGGGTGCTGGAACAATCCAGGGGGGTGGTAGCAGCCTCATGTACAATTGGAGTTCATTGAATAAAAATAAGGGGGTGGTGAAAGTGTAAGGAAAGAAGAGAAGAAAATTGTGAAAAACTATACATGTTTCATCTGTTGTATAACAGAGTTAAAGTTGTAGTGATTACATTATTTTCCAAATAAACACAGAAAAAGCAAGTTATATCTGATCAAGTGGTCAAGTTTGCCAAAAGGTCTTAACAAACAAGTGCTGGCAGGTGAGTATGTTGTGCATTGTTGGGAAGTCCAACATACGTCAGCAGGAATATGTGTGTGTAATGATTTCTTTACAATAAGATACTCTGTGGCTGCATGACAAAATATTTCATCATTAAAATTTCAATGCAGAAAAAACACCACAAATTTACAATAAATTATTAAATTTAAGATTTGTCATTTAAAAATATATATTTTTTGAAATGACACAAATTACAAAAAAATTGTTTAAAGTGTTAAAAAAAAGTTGTTTTTCAGGGGGGCACTGAATAACTTTTTTTAAAAGGGGGTGGTAGGCCAAATAAATTTGGGAACCCCTGTTCTATACAATGTAAAATGTTTATACACTCTCTCTGTTCAGTGTACTGTGGTAGGCATTATATAAGCACAAAAATTTTTAAATGGCACAATCCTGTTAGAAGGAGCCAACAATGGAAGAGGATTAGGCATGTACACTCATAACTGATACAAGTTTAGAATGACCAAGGTGAAATGGAGAACTAACACAGAGAGTGTTGAGAGATTTTGGGAAGTGATGATAACCTTAATCTAGGAAAATCAAGGAAGACTTCAAGGAGGAAATGGCTCCCAAGCTGGAACTTGAAGAAGAGAAGGGATTTCAGTATTTGGGGTGTTGAAATACTTCATTCCAAAGTGAAAGAGAATGTATGCAAATGCACAGAGTCAGGATAGGGAAACATTAACTTGATGTTGGTTGGAAGATAAAAGGAATGGAGGGAAGTATTGTGAAACTGACAAGTTGAATCCAGACTATGGGGGATAGGGGTGGGGTTGAATGTCAGAGTAATTTGAATTTATCCTCTAGGTAAGGGGAAGCCACTGGTGGGTTTTTTTTTTCTTCTTTGAACTGGATAATGGACGTGGCCCAAACCACATATTAAGGAAGTTATTTTGGCTGAAATGTGAAAAAATATATTGGAGAAGGGGGAAACTGGAGTCAAAAAGACCAGTTATATAGCTACTGCATTACTGTGTTTCCCTGATAACAAGACACTGTCTTATTATTTTTTTTTTGGACAGAAAAACACCGGAGGGCTTATTTTCAGGGGAGGGCTTATTTTAATGAACATTGACAGCAATTTTAATAAACAGGTAAATGTGAACAAAAAAATGTACCTTTATTCAATAATGATCATGTCATCTTCTTCAACAACATCGTCATAAGTGTCCATACCCTGAATTCTGTCCTGGATGTCTTGCGCCTCCATTTCCTTCAGAAGAAGTGGACCCAATCTGTCATGTCCAGCAATATAGCTCTCTTTAAATGAATATGTCTTGTCCAGGTAACCTGCTTGTAGTGCCTTGGCGACACAGCTGTCAGTAATTTTATCCCATGACTTCTTCACCCAAGTCACGACTTCTTGCAGACAGGGCTTCACAAAGTTTCCACGCTGATTTCTTTCCATTCTATTTTCAATGTAGTCATTGACTTCCATGCGCAAATGGTCCTTGAATGGCTTGTTTATTGCAATATCAAGGGTCTGGAGATAGGCAGTCATTCCTGCAGGAATCATTACTTCATCTATTCTTCTCTCTGCAAGGAAGTTCTTCATTTCTTTAGCGTGGTGAGTGCTGGCTGAATCCCAGACTATCAGATCTCTTTGGTTACCTCGCATATCAACCCACTTTCTTATAATGGCTTGTGTACACCAGGCTTTTTCGGTTTCAAGAACGTAAATCAACCCACTTTCTTATAATGGCTTGTGTACACCAGGCTTTTTCCGTTTCAAGAACGTAAATGCCAGATACAAGTTCAATCTTATCTTTCTTGCCCTTACTGATGATTAGAGGTGTGGCTTTCTTTCCATCCAAACGAATTGCCAAAACACAGGTGACCCGTGCACTTTCATAGCCAGTGGTGGGAATGTAGATTGACGTTGCACCCCTGTGATGAATTGTTGTTTGAGATCCTTGTCCCATAAACACTGCAGTTTCATCCATAGCAATCATATTGCAGGTTTGGTACTTGGAAATGTCTATCCTATCAATAAAGGACTTGAATGCAAGTGCACGTTTAATAACTTCAGCATCTTCCAGCTTAAACAGTGTTGTTGATCTTCTTAGGGACAGTTCATACCGTTGAAGGAAACCGTCCAACCAGTGTTGTGATGCTTTGAATTCTTCTGAGACCATTTCAAACTCTGGTGCCATTGAAAGGGCAAATGCTTGAATATCAGCCCTGCGCACAACCTTGGCCTTTGCTCTCCTGTCAGCAATCCATTCACCAATGAGGATCTCCAAGTCAGGATATAAGGGCTGCCGACCTGATCCAGACCTGTGCTTTTTCCCTTTTCCCTCATCCACCTGTTGATTGAGGTTATTATAATCTGCTCTCCATTTTCTGACCATTCGAAGATCCGAAAGTTTTTCTTTACAGAAAACTGCAAGATTCTTGCCATGTGACTCCTCTACAATTGCTTTCTTATATTCAACAGTATACCATAGCTCTTCCTTTTTGTACTCATGTCTGGGGGTCAAAACAGACAGAATAATAAAATTATGACCATCAGTCCTTCTTTTCACTCCATCATGCCCCCCTGAGTTCTTCTTTTTTCCTCCATCATGCCCTTTTTATCTTCCATCATGCCCCCTCACTCCTGCTTACATACCGGGTTTTTATGTTGTCCTGCCTCAGCTCTCCTCCGCGGCACTGCTCTCAATGGCACCAGCAAGCAAATCACTGGGGAAGAACAGGATGATGCGCTCACTGCTGTAGCTCTGATTGGATGCAGCTCAGAGAGTGGCATGAGTTTCACCCGGGGCGGGGGGGGAACGGTGCATACAGAGGGTACTGTAATGTAGCGTGTAGCGCAGGGGATCACCTTCACTACAGTAGCAATCTCAATAGGGCTTATTTTCAGGGGAGGGCATATTTTAGAGGAATCTTACACAGTAAGGGGAGGGCTTATTTTCGGGATAGGTCTTATTATCGGGGAAACACGGTAGTACAAAAGACTAGCAATGATGATCTTAATTAAGGTAACACCAGGCACTTTATAAGATGATGGATATACAAAGATGAAAATAAAACAATCCTTGGCCTCAAGAAACTTATATTATAACAGTAACCCAGGATAGCCTTGGTGTGGGACATGGCATGAGAACTTGAGAAGAGCCTTGAGGGAAGCAAGGTGTAGGGGAGGAGGGAGATTCTTCTAGGCATGGGGGACATGTAGTAAGAGGAATGTTGTTTAGTCAACCACCATTTTTTTTAAATCAAATGTTTGATTAACTTCTAGTTTACGTCATTCATTTCCGCAAGATTTTGAGTTGCAAATTTTCTCCCCATTTTCTCCTACCCACCACCTCAAAAATAGTGATCCCACTGGATATCCCCTCCTCTAATCTGCTTTCTACCATATCTTCTACCATATCCCCTCCAACTTTCCAGTAGGACATGCCCCAGTGCCTGTATCTTATTTCCAAGTTACATGTAAAATAATATTGATAATATATATTTAAACATTTGATTTTAAAACTTTGAATTCCAAATTCATTCCCTTCCTCCCTTGTCACCCATCCTTACTGGGGAGATAAGCAATTCAGTATAGGTTGTACATGTGTAGCTACGCAAAACATTTCCATAGTGGATATATTGTAAAAGACTGACTATATTTCCCTCCCTCCTATCCCACCCCCCACTTGTTCTATTCTCTACTTTGATCCTGTCCCTTTTCAAAAGTGGATGCTTCCAACTTCCCTGCCCCCCAGCCTGCCCTCCCTGTAGGGTGAGATACCATATTTAGTGTGTATGTCATTCCCTCCATAAACCAAGTTCAATGAGAATAAGGTTGACCCATTCCCTTTTGCCTTCCTGTTTTTCCCCTTCATTGTAACCATTTTCCCTTGCCTCTTCTATATGAGATAGTTTACCCCATTCTGTCTCTCCCCATCTCCTCTCATTATATTCTTCTCTCACCTCTCAATTTCACCCTTTAAGTGTCATCCCTTCCTATTCAATTGGTCCTGTGCCCTCTATCTATGTATACCTGTACACATATATACGCACACACATATGTATTCATATGCCCATATACTCTCCTATATAGACATATATGCATACACACATGTATATTTCTATTCCCTTCAACTATTCTCATACCGAGAAAAGTTTCATAAGTTACAATGATCATTTTTCCATGTAGGAATATAAATAGTTCAAATTTGATAAGTTCCTTATGATTTCTTTTCCGAGTTTACCTTCTCATGCTTCTCTTACTTCTTGTATCTGAATGTCAAATTTTCTATTCAACTTTGGTTTTTTCATCAAGAATGCTTAAAAGTCCCCTATTCCACTGAATGACCACATTTTCCCTGAAACAGGATACTAAGTTTTGCTGGGTAAGTGATTCTTGGTTTTAATCCCAGCTCCTTTGACCTCTGGAATGTCACATTCCAAACCCTTTGATCCCTCAGTGTAGAAGCTGCCAGATACTGTGTTATCCTGATTGTGTTTCCACAATATTCAAATTGTTTCTTCCTGGCTGCTTGTAATATTTTCTCCTTAATCTGGGAATTCCAGAAGCTGGCTTATAATGTTCCTAGGAGTTTTCTTTTGGGGATTTTTTTCAGGAGATGATTGGTGGATTCTTTCAACCTCTATTTTGCACTCTGGTTCTAAAACATCAGCAATTTTCCTTGAGAATTTCTTGAAGGATGATTTCTAGATCCTTTTTTTGATCATGGCTTTCAGGTAGCCCAATAATTTTTAAATTATATATCCTGGATCTATTTTCCAGCTCAGTTGTTTTTCCAACGAGATACTTCACATTGCCTTCTATTTTTTCATTTGTTTGAATCTGTTTAATAGTATCTTGATTTCTCATAAAGTCATTAGCTTCCATTTGTTCCAATCTAATTCTGAAGGAATGATTTTCTTCAGTGAGCTTTTGAGAGTCTTTTTCCATCTGGCAAATTTAGCTTTTTAAGGCATTCTCCTCCTCATTGTCTTTTTGAGCCTCTTTTGCCATTTGAGTTAGTCTGTTTCTTAAGGTGTTATTTTCTTCAGTCAGGTTGTTGACTCTATTTTCATAATTTTCTTGCTTCATTCTCATTTCTCTTCCCAATTTTCCCTCTACTTCTCTTATTTGGTTTTCAAAATCCTTCGTAAGCTCCTCTATGGCCTGTAACCAGCTTGTATTTTTCCTGGAAGCTTTTGGTGCAGGAGTTCTGACTTCATTGTCTTCCTCTTGTTCCATGCTTTGATCTTTTTGTCCCCAAAATGGGAGTGTAAAGTTGGATTGCTCTGCTTGCTTTGCTTCCTTTGCCTGCTCATGTTGCCACTCAATTACTTGACTTTTGAGCTTTTTGCCACAGGAGAACTCTGCTACCAGAGAGGAGAACTTTGTCTCAAATTGCTGGGATTTTCTCAGTTGCTGGAGTTATTAGTTGGGTGCCCTCTCTGAAGCTTCCACATGCTCTGGCACCTGGTCACACACCCTAGGATCTCCACTCTAGAAAGCAACCCAGATCCAAGCAGGGTAAAGCAAGAGCACTTACCCCTCAGACTGGTTGCTTGGTCCCCCTACACTCTGCAGGCCAGGAGCTGAAGCTACCTCGTGGCAGCTGCTGCACAGCTGTGGCTTCTCCTCAGTGGCTTCTCCCTCTAGGGGACAAAAGCCAGACCACACTCCCAAACTACCATATCCCAAAGTCCACACTGCACTGACCTCTCACTATGTCTTTGGCATTTATGGGTTGATAATTCTGAAAACAACCACAGCTGCTGGTAATCTGAAGTCCCTCCAGCCAGGGCTGGTCAGGCCACCCTGAGGCTAAAACCTCTGGCTTGCACTTGTGGGGGTCTGGGCTCAGCTCCCAGATTGCTGTGCTAGCCGCTTCCTGTCAGCTTTGCAGGCTGTACTCAGTGGGAGGTTAGCTTCTCTGTGTCATTTTGTGGGTTCTGTAGCTATAAAGTTTGTTCGGAGTCACCTTTTACATGAATTAGAAGAGGTAGAAGCCCAAGCTGCATGGAAGTCCTTTTTCTACTCCACCATCTTGATTCTGCCGCTTAACAGCCATTTTTAAAGTGCAAAGTGTCAGACACTGTGCTAAGACCAGGAATGCAAAGGAAGAAAAAAATAGTCCTTATCCCCAAGGAACTCACAATCTAATGGGGCAGACAACCAGCAGACACCTCTGTACAAACAACTTGGAATCTATGTCAGAGAGACAGTACTAGTATTAAGGGGGAGAGGAGAGGCTTCTTTCAGAAAATACAATTTTAGCTCAGACTCAGGAAGCCAGGGAAACCAGGAATGCATGGGAAAGAGCAAATCGGCCATTTTGGCTGGAATGTATGATAAGGGAGAGTCATCTGAGATCACTATGTAAAGATAAGTTGGAACAAGATTTTGAAAGGTTTTAATGCCTAATAGTCACCTGTTTTTCTAGGCACAATATAGAGTGTCTGAAGCTTCATGAACAGGGAAATTAAATGATCATGCCTGTACTTTTGAATTTTCAATATTGCATCGGCGTGAAGGATGAATTAGAGAGGTGAGAAATTAGACATAGAGAGTCCAGGTAGGAGGTTATTGCACTAGTCCAGGAGGGAGCTGGCCATCACAGCAATGGAGATGTCAACAAGTTTTACAGAGAGAGGCAGTATAGTACTTTGTAAAGAGTGTTGACTACCAGAGCTAGGATTCTGAGTTTGCCTCTAAATTGCTTGTGTCACTTTGGGTAAGTCACCTAACCTTTCATTTGGTTCATCTGGAGATCAAGAGGGATGGATTAGATAACTTTTAATTTTTTTCCAGCTTTAAAGCTATGATCTTATGAGGGAAAGTATGGAATGGTTAATGGAATTTTCAGCGCTCAAATTAGCAGAAACCACTTTTGGGTTCTGTATTGAATTTCAGTTTTAAATATGATATTCATAAATGGTGGAGTAGAAGTAGGACCTCCCTGCTGCTCTAGCTCCCACCTTCCCCAATCCATGTAAAATGGGGACTCTAAACAAACATTGGAGCTGCAGAACCCACAAAATGACACAGAGAAGCTAGCCTCCCGCTGAGGACAGCCCAGCAGGAATCGGCCAGCCCAGCACTCTGGGAGCCGAGCCCAGACCCACACCAAGGCTTTAGCCCTAGGGTGGGTCTGACCAGCTGCCAGCAGGAGGGCCTCCAGATCAGTAGCAGCTGTGGCCGTTTCCAGATTTATCAACACATAGGTGTGAAGGACAAAGTGAGAGGTCAGTGCAGTCTGGACTTTGGGACCCAGTAAGTGGGAGTGCATCAGCTTTTGCCCCTGGGGTGAGAAGCCTCTGAGATGCCAGGCACAGCCAGCCAGCACCAGGTGGCAGCTTCAGCTCCTGGCCTGCAGACTATAGGGGGACCAAGCACCAGACTGAGGGGTAATCGCTCTTGCATTAACCTTCTTGGATTGCAGTCTAGGGTGGAGGTACTGGGGTGTGTGTCCAGCTTGCCAGAGTGTGTGGAGACCTCAGAGAGGGCAACCATCTAATACCTCCGGCAGCTAAGAAAACCTCAGCGTGTGGGACGAAAGCTCCCCTGTCTGGTGGCAGAGTCCTACTGTGGCAAAAAGCCCAGAGGTCAAGTGACTGAGGGGTGACATGACCAGGCAAAGGAAACAAAGCAGACAGAAGATTCCAACCTTAGGCTCCTATTTTGGGGGCAAAATGGAGCAAAGCATGGAATGGGAGGAAGACAGTGAAGTCAGAACTCCTGCACTAAAAGCTTCAAAGGAAAACACGAGCTGGTTACAGGCCATAGAGGACCTTAAGAAGCAGATAAGAGAAGTGGAGGAAAAATTGGGAAGAGAAATGAGAACAATGCAAGAAAATTACAAAATGAGAGTCAACAGCCTGACTGAGGAAAATACTACCTTAAAAAATAGACTAACTCAAATGGCAAAAGAAGCTCAAAAAGGCAATGAGGAGAAGAATGCCTTAAAAAGTCAAATTTGCCAGATGGAAAAAGAATCTCAAATGCTCAATGAGGAGAATCATTGCTTCAGAATTAGATTGGAGCAAATGGAAGCTAATGAGAAATCAAGATGCTGTTAAACAGATACAAACAAATCAAAGGATAGAAGGCAATGTGAAATATCTCATGGGAAAACCACTGACCTGGAAAATAGATTCAGGAGAAATAATTTAAAAATTATTGGACTAACTGAAAGCCATGATCAAAGTAAGAACCTAGAAATTACCCTCCAGGAAGTTCTCAAAGAAAACTGCCCTGATGTTTTAGTACGAGAGGGCAAAATAGAGGTTGAAAGAATCCACCAATCACCTCCTGAAAAAGATCCCAAAAAGAAAACTTCTAGGAATATTATAGCCAGGTTCCAGAATTCCCAGATTATGGAGAGAATATTACAAGCAGCCAGGAAGGAACAATTTGAATATTGTGGAAACACAATCAGGATAACCCAGGATCTGGCAGCTTCTATACTGAGGGATTGAAGGGCTTGGAATATGATATTCCGGAGGGCAAAGGAGATGGGATTAAAACCAAAAGTCACCGACCCAGCAAAACTGAGTATCATGTTTCAGGGGAAAATATGGTCATTCTGTGGAATAGAGGACTTTCAAGCGTTCTTGCTGAAAAAACTAGAGTTGAATATAAAATTTGACTTTCAGATACAAGAAGCAAGAGAAGCATGAGAAGGTAAACAGGGAAAAGAAATCATAAGGAGCTTATCAAAGTTGAACTATTAACATTCCTACATGGAAAAACAATAATTGTAACTTATGAAACTTTTCTCAGTAGTGGAAGGGAATAGAAATACATATATACATATATATATATATATATGTATGTATGTCTATATATGAGGGTATATGGCCATATGAATACAAATGTGAATGTGTGTATATATGTTCACAGCTATACATAGATAGAGGGCACAGGACCGATTTAACAGGAAGGGATGATACTTAAAAGGTGAAATTAAGAGGTGAGAGAGGAATATAATGAGAGGAGATGGGGAGAGACAAAATGGGGTAAACTATCTCATAAAGAAGAGGCGAGGGAAAATGGTTGCAATGGAGGGGAAGAATAGGAAGGCAAAAGGGAATGGGGCAACCTTATTCCCATTGAATTTGGCTTGAGGAGGGAATGAAATACACACTAAATAGGGTATCTCACCTTCCAGGAGAGTGCAGGGGGGGGGGG
>NW_027186304.1:66420519-66530514 GCF_028583685.1 Petaurus breviceps papuanus | reverse complement strand
AAGAGGATGTGAGGGGGGATGATGGAAGGGCAGGCAGGTTGGGAGCGAAGGGAAGTTAGTAGCATCCAGTTTTGAAACGGGATGGGATCAAAGTAGAGAATAGAACAAGTGGGAGGTGGGATAGGAGGGAGGGAAATATAGTCAGTCTTTTACAATATATCTACTATGTTATTGTTTTCCATTAGCCACACATGTACAACCTATACTGAACTGCTTATCTTTTAAGGGTGGATGAGAAGGGAGGAAGGGAATGAATCTGGAAATCAAAGTTTTAAAATCAAATATTCAAATACATGTAATTGGTAAATAAGAAATAAGGCACTGGGGCATAGAGATCCACTGGAAAAGTCAAAAGGGTTTTGGGAGAAAATATGGGAGAGAGCAGATTATAGGAGGGGATATCCTGTGGGACTGCCATTTTGGGGAAGTAGGTAGGGGGAAAACGGGGAGAAAATTTGTAACTCAAAATGTGGTGAAAATGAATGATGTAAATCAGCAGTTAATAAAGTATTTGAAAAACAAATATGATATTCATGATTCTGTACTTCATTATTTAAAAACCTAGGACTTATTTACTACTGACTGATGGTATTACTTTCATTTAAATCATAAAAATTTTTAGAGGGAATTCCTACATGCCTGCCAATCCTAATTCTTTTATGCATTTTCTATATTGGAGATGCTGAGAAATGCTGGTGGTGATTTAAGGAAACAAGGATATTTGGTGGACTGGATCAAGTAATAATTTCATTCAGAGTTTGCAGTTGCAGTGGTCAATAAGTCAGATGGGATAGGGTACAATTCCTAGTAAAGTCACATTCTCTTTGTGTAACAGAACGGAAAAGATCTTTTTGTCACAGAAGATCACATGCTGAAGAGACTCAAAGTAGTACCAAAATATTGTAGTCAAGTTTATTTAAATAGTAATCAACCTTCTAGAATTTATATGTTCTTGAATATGCCGTTTAACTGGTGCTGATTGTACTTGCTTTGGACCCTATTTCTAAAGAGGGACTGAGAAAACTCACATAGGCCAATAGAGAGAAAAGATTAGGATATAAGGAATATGAATAAAGGTGAAGGTATTTAATCTTAGAGGTAGAACGGATCTGAGAATTGAGACAACATAGAGAATGGGAAGAACAGTGAATCTGAAGTCAGAACTCCTGGATTTGAACGTAGATTCTGCTACCTCACAAATCTGTCAAGTCAAGAAGCATTTATTAAGCTTCTGTTATGTGCCATGCACTATGCTGAGCCCTGGGGGTACAAAGAAAGGCAAAGAATACAGTCTGT
Source organism: Petaurus breviceps papuanus (assembly GCF_028583685.1). NCBI lineage: Eukaryota > Metazoa > Chordata > Mammalia > Diprotodontia > Petauridae > Petaurus > Petaurus breviceps. The sequence continues at coordinate 66,529,218 of NW_027186304.1, read as the reverse complement.
GTTTTCTCAAGGATCTTATGGCCCAATGAGGGAGACCAGAGGCAAACGGGATAAGCTGGAGATAACCTGTGTGACGGTTCCTTTTCAGTCTCCTTTATTGCATCTTCACCAAGTGGTACCTGCTAGCTGTGGATGCCCCTCAGAGCTCTATCCTGGGCCCTCTTATCTTCTCCCTGTATTGTTTCATTTGGTGATCTCATCAGCTCTCATGAATTCAATTATCATCTTTATGCTGATGATTTTCAGCCCTAACTTTTTTGTTGACCTCCAGGGAGAAAAACTAGATTTCTGTTAATTAAACAAAACAAAACAAACAATTGAGAGTTTGGGGTAGAGTCTTCTAGGTATGCAATGCCACATGCACTTTTGTTTTGTTTGTTTGTTTTTTATTTTTGGAGGGGGAGGTAGGGCAATTGGGGTTAATTGACTTGCCCAAGGTCACACAGCTAGTTTAAGTGTTGTGTCTAAGGTCGGATATGAACTCAGGTCCTCCTGACTCCAGAGCCGGTGCTCTATTCACTGTGCCACCTAGCCACCCCCACATGCACTTTCATATGAACTCATTGTATTGTTAGTTCTGCTTAATTGTTTTACTTTGTTACAAGAGAGCTCTCATGAAGTAAAGATAATATGGCTATATTTTTAATATAAAACCAAAGCACATTAATAAACTTAAGAATACTTGATCTGGTCCAACACTAAACCTATGCCTGAATCCCTCTATAACAATCTTGAGAAAATGACAAGCCAAGATTCTGAGTACCTTGTCCTCCCTAACTCATTACCTCATGAAGCAACTCATTAATTTTTGTGTAGTCTTTATTATGAGGAAATCCTTTTGAAAATGAATAAAAAATCTGCTTACCTGTAGCTTTTACTCATTGCTTCTATTTTTGGTATCTGTGGCCACACTGAATACACTTAAACTCTCCTCCACAACCCTTTAACCATTTGAAGACAATGATTGGCCCCTTCCATTATCTAAAGTGGAAATATCTCAAGGTCCAGCAACCGTTGCTCATATTAAATAGTTTTGAGGCTCTCTCCAACTAAGTTTTTAAGCTCAAATGAGTAGTGTAAAAACACTTTGTAAAATGTAGGTTTCTATAACTTTAGGTTCAGAGAGGGTGTGTTGCCATAATGGAAAGGGAATGAATCTAATTGTGGGGATTTCATACCCCATGGAAAGCCTGTTAGGAAAGAGATTTAGGGAGCAGTGAGTGCCACTGCTCAGAATGTTAGAGCAAACATCAGTATTAAACCCTGACATTCTAGAGTTGGAAAGACTAATTTTAAAATCAAGAATGTAATCTTTGGGGGTAGCTTAGGTGGCACAGTGAACAGAGCACCAGTCCTGGAGTCAGGAGAACCTGACTTCAAATCCGGCCTCAGACACTTAACACTTACTAGCTGTGTGACCTTGGGCACATCACTTAACCCCAATTCCCCTGTCCTCCCCCTTCAAAGAGCAAAAGACAAAAGAATATAATCTGTGTTCCAAAGACAGTGGAGAGAATGTCTACCTGGGGTCTAGAAAGAAAGTAGAGATCATCCAAGGAAATACAGCTGTGTATTAAAAAATAGAATTAAAAGCAAATGTCTTACTAGCACACTTATTTATGAAACTGCTTAAGAATCCAAGGTATTTATATTTGGGGGCTATTACATTGGGTACCTCCTGCCGCTCCTTTTTTCTTTAAACTGGTGCTGGATTCCATATTACATCAATATATTGAAAATAAATACCCCTAGTCAAACACTCAGTCTGCCCTCTCCCTCTTGGTTCCTGGTTCCTCTATCAGATGGTAACAATCTAATACTTGTTTCTGCTAACAGTCTTGAAGGTAGTCATAGGCAGCCTTTTGCCTGGGTGATAAGTGTTACCAAGGAGATCAGTAGCTAGTTTAAGGAATGCTAGCTGATAACAGTACTTTAAAGGGCTTCATAGGTTCAACAAAGGCGGGAAGTGAGATAGAAATAAGAACAAGCAGAAATGAGGTGGTGAATTGAGAAAGGTTTCTCCCACATACCTCCAACTCAGTGCTTTTTACTTACTCCATAATTTTCCCCATCTGCTTAATGACGTGAATATAACAAGACAAGAATCCTGCCAAATGACTTATTGACAGGTACACAATAATGGCTTTGCAGGCTAATTTATGTAATGCTGATGTCAGCTCTAACTGGGACACAACTCAAAAAAATTATATAGGATATAAGAAAACTAGATGAACTGGGGATGACTCATTTAATTAGTTTCTCAGTAGTACACCCCATACAATGAAGAATAGGTCTGCAAATTGACTCTGTGGGCAAAATCCCTATTTCCTTCCCCCTCTCCCTCCCCCTAATCCCTTTCTCCCATCCAAGGAATTGGCTGAGGTGAGTTCAGGGTCAGAGTTTTTCCTGAATTGTTCTTTGTGCTGAGAGAAATTAATTTTTCATTCTCTCATTTCTCTTCAAAGGCTTGTTATTTGCAGTTGTCTGAGTACAGTGAGGTCTATTTAATGATCCAATTTTTACTTTGAATGACTATTATCAGTGAGCTGGGAGGACAGGATCCCATAAGCTATGTGACTTATCTATTAACCCAAGAGAGTGCCCAATGAGGCAAGCAATAGCGTCTCTTCAGATTCACCAAGGGGTTAGTATTCATCTGGTACTGTCATGTTTATATACCAAACATGAGTTAAACATTAATTATATATTTAAAAAATAGTTATTCTAGTCCTTTAAATTGAAACAGAAATGGAGAGATCTAAAAGTCTTTTCAAAATGTTCAATATTTTCTGACATTTCTTGGAAGAATTGCAGAGTTGAAACTGTCATAATAATGGATCTAAGAACTGAGCTGAACCTCAGGTAGGCCCTGGGAACAGTTTCATCCACAGAATTTCTGAATAGGTGTGTGAATTGGGGATTGTTCTGACCAAATGCACCTTCTGAGTTAAAACATCATAATAGATTTAAAACAAGAAGAGATCGATGGAAGCCATTTTGTAAATGAGAAACTGGGATCCATAGAGGTTAAGCAACTGGCCCAACCTCAGCCATGTAATAAGTTGCTTAGTCAGTATTTGAACATAGGCCTTCTCTTGATAAATCTAAGAACCTTTTCATTATGCCTTTTAAATTGTCTAAGCTGGACCTATGGAACAAAGTATTAATCAAAAGCAATTTTTCTTCCATAACTCTCTTCGTATTAACTATCATGTTTGGCAGTAGTAATGATGGTTAGAAAGGGAAAGGATTTTGTTTCATTTGCTGTCCACACAAAATTTGAAAGTAGAAAGCCTCTAACCTCAACTTGAATACCATCTCCCCTCAGATTCCAAAGGAGATACTTTGACTCCAAGTGCCTTAGGAATAACTGTCCCCCAAACCACCAGGACTGCTTCTAGTCTAGCCCCCAGAGCAATCATTAAGAGGAGAAATCATTGTAGAGAAAGGGTCCACCTTTCTGGTTATCACAAACCACATAACTACCACCAACAGCCAAAGAAGCCTATGAGCTCTGGGAGGTGCAGTACACATTCCCCTCTACCCCCACCCCACACTACTGGTCCTGTTTCCAGCTCAGTCCTCAGAGCTGCCATCTAGGAAAACAATGTGGAGAATGGGCAAGTCATCTCCACCAGTAGGTAGCTAACTTTCCCTACAGCAAGCAAGCTGTCCTAGCTGAAACAGGCAACCTGAGGGAGACACAGGAAGTGACGTATGCTAGACACGTCAAATCACCAGCACCACCTTGATCACCATATCTCTTTAGTCCCAATGGACAAAGTGAACAAAGTATTAATCAAAAGCAATTTTTCTTCCATAACTTTCTTCGTATTAACTATCATGTTTGGCAGTAGTAATGATGGTTAGAAAGGGAAAGGATTTTGTTTCATTTGCTGTCCACACAAAATTTGAAAATAGAAAGTCTCTAACCTCAACTTTAACACCATCTCCCCTCATATTCCAAAGGAGATACTTTGAATCCAAGCGCCTTAGGAATAACTGTCCCTGAACCCCAGAACCATGGGTATAGACATGCTTCTAGTTGTGTGCTTCTGGCATCATCTTGGGAAGCAATCCCTGTGACGATGCAGCCTGGTCACTGCTCCTGAGGATTATACAGGTACAGAAAAGAAAGTTCTTATACCAAAATCCTGGTATCTTCAAATGGTTCAACATCAAAAAACTGACCTGATTTCATCAGTGGAAATGACATTACCATTTGTTTTTCCACTGTACCTTAAGTACCATGGGAATCTTTCCATTTGACTAGAAAATAAAACCTTACCTATGTATTTTCTCCCCCATTACAATGTGAGCTCCTTGAAAACAGGAACTGTCTTCTTTTCTACTTGTATCTCTAGAACTTAGCATCACCTAGAGTAATTGCTTAAATAATATTTTATTCATTCATTCATTTGAAGTTAGTAAGGTTTGTGTTCATCTTCTGTAAAAGAGAAAAAAAAGTTGGTAGAAGGACAGTGCCAAAAGGTTCATAAGTAATATTTAGAAATTGTGGTTTCAAAAATATCATTATATTCAAATAGATATGAATCAGAAATATATCTATTGTGAAATAAATCTACCAACATTCTATATAATAGAATAAAATAAAAAAGGACAAAATTAAAAAAAAGTGGTCAACAAAGAATTATGGTAATTTTTACCAAATCATAGAGTCACAGGGCAGGTAGGAAGATTACTACAAAAATTATCAGGTTCACTCTTTTGTTCCCAGGAAGAGTACATCCAGTCCTTAATAGAATAAGATAATGTATCATTAGGAAATAGGAAAAATATCACTTGGAAATTACTGTTTTACTTTGTATGTCCTTTTCATTTATTTGTGTACATGTTGTACCTTCACATCTCATTCCCAGTAAAATGTAGGGTAGGAATTGGATTGTTTTTATCTTTGTGTCTCCAGTGCCCAGAATAGTGCCTGGCATGAGATACATACTTAATAAATGCTTGGTGAAATTAAAATAAAAAGCAGGTAGATGCTATAAATTTTCTTGATTCAACATAACATCTTTGAAATCCATATTACTTTAAAAAAAATTGAGATTTATTGATCAAAATGTATTTATCTGTTAATGATAATTAACAAACATTAAATATTCATTGCATATAGAGTACTGAGCAAGGTGCTAGGATAAGTTTGAATAAGACATGATCCTTGCTGTCTTGTAGCTAAAAAGGAGAAGAGGAAAAATACAGAGATGCATGTAACTATAATGAGCTATATCCATGATAAATGTGTTAGAAAGCTACAGAACAGAGGACTAGTAAGATGTTTGAACTCTAGGGCTCAAAAAATAAACTCTGTAAGTAAAAGATTGGGGAAATATGATGAGATCCAGTTGATCTGAAAAACATATCTATGGGGTTTAATGGATTGTGAGCTCAATGCTGATCATCATTGTGGTGATAGACTAAAATGGAACTCTGAGCTCATCAATATGGATATTTTTCCCTAACAATTCAGATCACAATTCAGCCATATCTGCTGATCCTAACATTGAGAGGATAACAGTAGAGCAATTGGGTTGGCCCTAAATATTATCACACGATGAATCCATTTTTTAATCATACATTTCTTTGATGACATCATTTGCAATAGACTTCTTTCCTTTCTTATGTTTCTTGTGTTGCAAGTTGCAACTTACTGTAGGCCTTCTTTTGCTCTCTGAGTGATAATCACTTTTAATTCGTTGCAGACCACAGTGTCCCACAGCTCATGATCATATAGCAACACTGGTAGAATATTGTTATTTAAAAAAAGATGGTCTTGGGAGAAGTTTAAGGTCATTAAAAGAGCTTTGCAATTTCCTGAAGGCAGTTCAGACTACTCTTATCATATTTAATTTTTGTGCAGCTCATAGTTTATTTGTAGCAAAAGGCCAATATATTCAGAAAACCATACAGACACACTTATCGATATGTAATATGGATAGATAGGTGTATAAATATATGTGTGTAAACATACATACATATATACATGTATATACACACATATATGTAATCACACACCAACATTGATAGATGAGCCCCATAGGTTGTTTTCCTGATTATAATTATCTAGACAAAATTTTTTCACCTGCTTGATTTTTTTTCCTCCTGTATGGATAGTTAGAGCAAACAATTTTGTCATTATGGATCTCACCTGGGAAGTTCTGCAGTGCTCTGTGGATTGATGTTATCTCTGTAGGACTTTACTATCTATAGGGTATCCCTCTTAACTTATACTCTTTATATCCGACCTCTTCCATTATAATGGTGGACACTTTTAGCTGGCATACTTTTGCCTGTTTTATTCCTTGCCGGACGTTGATGATCAGAAAATTGCCCGGGAAGCTTGATGATGTAGTGAATATAGCACCAGCCCCAGAGTCAGGAGGACCTAAGTTCAAATCCAGCCTCACACACTTGATACACTTACTAGCTGTGTGACCTTGGGCAAGTCACTTAATCCCAATTGCCTTGCCTTCTCCCCTCCAAAAAAAAGTAAAAACATAAGAAAATTATCAAACAAGATTACTTCTGATATTATGTCTTTCATATATTTTGATATATTAATAAGAAACACTTTAATGGAAGAGAGCCTTTAATATATCATTAAACTCTACTGAATCAACCAACCAACCAACCAAATCAATCAATCAACAACCATTTATTATTTGTTTTTAGAAAGGTACTTAGCACAATCCTTGACACAATACTTAGCACAACTAACTGTTTAATTAATGTTTGTTGAGTAGGCCAACCTAGTCAATGCACATGCTAGGCACCATGCTAGGCCCTTGGTGGGGAAATGAAATAGTTGTGTCCTTCAAGGAATTTGTATTCCTATAAAATAAATACAATGTGCTTTTGGGAGGAAGAACATTAGCAGCTGGGGGGGGGAGCAGGAAGGAGAGTCTTATATAGAAGAATATAGGGATTACATGAGTTTCGATTTAATATGGAAGGACATATTGAGTTTACAAAAATGTAATGTCTACCTCTTCAATAGGTTTTTTTACATTAATTTTACGCTGTTTACAGGGAGCCAGTGGGTGAGCTATCAAGAAAGAACACAAACACTTAAAGGATCACAAGTCAGGGAGTTTATTTCTCATAGACATGTATACATGCAGTTTCCCAGACTTTCTGTCACTAGAACAACTATTGTGGGTGGCAGTGGCATGGGTGGAGAGTAGTAAATATAAGTAACTCCACTCAGGACCACAGAATTCTAGGTCTCTGCACTCATACCTGATTGTTGTTGCTGGCCAGATTCATAGGGACTAAATAGGAGGGGAGGAAACTTTAGGGACAATCAATTGGTGAAGGGTTTAGACTGTGATATCATTGATTACAAGGACAATACGATTAGGAAAGTTTGTGATCATTGCATATGTGGATTACATAAAGTTTGTTAAACTGAGTATGATAAGGAGAGCCTTCCATTTATTGCCTAAATGAAGTAGACTAAACTAGTTATTGGGTGCATGGGAACTTCCTAGTACATAGGCTGATCAGTCAGTCATCAAATATGGAGACACTTCAGGCAACTAGGGCTTAGTTAATTACACAAGGCCAATTCTTACAGTGGTCTTCTTGCAAATGTTTTCTTGAGAATTACAATAGAAGACAAAAGATCTTATGAAATTATGCTTTTCATTGAAATTCTTTACTTAAAAATTATTTTATTTTATGGACTAAAACATGAATTTCTATAACATTATATAACAAAAGACAATTGCACATGAAATTACAAATCTATCATGTACAACTTCCTATTCCTTTTAAATATACTACAAAGTTAGCATGTAAATTTCTTTTTTTCCCTTTTTTCCTTCATTCCCTCTCACCCTAGAGGTGGACACCATTAGACAACATATCTATATATGCTCACACACATACACAACACATATATCTTATATAATTATTCTATACATATTTATATTTATTATTTCTTTCTTTGGATTCAGATAGTGTCTTCATATGTCCTTTATAGTTAACTTGGGTAGTTGTAATAGACAAAATAATTTATTCACTCAAAGTCTTTCTTGAACAATATTGCTTGTTACTATAGACAATGTACTTTTGGTTCTGTTTATTTCACTCTTCATTATTTTGTGCAAATCTTTTCATGTCTTTCTAAGATCATCGAGCTCATTATTTCCTATAGCACAGAAGTATTCCATTACAATCATATGCCCGAACTTGTTCAGCCATTTCCCAATTGATGGGTATCCCTATAATTTCCAGTTCTTTGCTACTATTGAAATTCCACCAATTCCTTAATTTTTCCTTCCATGATAGACCTATATGGCTTCCTTCCATTTGGCCTCCTTCTTTCTTCTAGTTTCATTTATTGTAGGCATTGGGGTATAGAGATCCATCTTGTCCTACTGGAAAGTCGCAGGGGGTATGGGGGAGGATATAGGAGAGAGCAGATTGGGGGAGGGGGTATACAGTGGATCACTGTTTTGGTGTGGTGAGTAGGGGAAAGATGGGGAGAAAATTTGTAACAAAATCTTGTGGAAACGAATGACATAACTAAAAATAAACATAAAATTTAATTAAAAAAAGAAATATAATTTATTCAATGATATTCTGATTGATATTATTGAGACAGGCAAAAGACAAGAATTGGAGGGTGTGGATAATGGGAAATCTAGGGCTGGGGTTTGGAAATATATAAGAAATTACAAAGAAAGATAGGGAGGCATTAAAATGTTCAGGACAGCATAAAGTTGAAGTGGTTAAATAGAGGATCAAAACATTGTCATTCTTTGGTTGTGCAACTTTGTAGCAGGCACTATGCATCTCTAGTCTACAATTTTCCTCATGTATAAAATATGAGGGTTTTGGATTAGATTTTTTAAGGTCCCTTCCAGCTCTAAATCTGTGATGCTATCATAGGGAGTCAGCGAGGCCAGAGAAAGAATGATGGACTGGGAAAGGATGGAGAGTTGGAATAACTGAAAGAGATGTAGACATGTAGGTTATGGTCTGAAAGGAGAATTTCAAACTTCTGAATCACGAGGATGAAACAAGTATTGGTAATGGTGACATCAAGGATATAATGATCTTGGTGTGTGGCTAAAGTGGAATGAAAGTTCAAATCAAGGAAGTTGAAGAAATATATGAATTGGATGGTTAGAATATGGGGAAATCATCATGTAACTTGAAGTATTAAAATATAAAGGCTAGGTATGGGGTAAAGAGGAAAACTGAGAGCCTATTCCTGGAGAAATGGGAGAGAATAACCTGATGACCTGGATGTTAGTATCGATTCGGTAGATAACTTCAACTGGCAACTGGATAGGATGTAAAGATTGATGAAATAAATCTCAAAAGAGGAGAAGTTGCTAATTGTTGGTGATAAAAGTCATATCTCATAGTAGCAGTGAGCATCATTTGACCTCCTTCCATTGACAATACTTTGGCAGATACAGGTAGAGATCTATTTAGTTCTTGATAGGATGTCCAGAGAAGTGTCTTCTGGGAGGAGGAAGATTTCTTCAAATTTAAGAAGACAGAAAGCATATAAAACGAAGAGATCTGATGTGTTAGGTAGTTTGCTAGCAATAGAATGGGATTTCAGAGAACAAAATGGGAATTAGGGATTCAAGAGGATCAGAAGTGTAGTGAAGGGGATGAAGAATCAGGACTTGGTGTCATTGGAGGAATTTGTTATCTAGGTAGCCTTTAACTCTGAATCACAGGGATAAGGAGAATAGGAAGAGGGAGTTTTCTAGTCACAGGACAGGAAGTATTTTCCCTTCCTGGTAAATAACTACTTCTCTGCTTTATGTCCCCACTAAGATATTGATTAAATTTTCTCTTTACTTTGGAGTAGGGGAGGTTTGAGGAAGGGACTGAGGATCTTGTCTAGGACTGGGTGCAGGTGGCTAGGTGCCAAGGAGGATGTTGTCTGGGCTCTTGTTTATTGGCAGTACTGAGATTTAGGAAGATTACTTTGATATTTGAATGGATGATGAACTTAAATGGGGAGAGACTTAAGGCAGGAAGAGCAACAAGCAGGCTGTTGCAATAGTCCAGGTGTGAGGTGATGAGGGCCTGTGTTCAGGTGATGGCAGTGTCAGAAGAGAGAAGGGGGGAGGGTGTATAAGAGAGATGTTAAGAAGGTAGAATTGACAGGATTTGACAAAAAATAGGATGGATGAGGAAGAGTGAACAGTTGAGAATGGCACCTGTTGTGAGATTGGGTTACTGGGAGAATAATGGTGTCCTTGACAGTAATAGGGAAGTTGGGAGGTGGAGGAATTTGGTGAGGGGAAAGAGCATTAATTTAGCTTTAGATGTCTTGCGTTTAAAATGCCTATGGACTATCTCGTAGGCAGCTGGAAATGCAAGGCTAGAAATCAGAAAAAAAGACTAGAAATTAGGGATAGATAAATAAATCCTTAGTTAATAAGCTATAGTGACTATTTCCTCCAGTATTTAATATAAAATTCTCTGTTTGGATTTTGAAATTCTTCATCAACTGACCCTTTTAGTCTTCTTTTACCATATTTACTCCACTCCATATACTCTATTATCCAGGGACACTGGCTCACTTGCTATTTCTTATAAAAACATTCAATTGCCCAACTCCAAGTGTTTTCACTGACTGTCCGTCATGCCTGGGATGCTCTCCCTCCTCATCTCGGCTCTGGTTTGCCTGGCTTTTTTCAAGTCTCAACTAAAATTTTACCTTCTGCAAGAAACCTTTCCAATACATCCTTAAGGCTAATGCTTTCCCTTTGAGATTGCCTCCAAATATATATGTATGTATGTGTGTATATATATATATATATATATATACTACACATTATATATAGGTATATGTTATATGCACATAATTGTTTGCATGTTTGTTTCCTGTATCAGATTGTTAGCTCTTTGAGGGCAGGTGCTGTATTTGCCTTTCTTTGTTTCCCCAGCACTTAGCTCAGTACCCAGAACATAGGAAGTGCTTAATGAATACTTTGTGATTTGTAGAGGTTAATTAAATCACCGTACTTCATCCCCAACAACCTATTTCTGTCTTCTCATTCTATGCTAATTTATGTCATCCCATAAATCCTTCAGAGGATCATATAAATGTGCTAGGTATCTTCTAGTTCTTTTACCAATTTGTGCAGTGCTTGGACTGTATTCTGCTATCCCTCACCCTTGTTCTGTCTCCTTTCTTTATCAGTTATTTATTTCCTTGATATATTTAATACCAGATCTTATAGTATATTATAGATCACGTACTACAATCAAGTTATACCCAACATAACCTTTTTCATTGTACATGGATCACCAGGAATTTTGATTTTTAAAGATCATGGAACTCTATTATTTATACTCATAGAGCAATAAAAGAATATTCTTGATACTAGAAGATTATTGATGTTAGAATGATGAATTTTTATGTCAGGAAACAAGGATCATGAAAAGTGTTACTCTATTTCCTAAATGCAACCCAGTCTGTTATCTTCAACTCTGGGCTTAGGCCATTGTTCGTCTTCATGGCCTATCTAAGAAGGTTGTAGCAGTGGACTACTGCAATGGACCACCCATCCTGTATAACATGTTCTGGGAAATTGTTCTTGGTTCAACTCATCTTGATCTATATTTTTTTCTACATTGAATGTTAGTCCTATATTCTCTGACTGGTTGTAGATTACATCAAGATGCTGTTTTATTCTGGAGATTGAAATCATTTTCCTTTTTACCCACCTGTACATTGAAGTCAGTTCTGGGTGCCATTCAGGAGGAACATAATCTTATGCCATGTGAGAATATGCTGAGAAAAGTAGGGATGTTTACCTTAGAGAAGATTTAAAAAGACATGGCAGCTTTTCTCAACTGCCACCTGGAAGAGGAATTAAACTGGTTTTGCTAATAGAACTATGTGTATTAGGTAGAAGGTAAAGAAAGACAATTACAGGTCTAATATAAAGAAAATGTTGCTAATTATTAGAGCTATCCAAAAGGGAAGTGGGAGATAGTGACTTTGTCTTGACTAGATGTCTTTAAAAAAAGGATGAATGGCTAACTTGTATGGCATAGAAGGGATCCTTATTTAGTTATCAATTGGATGATAAAGGGCTTTAAGGTAATTTTCAACTCAAAGATTCTGTGTTCTATGAGTTTCAAGGGATTTGATGACTTGGTTAGAAGTATCTTGTGAAGTCTTTTATAGGTTGTCTCTGCTTCATTCTCTGCCACAATTGTGGGTTTTAGCTATAATTATATTCAATATGTTTGTTTTGCTTATGTTTTATGATTTCTGCATGGGAAGATGACTAGCATTATATGTTGAACTGCATATTTCACATGAGAAAAGTTTCTTATAAACCTGGAAGTTTGAGAAAAGTCCATTATTATTGTTCTATTTGGGCACATTTTGAGACCAACCTTACTTCTCTGAAAAGGTACTGTCCTTCAATTTGACTGAAATTTTTGAAAAATTTCATTTAAAATATTTTGTTTATTTAGCAAGATCCTCCCCTTCATAGAAAAATATAGCTTATTAAAATAAACAGTAATATTGACATTATGTTATAACTTTCATATATTTCATACCAGGGGTCTACCCTATATCTCTACTGAGATGAGGAAAGCACATTTTATCATGAATCCTCTGGAATCATTCTTGTTGAATTGAATTAAGTCAAGCCTAATCAGTATTGATCTGAATTTTTATATCTTTCAGCATGGTTTTGCTTTTCATTATTATGGTCATTGTACATATTTCTTTCTTAGTTTCCCTTACCCCTTCATCAACTCATAAAATATTTTTCCAAGGTTCTCTGAATTTTTTATATTTGCCTTTTCTTAATAGCACAATAAATATAACATCACACCAATACAGGACATATTTTGTTCAGTCATTTCCCAGTTGAGAAATACCCACTTAGCTTCCAGTTTTTTGTTGTTTTGTTTTGAGTTTTTGGTTGTTTTTAATTGATTTATTGTTTGTTTATTTCTATTATAAGGAACAATAGTATATGAATGTTTTGATATATAAGGAGACCTTTGTTTCTGTTATTGATTTCTTAAGGGCATATCCCCATATTGGAATAGGTGAGTCAAAGGATATGCACAATTTAGTCACTTTTTTCTTATTCTTTAAAATTGTTTTGAAGAATGTTTCAACCAATTTGAAGCTATATTAATAGTGTGGCTGTAACTTATTTATGTTTGTAGCATCATTTATACTGACATTATCAAAGTTGATCTACTTTAATCCCTCCAGAACTGTCTCAATTTAATGGTTGTTGTACAAACATATCATATTTAGGATGCCAAGAGTTAAATTATTGCTTCAAAACTGTTAGTCACAGTGTCCTCTGCCCTCTTCTCTTCCATTTTGCTGTTGTCACTACAGAAGCAGAAGGGACTGTCAGGATTGAAAACTGTTGTTTTGTTTTTTTTCAGTTGTGCCTGATTCTTTGTGACCTTATTTGGGCTTTTCTTGCCAAAGATACTGGTTTGCCATTTCCTTCTCTAGCTCATTTTATAGGTGAAGAGCTGAGAGAAACAAGGTTAACCCAAAGTCACACAGTTAGTAAATAAGTAAGTAAGGTCAAATTTGAATTTAGGAAGATGAGTCTTCCTGATTCCAGGCTCTGTACTCTGTCTAATGTGCCACCCAGCTTCCTTGAGAGCCATTTAATATTTTTTATTTTTACTTTCTCCCTTGGATCGCCAAAGCCACAGAATTCATTATTAATTAATAGATAACTTGCTGATTTTAAGGCTCACTTGGCTTAGAAAGTCAGTCAACAAGCATTTATTAAGCACCTACTATGTACAAGGCACTGTGTTAAATTCTGAGGAAAGACAAAATAAAAACAAAAAAAAATCTCTACTCTTGAGGAATCCACAGTCTAATGGAGGGGACAACATGCCAACAGTGATGTATATAAAAGATATATACAGGATAAATTGGGGAAGGGGAGCAGTAATTTCAGAGGGAAGGCATTAAGATTAAGAAAGACTAAGACAAACTCCTGATACAAGGTTATATATTTCAGTTGAGAGTTGATAGAAGCCAGGGTAGCGATGAGATGATAAGGAGGGAGAGCATTCCAGTCATGGGGGATAGCAAGTGAAAATACCTGAAAGAAGGAGATGAATGTCTTGTTCAAGGAATAGCCAGGAGGCCAGTGTTTAGCAGATCAAGACATTAGAAGAGATAATATAAGAATTACATTAATTAGAATGTGACTGGTACCCATATAATAATTACTACTGTGGGACACCTGAGAAGGGAGTATAATGAGAATGTAGTCATTGGTCCCTAACCAAAATGGGAATAACAGCTGGTAGGGCTTGGAATGATGTTGGTAGAGAACAACTCTTCATTGTACCCTAGAACCCTGAGAGGGAATTAGAGATAGCCTGACTCTTGGAGAGAGAGTCCAAAGCATGGACTTCAGGTAGAGGTGGGTGTGAGGGTCATCACTTCCCAAGTGACCATCTCTCTGTTTTTGTGGATCGGCTGAGTGCTTTTGGATCTTCTCTCTTAATTAGTGTGAGCTCTCTCTAGGATCCAATTGTCTGTGTTCAATGGGGAACAACCTCTGCTATTAGTACCGTGGGTGGAAAGAGTAAGACTTTGAAGAGGAATAGAAGAAAAGCAGGAGAGCTACGATTTAAGGGAAAATGGAAAGAAAAGCATTTTTTTCTTTATAAAAAGAATTAGCTTGATATTCAGCCAACATATTTTGGAAAAAATATGAGCTCACTGATGGAAGTCTAACTATCTGGCTTTGAACTTTGGAATTAAATTAGGTTAGCATTCCTCACCTTCAGCTTTTCAAAATCTTGATTAATTATTTATGATGTACTGTAAAAATGTTCAAAGTGATATCTAGATGTCATTTAGGCTATCACCACTCCATTGCCAAATTGGCTTACTGACAATCTTAATTGGTGAGAAATCAATATGCCAAATATAAGTACTAGTATTTTCATTTAATTTCTCTTTTCCTAAGAACTAGTAAATAAGTAGAATTAGTCTCTGTTGGGAATTATTTTCCCTAAAGAAAAACTGGTGTTCAAAACTTTCCCTCTTTTGAGCAAAATTTGCCTTGGTTTAAGTTTAAGAAAAATACGATGTTCTTGTTTAACTTTTGTTTGACTTCAAGAGGCTAATGTAACTATTTTTTTAAACAATGGATTCCAGTATTCAAAAGTCTGTTTTTTTTTAATATCTGTGTTCTGCTTTGTATTCTTTGGAACAAAAAGTCAGAGAGTTATATTATTTGGCATCTATATAGTAGTAAGGATTAAAATCAGGGAAACTAGGATAACCCCAAAACTTCAAACTTTACTCATAGATAGTATGAAACTGTGAGTTATTTCAGATACTATGGCTTATAATTAATATTTTAAATTCTTGTCCACCTCCATGCTTTCGTGTATCTGTTCCATGTGTCACACTTCCACTGACATTAAAAGGACTCTACATTTGGAAGAAATATGTAGGAGGTGTGAGGGGGTGAGATTGAAATTCATTGGGTTCAATTTTAGCAGGGAAGAAAGTTTTAGTTCTAAAAATGAAGTTATTTATCTGTAGGCATCTAAACATAAAGAATATAAGATAATTATTTCATATAGACTAAGACTGTTAATTGCTAAATATCATTTAGTGCTATTATTCTTCATTCAATGACCATTGTTTAGGATTTTATTAAATTAAAAATGACGAAGACAAATTTTGTGTGTTGAGGAAAATATAGATTTATTGCATGACAGCAATGAAAAGATGACAATATGGTTTTGGTTGGTAATGAGATATAGATCTACTCCGCACAAGCCCATTGAGTCCAACAAGTTGTGACCCTGCAATTATAAAAGTTCATGTGTCAGACTAATGTAAATAATTTTCTGCAAAGACAGATTTTTCTTGGATAGGGCTACTCATGCTTCTACAATGATTCCTATCTATTTGACTGACAGTCATTATCTTGTCATGCCTCTCTATTCATATATTCCTCACGTTTTGCTGCATCATCTCCCGACCATTTTTTCCAGTTTGAATGTATTGATCATTGATTTTCTCAGCATACATAAACATCTTCCAGTCTTAATCTGCAAATTACTATATCAACTGGATTTCTTTTCAATTCATGCATTTTAAAATACAATCTCTGTTTCTCATGGTATTCTAGAAGCACTAATACCTCTCCCCTGAGGATAAAGAATTCTCAAACAAAGCAAATTTTGTGTGGGTTATTGCAGATTTTGACACAAACTTCCTCCAGTTAGCTTGTTTCTTCCAGTTTTCAGTTACATGAATCTGAAGGGTTCTTGTTTTGTTATTGTTGTTTTCTTTGAAAGGAAATAGCCTTTAAGAAATAATATTTTACTTATTGTAGAAATAAGAAACCAGGATACATGCTTATATGAAATATCTTTTTCTTCTTTTTCTTAAGGCAAATCAAGACAAATTTTTTTTTAAACAATCGGGATAAGGTAACTTGTTCAAGGTTACATGGCCAGTTATTTCGGGTGTGGTGCTGAGTGTCTGAGCCTGGGATTCGATCTCCAGGTCATCCCAACACTGGAGCAGGTGCTCTTACTTGCTGAGCCACCTGGCTGCCCCTAAGCAATTGGGGTTAAGTAACTTGCTCAAGGTTACATGGCCAGTTATTTCTGGGTGTGGTGCTGAGTGTCTGAGCCTGGGATTCGATCTCCAGGTCATCCTGACCCTGGAGCCCGTACTTTTACTTGCTGTGCTACCTGGCCACCCCAACAATTTTTTTTTTTTTGCTTTTTGGAGGGCAATTGGGGTTAAGTGACTTGCCCAAGGTCACATGGCTAGTTTTTTTGTGTTAAGTGTCTGAGGCCGGATTTGAACTCAGGTCTTCCTGATTCCAGGGCCGGTGCTCTATTCACTGTGCCACCTAGCCACCCCCTGAATCAAGACATTTTTAAAAGTAACATTCTATGTGAGCCTACTGTGTGGAAATTAAAGTTCTGTTTTCATTATTTTTATATTATAGTCATTTCCCAATATGCTCTTCCCATTGAACCTTTCCTTTCAATAAAGAGATCATTAAACAAAATTGAAAAAAAATGACCTGAAATTTTATGTAACATTTCATATTCAAAATACCCCACCTCTCTGTTGAGATTAGAAAAGTGTTTCATCATCTCTACCACAAGTCTAATAATGCATGTCTGAGTTCATCTGATTTTTAAAGTTGTTTTCATTTATGTTATTTTACTGTATCAGTTCTTATTTTAATTTGCATTTCTTCATGCAATTCTTCCCGACTTCCTCATATTTGTTATTTCGTATGGAATAAGTGACAATATTCTATCACACCACATACCATAGTCTGTGCTCCTATTTTCTAATCAATGAATATAGAATTCCATAGAGTTAGAAGAAGTAAAGTTGAGGGTCTGTGCTCCTATTTTCTAATCAATGAATATAGAATTCCATAGAGTTAGAAGAAGTAAAGTTGAGGGTCACCCAAAGGTCAATGGAGAGGTGCATGTTGAATGGGAATAGTCTGTGGCCCATTAGTAACCAAATATTATGCAAAAGAAGCAAAAGGAATATCATCCTATGGCTATGATTTTCAAAAAGGGTATGTTGGCCTTGTGGCAAGAGTCAGGAGTAAGCAAAGATTAGCTTTCATGCTCCATTGGTAGCCACATGATATTGTCATAAGTAAAAGAGGGCCCATAGCATGTGAAATGGAATTCATGTTGAAGATTACTAAATAAGTTATACAGTACAGGATGAAGGCATGGGAGTGTTGCAATCTGCATTGTTGGAGGAAGTACTCGTATAACTGGCATCACAGATTCATTGAAGAAACAAACTTGGCCTGCGCTAAGAAGAACAGTATCTAGAATGAGTGAGGAGAGATTCCCTTTGGACTCCATCTTGGTCAGACATTACTTGGAAGTATTGTGTTCCGTCCTGGGTAGCATGTTTTAGGAAGGCCATTGCCTAAGCTCAGGAATGTTCACAGGAAAGTAACCAGGATGTCAAAGATCTTGAGATGATCGTGCCACATGAAAGGCAGTTGAAGGAAATGGGGTGATTTAGTCTCAAGTAGAGATTAATAAAATAGTAAGATATTAAAACATGGAAATAATCTCAGAGCAGCATGTGGAAGAAGTATTAGAATTGTTCTGCTCTGCCCCAAAGGGAAGAGAAATGGATTGAATTTATGGAGGATATATTTAAATTGGATTTTTTCATTTTTCTTTGGAGACATTAAAGCCTTAAAAATAAGCAGAAAAAAAAAAAGAAATATGATGTTTTCTAGAAGGATACGTGCAAAATACCTTGTAAACTTCCAGTTTCTATTTAAAATTAACTATTTTTATTACCATCATTATTATCAAGGAGTAAAGCAAATGATCTCATGTTTAATGAACTAAATACCAGTTCTAGACCCTTAAAACAATAATTAATTGTGAACCCAAAGCAGAAATGTGCCAATGTGATGGCACTTTTTACTGAGAATTCTTATAACTCCATACATCATTTTCCACCTCCCCTGACCTAGTTTTTCCATGTTCATGGCTCATCTCCTCTACTTTTGCCTACTACTTTAGGTCAGATACACATTGATTCAAAATGCAAGTTATAGATCTGGGGAGATTTAATCGTTGAGGCAAAATAAACAAATAATAATAACTAATCATAACACCTGGCATATAATAGGCATTTAACAAGTGTTTATTGATTGATTATAAAGATAATGCTTTAAGGTTTGTCATATGTTGTTTCACTTGATCCTAATTCCTTTACTTGTGGAACAGGGGACTGGTCACTAATCTAGCTCTTAGGTGGAGAATGCACAGAATAAGTCTATTTTCTACCTGGAAGAGGCTAAGAAACCTGTTAATTCTGATGATTTGTAATGGAAATGGTTTAAAGAAATGTGTAGTAGGTGCAGCTATTTTGCAACTTATGCTGGTCTGCTCATACTAGGTAAATAGAAACCTCTGATTGATTGCAGTTGTGTAGCTCGGAACTGGGGTACTTTCAAAAGGCACTGGCTAGGAGCAGCTAGGTGGTGCAGTGAAAATAGCCACGCTCTGAAGTCAGGGCAACCTGAGTTCAAATCTGACCTCAGACACTTGACACTTACTGTGTGACCTTAGGCAAGTCACTTAAGTGCAGTTGCCTTGTCTTCCCCCTTCTACAAACCAACCAACCAAACAAAAAGCACTGTCTGATCAGTACTCTGTCCGCTTCAAGTGACTTGTTCTTGGCTGATGGCATTTTGGTGAGAGAAGAGAGACAAAGCCATAAGAAGGAGAGGACTTGGGCCATCTCCGTCCAAGGCCAAAATATGTCCCCACAAGAAGTCTTTGCCTCAGATTATGTCCTTTCATTTTAAGTGAAGGAGAGTGTATTACCTTGTAAGCTTCAAGAGGTCAAAAGAACAAGCCACACAAGACTGGAAGTCAAGCCCAGGCTAGGTTTTGCAAACAGACCAGGATTTTTGACTCAAGACTAGGGACTGATCTTCAGGACTCAGAGTAGCAGTGGTTAAGAGAAAGACTCACAGGACAGTGATGTCACATGTGGATGAGTAGTTGGTATGACCAATGCTTTTTGTATATCAGAGACTGAAGTGACCTAGAAGAGACTGTACCCCAGACACAAGTGGAAGGGTTTTGTAACTACTGTTTTGGATCTATCATTTGAACAAATGCCTATCCTAAAGAATTGAGTCTGTTGGCTGATAGTTAAGGGAAAGCACATCTATGGGACTCATGAGCATGGGTTTGGAATGATAGCAAACTACAAGGTTTACCTATGATGTTAGGAGTAGTAACAAGCACCCTTCTGGGGAACCAACCAACCAATAATAATGTGCATTGGGTGAGTGAGTCCCTAGATGTTTTGTTTAATACAAACACTAAACAAAGATATTTAAACAAGCATTTCACAAGGATACATAGGTGCATATCTTAGACAGGTCAATAATAAATAAAAAGAATAAAGAGTTTATCAGAACCAAAAAGCTAACCTCCCTTCTTTGTACAGGTTTATATGAGATTTCATTTAAAGCAGCCCTTAGTGAATTTAGCTATCCCTGTTCTGGATCTCCTTGATAAAAGGCTAAACATGCCTTAAAAATCATTGGTTCCATGTAGCCTAATCGACACCTCAGGTACAGAGGCCTGGGCAGAGTAATGCCTAAATACATCTATCATACTGTAACTTGCTTTATAGTTCACAGTTTAAAACCTCTGGTTTCTGTAAAGTTTTCTTCTGTTTAGCTCTTACAAGCAGGATAATCCCTGAACATCTACTTCTCAGCTTTGCATAAAGCTTTCCTTTAATGGTTTATCATGGCTTACTTTTCTACTTGATTTGGAAACTTCAGTGGGCTTAATCTGGACTTGAGATTTCATCAGCATGGGGGAATTCCCAGTGTGACTAGTCTATAACTTAGACTCTTAGAGAGTTGCCTGGGGCACTGAGAGGTTAAGTGACCTCCTCAAATCCATCACAGCCAGAATGTGTCAGAGGTGAGACTCCAACTCTTGGCTTCCTGACTCCCATGCCTTCATTCTCTGTCCACTAGGCAACACTGTCTTTCCACTTCTAAGTCTAAAGTGAGAAATACATCTATTTGTACCACTTCTAAATTTGATTTGAAATGCATAAGGATAAATATAACATAATTTTATGTTGTTTCTTGAAAATGAAGTTATATGAATAGAAAATACAGGGGGCGGCTAGGTGGCGCAGAGAGTATTCCGGCCTGACACTTAACATCCACACAAAAAAACTAGCCGTGTAACCTTGGGCAAGTTACTTAACCCCAATTGCCCTCCAAAAGGAGGAGAAGGAGGAGGAGGAGGAGGAGGAGGAGGAGAAGGAGAAGGAGAAGGAGAAGGAGGAGGAGAAGAAGAAAATACTGATGAAAGCTTCCACTATAGCATCACATTCAAAAAAAAAATAAAACAACACACAGACACACACAAATGACTCTATGTGAGAAAAAGAGGGATCTAACTTATCAGGGAAAAAAATAACATATAACAAATTGCTTAAGCAGGACCAGAAAATACCACAAAAAATTTATAAAATAATGTGGGACTTATTTTGTGGTAAATGCCTCAATTTCTAAAAACACACTGAGATTAATAAGGAATCTATGAGTTCTCCATAAATTCTTCAGTCATCTAAAATGTAAATTTTTCTGCCTGCTTGTGAGATGTTGACAATTTGGGATAGAGAATTTAGGAGTGGAATTTGTGGAAATGGGGGTTTATTACTTGGGAAATCTTTAAAAACAATTCTTGGCTCTAAATTTTTTAGGAAAAACTGATTTCACAGGCTTTCAAAATCATGACTACAAGGTACAATCAGATTCACCTAATTATTTTATTTAATCATTGGTTTACTGTTCTCGGGGAAATGTTTTCAAGCCAGAAACAAGTCTTAAAGTGCCAAATATACAAAACACTACACATTTGTTTTCAATTACTTGTTGCTTAATCTATGTTTATGCATGGCCAAATCTGCAGTTTTCCAACATTTGTAACTTCATGAAAAAGTCTGCCTTTCCTGCCTACTGCTCCTCCTTTGTTCATTGCTGTATAGTTCTAGAACTATTAGCTTTTATTTATTGCCAGTTCCTTTTCCCATTCAAGATGAATTCAGGATTACATAACAAGTCTGCAATACTGTAACAGCATTACATTCATAAGCAATACCTCTTACCTCAAACCCTATCTTGAGCTTTCCTATCTCCATGTGTTTCTTTTTACCTCCTCCCTGTGTAATCTTATCTGTCTGTTGACTTAAGTCAGTCGAATTTTTAATCACACATACTTATTTTAAATGAATTTTAGACCAAAGCAGAATCTATGTTGTCAGTCTGAGTGCTATTTCCTCTCTGAAAGTGAAGAAAGTTGGTTTGGCTGATTTTTGAGTCTGAAAGAAGCCAGGCTCTTACCACTGCAAAACACTAACGGCCTCTGGCTCTCTCTACAGAGAATTTTGCCGACTCTGGGAAAAGTTCACTCTGCTCATGTCTTTGGCTCAGTTTTCTTGATGTGATCCCAGGACAGATGATCATCCCCTTTCTCTCAGCAGTCTCTTTTCTCAGGGCATAGAACTCTAATTAAAGTCACTAGGTCAGGTCCTACTCCCTTCATTCCTCCACATGTTTGTGAATACTCTGTGCTCAGAGCCAAGGTACAGAAGAGATATGTAGCTAAGATGGAAAAGGATGAAAAGAGGGATGTCATTCAATGCCCCCAAACATTGTATTGTGTGACTCTCTCTTGTTGTAAAGGTTCCATTTATATCTACAAGTGTTTCTGTTAATATCATCTCAACAATCTGAGATTTAGAGCTGAAAAAGGCCTTTTAGAGGTCATCTACTACAATGCCCTTGTTTTAAGGATGAGCAAACTCAGGCCCATAGAGATACACAGGGAATAAGGGACAAGGCCAGGATTTGAACTTGCAGTAGGTCCTCTGATTCCATATTTAGCCTTCTTTACATAACACCATTCTGCTTGATGTTCAAAATGATTGAAGTTATCTCACTCATTTGCCTAAACTAGGGGCTATAGAAAGAGGACCTTTGGACACTCTCTCAAAATCACTGCACATCAAGAGAGGTGAATGGTTAGCCTAAGAAGTCAATCATGGTAGGGTTATTCTTATGTATTAGACCATAGCATTAAAGAAATCAATAAATTAACAAGCATTTATTAAGGCACTAATTCTGGGATTCCTGTTTCATGAGTTTTCAGTCATGTTCACTTTTTGTTGTTTCAGTCATGTCTGACTCTTTCTGACCCTATTTGGGATTTTCTTGGCAAAGATACTGGAGTATTTTTGCCATTTCCTTCTGTGCCTCATTTTACAGATTAGAAAACTGAGGTACACAGGGTTAAGTGACTTGTCCAGGGTCACACAGCTAGTAAGTGTCTGAGGCCAGATTTAGTCAAGATGGGTCTTCCTGGCTCCAGGGCTGGCACTGTATCACTATACTACCTACCTGTCCTTTACTCACTTTATTCTCAGTTTATTTTATTCAACTCATTCTACTGACTTTTCTATATCCCCACCATCAGCCTTTCACTCTATCCTTGTCTTTCCCCATTAGAATATAAGTGTAGGGAGTGTCTTTGTTAGCATATACTCTGCATTGTTAGGGGTAGTTAGATGGCACAGTGCATAGAGCACCAGGCCTGGAGGCAGGAAGACCTGAGTTCACATCCAGCCTCAGACACTTACTAGTTTTATGTTCCTTGGCAAGTCACTTTCCTTTTCTTTGCCTTAGTTTCCTCATCTGTAAAATTAGGATAATAATAGCACCTCCTTCCCAGGATTGTTGTGAGGATGAAATGAGATAATTATAAGGTATTTGTGCAGTGCCTGGTACATATTAAGTACTAAATAAATATTAGCTATTATTAACAAACATTTTATTAATCAATCTGTCTCTATGTCTCAGGCACTGGAGATACAAGCACAAAGAATGGAATGAATGTACAAAATGACAGTGGTTTATGATTTTTCCCACTTAGTGATAGGGAAGCTTTAAGTTTTGGTTAAGAGATTTGTTGAAAATGAAAATAGAGCCAAAATTTCACAGTGATTAAGAGAAAATAAAATGAATTATTTGTTTTGGGTTGTTTCAAGGACTGTCAACGACAGGAGGTGATAAATGTCTTCTGGAGACCAAGGGTTTCAGCTTTTATGAGCGGCAGCAGATGTTGATGCAAATTAAGTACTAAGACACACATTACCCAAAATGAGGAATTGCAAACAAAAAGTCATCGGTGTCCCCAAATTATGTCATTTTTCTTTTACGCTCCGTGCTTTGTTGGAAGAATCTGCAGGGCTGTTCTCTCAGCCAGCCTGCATAGTATACAATTTGGAAGCTAGTTTTTCATTAGTGACAGTGGTTTGGAGTATATTACCAAGCAGTCTAAAGAGGGGCTGTTCTAGACAAGGGGAATTATGATTGTCATATGGTTCTCCTCCATTCTCATTGGTTTTAAGATAATTTTTCTTTTAGAACAATTTTATGACAAATAGATTTTCTTTCAAATGAATCTCTAACAGCAATAACTGTGGATATACAAGATACTTTTCTGTCCTAAAAAAAGGATTTTCTAGCAGCTATATTAACGTTCATGAATATGACTATTTTTGTAATATCAGGGGCAGATTAAAGAGAATGAAGAATTAGTGAATACTGAATCCTTTTCTAAATGCGAAAAACATGAAATAGCTTATAGAATGTACATGTAAATATAACGTTTTGCATGTAGGGGTTGGTTGGTTGCTGTCCTTCATTCTCGAAGAGGACCATGATGACATCACTATGTTAGAATCCAGTTACAATGCATCTAACTGTGACTGATCAGACCAATAGGAGCTCAGAATGTTCTACTGCAAGTCATATACAAATAGTCCATATGAACATTGGGGGTGGATTCTCTAAATTTGCACATCTCACATTCCTTTTGAACTACTTCAATTCTACTTGGCTAGTAGAGCACAGCACCTTCTCTGATATAGACACACCAGGCTGAGTGATCCTGTGGCAGTGTCTCCCATGTCACATAAGTAGTGGGTAGAGTGATGATTTTGGAATAAGGAAGAACTAGGTAAATACACAACTCACACACTTGATAACTTTGTGACCATGGGCAAGTGACTTTATTTCCCCGTATTTCAGGAAACTCTTTAAAATTATAAATTGTAAATAGGCTGAGGGAGCTCCTTGAGGGCAGGGATTGTCTTTTGTCTTTTTGTATCCCCAGTATTTAGCACAGTGCCTGGCACAGGGTAAGTGCTTAATAAGTGTTTATTGGTGATAATGACAAGGATAATGATGATGATGGTGGTGGCAGTATTGGATAGAGTAATGTTCTTTGAGTCACTAAGACCTGGGTTCAAATCTTTAATTTAGACACTTGACCACTATGTGACTTCAGATAATTCTCTAAGATTATAATTCCAGTATTTATACTTCATGTTTAGTAAGTACTCAAAAAATGCTTGTTGGTTTGTTTGGTTAATAAGTTATACAAAGGTTGAGATCTGCGTTGATGGAGAGAGTTCATACACCAAGGAAATAGCAGGTCCTTGAAGTATTGTATTCAGCGTAAGGTTAGAATTTATCTCCTGTGTTGTGAAATGCAAATAAAAGGAAATCGCTACACCAAACAATCTTACCCATTTCATTGTCCATTGCTTATTCTTCTCATACTCTGAGATCTACTTAAATATGCCTTCTGTCTGTTCCTCACTCCCATATTTGAACTTTTTCTCTGGCTGTCCACCTTGGTAACTTCCCTCCTTCCCCCAGCCCTGTTATGCCTAGAATGTATTCACTTGGCCTCTCAGAATCCCTTTGTTTTTTCAATATGTAGCTCAAGCTATAGGAAGACTTTTCTGATCCTCCAACTGATGACATTGTTCCTTTAGAACTTTGGACTTATTCGTGTGTATGTGTGTGCGTGCACGTCCGTGTGTATGTTTATACTTATTTAGGTACAGGTGTCCCCTGATAGAATATAACCTCTGTTTCTGTCTTTGTACTTGTGTTCCCCAGTGCACATTTAATGAATGTTTGTTGATTGATATGTGAAGTCAGATCCTCTAATTAGAGTATAAGCTTCTGGAAAAAAGAAACTGTTTCTTGTCTTAATTATGTATTTTCCCCAGCTCCTAGCACAGAACTTTGCAAATATTAGTAAATTATTGATATAATTTTTTAGGTAATGTATTTTGGATACTCTGTCCTCCAATGAAGAGCACAAACTCCTGTGTAAGTAAATGCTATTAGTTGTTGTATGTCCTGCTTGCTTCCCCTCACCTCTGACCAATATTTCTTTCAATCTTTTTTTTTTCCATTCATGTCCAACTGTTGGTGCCCCCATTTGTGGTTTTCTTGGCAAAGATACTGGAGTGGCTTGCTGTTTCCTTCCCCAGCTCATTTTACAGATGAGGAAGCTGAGGCAAACAGATTTAAGTGACTTGCCCAGAGTTATACAGGTAATGAATGTCTGAGGCTGTATTTGAGCTCATGAAGGTGAATCTTCCTCATTTCAGTCCCAGAACTCTATTCACTATACCACATAGCTGTCCAGGTAAGTACAAGTGCTCAGTCATTTTTCAGCTATCTACTGTGACTTGTAGTTGCCCAATTTTGTTAGCTGGTAACTAAGCTTCTAGTGATGAACCTCTCAGTCCTTCCTCAGCCCTTTCTTCAAGTCTTTCCAACTTGGTAGGATATTTCAGAGTTTGATTTCTCTTAGCATAACCTTCCAGAAAACAGGGTCACCCCCACACCATGAAGAAGTATAAGAGTACATCTTTAAGAGGAAGATATATATATATATATATATATTATATGCATGCATATATATACATATATAGGTATGTATATAATTCAATTTAGAAAATGGTACTTATGTGCAGAAACTTAATGATTGTAGGAAATAGTGTTAAAAGATAGGAGATAGTGTTATCACATCCCCCATCTCACCAAATTATCAACCTTGCAAAAAATTTATCAATTTTTTCAAATTCTTTATACCCAGCCAGTTATAACTATTCTATGAACCCCCTCTGTCACAGGTTGGAACTTTCGAGAGAAAATTCAGTATATCACAGCCTTTTACAGGGAATGAATTCCAGAGACCTTTGAAAATAAATAAATAAAGAAATAGATAAAGATAATATTCTATTTGTTCTAAACAAAAGAAATGTTTTTTTTTTTACAGTTACCTACAAAGAGCTCTAATTTCAAATCCTGTAATTACACCAGGGCAAAAACTGAAATATTGGATAATCATCTTTAAAAACCTCCTTTAACACCTTCAAATCTCCTAGTTAAGAAGGAAATTTCTGGCCCAAGTACCAGAGGGCAAAAACTAAAACCCTGAATTCTTAATCTTCTAATGATAAAACAGTTTTCTGTATTTATCAGTGAGTTTGAGAATGAGAAGATCAGCAGTGGTGGAAAGCTTTAAATCTGACATTTCCAATCTAAAATGCTATTTTTTACTCTGAATTGTTTTTGCAAATCCATTTGCCCTCCTATTAAGATGATGGCATTCCCAAACAAAAACAAACTCTTCTTTTTTGTGTAATCAGTGCCCATCACAAAAGTTCCCTTCAGGTAATTACAGTCACTGGTTCTAAATAAATTATCTAACCATTCTGGTAAGTCAAACATCTTGCCATCAGAACTCTTATTTCATATATATCCCATTGGTTTAAAAAAATTAGCTTTGGAAAGTGAAGTTTTCTACTATGAGAAGAAGAGAGGTATAGGGGATTGGTTTGAATTATGGCCTGAAGTCAGGAAGAATGGTGTTCACATCCAGTCACTGACTTTCCTAGAAGTAGAACCATGGGCAAGTCATCTAATTGCCAAGCCATTGTTTCCTCATCTTGACAATGGGAAGTAATAATACCCATAGTACCCACTTCATAGAACTGTTGAAAAGATCAAGTGAAATGATGAGTGAAGCAAATTTGCAAAGTGTCTAAGACTAGGTCTTTGAGCTTCTGAATAAACCTCAAATACCAGAAGCAATGTCTGTGTAACACTGAGTGTGTATCTCCCCCCTCCTCTTTTTCTAATTCATCACCTCTTTGCCCCAGTACAGGAGCCAAGTGTCTTTCATGTTACTTTTTGCCCTCCATATCTGTTATTGGTGACCATTCGTGGCAACAGAGTCCCAATGTCGCTTGAAAGTATTCCGTTGCTCAGATACAAGGTATCAATAGCATCAGGCAACTCTTCCTTATAGAGATGATTTTGGGGTCATAGAGGCAATTTTCCATGAATTCCATGAAATTCCATGGCATTTCCAAAACAATATACCGTCTATTAGCATCCTGGAGACACGGCCTTTGGGCGTGGTGTCTCAAAGGTGAAGAGGCAAGAGCAGCAATATTGGTGACTCTCCCAAAGGCTGAGTATGTGTATGTGTATGCATGTGTTTTCTCTTCTTATATTCTTTGTATATCTAGGTCTCCATGTATAATATGTATGTGTGCATTTCTATTTATCTATATCTATCTCCTTGAGAGTAAGGATTGTTTCTTTTTTTGTTTTGTTTTGTTTTGCTTTGCTTTTTGAAGGGCAATTGGGGTTAAGTGATTGCCCAAGGTCACAGTCTAGTGTGTGTGTGTGTGTTGTGTCCAAGGCCGGACCTGAACCCAGGTCCTCCTGACTACAGGGCCAGCTCTCCACTCACTGCGCCACCCAGCTGCCCAAGGATTACTTCTTGCTTTGCATTTGTATTCTCACTACCTAGCACAGGGACTGATATATAGTAGGTGTTTAGGTGATTAGATTGTTCGGATATGTAGAGAAAATTATATCTTTTTCTCTTCTACTCTGTCTTATTTTTGGCAGGCTTATGGTTGTTAAGGGTAGAATAAATTGGCTGTTACTATGCATGGTAGAAAACTTATGAAGTCCAATAGATATATATTTTGTGTGATTGTAGAAACAGGTCCATGACCTAAAAGCAGTGCGGCAGAGTGTAAACCCAGTGGTTAGTAGTGTCTATAGAATTTGAAATCTATTTACATGTTTAGTTGAATGAAATGCTGCCAGATACAGAGTTTTCAAGCTCCTTCTTGAACATAGGAATAAGAGGTATGATAACATGGGCATTAGAGGGGGATGGAGGTGGCAAATGAGCTTAATAAATTTCATTAAGTGCTTACTGTATACTGCACACTGGTTTGTCTTTTCTCAGATGGGGTAGATCTATTGAAAGGATGTGGTTATAAGCAATAATAGCCTCACATGGTTATTATGGCATGGTAGCTATGGAACCCAGTTTCAGGGGAAATACATCATATAAAAAGCATTTAATTTGGAGTGTGAGAATCTGGGTTCAAATCCTGACTGTTTAATAATGTTGTTATTGTTATTTTTGTTGTTCATCCTTTGTTTTTGAAGAGGACCAAGGAAATCATGAGGGTGATGTCTTGACTTGCCTGTGAATTGGGTTTAAGTGAGGCAGGGCTGTGCAGAGCTGACAGTCTCACTCTCTCCTCCAGCGTCATTTTCACCAAGTCTAATAATTAACTCCTCCAGGCTTTCTAATATCTTTAACTATAAATTGAGGGGCGACCTTTGATAACACTTCCTCCTCTAAAATTTTGCTCTCATTGTTCATCTTACTACTCACTCACACTGTGCTATTAGATACAAAGGCACTCTTTGTACCAATAGCAACAGTGGACCTGCCTGTGAACTATGGGACAAGAATTTCCTGATACCCAATGATCATAGTGACATGTTGATGGATTATGGTGAGCTGAACCCACTTAATCTTTTGGCCACAGTCGATTTTGCTATAGTCATACAGAAATGAATCTCTAGCTTTGCTTCCCTTCTGCCTTCTTGCTTTGTACCATTTCACTAAGTCTGTCATTGGACCTTCATAGCTTATATGAAAACTTTGGTTATAAATTGTGAAATAACCAAAGTTTGCTTTTGGCAACCTCAGTAACCCTTTTACTGTCATAGGATTTAGAACTAGAAAGAATATTCTAGGCCTACCCAGTTCAACCTTTTTATCTAATATATAAGGAAACAATCCCAGAGATGTCAGATTATAGACTCTAAGGGCATCTGCATTTGAACAGGGTGAAAAGTATTTTAAAGTAAGGGAAATAATCTGTTTGTAGATTTTCAGAGAAAGAGTGGAAGAATTTGTTTTTGCGGGGACGGGATGAAGGTTTCTCTTGTCCCTGAAATTATGTCACATAGGTGGTTGCTTTTCTTTATCTAGAAAGACTCTGAATTCAGTAAAAGGAAAGGACTTCTCCCCCCTTTATAAAATATTCTAGTCAGTGCACACTGTTTCATGCACGAAGCCTGAAGTGAGCACTCTTGCCAACATGTTAACAGTCCTTTTCCAATCTCATTTTTAAAAAATGCTAAGCCTTTTCAAAGGGTCATTAACTTTTTGTTTAGAGAAAACCTATTTTTATGGTGTTTTGAGAGAGAAAAGTGGTTTGCTGAAATGAAAGGTCATGCAAAGTATGCAAAAAAATTATATTGAAAGAGTATGAAATTCTGTATTTTGAGAAATCACTTATATACATAATCGATTAGTCAGGTCTTTAGATCACCCCTGAACTCAAAAGACTATCAAGGGGATTCCTTTGAGTAGCTGATCATTTGTAAGTCAAAAAAGGAGGTTCTGAATGGGGGAAGTGCATGTTAGAAATATCATGCTGGCAAAGGGTGCCATGCTGTTTGACTCCACTTCCCTGTCTGTAATACATGGGATATCAAGCATTTGCCAAATAGAAAAGCTGAAACTTACTCAATAAAATAGATTTGTCTTTCTAAGAAAAGTGAAAGATACTTGAGGAAGTCTATCAAATATAGTTTGGTAAAAATTTCTGTCACTATGTGAGGGGAGACACACAAAAAAAAGATAGAAAGAAGGAGAGAGGGAGGGGAGATGTAGGGAGAGAGAGAGACAGAGAGAGAGACAGACAGAGAGAGAGACACAGAGAGAGAGAGAGACAGAGAAAGAGAGAGACAGAGAGAGAGAGAGAGACAGAGAGACAGAGAGACAGAGAGACAGAGAGACAGAGAGAGACAGAGAGAGACAGAGACAGAGAGACAGAGACAGAGACAGAGAGACAGAGACAGAGAGAGAGACAGAGAGACAGAGAAAGAGAGACAGAGAGAGACAGAGAGAGACAGAGATAGAGAGACAGAGAAAGAGAGACAGAGAGACAGAGAGAGACAGAGAGAGGTAGAGAGACAGAGACAAAAAGATACAGAGAGGCAGAGAGAAACAGAGACGTAGGGAGATAAAGTGGCAGAGAGGCAGAGATGTAGTTTACTTTCAAGAAAAATAGCTGGAAAGTTACCAGAATATGAACTGAGTTCTACAAAATGAGCCAAGTGGCTTCGGGACTGACAGGAGCTCATAAAGAACTAAGGTTCAGTGCATATCTTCTTTCAATCAGACCTCATGAAAGCATTCAATAAAAAAGACATTCCCTCTCTCCAAGTTTTCTTAAGTGTACTTTTATATATCTCCCCTACACAAGAGGCAAAATCACAACTTTGCATTTCAAATTCTATGCCAAAACTCTTGGCTCATTTCAGAGGTACCACACGATATTAAAGGATAATCCAGTTTTGTATGGAAAGAACACTACTGTGTAAAATTGAAGGTGATCAAAGTAACTGCTTTTTGCAATGTGTTGTTATTGTATAAATTGGTCTCCTGGTTCTGCTTACTTGATTCTGTATCAGTTCATACATGTCTTCCCAGGTGTCCCTGAAACCATACTTTTCATTTAGTCACTGTATCATACTTTATTCAGCCATGGAGTACTGGTGATAAATAATGTTACCCACTTCACAAAAATAGTTGATAGACAGTATTTGTGTTGAGAAATACATTTTGGATTTGACCAATGCAGGATTCTTTTTTTTCACTTGATTATACATATTTATAACAAGAGCTTTATTTTTCTTTGTTGGAGGAAAAGAAAATAAATGTATGGTAATTGAAACCATAATTCATAAATGAAGCCTCTTTTGTTTCTCAGCATCACGGCCTTTGATCACCTTGGAACCACCACAAAAGGGACAGGGGAGAGAAGTCTCAAAGGTGAGCTTTACGTACTTTACAATATTGCTGAGAGCCAACTCTTCTTCAGAGAGAACTTGTTTGAGGATGAATGATTTGGGAAGCATGCTTAACAGATTGCTCTATAAACTGGAATCATTGTACTATCCAAAATAGTGTGTTTTGGAGAATAGGCTTTTGGCCAAAAGATATTCCAAGAGATAAAAGAAAGGGCTGAGTTTATTGCTTCAGGTGGAGTTGGTCCCTCTCATTTGTTGGACAGAGCTAAACCATCCCTGACAGAAGTTATTATAATCCCTGGCTCCGAAAGCTGCAGCTGAAAAGAACTACTCTACTGTTTTCCCTTTGGAATGAAGCCCTTTAGTACAATTGGAGCTAGAAAAAGATTTTCTCTTTATTGCCCTCCAAACCATGTAAATTAGCAATGGTGCTGAATATTATTTTTATCCTACTATATTTTAACGTTAGCATTGCATAGTGTCCTAGTAAAATGAATATTTTATGATGTCCTAATTTTCACAGATGTTATATTTTCAATCCATTTATATAGTATCTAAGTGCTCTCCAAGGATACTTTGGTACAACAGAAATTATATACAACAATTATACCTATCTAATCTTTATATTTTCCCCAGAGCCTAGAATAGGGTTTAGCAAATGGTAGATGCTTAATAAATGCTTATCAGTTGATTGATTAGACAACATACATTTATTAAAAGTCTACTAAACACAGGGCACTATTCTAGGCTTAAGAACAAATATGAAGTTTAGATAATTCTCATCCCTTATGCTCAAGATAGGTTTGTAGGGAAGTAAAACACTGACATATAGAGTATTATGCAGCCCAAAATATCCTCTGATCAGTTCAATAGAGAGTGGTAAAAATGAACTGTCACATGAGATTTGAGATGGGAAACTTTTACTGACAGAGGGAAGATCTGGGAAGGCTTCCGGCAGGAAGTGGTAGTTGAGGTGGGTTTAAAGATAAGAGTTAGAATTGAATATATAAAAAGAGAGAAGCAGGTCATTACATATTGGAAATGACTTGAGCAAAGGTATGGAGGCTTGAGAGAATAGTGTGTATTCTGGGACAAGTATAGTTCAGTATCACCAGCATAGAGTCTGGGAGTGGGGAACACTAATGTGAAATTAGACTAGAGTTAGATGAGGAGTGGGAGTGGTTTGCATGCCAGGCAGAGGCATTTGAACTTTTCATTGTTAAAACATAGGAAAGGGAACTAGTAAAGATTTTTGAGTAAAGAAGGGATGTAGATCTACACATAGGGAAGATTATTTAGGCAAAAGTGTAAAGGATAGACTAGGGTGGGCAGAGAATGGAGGCAAAAAAGATTCTTAAGAAATCTTTTCCAATAATTTAGACAGATGCTAAGGAGGTACTAGGGTCATGCTAAAGGACTTAGAGGAAACAAAGTAGATATTTTGCAGAGATAGAATCAAAAAGACCTAGAAACTAATTGGGTATGTGAGTTGAAGGAGAAGCAAGAGTCAAAGAATGCCAAGAATATGAATATACAAAATCGGTTAGAGAAAAAGAAAGAGAAAAAAGAATGAATCGGAGGATTAAGAAAAGACAATTAGCTCAATTTTGTGCTTAATGAGTTTGAGGACCTGGTTGGATTTCTAAATAAAAATATTCTGTGGACAATTGAAGCTTTGGAGGTCTGGACCTCAGAACATAGGTCAAAAATGGAGATACAAATTAAGAAGTTATAAGCATGGAGGAAATGGTCGAAGCAGTTGTGAATAAAATAATCAACAGAGGAAGAATAGAAGAGGACCAAAGAGAGACCCTTGGAGAATACTCACAGGGAATGGGAAAAAGAGGAGGAGCTTGAGAAGGATGGAAAGAAAAGCAGTCCAAGTTGATAAAATAACAGTAGGTCTCTCAAAAGGTGAATGGGGAGAAAACACATTAGGGTGTGCCTAGCTCTGATGTCTATTCCGGAGGCAGCAGGGGCAAGACAGAAATGTGATTGGGATAGATAGGAAAGGGTAGAAAAATGTTCAGTTCTTTTAAAGGTAGATATTACGGGAAATTAAGATGTCTGATTTTGGGCAAGTTTCTAATGTCCATTTAGCCTAATATTTTCTATCCAAAGCAAAATTGGCATAGTCAATTAAAAATAATTATGAAGAAGTTAATGAGGATTTTGGTCATTGGGATATCAAATTTAAAATAAAACTTGGAAAGCAGTACATGTGTGTCCTCAAAGGTACAAGTAACAATAGTTATACTTACTTAGTATGTTTTGGCAAGAGATTTGACAATGAAGGTCATTGGTGATCTTAGAAGGCAGTTTCAGATATATATATGAGAGGGAAGTATTTTCCTCATGTGATCAGGCAAATGTGCTTCTGAATGTGGAATTCCCTATTTTCCTGTACTTCTATTGGGTTATCTTTCTTTTATAGATCCCTGATCTATAAAATTTAAGAGAAAGAATTAGATCCAGAACACATTTCTCTTTTATGTGTCTTCCCTCATTTCACAACTTGGGTCAACTATGGATATATCTTTGTTGAGGAAAACACATTAGGATATGCCTAACTTTGATGTCTATTCCAGATACAGCAGAGATATGACAGAAATGTAATTGGGATAGATGGGAAAGGATTAAAAAAATGCTTAGTTCTTTTAAAAGTAGAAATCCTGGAAAATTAAGATGGCTAATTTTGGGGAAGTTTCTAATGTCCATTCAACCTAATATTTGGTATCCAAAGCAAAATTTATTTTATTTAATCCTCATGTTGGGAACTATTTTAAAATACTTTAAAAATATTATTTATTTACTTTTCGTTTACAACAGTCAGTTCCACAATCCCTTGATTTCCAAATTTTCTCCCCCTTTCTCAACTCCCCCATGATGGCATACAATTTAATATAGGTTCTACAAATACCTTCACACTAAACATTAATTAACTTGCAAAGATGAACTATAACCAAAGGAATGAACGAGAAAGAAGGAACAAAATAAAACAAAAAAGAGAGAGAGCAAGTGATTTCCTTCAATCTGCATTCAGACTCTGTAGGTTTTTATCTGGATGTGGATATCCCTCTCCATCATGAGTCCCTTGGAATTGTCTCATTACCTTGCATTGCTGAGAGGAGTCCAGTCTATCAAAGTTAGTCGTCACAGATACAATGTGTCTGTAATTGTGTGCAAAGTTCTTCTGGTTCTGCTGTCCTCACTCAGCACCAGTTTATATAAGTCCCTCCATGTACTTTTGATAGAATCACTCTCTTTTCTTTTGCTTGTTTTCAACAATCTGATGCAGTAATTAGAAATAACTAAGAAACAGATATTCAGTGATTTCCTTTATGCAAATTAGAAAGCCATGGGGATTATTATCAAAATAAGAATAATAATGATGGTGTCCCACTGGGTAGACCACTGATATTTGTTCAATTTTGGCTCTGGAGTTAGAGGACCTAGGTTCAAGGTTATCTTTTGTATGCCTGGGCACATCACTTTTTTTTTTTTTTAAGCAATCGGGGTTAAGTAACTTGCTCAAGATTACACGACCAGTTATTTCTGGGTGTGGTGCTAAGTATCTGAGCCTGAATTTGATCCCCAGGTCATCCTGACACTGGAGCCGATGCTCTTACTCGCTAAGCCACCTGGCCGCCCCTAAGCAATTGGGGTTAAGTAACTTGCTCAAGGTTACACAGCCAGGTGTTTCTGGGTGGGTGCTAAGTGTCTGAGCCTGGATTCGATCTCCAGGTCATCCCGACACTGGAGCTGGTGCTCTTACTCACTGTGCTACCTGGCTGCCCCTGCACATCACTTTTAACAGATGTGGTCTTTAGGTATCTCACCTATAAAATGGGGTTTGGACCTTCTGAGGTCCCTCCCACCTCTAGGTCTATGACATATATTATTTACTGGACCTGAGATTTCATCAGTGTACATAAGTCCCAGTGAGGAAACCCCTCTATTAATTGATGCAGATGAGTATCTGCTCTGCAATTTATAATCTCAGAATGTTTCTTGGGAAGTGAGGGAATAAGTGATTTATCTACAGTTAGATAGACATATACGTTAGAGTTGAGATCCCAGATCTTGGGATGAAGCTAGTTTTCTCCACTGTATCTTGCTACTTTTCTCCTATATACCTAGTATCAATTTTACCTTGGATTTAAGTACTCCCTTTACTACCCTGAGAAGTTAAATTTCTCTATTTCCCATCCTTTGCCCAAACAGTTATGCAATGAAATAAATCAATTTTTAGCACTTCACCCCAACTTTCTTTCTTTATAAGAAAATATAGGCTCAAGGGAAGATTTCAAGTTGCTTAGAAACATTGTTATAACTCTTAAACTATAGCATAAAAATAAATATCATAATAATAATAGAAATAACAACTAACACACATAGTGCTTACTATATGCCAGGCACTGTGCTATGTACTTTAAAATTATTATCTGATTTGATCTGTACAACAACCCCAGGAGATGATCATTATTATTGTCCCCATTTTACAGAAGGGGAAACTGAGGCAAACAGTAGTTAAGAAACTTGTTCAGGGTCACACAGCTAGAAGATGTCTGAGGTCACATTTGAACTCAGCACTTTATCCATGGTGCCCCCTAGCTGTGATTATTTTTGCCATTTAACATTTCTAAATTGGGAAAAAATTAATTAATATTTGCTTATGAAATACTGAACAAATAATTCTGGTGAAGTAGTTTGTCTCATAGATTAAAGTTGTTACAAAAGATAAAAACAAGAAGACTGAAGTAGGTAGCATCAGGCACATAATCAAACATATTTTTAAAATTCATTAGACACGAGGTCCAATCAGCTACAGTGAAGTGTTGACTTAGTCTAACATAGGAAAGGAAATCTTTGATTGGGAAGAACCTGGAGACTATAATTACTCAGGTACATTACATAAAGCCACCTTATGTTCTACCAGATATTTGAGGAACAATCAATGCATATCATTTAACCCCATTTCACAAAAAAAGTCATATCCCTATCATACTTAAATAACTGTTATGTAAACTGATTGAGTGATAAAATGTGTTGAATTGTGAGAATAGTTGGGCACATGCTCACAGACTCACATTACCAGCTGATACAGTTCTGGAGACAAGACCACAAGCAATCTTGTGTGCTTATATGGAAGGCATTCAGTAGCTCTGTGTCTCTTGCCAATAGGCTATTGAGGTATAACCTCAGTAGCTCCCATAAAGCTGCCCTAGCATCTCTTGATTAAATCAGAGGACCTTAGACCTACAGCTGAAAGGCATCTCAGAAGCCCTTTTCTTCAACCCTTTCATTTTACAGGCAAGGAAACTGAGTAGTGGGGAGGGCATTAAGTGACTCACTCAAGGCACAAATGTAGTAAACACAGAGATGGGGTTTGAACCCATCTTACTCTGGATTAAGCACTTTTCCCACCATGCCACACTGATCAAAGATATTATCCACTCCCCCCATCTAAATTACTCCTTCCCCAACTCAATCTTATGAAAGTGTTTCCCGTATTAAGACTTGATTTTTTCCACCCACCCATATCCAGTTAGTTGCTGAATTTTTCTAACTTTATCCCCATGGTACATTTTGTCTCCATTTCCTTCCTTTCACTCACTCCCTTAGCCAGCATGACCACTTTAGTTCAAGCCCTCCTCATCTCTCATCTGTCTGTCTGTCTCCCTCCCCCTCCCTCTCTCCTCTTTCCTCTCAAATCTATTCTTCACCTATTTGCCAAGATTCACTTCTAAAAGCAAAGGTAGCAGCAATGGTGTAGTCCGGGAAGCGACAGTGCAGGGTAGGCCAGGAGGAGGCCTGACCAATGAGGGGGCAAGTCGTCCCACCAACCGCAAGGGCCACTACTAGGCCTTTCACCAAAGGGCTGAGACTGGAAAGAGCAAGGTGAGAACCAAATACAGGGCCCCTGTCCAGGACAGCAAAAACTCGTGGGACTGCCACTCCATAGCCCAGAAATAAAAAAAAAAAAAGGCCCTATCAGGACCTCCAAGGACCAGGATGGCAGAGTGAACCCAGACTGCTCCAGCCCCACCCCCCCCAAAAAAAAACCCATAGTAACTATTGCCCCAGGGCAAAACCTCCCAACAGTAAAGGCTTGGGAACCCTAGAGGAAAGGTGTGGCTAGGGCCCTGCCTGAAAATGGGTAGAAAGCAGACTACAAAGACTCTGGAATCTACTATCCTCAGAAGGAGGAACCAAACTCAGAGGAGACAATGTGGACTTCACACCCACAGCTGGAACATCAACAGGGAATAGGTCCCAAGCACAGAAAGCTCTCCCAGATGAGCTCAAAAGGAACTTTGAAAATGAAATGAGGGAGATAGAAAACAAAATGAATAATTCTTTTAAAATCAAAATTGCAGAATTAGAAAAAAACATTATAATGGAGAAAACAGCTCCTTAAAAAGAAAAGTGTATGATATGGAAAAGGAACTAGAAAAACTAACCAAAGAAAATGATTTGCTAAAAACCAGAATCAACCAAATTGAAACAAATAACTCTATGCGGAACCAAGAATTAGTCAAACAAAACAAGAATGAAAAATTAGAAAAAGAGGTGAAATATCTCAATGGAAAAATAACTGACCTGGAAAACAGATCCAGGAGAGAGAACCTGAGAATCATAGGCCTACCAGAAAATCATGATGAAAAAATGAGCCTGGACAACATTCTCCAAGAGCTCATTAAGGAAAACTGTCTTGAGATACTACAACCTGAGGGTAAAATAGAAATCGAGAGAATCCACCGAACACCTACTGAAAGAGATCCCAAATTGAAAATTCCTCAAAATGTTGTGGCCAAACTCAAGAACTACCAGGTAAAAGAGAAAATATTTCAAGGGGCCAGAAAGAAACAATTCAAATATCAAGGAACCACAGTGAGGATTGCACAGGATTTGGCAGCCTCTGCACTGAAAGATCGGAGGCAGTGGAATTCAATTTTCCACAAGGCAAAAGAGCTTGGGTTACAACCAAGGATCACCTACCCATTGAGACTGAGCATATTCTTGAAGGCAAAGAGATGGTCATTCAATGATGTAACAGATTTCCAGACCTTTCTTATGAAAAAGCCAGAGCTCAATGGAAAATTCCACCTCCAATTATGAGATGCAAGAGTGACATAGAAAGGTAAACAAGGAAAACACACACACACACACACACACACACCCTGTTATTTAATAAGGGCAAACTGTTTATAGACAAGTAGAGGGTGTGAGTATAAATTACACAAAATGATGATTAAAAAAATCTTATTAAGGGCTACAAAGGGACTGCAATGGAAGAAGAGGAATGAATGAAGTGGAAAAGGGTAAATTATGCCACACAAAGAGGCATAAAACAATATAGCAGAGGAAAAGAAGGGAGGGAGATGAGTATTATATGAGCTTTTCCATCATTGGGTCTGGTGCAAGGAGGGAATAACAACCAGTTAAGCATAGGACTCTATGGGGAAAAGATGCAAAACATATCATATTAGAGGGAAAGAGGGGAAGGAGAGGAGCTTTGCATGAGATTTGTTCCTGTCACTCTTGGTGCGAAGAAGAAATAACATACTTCATTAAGTATAAAAATATCCTATAGGCAGTAGGAGGGGGAAAGGGGGGGAAAAGGTTATTAGGGAGGGAAGAAGTAAGGGAGAAGGGGAGGAAAAGGGAAGGGAGCTGATAAGGGATGAGGGAAGCGGTGGTCAAAAGGAAAACTATTCAGGAAGGGAAGGGAGAAGGGGAGAAAAAATATAAGCATTAACAAGGGAGGGAATAGGATGGAAGGAAAGAAACAGATAATAATCATAACTGTGAATGTGAATGGAATAAACTCTCCCATGAAACGGAGATGGATAGCAGAATGGATTAAAAATCATAATCCTACAATATTCTGTTTATAAGAAAAATATCTGAAACATAGGGATACACACAGGGTAAAGATAAAAGGCTAGAGTAAAATATATCATGCCTCAGCTAAAGTAAAAAAAAAAAGCAGGGATAGCAATCCTCATCTCAGATGAAGCAAAAGCAAAAATTGATCTAATTAAAAGAGTTAAGGAAGGAAACTATATCCTGCTAAAAGGCACCATCAAGAATGAAGCAATATCATTACTTAACATACAGGTAAGGGAATTAGAGTAAAAAATAGACAGCAAAACTATACTAGTGGGAGACCTTAATCTCCCCCTCTCTGAGATTGATAAATCCAACCTCAAAAAAAAAAAACAAGAAAGAAGTTAAGGAGGTGAATAGAATTTTAGAGAGGGTAGGTATGACAGATCTCTGGAGAAAACTGAATGGGGATAAAAAGGAATATACCTTCTTCTCAGTGGTATATGGCACATACACAAAAATTGACTATGTATAAGGACATAAAAACCTCACAATTCAGTGCAGAATGGCAGAAATAATAAATGCATCATTCTCAGAACATGATGCAATAAAAATCATATGCAATAAAAGGCCATGGAAAAACAGACTAAAAATTAATTGGAAACTAAAGAATTTAATAATAAAGAATGAGTGGGTCAAACAAGAAATCATAGAAACAATCAGTAACTTCATTCAAGAGAATGACAATAATGAGACAATATACCAAAATTTGTGGGATGTAGCAAAGGCAGTTCTTAGGGGAAGTTTTATATCCTTGAGTGCATACATGAATAAATTAGAGAAAAGAGAGGTAAATGAATAGGGCATGCAACTGAAAAAGCTAGAAAAAAAACATTGAAAATCCCCAATTAAATACTAAATTAGAAATACTGAAAACCAAAGGAGAGATTAATAAAATTGAAATTAAAAAAACTATTAAGTTAATAAATAAAACTAAGAGCTGGTTTTATGAAAAAACCAATAAAATTGATAGACCCTTAGTCAATATGATAAAAAAAAGAAAGAAGGGGCAGCCAGGTAGCACAGTTAGTAAGAGCACTGGCTCCAGTGTCGGGATAACCTGGGGATTGAATCCAGGCTCAGACACTTAGCACCCATCCAGAAACACCTGGCCATGTAACCTTGAGCAAGTTACTTAACCCCTATTGCTTAAAAAAAAGAAAACCAAATTATGAGTATCAAAAACCTACCACCAATGAAGAAGAAATTAAAACAATAATTAGGAATTATTTTGCCCAGTTGTATGCACATAAATTTGACAATCTTAGTGAAATTGATGAATATTTACAAAAATATACGTTGCCCAAATTAACTGAAGAGGAAGTAAATTACTTAAATAACCCCATCTCATAAAAAGAAATCGAACAAGTCATCAGTGAACTCCCTAGGAAAATATCTCCAGGGCCAGAGAGATTTACTAATGAATTCTATCAAACATTTAAAGAACAATTGATTCCAATACTCTACAAGCTATTTAGGAAAATTAGTGAAGAAGGAGTCCTACCAAATTCTTTTTATGACACAAATATGGTACTGTTACCTAAATCAGGAGGAGATAAAACAGAGAAAGAAAATTATAGACCAATCTCCCTTATGAATATAGATGCAAAAATTTTAAATAAAATATTAGCAAAAAGACTACAGCAGCTTATCACAAGAATAATACACTTTGACCAGGCAGGATTTATTCCAGGAATGCAAGGATGGTTTAATATTAGGAAAACCATCAGTATAACTGATCATATTAACAATAAAACTAGCAAAAAACCACATGATTATCTCAATAGATGCAGAAAAGGCTTTCAACAAAACACAACATCCATTCCTATTAAAAATACTAGAAAGAATAGGAATAAATGGAGCCTTCCTTAAAATAATAGGTAGCATCTATTTAAAGCCATCAGAAAGTATTATATGTAATGGGGAGAAGCTAGAATCATTTCCAGTAAGATCAGGGGTGAAACAACAATGTCCACTATCACCCCTCTTATTCAATCTGGTACTAGAAATGTTAGCAGAAGCAATTAGAGAAGAAAAAGCAATCAAAGGAATCAAATTAGGCAAAGAAGAGACCAAGCTATCATTCTTTGCAGATGATATGATGATATACTTAGAGAATCCTAGAGAATCAAGTAAAAAACTGCTTGAGACAATAAATAAATTTGGCAAAGTTGCAGGATATAAATCCTCGGCATTCCTGTATATTTCTAATGAAATTCAACAGCAAGTGATAGAAAGAAAGAACCCATTTAAAGTTACTGTAGACATTATAAAATATTTGGGCATCTATCTGCTGAAACAAACCCAAGACCTATATGAACACAACTACAAAACACTTTTCACACAAATAAAGTCAGATCTAATTAATTGGAAAGACACAATTGCTCATGGCTGGGTCAAGCTAATATAATAAAAACGACAATTTTACATAAATTAAATTATATATTTAGTGCCATACCAATCAGTTTACCAAAAAAAAAACTATCTTATACAGCTAGAAAAAAATAGTAACAAAATTCATTTGGAAGAACAAAAGGTCCAGAATATCAAGGGAATTAATGAAAAGAAATGCTAGGGATGGTGGACTAGCTATACCAGATTTTAATCTGTACTATAAAGCAGCAGTACTCCAAACTACTTGGTACTGGCTGGGGAATAGAGTAGTGGATCAGTGGAATAGATTGGGTACACGAGATTCAGCAGTCAATGACTATAGTAATCTATTGTTTGATAAACACAAAGACCTCAGTTTTGGGGATAAGAACTCACTATTTAATAAAAACTGCTGGGAAAACTAGAATGTAGTATGGCAGAAACTGGGCACAGACCATTATCTAACACCATATACCCAAATTAAGTCTGAATGGGTACATGATCTAGATATAAAGGCAATCTGGGAAAGCAAGGAATAGTTTGCCTGTCAGATCTGTGGAGA
Source organism: Petaurus breviceps papuanus (assembly GCF_028583685.1). Taxonomy (NCBI): domain Eukaryota; kingdom Metazoa; phylum Chordata; class Mammalia; order Diprotodontia; family Petauridae; genus Petaurus; species Petaurus breviceps. The sequence goes on along the minus strand of NW_027186304.1, from coordinate 66,486,774 downwards.
GGGGAAGACTTTATGACCAAACAAGAATTAGAGGGCATTATAAAATACAATATGGATACTTTTGATTACATTAAATTGAAAAGTTTCTGTACAAACAAAACCAATGTAACCAGGATTAAGAGGGAAGTGGAAAATTGGGAAAGAATTTTTACAACCTATGTCACTGATAAAGGACTCATTTCTAAAATATACAGAGAATTGAGTCAAATCTATAAGAATACAAGTCATTCCCCACTTGATAAATCTTAAAGGATATGAACAGGCAGTTTACAGAGGAAGAAATTAAAGTACTACATCTCACCAGTCCAATTGGTTAAGATGACAAAACAGGAAAATGACAAATGCTGGAGAGGATGTGGACAAATAAAGTACCACATCTCACCAGTCCAATTGGTTAAGATGACAAAACAGAAAAATGACAAATGCTGGAAAGGATGTGGACAAATTGGAACACTAATGTATCACTGGTGGAGTTGTGAACTGATCCAACCATTCTGGAAAGCAATCTGTAATTATGCCCAAAGGGCTATAAATAATTCCACACCCTTTGACGCAGCAATACCACTTCTAGGGTTGTATCCCAAAGAGATCATAGAAGTGGAAAAAAGACCCATATGTACAAAAATATTTATAGAAGTTCTTTTTGTGGTAGCAAAAAATTGGAAATTAAGGGGGCACCCATCAATTGGGGAATGGCTGAACAAGTTGTGGTATATGCATGTTATGGGATACTATTGTGCAATAAGAAACGAGAAGCAGATGGACTTTATATTTACCTGGAGAGGCTTATATGAACTGATGCTGACTGAGAGAGTAGAGCCATGAGGAATTTGTACACAATTACAGACATAACATATGTGTGATGATCAACTTGGATAAACTTGACTCTTCTCAGCAGTGCAGAGACATAAGTCAAACCCAAAAGACTCATGATGAAGAGAGATGTTTACATTCAGAGAAAGAACTGAGATTGAACCCAGACTGAAGTAAACTACCTACCCTTTTTTGTTTCCTTGTTTGGTTTTGTTTCCTTTTTCCCATTCTTCATTCCATCTGTTACAATCCTTCTTTATAACCTGACTAATGCCTAATGTGAAAGTATGTGCAGATACTATACTTGATTGTATGCCACCATGGGGGGGGGCGGGGGAGGGAGAGAAAATTTGAAACTCAAGGAATTGTGGTAATGAATCTTGTAAACTAAAAGTAAATGAATTAATAAAGATCAAAAAAATAAAAATAAAAGCACAGGTAGTGACTGTTTCACTTTTGTCTTTGTATCCCCCAAACCTAGGAGAATGTTAGGCACTTAGTAGTCACTTAAGAAATGTTTGAATGAATGTTATCCTGAAAATGTCTCTGAGATGACTGGAAAGCCATCTTCCATTTATTCTTTGCTCCTGGATCCAAATTAGGTTGTCAGATTCTGATATTTATGGTCTGTTAAGAGTTGGTCCAAGGGGTATAATGATCAAATCATCTTGGCATATTAGAAATGCTGGGAGGGGAAAAGAACCAAGATGGTGGGCTAGAGAGAGCAACCCAGGCAAATTTCCCAACATTCTCCTCCAAACTACTTTAAAATAATACCTCAAACTAAATTTTGGAGTATAGAGCCAATGAAAGATCTAGGTGAGCTATTTTTCCAGTCCATGACAACTTAAGAGGTTGGCAGATATAAAGCCAATAATGAGCAGCTCTCCTGAGGGCTGTTGCTTTGATTAACTTTAAGGATCTAATTGCATAGTAAGGTGAACTCTCTATTTATGCAGCAATAAACTAAAACAAAACATTCAAGAAACTAAAGCACAACATTCACAACAATATAACATAACAACTAAGGTGGTCACATACTCTTAAACTAAACATATCATTCAGTAAATCACAGTTTCTTCAATCAGTATAGAGTACCCATGTAAAGTCTTCTTTTATCTTGACTCAAGGTTGGCTTCCAATAATCTTTAAGCCAATCATCTTTAAGGAGTAGCAGAAATTACAAACACTATCCATCCCTAGGTCACAATAAGTCGCAATCTCATCAGTCAATGCAGAGTACCCAAGTAAAGTCCTCTTTCATCTTAACTTGAGGCTGACTTCCAAACCCCACAGCTCCTCTTCCATGGACTGGTTGCTCCCAGCTCTTGCTTGGATTCAGCTGACTCTTGCCTGGATTCACATGCAGTCAGCTCTCTTCTATGGTTCTATATCTCAGCCCACTGGGACTATTCCACTCCATGCCTTTGAAGTTTCTGTTTCTAGGAAGACAAAGCTTAACAGAGCTACAACAATATTTATACACATTGTTGGCACTATCATCTCAATTCACTTTCTCTCTGACAGAGTAACACAAACCAACAGACAAAGCTTCTGTCTGAGAAATCAAACACAAATCAACAGTAAAGTTCCAGGACTTCCATAAACAACAGTAAAGTCCTCTTTCAACAAACAGAATGCTTCATTCTGACAAAGTAACGTCAACACAGACAGAACAGGTAGACAGAGTGCCAAAATCACAAATATTCTCCCTTAGTTCTGCTTGGTCCCAGCTCAAGCTTAAGTGTTTATCTGCTATGCTCCTTCATGTTCTTTCCTTCTTGTTCTGCTTTTTTGACAAGCTTCTGCCACTGAGGGTTCCATGTGATGACATTAGGCCTCTTAAGGGCAGGGAAGGTATACAAACTCCCTTAAGCCTATTAATCAAACACAATCAAAGGTGAGGCTCAAAAGCACTTGAATAGCTGAAACAAGCAGCAAAGTACATTCCATTATAGCAGGAGAGGTCTATGACATCCTGTTTGTGGCTGGCCCAGTATGCATGTGGCAGCAACATTAGTAACAAGCCTCCAAGGTGGCTACAATAGTGGCAGCATAAGCTTCATGAGCTCTCAGCCCAGAGATGGTAGGGGAATGGGATAAGTGGTCAGAAAAAGATTATAGGGGACTCTTTGCTAACAGTGGGTGTACCTGGTGCTGACTAGCAACTCTATTGCCCATATGCAGTTCTGGGAATCAGTTCTAGGGTGGAGAGGAGAGATTGTGGTCAGTCACAAGGAAGCATGGGCCCTGGTCATAATTCCAAAGCAGAGAGAAGCAGTAGTACTTGTGACTTCAGGGGACCAGGGGTTCTTCCTGGGTAAAGAACAGGGCACAGACCAGGAGACCAATAGTTACACCTCCCTCTAGATCATAACATTTTGGAAGCATCAAAACCTCTCAGACCACCAGAACTAGTTCTGAAAACAGCAGCACGAAAAAACCTGAAGTTTGGGACAATACCTCCCCAATTCATGAAGTTGAAAGTCAAGAAATTGACTGGAAAAAGAAATAAGCAACAACCACAAAAAAGAATTTGACCATAAAAAGTTACTATGGTGGCTGGAAAGACCAAGACACAAACTCAGAAGACAATGATGTGAAAATAACTACAACCAAAGCCTCAAAGGAAAATGCTAATTGGACACAAATCCAATAAGAATTCTTGGAAGAGTTAAAGAAGGAGAGGAAAGGGGTGATGTAGCACCAATGCAATATTTACAGCACTCACAATCAAGATAAAGACCATAACTATAAGTATCACATGACATTTGATTGCAAAATATGCCTCCAGATAGAGAATAGAGCTGAAACATTTAGACACCAGAAAATCCAATCCCAAAACCAGTAAGCCAATTCCATCATAGTACCAAAGATATTCTGAAGCCATAATAATGTTGAGAGCCACAGCATCCTTCAGCCTTCCCACAAACCAATACAAGATCAATATTTACTCACAAACCTTTCTATTTCCTTGCCTGAGCTCTTCTCTCCCATCATCTGGCTAGCTCTGACCAGCTTCCTGTGGGTTCTGCTTCCCTTTGGCAAAACTCCTCCCACTACAGGCTCCATGTGATTACATTCAGCCTATTAGGGAGCAGAGTTTGCTTTCAAAGGAGGGGAGGTCTTCAAACTTCCCCCTAGGTCTATTAAGGGGCAGGGAATATCTCCGAATTCCCATTCCCATTACATGCAGCTAGGTGGCACAGTGAACAGAGTAACCGCCCTGGAGTTAAGAGGACCTGAGTTCAAATCTGGCTTCAGACACTTAACATTTACTAGCCATGTGACCTTGGGCAAGTCACTTAACCCCAAATGCCCTGCTTTCCCCTCTCTAAAAAGCAATATGTATATATAAAACTTTTCATGTTTTTCATTAGGAATTTCTGATGTGTTTTCTTCTTAAACTTAATCGGGGAATAAATATTTCTAAAAAAAAAGGATAGGGACACTCAAGAATCAATTAGTCATACAATACTCAGGTCAATTTAAGCAGAATACCAAAAGAGGTAAATCCCAAATGAGGTAATCTTCAAATACTAACAGTAATGTGGGGTATAAACAGAAATTTCACTTGGTCTCTTCCCACTGGGTTTCCAATCTAAGAGCAACTATTTTTAACTCAATCTCCATAGATAATTAAAGCAGTTTAGTATTTTCTCATTAGACTCACTCTCAGTAAGAGCTGGTGCCATTATAGTTAAGAAGAAATTAGTTTGAACAACTTCCAAGTTTCTTGATTGTCATATTTACTGACAATAAAGTAGTTGGTGTTTTTATTTTAGAATAACTCATATTAGCTGTGAGCTTAAGTGCCATTTTTTTCTCATTTTTTATATAATCAAGAGTAAACAGTAAAATTTAGTCCTTATAATATACACTTATCTGGGATATGAACTCTGTTTAAAAGAATACAGGGCATCATTGTAATGATGTAACTAGCCATCGCAACTTTCAAGGTAACCTTTGCAACCATTGTAACTAACCATTAAAGTTTCAATCCAAGGACTACCTTTTACCTGAGGCCTTTCTTCATTCTTCCAGTTAGGGCTTCCCTCTTTTAAAACATTTCTTTGTATTTATTTACTTATCTTTGTACATGTTATTTCCCCTAGTAGAATGTAAGTTCCTTGAGAGCCAGAACAGCTTCATTGTCTGGATTTTTATTCTTAGAGTCAAACACAGACTAGAATACAGCAAGTGATTAATAAATGCTGCTTGAAGGGAGTTTTTAATCTCCTGCAGTTACTCTAAATAACTCTGGTATTAAATCATCATTTTTAATGTGCTTGAATGACTTGGTGTTGAATAGATGCAAAATAATAGGTACTGAACAGATACCTTGGACAATAGGAAAGAGAATACCTGATATGTCAAGAAAATGCTCTCTAGCCTTGTTAAGTTAAACTAGAATGCCCAAGTGTCCTAAGGAAAAGAAAATTATTAAGATGAAATAGCTTTTGACTACAAGGTAAGAAATTTATTTGAAGCACTTTGGAACACTATTAAAAGTTATGGCTCAACATTGGAATAGAAAAGAATTTAACTCAGAAAGAACAAATTCAGGGTTCTTTCTTATTCTGAATTTTTATTTTTAGTACTCACAATATTAAATACCCTGTTAAATACCCAGCAGAATTCCATCATAATCCCTTCTTTGACCATGCCTAATTTTGCTAAGACTTAAAAAAAAATTCTCCTGAATTTCAAAAAAGGTTTCTGAGGGTCTTTTTTTTTCTTCTTCCCTTAATTTGCATGTAGACATAGACAGTATGAATAGGTCAAATCCTGAATAGATTAAAAAGCACTCCTGGGCTCTGGGCAATTAGGTGGGGGAGAAAAAACAGTGAGCAAAGACAGCAAGCGTTCTCCTCCTGGTTTGAACAGAGTAAGAGCTTAGAGAGAATAAGCATGTGAGAGGAAATATCCCATTACTTGTGTTTTTAAGAAGAAACAGGGCCTTTAGATATGAGTAATATTTTGTGATGATTTCAGGGGTATATTGTGTGGTTGTCTAATGCATAGCAGAAATAAAGGTGGATTTCAAGAGGGTAATGAATCATAAAGTAAAGGCATAGGTCCTTTGATGAAGCCCTTCACCTTCTTCAAGACTTAGCATAAACATCACATCCTTGAGTTACCAGATCAACATCATCCCACAGTGATCATGCCATTCACTTGAGAACAGACAACTCCACAGCCCAAGAACTGAAGTACTACTTTAATATTTTAATGTTCTAATTCTACTATATTATTTTACATGAAATGATAAGTGCTCTGGAAGAAGACATACATATATAAAAATACTATATATATATGCCCATATATACATATACAAAACATATATGTGTAGTGTCAACACAATAATCACAGCACCAATGGTGACTATGAACATGCTGGAAGAGTTCTGAATTGCAAAATATAATAGACTCTCCATATAAAAGACAGAAGCAAAACATTTATTCAGACACCAGAAAGCTGAATCCTAACACCAGAAAGTCAAATCTGTCATAGCAGCAAAGAAGTTAATACTCCATAACACAGAAGGGAGACACACCATCCTTTAGCCTTCCCACAAACAAACACTCACAAGCCTAGCTGTCTGCTTACCTGTATCCTCTCTCTCCCACTGTCTAGCTGCTCTGACTTCCAGCTTCCTCTGGGCTCTGCTCCACCCATTCAGCAAACTCCTTCTACTACAGACTTCATGTGATTATATTCCACCTATCACAAGGCAAGGAAGATCTTCAAAGCAGGAAAGATCCCCCAATTCCCATTCCCATTACAATGTCATAAGTAATAAAGTATGACATGTTTTTGAAAGAATTGTGTCAGGAAAATAAACTTCATACTGAGTTCAGGCTGGCGAAGAAAGCTAAGGACAGGGGACAAAAAAGAATATTTTTAAAATCTGTATCAACAATATATTGTGCATACACTTTGAGTGAGTGATACCACTAGTAGTTGTCATCATGTTCATCATCATGACCATCACAGCTTGCAAAAAAACAACAACACAAAACCAGAAAAGAGGATCATTGAAGCATCGTTAATAAAAAATTAAAGAGAACAGAAGGAAGACCAGAAAGAGAAAGCAGAAGTAGAAGAGCATTGAAAGTTCAATGTTGAATTTGTCATAGAATTAAAAGAGAGAAGTTAGAGCTGCTCAAGTCTATTTTTGCTTCTATTTTCTTCACTAAGGAGAATGATTTTTGTATTGGAAAGTAAAGAACAAAAATGACTAAGAAGAAGCATTATGATAAAGAAGGAGATGATCAAGATAATCATTTCAAATCCAATGGTCTGCTTGATCTGTATCTCCACATAATAAAAGTTCTGGCAGGTATTATTGCCATCCACTGTGAGTGAATGGATATCATGGAGAATGAGAAAAGGACAGAAGAATTGGAAAACAAATGTTGGGTCTTAAGAAAGAAGGGTCTGGATTCTTCAAGGTAGAGGCCAGCGGGCTTCAGTTTGATTTTTAATCTATTTTTAGAACTATTATTAAAGAGATGGCTAATGAATCACTAAAAAAGGAAATAGTGATCATTAAAAAAGGCATAGCTTCATCAAAAACAGGTCATGCCAGACCAAATATTTCCTTTTTTTTTGAGGGGGGAAGGCAAGGTAATTGGGGGTAAGTGACTTGCCGAAGGTCACACAGTTAATAAGTATGATTAAGTGTCTGAGGCTGGATTTGAAGTCAGGTCCTCCTGCCTCCAGGTCTGGTACTCTTTTCTGTGCCACCTAACTGCCCCAAAATATTTCCTTTCTTGATAGGTTTCCTAGACTCAGGAGAATCAGATCAGGAGGGTGCCATAGATAGAGTTTAGCTGGATTTTTAGCAAAACATTATTAGACTTTCATGCTATTTGTGGGTAAAAGACATAGATATGTGGGCTTAACAATAAGACAACTATATGGATATAGAAGTGGTTGAATGATTGGGCTGAATGAGTATCCCAGAATCAGAGAATTTGAGAGTTTGAAGGGACCTTAATGGATCTCTAGTTCAATACCTTCACAAAAGGAATCCTCATTGTAACAAAATTGACAATTGTCCTGCCTCTGCTTTAAGATCTCCAATGAGGCATCATTTCTTGAGTCAGGTCATTCCACTTTTGGACATCATATGGAGGAAGTCAACCAGGATTGTGAAGGCCTTTAAGGTCATGCCACATGAGGATCAGCTGGAGAAAATGGAGGTGGTTGGTTTGGTAAAGACAAAGTTTAGGAGAAACATGATAATGATTTCAAGTTTCTGAAGAGTTGTCACCTGGAAGTGGAGTTTGCTTTTTTCTTGCATAATTATGACAGGATCAACAGGTTGAAGTTGCAAAGAAGAATATTGAGGCTTGATGAAAGCTCAAAAATGTCCTAGTAATTAAATCTCTCCAGAAATAGAATGGGTATGATTTGGAGAGGTAGTCAGAAGGTTCCCACTCACAGAGGATGTTTAGGGAAAATTTAAGTGATGATCTAACTGATGATAAATCAAGAATGTTACAAGGGGGATTCTTTTTTAGGTAATGGCTGGATTTAGATGTTTGACAAGGTCCTTTCAACTAAAATTCAGTGCTTCTATGATTTTGTGGTCAAGACTGAAAAAGATAACAATGTCCCTACTAAGGTCCCAGAAAACTCTTTCAGAATTCCTAAAATAGATTGTCAGTTGATATCATTAGATATATTTGATAAAGGGTATTAACTGAGGCAAAGAGGAGATAAATAATTGGTGATTCAAGAAAGTGGGTTACGCGGAATATCAGGAGTAATACTGGAGTGTATATTTTCCCAGAAGAATGGACTTTAAATAGACATTATTGCCTTTAGAAGAAATTCCATCTCTACCAAAGACAGCAGCTTAATGGAAGGTTATCTGGATTTCTTGATTCTGACAGGCCTAACTCTTGTTGGCATGTTGGCTGGAGGATGACAGCTCAACACTTCTGCAGAGCCTGTGGACAAGATCATGCAGGGCTTCCTCTAAAGTAGGCATCCTCTGGGAGTCAATAACCTCATTTAATTTCCTTCACTGTCAACACTTAGGTTTTCTACCATGATATAAGTTTACATCAGAAGTTAAAACAGAAAAATGTCAACATCTGATGGAAGGATTCCTTTTATTGGAAGCATTAAAGTGCAGTGGCAAGTTTCTCATCCAAATGGACACTCAAGCCAATGTCTCCACAAACAAGGACTATTATGTGACAGAAATTAAGTATTTGGCAAAAACAAAAACAAAGCAAAGAAAACCCAACCTTCTTCAGGCTTGCACAGCTCAGTTGCTGTGGTGTTAATCCCAACATAGAAGAAAAGACCCTGACCTATTTTTGCAATAAGTAAATCCCTGGAGGACCATAATAGGTGAACAAATGCTTGTTCCATTTCCATTCATAAAAGCTGGTCCACACAGATGATGCCAGAAGGAGTCTGTTAAGCAGGTGCCAAGGAAACAATGATGTCAAGAGCCTTTCATTGACTGACTGACAACATCACAACAGCCCATTCACCCTTCTAGAGAAACATAAAAGTTGGTTATAAATGCCTGTCAGAGATCTGTTAATGGATCTGATCTCCTTTTAGAGCTATGCAATCTACTGTACGGTGGGCATATAACTTGACAACAAGGTATCTAGTTTCATTTTCTTCCCTGTGTCTGTACTTTGGAGAGTTGGCTCAGAAAACACACACACACACACACACAAACACACACACACACAAATTTAGCATTTTCTCTGCCTTTGCTGTGATGTCTGCAACTCCATGGCCATGAATCTTTCCCACAGTATTTCTTTTCTTCTTTGCAATCCAGATAGTTCTAATGTATCAGGGTTGAGAGTGTCTTCATTTTATTATTCCACAATATCTATTAAGAAAAATGTCATTCTTATTTGTACCAAACAGAAAAAAATATACAGCTATCCCTTCCACATCATGAGGGTTCCAAATCATGGTACCTTCCTGATCTGAAAAATCCTCATAAATGTTTTGGTCCTCCCTTCATACCAGAGAAGAAACCTGATTTTTCCCCTTTTCTTTTTTGGGGTATTTACAGTATCTTATTATAAAATTTGGGTTATAGACTGTGTGTCACCTGCTGGCCTTTGCATGTTGTCTGTGGTTTCTGCCAACCTCCCCCAGAATCCCTGTTTAATTTCTTATGCTATCTCAGGATCTACCAAAAACTGAGATGGGGAAAGTCATAATGTGGAAGGGACACCTGAACTAAACCCAAGCAGCTCTCACTGCCATAAGCATGTCTTTCAAGTTTTATCCAATACTTCACTCCTGGACTAGGGTAATCAATTTTTGGTTGGTCTGTCAGCCACAATTCTCTCCCTTCTCCATATTTAAAAAAAATTTTTTTCTCAGTCTTTAATTCCTGGAGATTCTGAACAACAAAGTGGTACAATTTCTATGTGGGCTTGCATTCTTCTAGGTGTTGGTGTGGGAGTTGGGATCAGAGAAGTGGAAGACATGGTCCTTACCCTCTAGGAGCTTCAAATTCAATTAAACAATAATTTATTAAGTTCTTATGGTATGCAGGGCTCTATGCTAGATGAAGAGAAGATAAAAAATTTAACTGACATGGTCCAAAGTTCTTGGACCCTATAGTATCTCATAGGAGGGTAAGGCACAAGTATAAATAACTTTCACACACAATAACTTCATTAGTGAGGCATAAATGAAGGACTATATGACCTCTGAGGAGAAAGCTCATTACCAATTAGGGGAGAGTGAAATTAGGAAAGGCTTCTTGGAGAAGGTGACATTTGTATTGATCTTTATAGGACAAGTGAAAATTCAAAGGGTGGTGCTGTCATGGACAATAGACAGTATCTTCATTTTATGATTTTACAGTATCTATTGAGAAAAATGTCCTTCTTATTTATACCAAAAAAAATGATAAACTATCCCTTCCACGTCATGGGGGCTCCATATCATGGCACCCTCATGATCTGGAAAATCTGCATACAATTGTTTGGTCATCCCTTCATACCAGAGAAGCCTGAATTTTTTCTCTCTCTTTTTTAATGGGGTCTTATTAAGCTGGGGAGATGACATTCATATGTGAATTGTAATACTTTTAAGACAATATGCAAGCTAGAAAAGGAAAACATGATACAGACCATATATATATACATATATACATATATATGTATATATATATAAAGTCACTTAGATTCTTTGCATCTAAATTTATTGATCCTTAAGAGGAGAAAATTAGAAAATTCATGTGGAGAGAAAGGGAAAGAAGAAATGAAATGATATGGATTGTTCTCCTGTACCTAAATACAAGCTTGTAATCTTTTACAAACCATTGAACTTCTCCATCAGGACATATATCATAGCCAGACACTGCAGATGGACGATGATTCTCAGCCAGAAATGAATAGTGGGAAGAAAGCAGGTTGGGTTTAATTAGAGAAGCTGTGAAGCACTTTCAAGCTTCTCCCTGAAAGAAAAAAAAATAGTATGACTATTCTGATTCCATATGCCTGTGAATCAGGGCATGCCACAGCCTCCAAAAGTACAGAATAGTAGGTCACCCAAAGGATAATGGGGAGACATAGAGTGCACATAAATAGATTCTAAAATAATACTAAGAAAGATTTTGGGGTGTAAGAAATAGCAAACAAATATCATCTAAGAGATATAAGATCAGAAAAGGAAGTTTGCCGTTCGTGTGGCAATGTGTTTTGGCATGCACAGAATGTTAAAAGGCCTACCAGGGACCCCAAATATTTTGCAGGCTCATGGCCATGATGCTTGTTGGCTCTTGATATCTGACCTTATGCCTCAGTATGGAAAATTTACAGAAAAACATAAGAGTACAGATGTAAAGACTGTGTGAGTGCGTCACAATCCTACTGAGGGCAGTTGCTACAGGAACGAAGTCATGTATCCATTAGAGTATGTTTGCAAGAAGCCAATGGTAGTTTTACATCAAAAAATACAATATTTAGTACTGCTAACTTTTTCTTATGTAAAGAGATACTTTTCTCAAGGACATCCACATCCTAAACTTCTGACTGGGTTAGATTACATGATGGTCTTTAAAATATTGCAGCCACTCTAAAAAGTTGCTGAAAAGCTTACTTAGGATTTATAGAAGCATATTTTCACTATTTTACTTATACAGGTGTTATGTAGGATACTAAGGTCTTAACCAGAGAGATATAAACATTATATTTAATAATTCTTTCCATATTTTAATACTTATTAAGAATTAGTTGTGTGAAAAGTAAGATATTAGGTGGTGGTGGAACCAAGTTTAGTTCTGTAGAGATTTCAAAGTCATCATGGCCAAAATAGAACTCATTAAATTTCCCTTAATGCCATTCCCCTTCTAAACTTCTCTATTATTGTCGAGAGCACTACCATCCTCCCCATCACCCAAGTTTACTACTTAAGTGGTGTCCTTGGCTCCTTACCATCACTCACCCCAATATGTCTAATCAGTTACTAAGTCATTTCTGCCATCACAACATTTCTCCAGTATGTCCCCTTTGTTCATTTATAGAGCCAACACTTATGACTAGATCCTAATCACCTCTCACCTGGACCTCTCACCTAAATCCTTGTAATTGGTCTCCCTGTCTCCTGTTTCCTCACTCCCATCTGTCTTCCATATAAATGCTAAAATGATTTCCTATTGAGTAGATCTGACCATATTAGCCTTTTGCTCAATATATTCTAATGGTTTCCTATTAATGACCTACTTGTTCTTTTCAGGCAATTCAAGGCATTCTATTTCCCATCTTTGTGCCTTTGTAATGTCAATGTTTCTTGCCTAGAATATTCTACCTCCTTACATTTATATTTTAACATTCTTGGCTTCCTTGAAGACTCAGATTAAAAGTCCACTTTCTGCAGGAGATCTTTCTTGGTTGACCTGAAGAGGGACAATTATCTGGAAGGTTAGAGACTTATCTTCTAAGGATGCCTTCTAACTACTTCCATGTATCTCTCTCTCTCTCTCTCACACACACACACACACACACTCACACACACACACAAAATCATTTACAGTTGTCTCCTCCACTATAATATAAGGGCAGAAACTATTTTTGCTTTCCCTTGTGTCCCTAGCATTTAGCACAGTGTCTATCACATGGTCAATAAATACTTCTTATTCATTCATTCCATCCATTCATTCATTTATTCATATATTCATACTTGCATGCATTCCTTGCCCTCAAAAGTTTAAAATCTAATAAAGGGATAAGACTTACTCACATATGAATAACACACAATGTTTTATATATATATATATATAGCATATATTATATTACACATTATATATAATATATATATATATTATATATAAAAAATGATTTAGGCACCAAAAAAATAAGCCCTATGTGAGCACTAAGGGAGAAGGTTTGTTACCTATAAGGGATTAGAATAGCATTTAATTTGACCTGTCAAAAATAATTATACAGGAAACATGTAGAAGAAAGTAAAGTCTTTAGAAAAGTACAGGGAATGTTTGGTGGGCAATGAGTAATTTAGGTTAATTAGAGTATATAAGTCATGGTAGAGAGAAGTATGAGATATTTGAAACATATGGAAGGATTTAAATGCCAGGCAGAGTAGTTTCAATTTTATTCTTTTGGCAATTGGGAGCTACAAAAGATTTTTGAGCATGATAGTTTACTCCCAGGAAGTCTATATATGTAAGATTTTTCTGTTATTATATACAGGGTAGATTAAAGGAGGAGAAAGTACAAGTGTGAAGACCTATTAGTAAATTATTATTAATAGCAATGATAATTCATATTACATAGTATTTTAAGTTTGCAAAGCATTTTATAAATATTATTTAATTTTATTCTTACAAGAAACCTGGGAAGTAAGTACTTTATTATCCCCATTTTATATATGAAGAAAGACAGAGTGTAAATAACTTGCCTAAGGTCACAAAGGTAGTAAGTTTCTGAGACATGATTTGTTCCTAGGACTTCCTGACTTTAGGTCCAGCACTCTAAGCACTGCCCTAACTAACTGCAAGTTATTCCAATAGTCCAGGAAGGGTATTAAAGACTTGGACTAGAGCAGCAGCATCAGGACTAGAAAGGAGAGAAAGTAATGAAAGACATTATGTGGAGGTAGAAGGGATCAAGGTTGGCTACAGAAGAGTAGCCATACTTCCCTTTTCCTTGTGTGAAAAGAGAGAATGTGGACAGAGCAGGAGACGAGGTTGAAAAGTTTTCAGAAGTAAAATGGGAAGGTGTGGTGTCTTATGCTATTTGACTTCCATCTTTTTAATTTTTTGAGGTAATCAGGATTAGGTGATTTGTGCAGGGTCCCTAAATCAGTAAATGTCTGAGGTCAGATTTGAACTCATGTCCTCCTGAATCCAGGGCTAGTGCTATATCCATTGTGCCACCTACCTGTTCCATGACCTTAGTCTTATCTGTGAAAATGGAAGCTAAATCATCTATAATACACATGGGGGATAAAAGTATGGTTGAGGGAGAAAAGTAGGGGGGAAAATTGAGAACTTGAACTTCGGAGAAATTAAATGGAGAGCTAATAAGAGTAAAGTCAAAGAGTTATTGAACATATTTTGACCCTTTTTTCTCCTTGAGTTATTTCTATGGCTTCAACTATCACCTTTCTGCAGATAATATCAAAACATAAGAATTTTATTTAGTATTTTAAGGTAAATAAAACACTTTCCTTATACTAATTCTGTAGGGATAGAGAGGAAAAGCAGAATTATCCCCTATTCACAGATATGGAAACCGAAATTCAGAGAAATCAAGGGATATTTCCATGGTCTTACCTCTAATCAATGTCAATGACTGGATTTGGTCCCATGTCTTCTTATTCCTGGCAGCTACGGCTTTGTTAATGTAGCTCCAGATTTCATTAGCTTTTTATTGACTGTCACATCATGCTTCTTCTGACCCATATTTAGCTTTCAGTTCACTGAAATCCCTAGATCTTTTTCAGAACAATTGCTGCCTAACCATAACTCCCCATCTTATGCTTATGAAGTTGATTTTTATTTTACCCAAGGGAAAGATCTTATATTTACCTCTATTGAATTTCATCTTATTAGATTGAGCCCAGCATTCTAGCCTGTCAAAATCCATCTGGATTGTAACTTAGTCATCCATTGTGTTTGCTATTCCTCCCCAGTTTCATGTCATCTGCAAATTGGATAAGCAAGCCTATGTTTTATTCAGGTCATTGAATAAAATGTTAAATAACACAAAGCTAAGCACAGATCCCTGGGGTAGTTCACTAGAGACCTTCTGCCACCTTGACATCGACCCATTAAACTACTCTTTGAATTTGGCCATCCAACCAATTCATCCCCCAGTTGTTTCAATTATCATCTAAGTGATGTCAATCCATCTTCTTCACAAGGATTTAGTGAAAACTTCACTAAAAATCCAGGGAAATCATGTCCATATCATTCCCTTCATTTGCTAGTTTAGTTATGTCATCAAAAAAGAAATAAGTTTAGTCTCATGTGGCTTGTTCTATATGGATTTATATAATCACTGCTTTTCTTTTTAAAAGTTTAACAGCCATCTCTTTAATGATGTGTTCCAGAATTTTCCCAGGAAGTCCACGCTCAAAACTTTCTATTCCAGAATGATTGGCAGCCAGTGCAAAGGGGTTGGAATTAGAGTGCCTTTTATGAGGTATAGTTGGAAAGATAGTTTGACTGGACCACAGAGTGTGTAAGGGGAATAATGGTTAACAAGGCTGGAATGATAGGCTGAAGACAAATTATGAAGGACTGTTAAATGCCAAATTGAATTATTTAAATTTATTCCTAGCAGTAATATAGAGCCACTGGAATTGATTGAGTAGAGTAGTGAAATGGTCAGACTTTAGGAAAAACTGTATGTAGAATGAATGGAAATAAACAAGGAGGTAAATCATTAAGAAGACTGTTGTAATAGTTCAGTTGAGAGGTAAAGACCGACTGAACTAGGTTGATAGTTGTACATGGGGAGAGAAGAAGTGAGATGTGAAAGATGTGTTGGTAGTAGAAATGGCAAGATTTGGAAAGTAATTGAATGCATTGATTGAGTGAGAATGAGGAATCAAGACTAACAATGAAGTTGTGTACCTGGATAACTAGAAGGATGGTGTTACCCTCTATTGTAAAGGAAAGTTAAGAAGGGGACAAGGAAAGATAGAATGAGTTCTGTTTTGGACATGTGGAATTTGAGATGCTTCCAGGATATTCTATTTGAAATATCTAATAGACAGTGGTACAAGACTGGGGGTCAAGAAAGGAACTAGAGCTAAAGTTTAAGATCCAAGAGGGAGGATGAATGAAGCTCTCTTCACACCATCGCAACATATGTCTTCTAGTACAGAAGGAAGGCTTAAACTGGTTAATGCCTTTTGAAGGGTACTGGGCTAACACTTAAAGTAAGAATTGTAGAGACCATCTGCCAACAGCAGGGAAACTCCTCCAGTCACCCATAGCAACAAGCTGCATGCCAGACCAACTACACATGTCTTTGCTTCTACCGTAAGAAGGCCAGCAAGAGTAAAGTAAGTGGTGTTTTCAATTATGAAGTGTAACCGGCCTAGAAATTGGAATTGTAATTTCATATTAGGCTTAGTGATTTAAATGATCACAAATCATTTAGCTTAAATACAGACTATACACAAATTAAATTAAAAGTCATTTAGATCTCTTACTTGTGGTCAACCAATGTAAAATAAATTAAATGTCTTTTAAGTATTAAATCAGAGGCCACTTTGTATAGTCTTCCATCTCTGCTGCCAGTGTGTACCTTGTCTTTGGAGGCGTCATTTATCACCTAAGGAAGACTTCTCTACTTCCAATAATGATGATCAGAGGCAGTTAAGTGGTACAGTGGACAGAGCATTAGACCCAGAGTTAGGAACACTCAAGTTCAAATCCAGTATCAGACAATTAATTACTGACTTGTATACCTTGGGCAATTCACTTAACCTCTGTTGACTTCAGATGTAAAATAAAATAATACTAGTACATAACTCACATGGTTATTGCCAGGATAAAATGGAATAATATTTGTAAACTGCTTTATAAATTCTAAAGTACTATGTAAATGCTACTGTTATAATAATAATAATATATCACATGCACATAATGCTTTAAAGCTTAAAAGATACTTTCCTAGAAACACTAATAATAATAGGTGACTTAATATCAGGGGTGGGGAACCTGTGGCTTTTTAGGTCCTTGGGTGTGGCCTTTTGACTGAGTCCAAGTTTTACAGAACAAATCCTTTTATTAAGGGGTTTTGTTTTGTGAAGTTTGGATTCAGTCAAAGGGCTGTGCTCGAGGACCTAAAGGGCCACATGTGGTCTTGAGGCTGCAGATTTCCCATCCATTTAGGCTGTAATGTTTGCAAAGCACTTTACATATGTTTTCCCATTTGACACTCTCCACCCCTCCCCATCAATCCTGTGGGGTACATAGCACAGACATTGTCATCTTCATGTTAGGGATGAGGAAAATGAAACTCAGAGAAGGTGGCACACATAATTACACATCTAGGTCATATCATAGCTTAAGATTAGAACCTAGTTTTTTCTGACTCTTGGTTCAAGAACTAAACCACACTTCCTTTTAATGGGCAAATACTTGTCATCACATGTTTGGAAATTACTTATTGCTAATAATAATGTAATAGATAGCATTTAGAGGCTTAAAAGGAATTTATACATGTTATTTCATTTGATTCTCATAACACTTCTGTGAGGTGGGTGCTATTATTATCCCCATTTTTAAATAGGTGACAAAATTGAGGCTGAGACTTGTCTCAATTGAGGCTAAATGGCTTGCCCCTGGTCACACAGCTAGTAGTCATCTGAGACAGGATTTGAAATCAGGATACACTGTGCCACCAACATTGTATGACTTTCATGCTATAAAATCTTTAATTCCACTGCAATGCTATCTCTTATTCATGTCCATGTTGAAAAACAGTAGACTTTGCCAATTCACCTCTCCAGGGATTTAACTAATCTGCTCCTTCTTTCTTGACCTCACACTCTTGGCTATTTTTTCAGATCTTGTTTATTTGCTACAGGATGACAACTACCAAGAAGTATGGTATTTTCTTTTTTGTTACTCTGGACACATAATGGATACTTAATAAATTGTTGCTAATGGATACAATTATCCATGTGTATTTTTAGTATGAAGAGAAAAAAAAACAGTGAGGATAGGGAAGGAAACTGTGTCTTCTTGAAGTGAAAAAAAAACATTTAACAATTAAGTTTTAAAATAAAATAAATTTTTTACATGTTCCTTAGAATCAAACTGGTTATTGGTCAACTGAAGTGACCACAGGTTTTGGGTACTGTATAGATGCATCTTGAGCCTGACAGTACCAGGGTTGTTACCCCTTTTATCTGACACAACCCTTTTCTACCTTTCTTGAATACTTCTTAGGGTGCCAAACATAACATTGCAGTCCAGGTAAAAGGAAATAATCTGGGAAAAATCTCTAATTTTTCCCCTACCTTATGCTATTGCTTTTATGGCAGGGAATGTCTGTTACATGATGGAGTAGAGGAACAATGTCTTCTGTCATCTTGTTTTGTTTTGAAAATCCTTAAACCTTTTAGGGGCTCATTATTGCCCTTAGGATAAAATACAAACTCATAGAGGCTGAGAGTTAGAAGGGTCCTCAGAACCCATAGAGAATTGCCTCTACAAATGCCCATCAAGCTGTGCCATACAGTCTTTGGAAAGGGTATCCACTACCTCTCATTGGATCCTATTCTACTTTTTAGCTAATTTGAAAATTATTCCTTCCATCAATTTGGTTTGTCTCTTTATAGCTCCTGCCAATTGCTCATGGTTCTCCCCTCTAAAAACAACAACAAACCTAGCATCTCTTCCATGCGATAACTGTAAATACTAGGTGACAGCTATCACATTTCTCCTAAACGTGTTAAGTGTCACTAGTTCCTTCTAATTCCCATATGACATAAATGCCAAGCCCTTCACTATCTGATGACACAAAGTTGGGGGTAGCTGGTAGTGAATGACAAAGTCAGATGCCAAAACATTTTTAACAAACATTATGCTGAATCTAATAAGAGGAAATAAAATAAGGATAAATATAAAATCTTTCAGTTAGGCTAAAAAAAATCAACTTCAAGAGCATAAGATGGAGGAGATGTAGTTAGAAAGCAGTTCTTTTTGTAATTTTTTAAATTTTATTTTAGACTCAAATGCCATAACCCAAATACAGAATTGAGAAAAGAAACAAAAACATACCATAAACTTAAATATTGGAACATAAATACAAAGTTAGAAAGAAAAAAAAAGCATGCTGCACACATAGCAGAACATGAGAGGGTTCAAAATATGTAACAATAAATTTTCATTTCAGGAAAGCCTATATGATAAATAATATCTGTGTTGAGAATTGTCCATCTTTGCTTCCTTGTGAGTTTTCTTTTGTTCTCTGCTGTGCACATTTTTTAATTTTTTTCCCCCACTCTCCCCCACCCTCCCAGAAGGCTACAATAAAGTTTAGATATGTTTCTCTATAGCTATAAATATGGACATATATAAATATATACATATATACAGACATATACTTTCCCAAACATATTCTACTCCTGATCTTTGTTTTTATGTTTGTGCAAATCCTTTGTTTCCTATCCCACCTGCCTCCTCTACCCACTACTTTGCCCTCATATTACTTGCTTACCTCCTTCCTCCAAGGGTCCCTCCCCTATCCTTCCATCCCCTAAACACCCTTCTATTCCCCTACTTTAACTATGTCCTAACCCTCCCATCTAAAGATTCCTCCCTTGTCCTCTTCCCCTTCCCTATATCCCTTCCATTTTATTTCTTATGAATTTAGAAGACTTTTAAATTCCTCTAATTTACTTCTACCAACTGTCTTGCCCTCCTATGACTTGCCTACCCTCTCCCCAAGGATCCCTCCTCCATCCTCCCATTGCCCCAAATCTAAACACCCTTCTATACCCTTATTTTACCTATGCCCTCCCCTTCCCCTGTAAAGATCCCATCCTTGTCCTCTCCCCCTTCCTATGCCCCATTCGTTTATTTCTTTTGAATTTAGAAGGATTTTATACTTTTCTAAATATTGTTCCCTCTTAAACCCATTCCCAATGAAAGTAGGTCATCAGAACTACCAGCCCTCCTCCCCCATCTAATTCCTCTGTATCAATTCTTCCTCTTGAACCTCATTTGTATAAATTAATTACTCTTTTGAGCTGTTCCTAAATGGTTTTACTTTTTAAATACATGTCATACTCAGGTTTACCCCAATATTTCTTATGAGCTACTCAATTATTGATAAGAGTCTTAGACATACTTTTTATATTTTACATATATAAAAAGTAAACAGTCTGTCCTTATGGATCCCTTATAATCAGTCTTTGTTGTGTGCCTTAGAAAGCAGTTGTTCTAAAAAAATGAGAGGTTTTATTGGTTTATAAGCTCAATGTGAATCACCAGGGTGATTGGTATGGCAACCAAGGCAATCACCAATGTGATATAGCAAAAGCTAAAATGATCTTGGGTAACTTTGAGAGAAGCATAACTTCCATGAACAGGGAGGTGACAATCTCACAGTACTATATCTTTATCAGATCTTAGCTGGAGTACAGTGTTCTTTTCTGGGAACCACAACTTTAAGGACATACATAGGCTACACAGCATCCAGAGGTGAGCAACCAAGATGAAAGGCCTCGAGACCATGGCACGTGAATTTTGTCTGAAGGAGCTGGGCATACCTGAAAGCTTGGAAACAAGAAGGCTCAATTTTGGCATAAATGTCCTCATGTATCTGAAGAGTTACGTGAAGGAGAGATTAGATTTGTTCCATTTGTTCCCATGGGCAAAACTAAGAACAATGCCAAATTTAGACTCTCCATCAGGAAAATCTTCTAATAATTCAAGCTGCCCCAAATTGAAATGGTCTCTTCAATTACCTCTGAGGCCTTCAAGCCTCAAATTTTATATTATATTATTATATTATATTACATTACATTACATTATATTATACTATATTGTTATGTTATATTATATCATATCACATCACATCATATTATATTGTGCTGTGCTATGTTATGTCATGTCATATCATTATTATATTACATTATATTTATTATATTACATTATTTTATTATATTGTCATAGCATGTATTTATCACATCACATCATGTCATGTCATACCATATATTTATCATATCACATTGTGATACAATATATTTATTATACCATATTGTTTCATATCACATCATATTATATTCAGTATGCTTTTTGGATATGAGTTGGCTTAAATGGCTGCTCAGGTCTCTTCCAATTCTCAGATTCTGTGATCTTGCTTGTATTCCTTCTTATACCCCAGTTTACCAAAGTTTTTCTTCAAATATGGTACTCAGAATGAAATTCACTTATCTTCAGGCTGCCATTTAAGGCCCTCTTCAATCTGTCTCCAGCTTTTATTTCCAGACATAGCCTTACTTTCATTCAAGGCTCAGCTGAGACACCACTTCCTTCATGAAGTCTTTCTTGATTCTACACTCCTTATCCCCTTTCCCTAACCCCCATGACTGTGCTTAGGACCCGCTCAAAAAATTGTTTTTGTACTTCGCTTATGACCTGTATTTATTTATCTGTATTTGTGTTATTTTTTCTTAGTAGAATATGTACTGCTTAACAGCAAGGATTGTTTTCAATTTTTATCTAGCTTTATATTACCACATACACAGAAAGTTGCTGAAGTGAATTATATTAGAATTACTTTAAAATGTGTTTTAATTTTTTAATAAATTGTGGTTGGCAAGACTTCATTAGTTTCATGCTAATTTAAATCATGTAGCCTGAGAGGAATTCACAAATAAATTAATCTGATTCCTTAATTTTAAAAGTGAGGAAACTGAGTTCCAGGGAGGTCAGTTGATTGCCACATAGCTGGCTGGTATCAGAGTCAGATGTTCTTAAATCAGTTATAACATATCTTAAAAACTAGGAATCTTTTTTTAAGTATTGAATTTCAAGTGTCAAAATAATGTACTTTTAATTTTGGTATTGTTTTTGATGCAAAGAACATGAGTCCTCAAGGACAATTAAAAAAAACTTCTCTGCCTATTTTGCTATTTTTTTCTCCTATTATATATTGCCTTCCAGTAGAAGCCACATTCCCAGGAAATCTCACAATTACTTGTATGAAGGACATTGAGTGACCAAAAGGAGAAGATCATAGTTTTACAAAAGTATGGAAATATAAGACTTTTTACTGATATTTCTCATAATTGCCCTCTGCTTTAAGGAAAAAGGTATAAAAAAGGCACCCTAGCAGTCACATATGACTTTCAGACCCAGGCTTACCTGAGATATTCTTTATTAATTCTCTAATGGTCTCTCTTTACTGGAAGAGTAGAGCTGTGGAGAGCTGACTGTAGATTCTAATTAGATGAAAATTGTGGCTAGCAGCCCAGAAACTGTTCCAGTCTCTATGTGTGGATTGAAAATATTTTAGGGCAAGATTTCTGTGATATTGATAAGTTGTTTTATCTCTTCCTCTTTACTTTTCAGTTATTCCTTTTTCCCCTTGCAAGTGATTTTTATTGATACAGATTTGGAATTTCCTATCAATAGTCCCATATTAATTTCTCATTAAAAAGTTAAGCAAAAGCAGCTATAATAGTGATTGTGACTAATGGTACAAGTTATTTTCCATTTTAAATGAGCATTTGTTTTTTAAAAAAAGACATTTTAACATAAGTAATTGGAAAGTAACATATTCCATTGTATTTAAGCAGATCTGCATTGCTTTTTAAATATTTTCTTCATTTACATTGCTGTACTAATATCACATCTTGGGTTTTGTTTGGGTTTTTGTGTAGTGTGTATGTGTGTGTGTGTGTGCCTGTGTGCACGCATGTGTATGCATGTGTATGTTTAATTCTGTTTCTTTTCAGCAAACACATTTTCTTATAAAACCTTTCTATGAGAAATTCTTGTTATTTCTTATAGAGTAGTAATCACCTAATAGATTCATATACCATAGTTTATTCAATCATTCTCCTCCAATCACTGGGTAAATAGAATTGATGTGAATACTTTGGTATATATGGTTTGTTGTTCATTTAGTCATTTCTGACTCTTCATGACCCCATGGGCAATAGCACACCAGGTCCTGCCATCCTCCACTACCTTCTAAAATCTCTCCAAGTTCATTTTCATTGCTTCAATAACACTAGCTATCCATAGTACACATGGTACCATTTCTTCTCTTATTGAATACCCTGGTAGTGTGATTGTTAGATTGTTAGAAACATCATCCAAGAAAGACTCTTTTCTCATTCCAAAGTGCTTTCTAGGATGTTTGGAACACTTCACAGCTCTACCTGAGGTGAATTACAGCATGTTCTTTCCACTAATAAATTTCTTCTTGAAAAAGAAATCGACTTCTGAAGGGTTGAGGGGAACAAGGGATTTTTGAATGCAAAAGGGACTTGTCAGGGGAGTTCCAAAATCAGCCTGATTAACTTAGAGGGCAGTGAATCTCTACCTGGAACTTTTGAAAGGATTCTCCTCTATAAAACATGGGAGGCCAAAAGATCTTTGCTTTTCAGGGAGAAACAAAACCAAAGAATGAAATAAATCTTTAAGAGATTGTGTAGGGCTCTTGAAGCACCAATGAAAAAGTTCACCAAAGAAAAAGGACAATTGTGTTTATTGTCTATGGTCTATGTCTTTATTAATATATGTTTATTAGTTCTTATGTCATGTATTTTTTTGGTGGGGGGTATACAAGAGATTAAACAAAGGTTGTCCTATACCTGATATGCATTTGTCGATTGATCTTGTATGAGAACTGGAGGCTCTGTTATCCATATTTGTGGAAACCTAGACATCAACCATACACACACACACACACACACACACATACACACACACACGCACGCACACATTTGGGGATTTTCCTGGAGAATATTTTGGATGGGGCCATTGGGGACTAATCAGAAAAGATCTTTTGGAAGAGAGCTTTGAGATCATACCTGGTATATGTAGATTCAAAATTTGGAAACTCGTAGATTACATGTATTTAGGTCAGTAGCACAAAGAAATCAAAGGGACTATTATAGAAGGCAGGCTAGAGCTGATAGAAGAGATAAAATTTGTCACCCTCATGGATCTGGGGTTTTCTGTCAATTAAAAGAGTAAGAAAACTATAGGTTGAACTAGATCTGGATGTTGGCAATGAATGCTATCCATTTCCTTCCTGAGGTTTTTTCTTTATAAAAACACAGTATTAGGCTCTAATTCAATAGAAGCATTTCTATAAGGCATTGAAATTGAATTGTTATGGAATAGGCAGACCAGGAGCCGTGGCATATTTACTATGAATATTGAAAGGTTGGAGGTACCCAGATGATCAGAAGGACACAAGTAATGTTTGGAGACTGAGGAGACAAGTCCATTTTAGTCAGAGGACACAGGGTTTAGCATCACCACACAAGAATTGTTTGAGGACAGACACTGATTAGAGTTCAAGCCAAGAATGATGCAATAGATATGGAATAGAGTTCAGATCAGGAAAGTGGAAACATCATCCAAGAATCCAGAATAAGTGGGCAGATCCACTTAACACCACTACAGCCAGAGTAGAATGTTTATTTCAAGATTGAAACCATCTTCCAAGCTGCACTGATACTAAGCAGACTTCTTAGTATGGGCAGATGAGGACCAGCTGCTCCTGAGAATAAGGCAGCATTATGTATGTGCTAGTGATTATAGGGATACAGCGTCTCTAAATCCCTTACAATTCTCATAGGATTATGGAACTTATAGGAACCTTAGAGACAACTTAGTTCAGACCTTTTTATGGCTTAGGAAACTGAAGTCTATATATGTTATATGATTCCTAATATCAGACAGGCCCTCTCATTCCAGATCCAGTGTTGTTTTCCCATCAGAAAACACAGATTCAGGCACTCCGGTTCAGGCACTTTACATTCTGGTTGACTGTCTTTGTACAAGTACAGATTTTTGGAAAATGAACTGACTTGTCCATTTTTGGAAGGCCAAATTTTAAAGTTATATCTATCATACTGATTTCAATATTAATATGTTCCGCTTCTATAAAAACAATGTCTTCTTTTAATGTTATTCTATTTTACTTATCTTCTTTCCAGATTATACTTCACTGCAATATGTTTTGTAGTCCCAATATCTTGTCGTCTCTCTGGCTTCTTTGGAGATATATCATCATGTATTAAAGTTTTCCTGTTCCAACAATTATTTTGGCTATGCAGAGCACACAACATTTTTTCATCAGCACCCATATATATTCTATCAATATCTGATATCACTATTGAACTATTATGGAACATCTTACTGTGACTTCATTCCCTTTTGGGTATCCACATCCTTTTATATTTCATCAGGTATTATTTCAATTTTTTCCATTGAAATATATATTGAGAGACATTTAGAATTTTTAGATGTCTTGTTGTTCATCTTCCCTTCTAATTTTTGCACTTCTATTGATGTGTCTTCTTATGCTTGAGGTTTTTAATCAAATTTTCTTTCTCCTGAGTTTTTTTGCAGCTTTCATCTTTTAGCCTCTTATTTTCCCCTATCGTTCACTTTTAGATTCCTTCCCATTTGATGGTGGATTTACTGCCCCCTTTTCTTGCAGTTAGACCTCAAAGCAGTGTCAACCTCCTCTTGTATTAGGGCATTTACTTTATACCAGCCTCAATCCTTGTTCAGAAGTATTTCTTGGAGGATAGGATTGGCCCCAGATAGATGCCAGTGTTTTTTTCCATGTCTGGTATAATTTTGTATGTTAACTTAGTTTTCTGGTTCCTTCTGTTATTTATTTCTCTGTCTAGACTAAGTCAATTGTCCATCACTTTCTGTAGGCATGAGGTTTTGCTTGTTTCAATGGGATGCTGAAGAGAGTCAGTGTATGGAGCTCTAGAGGAGACTGTACCAGGATATAAATGGGACTGAGAAAGTCCCAAAGGCAAAACTCTGATTCAGTTTTTACATCCTGTTGGAGGGGAGCGTAGAGACTGGTGAAAAAGGAAGGGTGTTAAGTGAACTAGGGATTATTGTTCAACACTGTGTAATGACAAGCAAACAAATACTCAGCATCTTGTTTCAGTTGAGCCTTGCCCTTGATTATATCAAGTCTTTGTTAAGAAACAGAACTTGTAAAATCTACAGCGGGAGGATCTTGCTGATGCAACAGGAAGGGGTGGAATAGGGAGGCGCTAATGACCATATAGAAGGAGAAGTCCAAGCTGGGAGAGAGCAGAACTGAGAAGGGGAAGGTTGCGGAGGCCCATCGTTCTGTTTGTTTATTCTGTTGTGTTTGTGATCATTTGTACAGAAGCACTGGGACCTTACTGGAAGCCCTAAAAGAGGATTTTCTTGTTGTTTGTTTCCAGAAGTCCTGAAGGAGTGTTTCAGAAGTCCTGGGACTTTACTGATGATTTGTATTGACCTCTTGGACCTTGTTTGTGGGTCTCTGTTGATTTCACAGTCAGATAGTGAATTGATGATGGTGCCAGCAATGTGCACGAATGTTGTTTTGGCTGTTAAGCTTTGTCTTCCCAGAAACAGAAACTATGAAGGACTTGAGGTGGACTGGACACTGTGAGCTTCAATATGGAATGGGAACTGGATGAGGAACTGGACAACGTGATGAGAGCTGCTTACCTGTGAATCCAGGTGACAGTTGGGTAGATTCAAGCAGGAGTTGGAACCATGGAAGAGGAACCATGGAATGTGGAAGCCAGCCTTGAGTCAAGATGAAAAGACCTCTCCTTGGATACTTAATGCTGACTGAGAAGATCATGATTTTCTGTGGCCTAGGAGTGGGAGAACTTTGTACTCTGTACCTTATACCTTTTAAGGATGATTGATTTAAGGATAATTGGAGACTAATCTTCAATCAAGAAGAAAGAAGACTTTTTGACTGAGAAATGAAGACAATGTGACCTAGGATGGAGAACTTTGACCTTTGTACTTTGTGTCCCTTAAGGATTGAGTTAAGGACTTACTGAATGATATATTTTGTTTAAAATTACATGGTCACTTTGGTGAAAACTATGTGGCCACTTTAGCGATAAGTTGTTATGTTATATCATTGTGAATGCTGTACTTTGGTTTCTGTGAATGTTTTGCTTTAGTTTACTGTTGAATAGAGAGTCCATCATACTATGTGATCAGAACCTTAAAGCTGTTCACAGCAGCAGTCCTCTGGAAAGCTGCTTGTGCTTGACTTTACACACTGTTAATTCATTTAAAAAAATTCTCTACTCCTAGAAAATTATTCCTCTTTCTTTTCCTTATTTCTTCTTCTTCTTTTTTTTTTACAGTTAGTGAAGGCTGTAGAAAATGTCTAGGTTTCCATTTTATTTACAATGTGACAAACTTGTGTCTGAAAAATCTAAATTAAAATCACATAAATCTTTCTTTTCACCCACAACATGGAGATAGTGTTCTTTTGCAGGCTGTTCCTGAACAATACAAGCTCCAGCATGTCCTAAAATACTGAAAATACTTTGAATGTGGACTGTAAGAGAACCATTCTGTGCATTGTGTGAGAGTGATCATTGCTAAACAGAGAGAAGCTCATCACTGTGTTGACTGTATCATCTATTGTTATTGAAAAGTTATGTGCTTTATCGGTGCAATTATCCACAGCAATGAATTAAAAAATCTTTGCCACATTGAAGAAATAATTAATGCTAAATGTATTATAAAATAATTAAGGGGTAGGGACTAAACCTGTGATTTCACTGGCATAAGAAATTTTCTGGAGAGAAAATTTCATTTACAATTGAGGTTGTTATTTTCTCTGCAATTTATGTCCTTAGAGAGTTGCCTTTGTGGATTGAGAGGATAAATTACTTGCCCTGGGTCAAATAACCAATTTGTATCAAAGATAGGACTGAATCTTAGGTCTTTGTGTCAAGGAGAGCAGCTCTCTACCCATTTTTCTATTCTGCCTCTAAATATTACAAAGACTAGACTTAAAAAAAGTAGAAAGTAGGCATGTGCCATTTTGACATTACTTGTTGAAATAAATCAGTAGATATTCCCTAATTCCAAGCCAACTGGTATTCTCTTTCAGAGAAGCTACCTGGCCTTTCAAAATGATATCAAAAGTGAATAACAGAATCAAGATTTGTTCTCAGTTTTTTTGAATGCTGAATCTATTTGAGCCTTTCCAACTCTTTAAAATATCTATAAATTTGGGGCAGCTAGGTGGGGCAGTGAATAGAGCACTGGTCCTGGAGTCAGGAAGACCTGAATTCAAATTTGATCTCAAACACTTAACACTTACTAGCTGTGTGACCTTGGGCAAGCAACTTCATCCCAATTACCCTGCATTTCACCCCATCAAGAAAAAACAGACAAAAAAAAATCTATAAATAGCAGTCAGTCCATAAACATTTACTAGGTGCCTACAATTTGTCAGGCACTGTGCTAAGGGGCTGGGGTTATAAAAAGAGGTAAAAAGCAATCCACAGCCTTAAGGAACTCAAAATCTAATGGAAGTTAGTGTTTTCTAGGAGTTAGTATCACCAACCAAAAAAGCCATTTTGTTTGGAAGTAGGCAAAACTAGATAAATAGATAGATAGATGGATAGATAGATTAATGGATAGATAGATATCTAAGAAGGGCTTTTGGTTTTCTAGGGGAAAATAATGTAGGCACCCTAGACCAGCTCTTTCAGTTTTTAAGATGTAAAACCTTAAAAATCTTTTCAAAATTTGAAAGGTTGGTAGTTAAATGCTATTACTAATATATCTGATATTTAATAGTAAGTTGTTAGGGCAGTCACTCTCAAAGGCTAATATAATAGATGTTATTCATCTTACTTTTGTGATTCATTTTGGCAATATTTTTGATTAAGGTGCCTTAGGGACTTTCAAAGATAAGACAAAGACATTTGGCATGATTTGCTGAGCACACTGTCAGTTCCTTCCCCTCAGAATTTTTAATGATTGCCTATTGGCATCAAGGTTGAGGAAGGCAGCATGTAAATCATATTTCTTCTAATATATTCCTTTATTGCTATAAACTATATCAAGTTTCCAGTAAAACTTGTACACAACTTTTTCTAAAACCTCTGAAGATCGCTATCACTGAATACTAAGAATAAATCTAAGGGATGACTTGGTGGCGCAGTAAAGAGAGCACCGACCTTGGAGACAGGGGAAGCTGAGTTCAAATCTGGCCTCAGACACATAACACTTACTAGCTGTGTGACCTTGGGCAAGTCACAACCCAAATTGCCCTGCCTTTCCCCCTCCAAAAAGCAAAATAATAATAATAATAGATCTAATGATGGCCAATCCTACTCCCATTGCTCAGGGTCGAAGGTCAATGCATTTTGTTCCCGAACACATTTCAAGACTCTTACCTTTGATTAAAGAAAAAGAGCACAGAGGAAGCATGTCAGCATTTTTTGCTGATTTTCCTAACTTATAGAATTACATTTTTATTGTATATACATTGCCAGAGTGTTATAGTAATGGCATTTAAAGATTCCCCTGTATTGGCTTGGTTTTCAAATTGATTGTGTTAAAACCCAGAGCTTGTTAATCCCACCTGTGGGATGGACTTTTTCATGTGAAAAGAAAGTCCTGAACTGGGAGGAGCTGGTGACGTAGATTTGGAGAGATAAGAGAGAGGCGGAAGATCTTTTTGGAAGCAGCACCTCGTGGAGAGAGAGGCTAAGAGAATTGCTGGTGGCCGCTTTGAATTGCCCTGGACTTTTGAGACCTGCCCCCTGAGCTGCCAAGGACTGAGAAGACATGGCTGTTTTGCTGGTACTTTGTCTGTCTGTTTTGATGTTGTTTTGCCAGATTTGTCCACTGGTGAAAGACAGTCCTGTTGTTGAAGAAGTCCTGGAACCTGGCTTTTGGCTAAGAAGCCCTGAGACTGTCCTGCAGACAGAGAGTGAATACTGTCCACTGGTGAAGGCCAGTGCTGTTGTTGCAGGGGTCTGGAGACTGTCCTGCAGACAGAATGAATACTGTCCACTGGTGAAGGACAGTGCTGTTGTTGCAGGGGTCTGGGAGCCTTTCTGTTGGTTCAGAAGCCCTGAAGAAGGATTTTCTTGTTGTATGTTTACAGAAATCCTGGGAGAGGGCTTTGCTAATGTGTTCAGGGGTTCTAGGACGGTTCTACAGACAGAGGATGAATTCATGAAGGGACTGGCAATGTATCTTATGGCCTTGCTAAGCCTTGTCTCCCCAGGAACTAAGATTGCTGAGAACTTGCCTCGTGTCAAGATGAAGAAAAGACCTCCATTTGGGTATTAAGTGCAGTGTTTAAACTTGATGTAACTCTGAGGTAGATTCAATTGTGATACAGGGGTGGGGAACTTTTGACCTTATTGTGCTCTGTGATTGACAAATGAAGGTACTTTACTTATGTTTGGAAACTAATCTCCATTTGAGAAGAGGGGTTTTGTGGTGGACCAAATGAAGGTGTAGCCTAGGGGTGGAGAAGTATTTAGAACAGGGACTTTGTAATTGATTGAATGATTGGAAGGTCCTGGGGTGGGGTAGTACTTGGAGATTATTTAATCACACTTAGTAAATGCTGTATTTTGAATGATGTCATGTTTTGATCTTCTCTGTTCTTGGTTGGTCACTGAATAAAATGGAGAGCACCTATGCTGGTATTCTGAACCTTGGGAAGTTGTCTTTCCTTGGCATTACATTACACAGAGCTAGCTCAGTGTTTGGAAGGCTCCAAAGGAAAGTATGGGAGAGAAGAAATATTAGACTGAAGGTCTACAGAGTTGTGCTGACTTTACTATTGTATGCCTGTGAAAACTGTACAGTCTACCAGCATCATGCCAGAAAACTGAATCGCTTCCTTTTGGAATGTCTTAGGAATATTCTGAAGATCACCTGGCAGGATAAGGTACCAGAAACTGAGGTCCTTACATGAACAAAACTGTTAAGCATTCAAACTCTGCTTCTGAGAGCACAATGGGCTGGCCATGTTGTTTGAATGCCAAATATACCCTTGTTAAAAAAGACTATTTTATGGAGAACTCACATGGGGCAAGCATTGTCATGGTGGTCAGAAGAAGAAATACAAGGTGGCATGGTGGCATGCCCACATCAGAGAAGGTGCTGTGTTCTATGAGCAAAGCAGAATTGAAAGAGCTCTAAGGAAATGCGGGATGCACTAATTCAGAGTTATCTACCCCAAATGTTCACACGGTCTATTTGTGTCCTACCTGTGGTAGAGCATTCTGATCTCATATTGGTCTGATCAGCCACAGTTGGACACATCAAAACTTGACTCTAGCATAGTGATGTCATTTTGGTCCTCTTTGAGAACAAAGGACAGCAACCAAAAATGAAATTAGTGTTGGAATCATAGATCATAGATGGAGAGCTGGAAGAGACTTAAAGTTCATCAAACCCAACCCCATTTTATAGGAAATAGTGGTCCATAGTGATTAAATGACTTCCCATCATCAGATAGGGCATGGCTTTTCAGCTTTCAGAGAAGTTTATCTACCAATTTTCTGCTCTCTTAAGCAAAGCAGAATTTGATTTGGTCTACTTGGGTTATAGCCATAACATTTCAAGGGATCGTTAGAGGATACATCCATATTGAATAATTTGACACAGTAGAATTAAAAAGTGCTGAGTCCTTTAAATACTTAGTGACAACAAGCTCTCCTGTTTATTTCTTTTTTTTGGAGAGGTGGGAAGACAGGGCAATTGGGGTTAAGTGACTTTCCCAAGGTCACAGGGCTAATAAATGTTGTGTCTGAGGCCACATTTGAACTCAGGTCCTTATGACTTCAGGGCCTGTGCTCTATTCACTGCACCACCACCTAGCTGCCCCAAGCTGTCCTGTTCTTATAACGGGAACAAGGCCCAACTTCATAGTCATGAGGGAAGTAGATAAAGGACCTAAAAGGCACTTCTCATTGATACTGACTTCATAAGTCCTCTAGGGTATTGAGAAAGAAATGCTAACAACAAACATAACAATAACTGAAGAGAGCTGGATAGAATGTTGAAGTTTGCCAAGCATTTCCCACAAATCATATCATGAGTATTCACATGGCAAGGTAATTACTAAAGGCTTTTGTGTTGTTGTTTTGTTTAACCAGACATGGGATTTCATTGGTGTGAGGAATGTCCAGTGAGGAAAACCATTCTACCAAACCAGGTCAATAACTGCTCGGCAACTTATGGTCTTTTTGAGTTTCCTGGGGGCACTGAGAGATTAAGTGACTTAGCCAGAGTCCCATGACTGTCATATTTCAGAGGTGGGACATGAACTCAGGTCTTCCTGGTTCTGAAGATAACTTTCTAACCATACCTTACTGCCTTGAATATTCAGCGACAAAGGTTTTGTAATCTCCATTTTAAATGTCAAGAAACTGAGGTTCAAAGATATTAAGTGACAGAGATTTTTGTAACCCAGCTAATTAAGTGTCAGAGGCAGGACTTGAATGCTTTTCTGATTATGCCATGTGACACCTTCAACAATTATATTACAAAGGCTAGAGAAAATGATTCTTGCTCTATTTGTGGGATATTATTGTGGAGAATAGAAGATATGACACAAAGCAAGTAAGATAGCAAAAGATTCATGTTAGGAATCCCTGTCCAAATGGCTAGGTCCTGGATTAGGGCTGTGGCTATGGGAATGGAGAGAGAAACTTGGTGAGCAGTATTGTCAAAATGGATAAGGTAGTAAGAAGAGAGAAGAGGAATTAAAAGATGATATGAATTTTGAGACTCTATAAGACAAGAGAAAATCAACTTCAGGACCCTGATCAGCTTGAGTGATGTAAGTGAGTAGCATTTAGGTCTTACTATAATTTGTCTACATTTTAGCCAGGACCATTTCTATGGACTCAGAGAAAAAGCATAAGAAAAGGCACATGATTCAACTAAGGGTCAGAAATACCTTCTTGGCTACCAGTATTAGCATTAGAGTAACAGATTATGCTACTAGACTGGGGAAATGAAGGGTGGAATCATTGCTTAATGGGATGGAAACAGGATCAACCTAGCCTTAGAGCTTACAGAGACATGAGAGCCTATAATTTACTAATATATACATTCAGTTCATCTCTTCATGTGCTTGGATAAGAAATGTTTTTAGAGATGGAAAATATTTGAATTTGTGAACAAACCAGAATAGTATTTTGTATGTACATAAACTATAAGTCATAAAAAATACTGTCTCTTTGAAGACTCAAAATTGTAAAGACTGTTTCCTGTACTAATTCCGTTTTGGTACAAATTTGTTGTGAATTCCATCTTTTTCATCTCAATTAGAAAACAAAATAGTAATAACACTAGTGGTGGCTAAAATTGGGTAATGGGTCTGCTTATCTAATAGATTTTCCTTTTCCTGGGAATCATGCAGAAAAAAAAATCAGCTTTGTGAGAAATTTCTTCAGTTTCCCCCACATGCCCAGATGGTGGATAGCTCTGAGGAGCCAATGTTGTCTTATAGTAAAGAGTGTGGTTGTGTCCAGGGAGGAGTGAGCAAATCCATTCTTAAAATGCAGAAGAGGCAAAATTGGTGGGGAAGGACTTTCTTCTTTTTATGCGCACAGAAACAAACTTGTAGATAAGAAAAACAGAAGTCAGTTAATAGACAAGGCAAGTAGAATACGGTTTGATTAAGACATGCCCCAAAGTTTCAGTTTTTAACAGCTGAAGAAATTTTGGTTATGTTAGCTAGATTCTATGTATATGTATGCATGTATTTGCCTGTGGTAAAAGGTTTTTGTTCTCCATTCATTGAGACTGAATCTAGTAATAAGAAATACACTTCTTCCTGGGACAGCCCATTCTCTTTCTAGACTGCTATAGTATATTTTTCCTTTTTTTAAAAAAATATTTTTATCAATTACATGTAAAAACAATTTTAAATATTCATTTTTGAAAATTTAGTTCCAAATTCTTTCGCTCTCTCTTTCCTCTTCCCCTCATTGGAAAGGCAAGCATTTTGCTATTTGTTATACATGATCAATTAGGCTACTCTAAATAGAATGCTTTCCATATGTACAGATGAAACCTGCCTCTGGAATTAAGCATTATAGAGTTTGGAGTTAGGAAGGATCTTTAATCCAACCCCTTCATTCTAAAAATAAGAAATGTGAGACCCAGAGGAAGAAAGAAGTAAATTGTCCAAGCCTTCCCAAGTAATAAATGGTAGATGTGAGATTTGAACTCAAAGACCCAAGCTCTAAAATCCAACACTTTTTCCGTTATACCATGTTCCTTCTATCTGTCCATTGCTCCCAGTCCCTTTCCTCTTTGAGACTAAGAATAACAAGTCTTATTCCTAAGAAAATAAAAGTGCATCTAATAGTCTTCTGGAAAATCAATACATATATGGACTCTTTTTTCACCCATTCATTCTTTATTTGTCTTGTCTGATTTTGTCCATGTTTTCCATATTGATGACAATTTAAGAAGATATGTTTAACATATTTTGTCTTTAAAAATTTTTTTTAACAAGTTCAAATTCAATATAGCATCACTTTTCTTTGTGTCTCAAAGAGATCAGTTTTTGGAAAGGTGTACTGCAGAAAAATAGCCATGCTCCCTAAGATTCCTGTTCAGCAATTATGATACATAAGGGTATGTGTGTGTGTGTGTGTGTGTGTGTGTGTGTGTGTGTGATATTTAGTTTTTTAAATTTCTTTTCAGATCTCAAATTTCTCTTAAATTTTTTTTCTAGACTTTTTTCTTCTTGAAGAAGGTGCATTAGTTGCATACAATTGTCACCTTACAATCTAGATGCTTTGATAACATGTTACCTTTTCCTTTAAATATGTAGAAATTAGGCTATGCAAAGCATACACATATGTACATTTATATGCTGATTTAATTCATTATTCATGGAAAGTTTAAACGTATGTAGTTTCACTGTTGTCTCTCTTGACCATAATACATTTTTTACTGATCTTTATGAGGAGAAATGACACCAATGTCTCATTTGAAAACTATATGAATTTTTATGTTTTAAATGTTTCTTGTATAAAACCATTTACTGAGTTTTGTTTCTTAATCTATTAATTAAACAGCTACCATAA
Organism: Petaurus breviceps papuanus; assembly: GCF_028583685.1. NCBI lineage: Eukaryota > Metazoa > Chordata > Mammalia > Diprotodontia > Petauridae > Petaurus > Petaurus breviceps. The sequence goes on along the minus strand of NW_027186304.1, from coordinate 66,451,857 downwards.
ACTAGTGGTAGTTGCTGAAATACAAAGAAACAAAACAATCTATGCCCACAAGGAGTTTATGTTCCATCAGGGAAGACAGATGGTATATAGACTTTTTTTTGCCATAAGCATAAACATATATGTATGTGTGTATATGTGCATATATACACACATGTGCATATATATATATATGTATATATGACAAGTAATGTGTGTGTGGGGGGGAGGATAAGGCATTAGCAGTCAGGAGGGAGGGTCAGAAAAGGCCTCCAATAGAAGGCAGTATTTAAAGGGAACTTTGAAAGAAATTGTTAGTTCTAAGAAACAGAGATGTGGAAGGAGGCACCCCAAGCATGAGTGAGGGGCAAGGTGGAGCAGCCTATGCAAAGATTAGAAAATTGAGTATTGTATATAAAAAAATAGTGAGGTTACCAACTATCTCTTAATTTTCAGATTTGATGGTCTTCTCTAATTTTTAATTTTTTATCTCTCTGATGTATTTGACAGTGGTGATCACCCTTTCCTTTCAGATACTCTGTCCTCTCTAGGTGTTAAAAACTCCTTTCCAGTTACCATTTTTGATTCATCATCCATATCATGATCCCTTCCTGTGGTTATATCCTCCAATATTCTCCTAAGGTCTTTTTCCTCTCTTCTCTTCCCATTCTCCTCCTTCCCTCACTTCCCCTTCTCTCCCCTCAGTTTCCTGACTCAGTGAATGAGAATGTGTGTACTAACTACTTACTATTAGCTAGGCACTATGCTAAGCATTGCAGATACAAAAAAGGCAAAAATATAGTCCCTGTCCTCAAGAGGGCTACATTCTAATGGGGGAGACACTCAAATAGCTATAACTATAACTATATATATTCAACAATATAGATGGGAAGTAGTCTCAGAGGAAAGGCACTAGAAGCAGGGGCAAGCCTAGTGTAGAGTAAGGTCCCCTATAGAAAGTATGATTGAATCTGAGTAATTTCCATTCCAGTCTCTCTCCTAAGTACTCATTAACTAATATCATAGATATCCATACTAACATGGATCTGAGTTGTTATGTCATTAGTTTTCTGGTGATAATTCCCTCTTCCAGGATGAATGGGTACAAACTTAATCATAGTTGCCTTGTGGGAGAAGGAAGGGAACATAGGGTTACCCCAATTGCTTCTCCTTCAACCTCCCTCCCTCTTAGGGACCTGCCACCCTTCCATAGAGTGAGCACACTATAAGATAATCCTAACACTGATTAAAGTGAGGAGCCCCAGGGTTATTCAAACAAATGAAAGACAATTTGGCATATTCAGTAGAAATAGTATTGGACTTAAGCTTCAGAAGAGCTGGGTTGGTACATCCAATGTGCCTTTGGGCAAGTCGCTTTTTTGAGTCTCAGTTCCTTTACCTGTCAAATGACCTGCTTCAAAGGGTTGTTGTAGGGATTAAATGAGATAATGAATAAAAAACACTTGAATATCCTCAAATCCTATATGAGTGTGAATTATTATCACTATAGAGACAGTTATACACCTCCTCATGTAGTGATGCCTTATTTGTGTTTAATCTTTTTTCTATTGCAAAATCAAATTCTGCCCAAAGGAAACAGGTTCAGTCTAGACTTAGGACCATCAACAATAGAAATAACTCCACCTTTCCTTTAAAACCTTGAGCTAGAGAAACAATTTTTTATAGCCAGTGTCTGTGATAAAGGCTTCATTTCCAAAATAGAAAACACAGTCAAATTTATAAGAACAAGTCATTCCCCAAGTGATAAAGGGTCAAAGATTATGAATAGGCAGTTTTCAGATGAAGAAATTAAAGCTATATGTAGTCATATAAAAAAAGTTCTAAATCACTATTGATTAAAGAAATGCAAATGAGAACAACTCTGAGTTACCACATCTCACCCATCAGATTGGCTAACATGACAAAAATAGGAAAATGACAAATGTTGGAGAACATATGGGAAAATCAGAACACTAATGCATTGCTGGTGGAGTTGTAAGTTGAACCAACTGTTCTGGGGAGCCATTTGGAACTATGTCCAAAGGGCTATAAAACTCTGCATACAGTTTGATTCAGCAATATCACTTCTAGATCTGTATCCCAAAGAGATCATAAAACTGGGAAAAAGACACACATGTACAAAAAATATTTATAGCAGCTCTTTTTGTTGTGGCCAAGAATTGGAAGTTGAGGGGATACCCATTGACTGGGGAATGGATGACCAAATTGTGGTATATGAATGTGATGGTATACTATTGTACTATAAGAAATAGATGAGCAGGCAGACTTCAGAAAAACCTGGAAAGACTTGCATGAACTAAGGCTGAGGGAAGTGAGAAGAACCAGGAGAACATTGTACATAGTAACAGCAACATTGTGCGATGATCAACTTTGATAGACTTAGCTCTTCTCAGTAATGCAATAAACTAAGGCAATCCCCAAAGACTCATGATGGAAAATGCTGTCCACATTCAGAGAAAGAACTATGGAGTCTGAATGCAGATTGAAGCATACTATGTTCTCTTTTTTCTCCTTTGGTTCTAATTCTTTACAACTTGACTAATGTGGAAATATTTGATATGATGGCATGCTGTCTTGGGGAGTGGGGAAGGGAAGGACAGGGAGAAAATTTAAAACTCGAAATCTTATAAAAGTGAATGTTAAAAACTAAAACTAAATAAATAAATATTAACAACAAATAAAAAAAACCCAGCTAAAGAATACTAAGATAAAAGCACATTTGATGGTGATTTGCCTTACTGGCTCCTCTGACTTCCATAGCTCTACCAGGTCTACCTTGTTATCTTACTAAGATTGAGGACTTGAACAAGGGCGGTAGCCGAGTAAATGGAAAAGGGACAGATGTGATGGAAGACTCTAGCGATCATCTTTATTGTGCACTTGATTGTATTTTGTTTGTTTGATTCTCAGATTCTCATCTATGGCCCTGCCAGCTTTCTACTTCCCACTCTTAACTCTACACACCCACATGCTGGCTTGCATCCAACTTTCAGTTTCCCTTCATCTCAATTTATTACTAGATGAACTATTGAGTTGGCTTTTCTCTTATGTGCATCTAATTTGGCTTTGGAAAAAAACACCTCTAAAAGAGACTTTCCCTCCCAGGAATCTAAATAGGGGAAAATCTTTCTAACCTTGAACTTTCTGCTTAAGGTATGCTAATTAAGTTGAGAGCCATAGAACTTTCTACAGTTTTTAAATTTATGGCAAAAAAAGAGACCATCTTGTATTTCCATTCTGTGATTTTCACTAACTAAAAAGCCAATAAAAAAGATACTTAGATCCCTGTAAAGAAAATGAATCTGAATTGAAAGGAAAGGCTTAAATCCCTTCAGAATGTAAACACATTTGAAACTAATTCATAACTGTAAGCACTACTTGATATAACCCATAAATTTGACAAACATGTTGTTAAGCAGCTGATCTAGAGCCGATCAGGGGTTTTGTATTCTGTCTTTTCAGTGGACTTTTAAATGTCACAGGTAAGATTTTAAACTTTTGGGAAAGCAAGTCTTAAAAAGTTTTTCCTGTTGTTTTTGCTCTGGAAATGAGTCTGTTATATGGGGTTCATTTGACAAGCTGTTTTTAATGCTAATTTTCTTTTTTCAAACCAAAGGAAACGCATTCATTTTTAATGAATAGATGATCTTTTTTTAACCTGTATTTTGACTTGTATTAGGCCATCTCCTCCTCTGTTCTCATTAAGCACTAGATTGTAACTAGAGTTCACAAAAACAGTAAATTTGGAAGTTGCTAGGGACCTCAGAATCTATCTAGCCTAACCTATACATGAAAATGATCCTTACTATATCCAAAAAGTGACTGACCAGGCTCTGATTAAATGTCTCCAAGAAGGAGGGAATCCACAGTCTCTCAGGTCAACCTGTCCCACTTTGTGGAAAGTGCTAATTATTGGTAAAGCATTTGGTAAAATATCTCACACAGTTTGGAGGGAAAAGATGGAGATACCTGGACTAGATATAAAACAATTTTGTTTTCAGAACTGGTTGGATGATGAGTCAAAGAATAGTTAATGGTTCAATGTCAACATGACAGCAGGTCTCTAGAGGAGTGCACTAGGGATCTGCGGTTGGCCATGTACTACTTAATATTTTCAACAATTACTTGGATGAAGGCATAGATGGTATCCTCTTCATATTTATAAATCACTCCAAACTGGGAGGGCTAGCAAACCCATCGGATGACAGAGTCAGGATCCAAAAAAGATCTTAACTTACTTTTTTGACAGGGTAACTAAACTGGTAGATGAGGAGAATGCCACTGATATAATGTACCATGATTTTAGCAAAGGATTTATAAAATATCTTATTTGGCATTTGAATGAACCTAATAAGATGAAATTCAATGGGGATAAATATAAAAGTTTTCAATTTGAATTCAAAATATCTTTGCAAGTATAGGTGTGTGACACATTCTTAGTAGTTTGTCCAAAAAAGTTTTGTGGGTTTGTTTTTTTTTGGTACTGAAAGCTCAATATGAATCTGCAGTGTGATGTGGAAGCCAAAAAAGGGAATGTGTTCTTGAGGTTTTAAAGAGAGGAAGAGCTTCCAGGAATAAGGATGTGATAGTCCATGTTCTGCCCTCATTCCCTGGAGTACTGTGCTCAGTTCTGGGTGCCACTGTTGTTGAGAAACATTGATAAACTAGAGAGTTTCCAAAGGAGGGAAATTAGGATGTCCATGTCATATGAGGATCAACTGAGGGAATTGAATAAGTTTATCTTATTAGATTTTACCCAGTGCTCTAGGCTGTCAAGATCATTTTGGATCCTGACTGTCATTGAGTGTGGAAGTCACCTCACAATGTTCCATTTTATTTTCTAGCAAAATCTGGCTTCCTATATAGATCCTATTTCCAATTGATTCTACATTTTTAAAAACATTTTTGAAGTTTTAATTTTATCTTGATTAAAATCTTCACCTTTTCATTGGTTAATTACTAAATATTACTGAACCAAAATAGCCCAATTACTTTGCTTTGGAGGTGCTGACAAAAACTGAGATAAATATTTAATAGAGTGGTGATGGTTGTTGTCCTTTACACTCAAAGAGAACCAAAATGACATCAGTGCTTTGGGGTCAATGTGCAGGGTGTCCAGCTGTGGCTGATCAGGGCAATATGAGCTCAGAAGGTTCTACCACAGGTTGACTACAAATAGTCTGTATGAACATTTGGGAAGGAAATATTTAACCAAGTAGAACTAAATAATTGTAAGGCATAAAGTAGGAATTAGGAAAAGTAAGGAAAGCCACAACTATAAAAAAATTAATAGGAAATCCTGGGGATGGCCTTGGGACAACCCTTACAAGTTTACCAAGGCTGGGATAAGGTCAGATGAAATATCATAGATATTCTAATGAATAATTTATGAGTTTTAATGATAAGGAGTGAAGTTAAAACAAGGTTAAAAAAGATTTGGTTTCTCAGGACAGCAATTCATGATGGGAATCTGAAATAAATCAGGATTTCATTGAAGCATTTATGACTAAGCTGGAAAAAACCTTCAAGCAATAGCTAAACTAGCTTATCATTTCTATACAAAAACTCTGTCAATATTCTCTAAAAAGAAACTTTCATTACTAAAATTATATTCAGAGATTTCTCTTGAATTTAGTGAATTCTACATTGATAAGTCTTATCTGCTTCTAGTGTATCACTCTGTAGTGCCACCTTAGGAGCCCTTAAGGCATGCTCAAAGGCATTGTAGTCATTCCTGACCCTTTCAGATATCATCTTACTGCTTCCAATCAGCCATGTTGACCCAGAGTAATGTTTCAAGTGATGATGAAAAGTCTTTGATTTGGCTGAGTCAAGAAATGGATATAATACAAGGTCAACCCAAGCCTATAATGATTCTTTTTCATTTTGGACTTCAAAGTATGAGGACTTCTTAGAGCTATGGCCAGAAGAAGTGCTTGGGGGGGGGCATGGAAATGGCGGAGTCTTTTTCTCCCATCTAGTCCCAAACAACTGTGAATACATGCCTTCCATATCCAAGCCTGTGTCTAGGATGGGACCATTCCTTTTCTGGTACTTCCTTCTCCAACTAAGGAATTAATTATTAACCTTGAAATATACAGGTCCAGAGGATCTCAAGAGTTTCTGAAGGTCATAAAATCCTGCATGTCTAGGAAAGCAGTGGTTACCTGAAGCATGGGATAGAGAACAAGAGGGAGATGGACAGAGGGAAAAATTGGGAGAGAGGGAGAGTGATCATTGAAAAGTATATCATACTTGAATCATTCTCAACATTTGATTGGATTGTGCTCAGTAGAAGAAATGTAAACTGGCTAATTAGCAGTCTTGCAAACATACCGAAGACACCACCAACAGCACTTTACTTCTCAACAAGGCTTCAATATTAGCCTTCCAAAGGATTTTTCTAAGAGTATTGGTACTGTATTTTTAAAAATAATTCTATGATTCTTTATTGCTTAAGTTTTCCCCTTTTTCTTTTCTAAATGATAACTCTGCATAGATACCTGTGCATAACTGATTCATGTTATTCATTGGATATTGGGTATCTTCTTTTTTTTAACTTTTCCTATGTTGCTGAGGAAAACCCAATTTCAAGCCCATAACTATTTCTCTAATTAACAACTCTTAAGTAATAACTTTTCCTAGAATAGCTGGAGTGGGTGGTGAAGATCCAATGAATGTAAGAATTGGGGAGTCTGTTTCCCCTGTGGATAAGCCAAGTGATCCAAATCAGTGAACCCAGGGTAAGTGGTAGTGGCAGGCAAAGGATAGAGACTGACTCAATGACCAGCTGAAGGACAGCTAACTAACCCCTGTGTCAGACTTGTTTTGATTTTCCTTGTGCAGAATTCTGCTGAGTTCCATCAGTTATAAGAGGGCCTCTATATATGGATCACTTTTTTTAAGTTGGGATCAACTCTTCCTTCTAAAAAGAGAGAATTAATTTATTAAGCATATTAATCCATAAATTCCATGACATACTGGGAAAGAAGTGATAGTTGAATTTGTAGTCATGACATAAATGCTCAAGAGAAGGAACTGACCTTTGAGCTTTTGAAAGTTAAAGTTTCCTGTGAACTATATGGAATATACCAATGTGATAGGTTGTATATATGACTGGAGGGGTTGTTTATTCATTACATTTTGGCAGGGTCAATGTTTTGAAGAGAAGCTGCAGAGGAAGCTTTTAAACTTGTAGGTGCTGTGGGAATTTTCAGGGACAGAAGGATTCATAAATTCTCTATTGATTTGTAAAACCTTTGGAAAATTTGTGACCAAAATACTGGATCATATACAGAATTGAGAGAACTATTATGCAAAGTCTAGAATGAAAAAGGGAAGGTGGCTCTTTGTAATTATCTGATGAATTTGAGCTCTAAAGATATTCAGGCTAGACGTAGCCTATAAAAGATACTCTTTGACTTGAATATTTAATATATTACCCTGATTTATGACCAAACCCAAACCTGTTTCACTTTGGTTAAACACTTATTGCTTGGTCATACTCTGTTGTTAGGGCAAATGTTGAAAGTCCAGGATCAATCAATCAATAAAGATTATAAGCATCTATTATGGACTATACATTCTGCTGTGTCCTATTTAAATAGCAACGACACCTCATGCGTTCTGAAATGAATCTGTGATATCTTTGTTGCAGGTAGTTCATCTATTGGTGAAGGTTATAACCTTTCCATGTTTTACTAGTGTCCTTCTGCAAATCCCCCCTGGTGGGGGGAGGAGGAATCTCCTTCCCATCCAAAATTCAGTGGAGGATGATTCTTTTACTATTTTGGTTCCTTTATTAACACTAAAGTTCCAGGTGGGTAATTGGGCTGCATTTATATTGAATGTAATTAAATTCTCAAAGTGTTTTCACATCTGTTGTCCTCTCTGGTGCTTTATAAAGCAGGAAGATATATTATTTTATTTTTATAAATGGAGAAACTGAGACAGAGAAAAAAAGTGATTTATCCAAGATCACATAGTTGGTTAGTGGTGAGCTAGAATGAGAACCCGGATTTTGTTAATCCCAGCCCTTTCTACCATCCACTAATTCTGCCATTTTCTGGACACTAAATAATAAATGAAAAGCTTGCCTAGGCATTTTGCCAATTGAATTACCAACAATTATGGCTCAAAAGGTGTTCAGCCAACAGTCTTGGAGAATAGTTATTTTAAAGTACTTCTAGAAACAGATCAAATGAATATAATAAGTTCAGACCTTTATTACAAAGCCACTCCCCTCTGGACTTACTTAAAATCATAGCAGAATTCATGACACTGATTGTCCTGCTTTTTTAGGTTTGAAATGTTCTGATTTTGGCTTTTCTTAAAGTCCCAAAACACAAAAAGTATATGTATTCAATGTACTTGTCAAAATGACATATGTTGGCACAAGCCCACTTTCAGTGATTTTTTCTTGTATTTCTTTCAGTTTTTCTTTTAAGTTTTTGTGATCATGAGCTCCTTGAAAAGAAAAAAAAATGGAATTATTTTTTGCTATACATGAACTTAAAACAAACACCAGATTTGAGTTAGGAGCCTTCATAATATCATAGCCTAAGAGCTAGGAAGTTCTACAGACTTCATGGAGTCCAACACCCTAACTTTACAGATGAGGAAACTGAAGCCAAGGGAGATGGAGTGATTTAACAGAGATCACACTGACAGTAAGTGGAAGAATCAGGATTCAAAATCAGCTTTTTCTGAATCCAAATCCACTGCTTATGTCTGTATTTCACAGACCCCGGAGTAAACCATATTCCCCCCCCCCATAAAAATGTTATTGAACATAGATAGAACTAATAATAAGAGTAATTCATATTTATATAGTGATTTATAGTGTGCTTTGTTCACAACAGCCTATGAGGTAGGTTGGCAGTAGTATTTTCATTTTACATATGAAAAAACTAAGATTCAGAGAGTTTATATGACACATATGGTAACACAGAGAGTTACTCTCAGAGCCTGAATTAGTCTCCTGACCCTAAATCCTATCTATTCTATTACATTACACATTAAATATGGATTAAATATGGAAAAGTACCCCATCATTCCCTACACTCTATCTTTTGTTTTGGTGATTGCTTTTATCTAAACAAAGTAATAAAAAACCCTGATCGTGGGTTCACAATGAGATCAAAGCATACTTGAGTTCTCTGGGTCACCAGTCCCATTTCAGAGGGGGAACATAGATCAGACTGGATGATTGCCAAGAGAAAATGGACATTTGCCAGTGGGACATGGAACAATCTGAATCGTAGGTGCTTTTTTTCAGAAGCAGAATAATAATGACAATAATAATAATAACTTAACATTTATATAGCACTGCCTATGTGTGAGGCACTGTACTAAATTTTGTAGTTAGTATTGTTGTTTGGTCATTTCAGTCATGTCAGTCAAGTCACTCTGTGACCCCATTTGAGGTTTTCTTGGCTAACATAATGGAGTCATTTGCCATTTCCTACTCTCACTCACATTTTACAAATGAGGAAACTCAGGTAAATAGTATTAAACGACTTGCCCAGGGTCAATCATCTAGTGTCTGAGGCTAGTCATTTTACCCTATTTGCCTCAGTTTCCCTACCTGTAAAACAAGTTGCAGAAGAAAATGGCAAGCCACTCCCATCTCTATGCCAGTAATCCACAAAAGGGGTCATGAAGAGTTGGACACAACTGAAATGACTAATAAATGTATTTTTATTGAATTTGTTAAAATTTTCAATTTACACTTTAATTTGGACTAGGCTACACTCTGGCTGTTAACAGCCAGCAGATTGCAAGTTTGAAACCTTTGCTTTACAACAACCTCCCAAAGTAGCCATTAAGCCACCATTTGAAGACTTCTAGTGAAGAGGGTGGGGACCTTATGGGTACACATCAGGGAAGATGAGCTGTGGTTTCAGTCCATTTAATGTCCATTGATCAAGTTACTGGGATTAAATTTTTTTTGCCAGCATATTTACTTCAAATGTCTCTAGGTCTGATTTATTATATAGTCCTTTTTATTCTAGAAATGTGTGCTCATAAAGTTGGTTTTTAAAAACTCAAATATAGGGACAACTAGGTGGCACAGTGAATAGAGCACCAGCCCTAGAGTCAGGAGGACCTGAGTTTAAATCTGGCATCAGATACTTAACACTTACTTACTAGCTGTGTGACCTTGGGAAAGTCACTTAACACCAATTGCCCTGCCTTCCTCCCTCCAAAAGGAAAAAGTAAAAACCTCAAATGTAATAATTTATACTTTATTGTTGTTCAGTCATTTCAATTGTGTTGACTCTTCATGACCGCATTTGGGATTTTCCTGTCAAAGATTCTGGAGTGGTTTGCTATTTCCTTCTCCAACTCTTTGTATAGCAAACTGAGGCAAAGATGGTGAAGTGACTTACCCAGGGTCACATAACTTGTAAGTGTATGAGGCTGGATCTGAACTTGAGTCTTCCTGACTATCCACCTTGTATCAGTCTAACCTGGTCAGATCTTTTTTTGGATGCTGCTTCATTCATCCTCCCTCAATTTTTTTCATATGCATATTTCATAAGTGAGAATCTATGTCTATATTCAAGCTATTAATAAAAATATAAAATGGCACAAAGTGGAAATACAAAAAGATTGCAATAGAACATTAACCTCATTAATGACTACTGCCTAGGTATAGTCCTTCAGTCAATTCCAAATCCACTAACTATATTTGTCATCTAAACCATAGATATCCATTTTGTCCAGAAAGATGGTCATGAGTTGGTATCTGGTGAAATATGAAGAATATCCATTGCTTTCTGCTGTTACCAGTCTACTAGCTCTGTCAGCACAAAATTTAGTCTGGGGGCATGTCTCATTATTTATATAGGTACTAGAGAGAAACTGAGGGAAAGAGGGTGAAGTGACTTGCCCAGGGTCACATAGTAAATGTCTGAGAACAAATTTGAACTCAAGTCTTCCTAACTCCAGGCCTAGAGTCCTATCCACTGAGCCACCTAGCTGCCTCCTTATGAATATTATGTTTTTATAACTTTAAATTTTTTTATTATTCAAAATGTTCTCTTTTTGTGGCAATCGCTTGTTTTACATAATTTATCATTGAGTTCACAAGATTTTTGAGAAATATTTTTTAAATCTTCATCACGAAGCCATGTTTTTGCAACATTCTATGTTAAACATGTCTGTGATGAAATGATCAATTTTTCCAAGTCAAGCTTTGGAGAATGCCAAGTATTTTTAAAAATTATTTTATTTTTAATTCATGGAACAAAACAAGCATTGCCATAATATTGTACAATAAAAAAAGATGAAACTGCAACTCTGCCACATACAACTTGCTGTTCCTTCCAAATATACAACAAAGTTATCATGTAAATTTCTTTGTTTTCCTTTTTATCTCCCTCCCCAACCTAGCGATGGCCAACATTAGACAAAAATAGGTGTGTGTGTGTGTGTGTATGTTGTGTGTGTGTATAATAGATACATATATGTAAAATTATTCTATACCCACTTATATTTGTCAGTTCTTTCTCTTAATGCATATAACACCTTTCTTCATATGTATTCTGTTTTTCATTTGTGTATTTATAATAGTCAAAATGACTTAGTCACTCAAAGTCATTCTTAAAACAATATTGCTGTTACTATACACAGAGTTCTCCTGGTACTGCTTACTTCCCTCTTCATTATTTTGTGCAAGTCTTCCCATGCCCTTCTAAGATCATTGAGTTCTTCATTCCTTAAGGCACAGTAGTACTTCATCATAACCATACATCACAATTTGTTCAGCCATCACCCAACTGATGGGGATCCCTGTAATTTCCAGTTCTTTGCCACTACAAAGAGAGTTGCTATAACCATCCCATTCACATTCAAAATTATAATTACTATTTGTGAATTTCCCTCCACCTGATTTTTACTGTCTTCTTTTTCAGACTCTCTTTTTACCCTATCCCTGTTAACTTATCTTCTCCCCCCACCCTTCCACTGCCCCGCTTCACTGACCCCTCCAAGAATATCCCCATCTCCTTTCCTACCCTCAATCTCATCCACAAACCCCTCTAAAAGTCTCCCATTCTCCCAAATCCCAATCCACATGCTTCTCTAAAACTCCCTTCTCCACCCTGTCCCTCGATTTTCTCAACTCTCTACATGATCAGAGGACTTCTATACCCTCCCAGACATACATGCTCTTTTCTCTTCAACCCAGATGAAAGTAAAATTCCAACATTACGAGTCCTCCATCCCACCTGCTTCCTCTGTACTAGTTCTTCATTTCATGCCTCATTTTTATAATATAGTTTCTCCCTTTTACCTTTTTCCTATTCAATTTCATATTTTAGAATCACTCCAGTGTACAAAACTCAGTCCCAACCTTTCTTTCAAACTACCTTAGTAATGATGACAGTTTTTAGAATACTGACGACATTTTCATATATATAAGTAAACAGTTTGATCTTAATGACTGTCTTATAATAAGTCTTTAGTGTTTTTCTCACATTTCTTCTGGATCTTTTATATTACAATTTCCACTGAATTTGTATCTTTTATTACAAATACCTGAAAGTGTTTCAGTTTATCAAGTGTCCATTTTTTTCCATTTAGGAACATACTCAACTTTGCTAGATAAGTTGTTCTTGGATGCAACCCCACTTTTTTTTCTTTTTGGAAATATAATGTTCTAAGACCTGTGGTCTTTTACAGTAGAAGCTGCTAGTTTTTGTGAAATCCTGACTGTATTTCCACAGTATTTAATTTTTTCTTTTTGCTTACAATATTTTCTCCCTAACCTGGGAGTTTTTAAACTTGGTTATGACATTCGTGTAAGTTTTCCTCCTGGGATCTCTTTCAGGTGGCAAATGGTAGATTTTTTTTCCCTATTTCTACTTTATCCTCTTGTTCTAGAATTTCAAGGCAAATTTTCCTTGATCATTTCTTGTAATATTGTATCCAGATTCTTTTTTAAATCATAACTTTCAGGTAGGCCAACAATTCTCATGTTGTCTATCCTCGATCTACTCTCCAGATAAGTTATTATTTTAATGAGACAAGTTCTCTTGACAGAGTAGTAACTATGGAAAAATGATTATACCTTAGAGGTTTTCAATGAGATTTAAATCATGAAAGTTCCTAAGCTATTGGAGCATGTTTATCTCCATCTCTTCAATATATTTATTAATCTTACATGGTGTATGGCATAGTGTGAGGCTATTTTGTAGTATTTCACCATCATTTAGGAATATTCTATACTTCCAGAATGATTTTGCTTCATAGTATATCAATATATTTATTAGAGTTTCTGATTCCCTCAATGTAGACAAAACGTGTAGGCCTACTAGAATTGAACCCCCCACCCCAAACCATTTTTTGTGGATTTTCATTTTATAAGGCTGGGATTAGGAAGTATTGCAGTCTGGAAGATTTGGAGAAAAAGTATCCTCTGATTACTCTCCATCCCACTAATCCAATATCACTCTTTGCTGCCTTTTTCTGTTGTATTGTAAGGAGTTTAAGTGTTTACTTCTAAAGTAATTGCTAGATGTTTTGGTAATTATTATGGTAATTAGTTGTCTCATTTAATTGCTTATGAAATGATAGTCTTCATCAATTTCTGTTCTTTCATCTATTTCTTGCATTTTGGTGTTAATAGCTTGTTTAAATTTATCAGTTATATTTCTTTTAATTGTACACACAGCTCTTTTTTTCCCTTTTCTTCTAATTTGACGTTGATTTAGATCTTGGCTCTTTGAAGTTAGTAGTCTGACTTTATACAGACATTGATTAGATTCAGAAATGACTACTCCATCAGTAATCAGCTGTATATCATCTGCTAATGGCACAATCACTTTATTTTCATAAATATTTTCTTTTTGGTACTTGCTATGTCTAGTGTCTCACAATACTTTTTAAACTAGGGACATCTGAAGGGAAACTTGAAGCTAAAACTTTCTTCTTGCATAAATGCATGATATGTGAGTATAAGCTTCTGTGCAGCCTACTAGCATTTGGCCTCCTTTGTTGTTTAATTCCAAGCTATATTTTCTATCCCATTCTCCCCACCCCCATTATTCCCTATGTTTTCTTTTTCATTAAAATCTGTAAGTATTGAAACATGTTGGTCAAATTTGGAAGGTCTTATAGAAATTAATCAGATTTTTATCTGGCTCTTCATCCTCTGCAACATATCTGGCATATAAGCTCCAATTATCTTCAAGAGTGTCTTTTTGCAAATAATCATTGCGAGTACTGTAATATGACATGGCCAACTGTCTCCGTGATATTATTTTGAGTTGCCTTTGGATGTTTGATGAATCTAACTCTTCCAAATCCTTTATGTGTCTCTCCAAGAATTAGCAATGGGCCATCTTGCCATTTGGCAGCAACCACTTTTTCTCTACTGGTTTCATTTACAGTAAAAATGTCATGATTAATGGGATTCAATTCTTCCAGTAGGTTTACTCATAAGTCATTGGATAAAGTCAATGTTTATAGCAGGCCTAACACCCATGTGATATGTAGCATCCTCTGCCCTCTATTCCACCATTATGCTGACGTGACTAAAGAAATAAAAGGAGGCCCAACATAATTGAGAGTCATTTTGAAATTGTTCTTAGTCATGGGCTGCCATAGTTAAAGTGACCAGTCTACTGGTGATGAACCTCTCTACACTTCGTTAGTTCTCAGAAAAGAGGCACAGTCATTAGGACTGCATTCAAAGCCTTTTCATTATGGTAGAATCTGCCCAAGATTGTCCTGTGTTCAGTCTTCGAGGGCTTGGGATTCATCCCATACTATGCTGGGGCAGCAGAGTAGGAACTGCTATTCTCTGGGGAGTATGAACTAAGTTTCCCCCTCTCCCTGCCCCATTCGCCTCAGGAACTACTTCATTTCTGATGAAAACAAAATCAAATGTTAAGCCCAAAACTCAATGATTTAAGTTTTGCATTTTCTAACTCTAATTTAAAAAACAGGTTTTTTTTTTTTCTCAAGGAATCACTGTTCTGTTTCCAGGAATATTGAGCCAACCACACTATTAGTAGAATAGGTTATGAAAAATATTTCCCTGTGGCCCCTGGATAATAACTGATCATAACTTAGGAGGAAGTTGCCATGCAGAAAGGAAAAGTCACTAGCATGGGGTATGAAGACTTGCCTACATAAGAAAACTAAGGGGAATCATCTGAGAGGTGAGAGTGGGAGAGGTAATTGAATTTTCACTTGTCTTTCAAATAAAGTGTCATAATTAAAGATTCAAAGAATAGATCTCCTGGCAGCTGCTAGCTTCCTGTTAAGAGGATCCCTATTTTATTAAACTGGAATTAGCCCAGTGCAAAAATCTGTTCCTAACAAGTTACCTTCAGATTAATTAACCCCATAATTATATGCTTGGGTACCACGGTGTAATTAATATACCGTGACATATACACTAGCAATATTAAATACAATAGTGGTTTTAAGAAAATGTGGTGATTTAGATTTTATGCTAGCCATTAAAGAAAAAGAATACACAAGCATTTTGCAGAAATTAAAGTATAAAACCTAAAATTAAACAAAGTAAACATTATTTTCTATGTGTATAGTAATTTACTATACAAAAAGAGCTGAGGGAAAAAACCAGATTATTTCACCGGTTTGCGTTGTCTCTTAGCTCACATTTTAGGGCATTTTATGACTGGACAAAGAACATAACATTGTATAGTGTTTATGAAAAGGGAAGAAAACGCCTCTATGCTCATAGTCTCTGAATAGATTAGTAACTTCAACCCTGACCTTTGGAAAATCCCAAGTTCCAAAGCTCTGGCTTCTTAAATCCTGATATTCAAAGTTCATAGAACAAAGTATGTAACAAATATAAGTGCCAGGACCCCTGTCTTTAAGTGGGGGTTCTGTTAATAAGCTCAGGTGCTCTGTCAACTAGCATTTCCTCTCTCCCTGTGTACTGTCAAATGATCCCAAACAGATAACCACAGTAAACGTTTCCTGATGTCATGGGCAACAATCCACATTATCTCTGAAATAAATCAGAGAATGGAAAGAAAGCAGGCCAAATGCAATTGTACTCAGCAGAAAAGAAAACAGTGCTTTCTTGGTTGTTTTTAGTTGGTTGTCATATATTTTACTGGAATAAAAAAAAACCAGAAAGGATTGTAATTATGAGAAAATTCCAAAATATGTAGGTGCATAACTATTTAATAAGCTTGGGGGGCTCGAAAACCATTGTCCTTTTGAAAATTTCTTTGTCAATAACATAAAGATCATAGAGAATACTATTTTAATATTAATAATCTTCTTAATTTACAACTATGATCATAACACTCCTTGGCTCAAAAGCATTTAGTATTTCATGATTATGTACTGAATATAGTCAAGTTATACAAAATTTAAGGTCTTTCATGATCTGGCTTCAACCCACCTTTAAGCCATACCTGACTATATTACTCATCCTAGACACTAAGTTCTGGCCACATTGATAACTCAGTCATTGACTACTAATCACAAATTGCATTTTTTCTATTTGAGGGAGTTGGCTTACATTGATTGCCTATGTTAATTCCCACCTCCATAATTTCAAGTAAACTGTTCCCCTCTACACTCTGTGTTCTAACACAGTGATTACTTGAGGTTTACAATATGTGATCATTGGATATCCACCTCCATACCTTTGCTTATTTTGCTCCCTAAAGATTGGAATGTTTTCATATTTCAGTGGAATATCTAGGTAAGTACAAGATCCAGAACAAATGTTCCCTCTTCCATGAAACATTTGTAAGTATTTTCTGGTCCTCCTCTTCCCTGCCAAATCCAGCATTTTCTCATTTGATCTTATATTATACTTTATTTATCTCTTGTGCACTTAAAGTTAATGTTACATTCAGTATTATAGTTTTGTGCAGATACTATGTCAGTATCTGCACAAAAACTACAATACTTATTGTTATTTTTCACCTTTCTATCTCCTTTTTTTCTATCTCCTTCTTATTCAACTTTCCATCTCCTCCACTGCCTAATACAGTTCTCACTGAATGTTAGTTGGAATCCAAAGAACTGCCCAAACAAATAATAAAATAATAAGTCAAGTGTCTAAAATTCAAGAGTGGAATTCAAAGGCTTTTCTGGGTGACATCCCCAGGAACTCAACCAATAATATATAGACAAAGACATATTAAACAAATAGCTGGTTCAGAAATGGAAGACTAATCAGGGCTACCAGAAATTACAGAAAAGTTGCCCTTAAGATTCCTAGACATAATGATTGAAGCAGATTACTTAAGGAAATGACAGAAACTGTTGAACATATTGCTGAAAATTGCAACAAAATATAGCACCTACCAAGACAAGCTCCAGTGGCCAGACACATATCACAAGCTTTCTATCTTTCACAAACTAACAGATGAAAAATCCCTATATTCAAGTACAGATCCCGAAATCTCCTTCAGTTTTCAACAAATAAAACTGTACTGAAAACAACACATCACAGGCAAAACTGTTGCTTCTCACTGCCCAAATGTAATAGCAATTCATAAAAAATTAATAGTGTTTTTAATAGTAGATGACAGCATATCGAATACTTATGCTCTCCAAGCTATATGGAATGAAAGGATTTTGAAATATTTTTTAAAAACTTAGTAGAAGTAACCAAAACTATGTTTTAACAGGATGAAGTATATATCATCCCTGCTATACTATTTGTCTGCTACTGGAATTGTCCCTTAGATACTCTCCCAAAGCCTATGGAAAATGAATTTATATCCCAATACTTTTACTCAATTGCAAAAAGCAGCCATTTGTATCTACCTGCACAATAACCTAAAGAACATTAAACACAAAAGGATAATATCAGGATAACAAATGGTCCCAGAACTGTATTTAACTGAATGAAATGAGAAGAATGAGCTAATATTAATAATGACAATACTTGAAGAATCTATCATTCATACAGTGTAGGGAATCTCTGGGGTCTGAAGTGTTTTCCATCATAGAGGCAGATCATGACTCACCTAGGACTTAGCAGATGAAGTTTAGGGAATTGACGGAGGTACATAGAATAAAAGTTACTTTCCCAGAGTCACACCATTAGTAAGTTTCTTTTTTCTTTTCTTTCTTTTGCACTTAATAGTATTTCATTTTTTCCATTATATGTAAAAAAGTTTTCACCATTCATTTTTATAAGATTTTGAATTCCAAATTTTTCTCCCTCTCTCCCTCCTCTCCCACTTCCCCCAGTCAGCAGCAATCTGACATAGGTTATACATGTACAGTCATGCTAAATATATTTCCCCATTAGTCATGTTGTGAAAGAAGAATCAGAACAAAAGGGAAAAAACATGAGTAAGAAAAATACAAAAAACAAGTGAAAATAGTATGCTTTGATCTGCATTTAGACTCCACAGTTCTTCCTCTACATGTAGATAGTGTTTTCCATCATGAGTCTTTTGGAATTGTCTTGGATCATTGTATTGCTGAGAAGACCTATGTCTATCATGGTTGATCATTGCACAATGTTGTCATTACTATGTACAATGTTTTGCTTACTTCACTCAGCATGAGTTCACTTCATGAATTCAGTTCATGTAAGGCTTTCCATGTTTTTTTTTTTTTCTGAAATCTGCCTGTTCATTATTTCTTTCTTTCTTTTTTTTTTAAACAATTGAGGTTAAGTAACTTGCTCAAGGTTGCACAGCCAGTTATTTCTGGGTGTGGTGCTGAGTATTTGAGCCCAGATTTGATCCCCAGGTCATCCCGACACTGGAGCCGGTGCTCTTACTAGCTGAGCCACCTGGCCGCCGCTGTGCATTATTTCTTATAGCACAGTACAATTCCTTAACATTCATATACCACAGCTTGTTCAGCAGATTCTCAATTGATGGACATCCCCTCAATTTCCAATTCTTTGCCACCACAAAAAAACTGCTATAAATATTTTGTACATGTGTGTCCTTTTCCCATTTTTATGATATATTTGGGATACAGACCTAGAAGTGGTATTGCTGGATCAAAGTGTATGCACAATTTTGTAGCCCTTTGGGTATAGTTCCAAATTGCTCTCTGGAATGGTTGGATCAGTTCACCACTCCACTGACAATGAATTAGTATTCCAATTTTCCCACATCTTCTCCAACATTTATCATTCTCCTTTTCTGTTATGTAAGCCAATCTGATAGATCTGAGGTGGTACCTCAGAATTGTTTTAATTTGCATTTCTCTAATTAATAGTGATCCAGAGTATTTTTTGATATTACTATAGATAACTTTAATTTCCTCATCAGAAAACTGCCTGTTCATATCCTTTGATCATTTACTAATTGGGGAATGACCCTGGTTTGTTTTTTTTTTAAATTTGATCCACTTCTCTATATATTTGAGAAATGAGGCCTTTATCAGAAACACTGACTGTAAAAATTGTTTCCCATATTTCTGCTTTTCTTCGAATCTTGTTTGCATTGGTTTTGCTTGTTCAAAAACTTTTTAATTTAATGTAAACAAAATTATTCAATTTTTCATTCCATAATGTTCTCTATCTCTCATTTGGTCATAAATTCTTCCCTTCATAGATCTGACAGGTAAACTATTCCTTGCTCTCCTAATTTGCTTATGGTAACACCATTATATGTAAATTGTGTACCCCTTTTGACCTTATCTTTGTAGATGTTGTGAGAAGTTGGTCTATATCTATTTTCTATGTCATACTGTTTTCTAGTTTTACCAGCAGTTTTTATCAAATAGTGAATTCTTATCACAGAAGCTGGAGTCTTTGGTAGAGTAAGATGTTAGTAGACTTGTTAGTCAGTTTCAAAGGCAAGATTCAAATATAGGTATTCCTGACTTCAAAACCAACAATATATTACCAATTCCACACCACCAATAACAATAGCACCACCACCACCTGTTTAAATCAGTTTCTATAGCTCTAAATGCAGCACACTTTCTTGCAATAGGTTATAACAAAACACTAATTTATCCTACTTCAGAGGAACACGATGGCACAATCTCATTGCCTCCCTCTCAAACAATAGGAGAAGGCCTACCACAATAAATAAAGTTTTTTTTTAATCATGTTGGAGCTATTTTGAAAACAAATCCTAGACTTATATGCCAGAATTAAAAGAACAAGGCTTACTCTTCAGATTTCTTTCCTTTATACTTTTCTCCTAGATTTTGTCCATTATGATAAAGTGATTCTAACTCCAGGGATTCAGTTGTAGAATTTTGGTTGGTATCTTAGCCTTCTAGAATTTTTTTTTGATCTGTTGGTCTACATGTGGGAACTTGGTACTTGGAACAAATACCTATGATCCTCTCATGGTCTTCAGGCCTTCTAACTCCTTCTCTGTGGACTTGATGGCCATGGAGACCGAAAGATCCTACTACCTTCTACTGCTGTCTTTGACCCACTTGCTCCCATATGATTGACTCCTCTATGGCTTAGCAAATTATCTTCTTCTTATATTTCAGGTTTTAGTTTCTCCCACATTTTTCCTTCTGGAGATCTCTATGTTCTGCCTCTTAAAAGAGAACCTCTTCTTGCTCTTTCTCTGACTTCTTTCCTCTCTGTTTTTCTCTTCTTTTCTTCCTCTCTCCTTTTTATATGCCTTTCTCCATATTTTTCTCTCTCCCATTCTCTCTTTTCTTCCTTTCTTTTTTCTCTCCCCTTCTCTCTTCCTTCCTCATATTACTCTCATTATTTTCCCCTCTCCCTCTTTCCCACATCTGTTATCTGTCTCTTTCTCTCTCCTTTTTTCTTTGTCTCTATCTCTTTCCCCCTCTATTTATTTTCCTTTTTTTCTCCCTTTCTCTCTGTCCTCTCTCTTTTGTTCTCTCCCTCCTGCCTTTACTGCCTCTTCTTTTCTTCCTCTTTCATGTCTTTCTCTATCATTTCTGGGTTATCAACATAAACTATAAATTTCTTAACCAAGCTATAGTACATAGTCATATGCTTTCTATTTAAAATGTCTCCCTCAACATAGTGAGATCTAGTGGTCTGGGGCAACAAGGACAGGCTTCCATTTCTTTCTCAAGTTGGGCTTGTCCCCTCTGTACTCTCCCAGAGTGTTTTTTTCCTTCTCCCAACAGTGTCCCAACCCTCTTTCCTAGGCTAACCTGAGATGCTCCTCCCCTTAAGTTCACTGGACATTGGATAGCTGCAGATGCTCTCATCCTCTAGCTAAGATCCACTTCACTGCTTCCAGAGTGCCACACATTTCAAGGGAGTAATTGACTATGTTCCAGTTTACAACCAGCAAACATTCATTAACAGACCATAAACATTTACAGAACGTTTTTTGCTTCTTGCCCCATTCCTCCATCCATAAGAGCACGACATGGCACTACAGGAGCCATATGGAAAGTTTCACATAGAAGCATTTGTTTTCTTGTATTAAGCTTATTGTCAACATCTATAAAAGCTTCTCTTTTAAGGAGCAGAGGCTCCTATCTTATGATTGAACTCTTGAGTGAGTCTGGTCTCCAAATAATCAGCCGTTGGTCTGTTTTCTCATCCAATACATATACAGTCTGTCATTTTGTTTCACTGACACACACTGAACTACAATTCCTTCCACTGTGTGGTGATAAGCACAGTCTGAGGTCACTGTTACGATAAATCCTTGCCTGCTGGTTAGTTGGTGAGAGGATGGGGATTTATGCCTTGCCAACCTGTGTCTATGAACTTTTTAGTGTTCTTGATATGATGTCACCTACTTGGTAAGAGCAGCTGTGTGTGGAGTCTGAACATGGTAGCCAGCCATCTCTGTGTCTGGGAACCAGAGTGAGAGTTGGAATAGATTTGCTTTAATTAAAACCAGAGAATTCTGGCATTTAAAAAATGGCTGTCTGGACTGAACTCATAGGTGCCCTTCACCCTCACCCTTCCCTCTATATCAAGTCAGTTATCTCTGCTGTAACTCTCTTCCCATATTTCTTCATCTTTATGCTTTGTCTCCCTGTTAGACTATATTGATTTCAAAGTTAGGACATTTTAAATGTAAGGAAACTCCATTTTGGGGGGCCACGTGAAAACAAAATCTATAAAATATACATTTTATGAGGCACATTTAAGAATCATCTGACATGGAGTAGACAACAAATATTGGACAAGGAATATAAGGGAAAGTGCCAAACAATGACAAGGCTTTGAAAGTAGCAGCTGTGACAATCAATCTGAGAGCAATCTTGATTTGTAAATGATGAGGAAAAGGCTGCTGTCCTCAAGGGCTCTTTGCTCACATACACATACTAAAACACAGAGAGCTGACATCATCAGTGTGTCTTCAAACAGAAACAGCAATAAGCAGCATAATAAAAAGGCAGATGATGAAAATGAACACTTCAGCCTCTTCAGAACTCAAGAGGATCCTTAAAGTTCTCATTGCATCTCTGCTCCCACCCATCCTTCTTTATTCACGATTATATTCTGGAAATAGATTGCAATAACTCTCCCAATCAGTTCAATTCAACAAATATTGACAAAATGCTTACAAAATCCAAGGCTCTGTGGTGATGGTGGTGGATATTCAGAACCGCCTCCCACAAAAAAAAAAAATTTGTCTTTTCCCTTAAGGATCTTACATTTTATGGGAGAGGAGAGGATACCAGATGAAGAGAAAAATAGAATACAAGGTAAGGAGTGATGGGGGCACAGGAGAAATCAAAGTGTTCAAGGGAATATTTTGATAGGAAGTGGTCATCAATTGCTGAGTGGATCAGGGAGGGTTTCACAGAAAAGTTGGCACCTGAATTGCTCAAGCCTTAGAGGAATCCAAAGCAAATCACAAAAGTGGAGATAAGGAGAGGAAGTGTATTCTAGACTTGGGGTATATCTTATGTAGATAAGATCTATGACAGGAGATGAAATGTCAATTTCAAAGAACAGGTAGTAGTCTAGTTTGACTAGAATGTAGCATATATTAAGAAGCATATGAAATAAGTGGGAAAGATGGTTTGAAAATGGAATGTGGAAAGTCTTATCGATATGGCTAAGGAAAGTATATTTTTTTCCTAGAGGTAACACCAAGTTACTAAAGTTTTTGACCAAGGGAGTGACCTGGTCAGATCTATCCTGGCTGTGGAGTATGGAATACCACTGGTCTTGAAGAATCAATCAATCATTCAACAAACATTTATCAAATAATTCCAATGTGCCAGGCACTGTGCTGGTCAAAATTTTTAAAAATAGCTCCTGCCCTCAAGAAGAGTATATCTTGATAGTGTTATAGGCTACTAAAAGGCAATAGAAAGACATATAGTGGGCATGAGTAGGCTGCAGTATGTTAGCAATAAAGAATTGTGCAGGAGAAGTGACATAAACTTTATATATTTTCTAATATTTCATAATTTCTATGTTTAAAAAATGGGCCCATCACATCTCAAGTGAGAGAAAAGCTGTTCAGGGGAATGGGGCTACAAAGACAAAACAAGAATGCCTCCGCTCTCAAGGAGTTTCCATTGTATCTGTATTTAACAAAATGCGAATGGATAAATATTTACATGGTATTTTGAGGAGATAGCTCTAACAAGTATGAGGACCAATCAGGGCTTGTGGAACCACTTGTACTGCTAACAGGGGATGGTGACTTTGCATCATGGGAATGATGGAATAGGAGGATGGAAGCTGCTAGCTGTAGAACAGGGTAATATGACACGTCATTGGAATTAGGGACAGGGCATTAAATGGAAATAGAGTCTGGGAATAGCATTTGGCAAAAGGTGACCGATGGTCATGGTGCGTAGGAAGATCATAGTGAAGAAGGCTTTGAATCCCAGGCAGCGTTAATCAAGGGTGGTGATTGTGGCAGGGGTACTCCCTCTCTTCTAAGCAGCAAGCAATTGTCTTCATACAACTGAGTTGTGTTGTGAAGGGAAATAAAGTAGATGGTACAAGATCCTATGAAAATGAGTGGCCACATGAATCTCTTATACTCTGATGTTCCTTCCTACCTTCATTCACTTAGGTGATACAGTAGATAGATCACTGGGCTTTGAGTCAGAAGACTTTATCAAATAGGATAAGCATGTCAATAAGTGACAAATCTAGCTTCAGGTACTTTCTAGCTATGTGACCCTGGGCAAGTCATTTAGCTTCTAAAAATAAAATGAGATAATATTTGTAAAGTGCTTACTTAACATCGGGCCTGGCCATTCAGTAAGTGCTTATCTGTTTACCTTTGCTTACTTTTAGTTCCATAGATGTAAGGGTTATGGGATTTAAAGATCTTCCATGCCCCATTGGACTTGCTGACGTAGCAGGAAGGGGCGGAGCAAGAGGAAGCGGAAGAAAAGCTGGAGTTCCTGCGGTGGCTGGAGGTGGTGGCGATGGCGGCAGCAGCAGCAGAGGCAGCGGCAGCGCGAAGCCCTTTTTGAGTTAGCCAGAATTTCTGCTAAGGACTCCTGCTGAGGACTGCCAGGGGCCGGAGCTGCTGGGAGCGCGCTTCCCTGATGCTGGGTGGTTGCTGTGAGTGGGGAGAGGAGGACCTTTGCCTGAGGTAGCCTGTTCTGTTTTAAAGGCTTGAAAATGTGGGTGCTTTCTACTTTATCTACCTGTGCCAATGTCATAACTACTCTGATGGCTTTCACTTTCTGGTTTTGGGACTCAGTCTTTTGGTATCTTAATAAATTTTCTAGCTTATTCCCCCATATGGCAAGCATGATGTATTTTGTGATGGATAATTCTATCAGCATATCTGTAATCTCCATAGGCATTGTGAATATGGCATTGCTGATACAATAGATTTCATTGAAAACAACCTGAGTGGTCATGAGGTCCAGCCTCCATTCTTTTTTTTTTTCTGCAAATGCAGTCTCTTTATAATCTTTTAGATTTATCTGATGATTCTAAACAGTTCTAGTTATATTAGTTAGTAGAATCACCCACTGGGTAGAACCTGGGAATATTATGTGGCCAAGTGGATATCGCCAAGTATCCTCTTATATGTACTGATTTCTCTCTTAAGTCCTTTTCCATCACTAAGTCAACAACCTTGAAGGGCCTTCTTGGGCAGCAGCCACACCTATGCCTGCCTCAATGTGGTGTAATCCTTCTATTAAAGCCAGTGATAAGACATATCTAGATTTTCCCATTGGAGTTATATTTTTAAAGTGATTAAAAACATGCTAGGATGTTCTATAACTGCTCTAAGTGGCTTGATTTCCATTCCTCCCCCAAAACTCTGCCTGGCAACTTGGAATCAACTTGGTTTAACATGTTCAGTGGCATTGATCCAACTCTGCTGAATATCAATATTTTCACTAAAACTTAACTTAAAAGTTCATTTTTTAATAAATATTGATAGGTAGTTAAAGATTAAAAGCAACTACTTAACACATTGGGAATGAAAACTTTCAGACTTGTAAGCCTGTCATTCTCCATCTTCTTGTAGCTCAATACTACTATTTAACTTGGATTAATAAGACACAAGTCTTACATACACATGGGAGATGAAGCAACTTCTTTTCCATTTAAGTTCTAGAAGCTGAGCAGTTAAGTGGTGCAGTGCATAAAGTGCAGGCCCTGGAGTCAGGAGGACATGAGCTTAAATCCAGCCTCAGATATTACTAGCTGTGTGACCCTGTTTGCCTCAGTTTTCTCATTTGTAAAATGATCTGGAGAAGGAAATGGCAAACCACTCCAGTATCTTTGCCAAGAAAACTCCAAATGGGGTTATGAAAAGTTGGACATGACTGGAACCAATAACAACAAAAACTCCAACTCCATCTATAGAGAACAGAAGCATTACGGTATATTGGAAAGAGTGAAAAACCTAGAAAGACCCAGACTCCGGAGAGACCTCACTTGAAATCCTGATGTTGATTCTTAATATCTCCATAACTATGATAAAGTCACTTAACCTCTCCACATCTCTAAAATGAGAATAATACCTGTAGTACCTACATGGCTGTTGTGATGATTGAAAAGGGTGAACATGTCAATAGGTGTTTTACAATCATTCTTATTTTTAGCTGTTATTTTAGGAAACTTATTAGCTATTAAAGCGATGAGTCATGCCAGTATTGCTGACCAAAAAACTATTTAAAGAGTTGGGAATGTGGCATCTTCTTAAAGCTGTGTGTGTATTTTTACTTCAGTGTCTGCTATTGTATACAAATAACCAGATTCTATATACCCATTTCCCCCCATCTCTTCAATTAACCTGTTCCCCTACCTTGCCTTCCATTCTACTGTTTTCCTTAACTCTCTTATTCATAGCCACTGTTTCCAGAAAAAAAAAGTCTTTCATCCTCCCTCCTTCAGATTTTTTTTCTCATCTTATCCTACTCAGCCCCACCCTTCACATCCCACTTACTGCTTTTCTACTTTTCTCCTTGTCTTTGATACTCTGTGCTGAGAAATTTTATGTCATGATAGTCAAGCTCCTTTTTAGCCTCTATCCCCCTTGACTTAAGTGAAATTGGACTTTCTTACCTTGTACCATGTCCTTGACTTCTCTCTCTCACCGAACTTTTTTCTACTCTTATGAACTCAGGAAGAAAAGGAAGATTAGCCTTCACTTCTCTTCTAAGCTCTATTTTCAGACGCTTAATGTACCACCCTCATTCTATATCTTGTCATTATTTTATTCTATTTTCTCCATATCTTGGAACCTAGTATAATCCTATCTTTTTTTTTCTTTTCTTGATCAATGCATCAAAAATATTTATTCAGGTACTTGAGCCTCTGTGTTTAGCCTCTGTGAAGCAATGTGTTCAAGTGAATAGAGAGCTGGCATTGTCAGGGAGATGTGGATTGAAGCAGAACCTCAAACACATACTGGCTGTGTGAACTAGTGGGAAGCTCCTTAACTTCTCAGAGGTGAAGAAAACCCTCTAAGACTCTAAGTTGCAGAGCAGATGCTGAGAGAATTAGCAGAGGGCATTTCTTCTTGGCTATAATTCCTTATATCAATGAAATCACAGGTCTGGTCAACAATGAACAACAATAACACATGTCAACAGGCTCCGGTGGATATAGACATATATGATACAACTATATATATAATTATATATTATATGATATATAATATGTAGTATGTAGAATATTATATAGTAGATGTGTATACATGTTATATATTACGTGTGTATATATCATATAGCATGCGTATATCATAGGCATGCTATGTACATATATTACACACACGTATAACACACATACGTGTGTGTGTTATATGCATGTGTATTATATGTGTTTATATATCATCTATACACCCTTACGTTCACCTGCATACCATACGTACATCTAGCACAGATGTCTGTATCCAGAGAAGCTTTTGGTGGGCAGTGGGCATCAGCTTGTTGCCGTTTTATTGTTACTCTTTGCTGCCATGGCTGCCATGTTGTCATTGTCATGATGTATCTTTGTTGCTTTGCATCACATCTGTGATTTCATTGGTATAAGGAAGTTCTTGAGGAAATTTCCTCTATTGATACACAACAGTATCTATCCTGCAACTTATAGTCTTAGAGAGTTTCCTTGGACCTATGTACATATATATACACACACACAAATATGTAGAACTAAATGTATGAATATGTGATGTATATTATATGTAATATATATCATACTATTTGGTATTTCAAAATATTGCTAAAGTTTTCAACTTTGGCATCCTATTGTGATATCTATTATGGTTATATATTTATTGTATTATATTGCATAATTGCATTTGTTATTGTACGATGTAGTTAAATATAATCCTATGTATTTGATTTTATGTATCTGATAATTTTTTTCTGAGAAGTACATAGGCTTCACTAGAATGCCAAAAGAGTCCATGACCCTCTAATTTTTTTAAAGAAAGCTGGATTCAGTTGATGATCATACCAAAGTTCATCTACTATTGTCCTTATGACAGGGTAGCTAGGTGATATAGCAGATAAAGTGCTGAGCCTAAAGTCATAAGACCTGAATTCACATTTGGTCTCAGATACTGACTAGCTGTATGACTCGGGACTTGCCCTTGTTTGCCTCGGTTTCCTCATCTGTAAAATAAGCTGGAGAAAGAAATGACAAAGCCCTCTACTATCTTTGCCAAGAAAACCCCAAATGGGGTCATGGACAGTTGGACATAACTAAATTGCAAATCCTTATAACCCTTCCATATCTGTGAATCATATGCAATTGTTGTTCATATTTTTCCTGTCTGTGTAACTGTTGACAAATCCTTTTCTCCTTCTGGGCCTCAGTTTCCTCATCCATAAAATGGAGGAGGAGAACTAGAAGAAACTTGCAAGTTTTCTTCCATCTCTAAGCCAGATGATGCTAAGTGTGAAGGAAATCGTACCCTATAATTCAATCCTTCCACAAGCCTATATTTAGTGGGAAAAAATAGGTTACTCTCAATCCCTCTTAAATTACCTCAGGACAGGGCTCAATAGAGTCTGTTTACCATTTTACATCATCCTGTCTCCATAAAACACATGAATAACAGATCTATTTCTCAGAAAATGTCTTTTCTCCAGAAAAGACATGACTAAACAGAAATGTTTAAAGAGGGCTTTAAAAGGATACTCTTACTCTCTGGTACCCCTCTCTTATCATGATAGCAAAGGAAAAACTGGCTGGTGAAGTTATTTCCACCAAAATCCATAAGGAAGAATATCTCATTGGGTGATCCTGAGGCAGCTAGATGGCTTATAAAGCTCTAGACTTCAGGTCAAGAAGATCTGAGTTAAAAAACAAACAAACAAACAAACTACAGGGCAGCTAGGTGGCATGGGGAATAGAGCACCGACCTTGTAGTAAGGAGGACCTGAGTTCAAATCCAGTCTCAGACACTTAACACTCACTAGCTGTGTGACCCAATTGCCCTGACTTCCCCCTTCCAAAAAGGAAAAAAAAAGGAGATCTGAGATTGAATCTTACCTCAAAGGTTTGTATAAAAATGGTCAAGTGAGAATCAAATGTAAATATATTATGAAATAATATACAGAGAGTTCCAAAAGTCTAAGTCTTATACTTCTTTATACTTTCCCTCCTCTGGTTTTTTGCGACATTACCTTTTCCTAGTTTCTTACCATCTGACAATTCCAACTCAGTCGCCTTTGCAGTCTCCTCTTCCCTACTTTGTGTCCCTTAACAATGAGAGGTAGTAATATGGTACAATGGATAGAGTTTTGGTCCTAGGAACATCAAGCCTTTCCCTTCTGAAGGGGACTTCAAATCTCAGAGTGGTATCATGATCTTGAGGGTTATGACCCTGGGGAAAGATGGGACTTTCTTAGATGGAGGAGAAACATACCAGCTGTTGATGGCTGCTAGATGGAGCCAGGAAGATCCAAGTTAAAATCCTGCATTAGACACTTACCAGCTATGTGACCCAGTGAAAGTTATTTAATCTTTTCTCAATCTTGGTTTCTTCATTTTTAAAATGAGGATAATTATAGCCCTTACTTCACAATGTTGTGAAGATAAAAATAGAAAACATTTGTAATGTGCTTTGCAAACCTTAAAACCTCCTATCAATGCTAACTGTTATTATTAGGGACTATTCTGAGTCATTTATGATTTCTTCATTTTCTGCGGCGTGTGATAAAGTGTGTCCTATACCCAAACCCGCTGTTATCTTGAGTGCTGAACCTCTTCACACTTTTGTGAACATCTGTGGAGATCTAAACACAAACTTCATTCTGAGATTTCCCAAAGGCAAATTATTGGTGGGGGCAAAATGAAACTAAGAGAGAATGATTTGGGAGGCTGACACATAGCACATATATGACCCAATCCATTTAGGCATAATGCTTAGTGCTGGAACCCGGGTTTATACATTAGTTACAAATCTATACGCTGTTCTTCTAAAAGACATTGCTCTACCCAAAGCCCTGGAAGTATGTTCAAAACAGATTTACTTCCAGGTTGTTTGGACCTTTGATTTATAAAAAAAAAGAAGTGCTAACTCCTGCCCCGTACACAGATGTAAACAGAGTGGGGGAATATGGTGACAGGGAATGTGCTCTTTGGAGCATGACTGCCAAAATTACTTTGTACACCACTATTGGTTTCTCAATTTGAAAACAGATGCAAACTTAGAAACTTGTTTCAGGAAACGTTATTGCTAGGCTAGCTTCTCAGCCAATGGGTGTAAACTCTGCAATTGGGATTTGCTATTCTAGGAACAGAATGCTGTTGTACCTAACTAGAGGTTCTCTCACCTGGCTGTTTCACAGGGAAGGATACTCTTATATTCCTCCTCTACACAGCTAAATGCAGAATACTGTTCTAACATCCCCCCTTTCCCTTTACGTCATTTTTTCCTTCTCACTTACCTTGTACCTTCTCTTTGAAAGTATCAATTTACCCTCTGAAGCACAAGATCTGGTTACCATATCAAGTTCTCACATTAATTATCCTTATTTTAGCCAACCAAAGCTCACTG
Source organism: Petaurus breviceps papuanus (assembly GCF_028583685.1). Lineage (NCBI taxonomy): Eukaryota > Metazoa > Chordata > Mammalia > Diprotodontia > Petauridae > Petaurus > Petaurus breviceps. The sequence continues at coordinate 66,421,516 of NW_027186304.1, read as the reverse complement.
AACTTAAGCACTTTGCAATCAAGCTCAATTCATCCAAATTTATATAAATGCAGGGCTCAGGTGGGGAAAGAGAAGACAGATGACTTTTAAATTGACATTAGGTTGGAGGCTTTTAACCAAAGGAAAAATCAACATTAATTGTACCACCAAGTATTTCTGGAGGAATTTGTGGGAAGGGACAGTACCTTTCCCTAAAAAAACCTAGAGGTTTCTGGGTACTTGTTCCCAGGTGTGTAGCATTCAGGAAACCACTCACATGAAAGAATGGGGAAATGTTTAAATAAGAAAGCAGTCAAGTTGAAAATGTATGCATTGGTATATGAGTCATAAGACCTGTTTCTTCTCTCACTTTGGGTCCCATAGAAGTTTGAGTAGCAATTCTAACTTCTGAAACAATTAAGGACCGTGGCTTAATTTTTTACCCCTGGAAAATTAACTTGTAGCTTCCAAGATGAAGCAAGAATCTGTTCCTGCACTCCCCACCCCAGATTAATCCCTTTCTTGCTCCTGTAGATTGATTCACTGACTTGGCTGCAGGGACATTCTGACAAGTTTTTGTTTATCTTCAATGAGAAATGGACAAAAGGAAACAAAAAACAGATGAATGGGCAAAAGTATGAATAAACAACAGGGAATGGAATAACAGATGGCTGCCGAGACTGCATGGCTGAGCACATTGATCTGCAAATTTTCTGTTGAATATAGTGGCTGATTTTTTGGGGGACTAAGTTAAAGTAATAACAATGGAATAAATATAATCATGTCACTTGACTGCAGCCCGATTAAGAGACAATGACAAGGCCCTCCATGAGGAAGAGAAGCATCATGTGTAAATGTGTTAGGTACTGTATCACCCTGAAAGAACAGTTTAAAATGGAGACATGAACATGTATTTGAGGTTATATTTTCACCCCATGATAAGAATCCTTAAGCCAAGGGTCCAAGTACAAATGAGAAAGAACTAATACAATGTCTTCAAATTATCCCACTTGCTCAA